>NC_091047.1:8125000-8750000 GCF_963966145.1 Tenebrio molitor
TGTGCTAACGTGTTAATCGATTCATTTTCTTTAGTTATTAAAGTAGAGTTTATCGAACTGTCTGTTTGTCTTCTAGTCGAATACAAGGTAAGTCGCGACTGCGAAATATTTTTTTTTGTAATTTTTTTCAATTGACCCATATTTTATGCATGAATAATCACAATAACAGGTTCCCGGGGTTTGTTTTACGGCATCTCTAAACCTTCTTGAAACGATTCATTCCGTTAGAATACATAATTAATAAACCATCAACCTGTGCTTGTGTGTATTACATAAATTAGTGGCATATCACTGTTCTTATTGATGTAAACTCCACCAAATAACAAATCTGGTGTCATTATTTAACACTCTTGTTCCCATTACACAGTGACAACAACAACCGAAACAATTAGCCACATCTCACCTTTCAAAATGTGCTACTAATTATTGTAATTCAGTGACAAATATTTTTTTCCGAAAAGAGATTGGGCAGCGTGTCCGAGCAGTCAGTGACCTCCTGGTGGAGCATTGGCCCTCTCTTGCACAATCATTGCGAGGTCCATTACCTACGGGTAGTGCGGGTTAAATCTTCCGAGCCGGTCCTGAACGTCGCTCTTTTGCAGATGCTGCCAGCAACTTTAGTTACTTTTGCCACTTTCCTGTTGGAGCTATGTGCAACATCCCCCGTGTACAACATGCAACCAGCGTTCATCACCGCCAATATAGGTGAGTGCGAATAAGAATGCAGGGGTGTTCCCCCGACCAGACACGTGGCTGTCCAAAATGGGTGTTTCCCCGGTTTGAGCGACCGCGATGGGTATTTGCGTTGGCGGCAAGTCGGAAATTGGCATTGTTGACACACATTCGCCTACACATGTTTGAGATACTCCGACCTCGATACCGCTTACCCTAGCTCCAGTGGCACAAAAGCAAAATTAGCTGGGCTAGGTCTAGATGTCGATAATTACTGGTCCAGGTTATGTAAGGCGGTGCTTGGGCCGGGGCGATGAAAGACCCTGACCGAGAAAGGAGGAAGAATGATTCAGTGAAACGTGGATCATCGAGAACGTGGTGTGAAATTGTAAATTTACCAGGAAGTCGAAGATGCACGGAGATTTTATTAAGCGATCTCAAAGACAGTCGGGACAGTCGTAAACGGGCAATCGAGAAATTCATGAAGTTCTGTTAGTGCTCCGGGAGTTGGGGTCGGCTCCGGTGAGCTTTCAACTTGACACCGTTTCAAATCACTTTCTTAATTAAAAGCTTTATCTGATCGAATGTCGGTACCCTTATACTGGAGTAATGCCTTTCAAAAGGGGGACTTTCACTTGTGAAATGGCGTCAACGATGGAATATTTTCCCTTTGTCAGATTCGAGCTCGTGTTTGTGTAAAATCAATTTCGGGAATGTTTTCAAACTTCGCTTTCAACTCATCCTGAAAAAATTCCGGATTTAGAGAGAAATCCGAATCTACTGGGAGACCCAAGCCAAGGTGTCAACAGTCTGATCGACGCTATTTTTTCCTGGAAATTTTCCTAATGACTGGAGATTACCAACGTAATTAATTGTCTCAGGGCAAAATACCAGACTGTTTTTTATCTGTTATAACAGCTCTTCGCAGATTAACCACCCGTACGAAGAGATGCAAATACAATTTGACAAAAACTGGTCCCAATTAAAATAAGTTTTTTCCGATCCTTTTATAGATTTTGTTCGATCATATTTTTCAACGTGACGCGGAAGCCCACTGTTGTAATTGGCACTGTCCATCTCCTTCGGAAAGTCATTAGGAGAAAAGGAAAAACAGTTAATGCCTTTTTTCGGCGCTCTTTACATAATCGCCGTTCAGTCCCACGAGGGATTAACTAAATTGGATGATTGATCACTTTTTTCTTGGATTCCGTCTCGCGGTGTTGGAATTCCGGCGCCCTGACTCAAACTTTCCTTCTGGAAATTATTAACAATATCAATCTGGGTCCAACTTTCCCCTGTTTACCATTACTGATAAAATGAGTCGTTAAATTCTTTCAGATCCTATTGTTAGTGGGTCAGCGGTGCCAAAAGGGGAAGAGTTGGGTTTCACCCACTGAATCATAACATGGGTGTGAGCCTAGCGGTATCGCTGTCAATCGCCTCGACCTTTCATTTGTAAATCAGGATCAAGGCGATTGTTGTTGATATTTCCATAATATTACGACACAGTTATTGCCGATTCTGGTCTCGCAGTTGCATTCAGCGATACGTGCCGCCATTACCAATATGTCGGCGTAATGCACGCTTTGGGAAATGGACGGTCGACTGCATTAATTACCAGAATTGACAGAATTATTGCAAGGAAATGGCTTATAATGGACGCCGGAGCGGATGGCTCCTGTGTGAACTTCCTTAATGGTCTGCACATAAATAATTCGATTCAGCTCAGATAGGAGAGCTAACGGAACGGCGGCAAATGAGATTTCGCAAAGACGATGAATATTTTCCCGTCTTGTTACATTTCGACAGATTATTGATCCTCAACCGGAATTTATCCACCTCGGCAAGCACCAGAACTGATATTTTCTTACAGTTCGGAGCGCTTCGCGGAGTTTTTCAGAGAGACCGCGTTTCCGGTAGATTTTGTCCAAATTCCAGCGGTTAATTGCGATTTTAACAGTCCGCTCGACTGTGCGACATTCTTCCTTTGAGAACCTGGACCCGTCCGATTAAATTAATTAAGACGTTTCGATGCGCTCCGGTGTTCTGCCGGAATTCCTCGGTTCGACTATTTTGGAAGTTTTGGAAGTGGTACCACCCCCAGCGTGTAATTGTGTCAATTTCGGCGGGATTAATCTGGCGACCAGTGGGTACCACTGGGCCAAGGTAACGGGACCAGTAACGTCATGGTTAGAAAGAGACAGTCAGCTGTTTAGTACGGAATGCATGCACCGTTAACCAGCAGCAAACATCATCCTGATGGGAGAGTTGACCAGTTTTCGGAATGCACAAAAATCCTCAATCTTACATAATAAAGACTCCATTATTGTTATAGGTAAGGCGATTGTTAGAATTTGGGTCAGAGAGTTCCGTTAAGGCTGACCCATACGCAACGAAAATTAAAATTGACCACGGAATTGGAACAGTGGAACAATGACAACAGTTATAGTCGCTCGAGTTCTCTATCAGATACCATCACTAGTTTTTCGTAATGACTGGGAATTTATTACTGACACACTTTTCGCCACAGTCATTAAGTATTCTTGTTTTTCCAGGTACTGCAGGCAGGAACATACGGAACCTGCCTTGCATATCGAGAAAGACCAACCAAAGTGGTGTCTGCATGTTCGCCATAGACTGTCTAAAAGCGAACGGTACCCATCTGGGAACCTGCATAGACAGATTTTATTTTGGTTCTTGTTGCCATACCGAGCCAGTCCACGACATAATAGAAAACACGATAGACATTGACATAATTCCGGCGCGGGAACCACCACAACGACTCTCGAGCACCATCAGACCCATTCCTACGACGTCAACAAAGACTGAAACTACTCCCACCAAGAAGACAACTTCCGCCACCAAAATATCTACGGAGAAGCCTAAACCTGTGAAGCAAGATGAAACGACGACTGTGAGTTACAAACTGACCACTTTTCAATCAGTCGATGGGAGCATTCCTCCTGAAACGACGACGAAACCTAGTACGACGCCTAAACCTAAACCCACAACTCCCAAATCCACATCTAAACCTAAACCAACTAAAACAACGACCAAACCGACGAAAGCGACTCCCAAACCTACCAGAGCCACCACAACTACAAAAAAACCTGTAAGTACGACGCACAAATTGGTCGTGAGTACAACTAGAAAACCTAGTACGACTACGACGACGCGCAAACCTAGTAGTACGACACGTACGCCGACCACGACAGCAGTACGAAGGCCTAGTACGAGTGCCACTCGCAAGCCTAGTACGAGTGCCACTCGGAAACCTAGTACGAGTGTCACTAGCAAACCTAGTACAAATGCCACTCGGAAACCTAGTACGACTGCCACTCGGAAACCCAGTACGAGTGCTGCACACAAACCTAGTACCAGTGCCACACGCAAACCTAGTACGAGTGGTACGCGCAAACCTAGTACAAGTACGACTCGTAAGCCTAGCACAATTGTAACCAAGAAGCCTAGTACTGTGACGACGAGAAAGCCGGTGACTACTCCGAGACCTACTACGAAGGTGCCAACAACTCGTCCCGTAAAAATTACAGCTGCTACAACGAGAAAACCTAGTAGTACGACGACTACAACTGTTAAGCCGAGCACCGTCCTAGATAGGAATAGTACTGAAGAATCGGTGACTGGTGGGAATTTAGTGAGCAACGAAATCGAAACTGCGTCTTCGACCGTGAAACCGTCGAGTACCACCAGCGGTACGATCGTAACCTGGACCATCAGCGACAGAAACGTCTCGGTAGCAACGACTTCCAGCCCCAGTAACAGTACAAGTGAAGGTAGGTAATTATACCTTTTAATAGCCAATTACATCCTCGACTTTATCGATAATTTTCGCGTAGTAACTGGCTAACTGTTGTACAAATTCCGTTAAATGTCCACACGTCTCCTGTTTATTTTTACTCGGCATTGCTCTACTTTCTTGTGGCTTTGACGTTGCGATGGTTTTAAAGAATGGGTGCCGATTACGACTCCGGATAATTGGGTTCCTTTACCCAGCGTCCAGCCGAGTCCCGCACAGGGGACGTCGTCGTCGTCGGCCCCTCCGTCGACCGGTGCGGCCACGACCGAAAGCTCTGGCAAGCCGTCCATCACCTACATACCATTGGTACCTACGACGTCGTCTTCGCCAGCCCCGAATGCGTCCACCGCCGAAGAAATCATCACGTCGGCGTCGACGCCCGCCACAGGAGCGCCTCCGCCGACCACGACGGACTCCGAAATCCGGCCGGTCAACATGAGCGACTTCACGGATGGTAAGCGAATCGGAAAGATTGTCAGCGTGATCGGAGCACTTCGCGGTCGTTAATTTTAATCGCTCGCTGAAAATGTGCGATTTGGTAGTTTTCCCACAAAATTCGATACACCGTCGTAAAACCAGCTCAGGTATAACTTCACTGCCATTACATCATCATTTTTGACCACATAGTTGAATTAGTTCTGATCACGATATTGCAAGGAGACGAAAATTTTTAAAAACCAAATGCAACCTTGATTAGAAACTTATGTTTTTGCAAACGAAAATTCAATATCAAACTGACGATCGATCGGACAAACTGCGCAGTTGTGTGCACTTTTAGTCTGTAGGAATCAAAGTGGTTAACAATTAACAGACACATTTTTTGGATCTGATTCTTTAATCCAAATTATAAAATAAAAATATAAAATATGCACCACTAAGGAATTATTAAACGATTTCACTAACGTTACCATTTTTGGTTGAAGTTCATGTTCTAGTGACACATTTTTTATTATATCTTCCCACTCTTATGATTATATCGTGCGTTCAAATGAAATCCTGGGCTGAGTAGGCGTTGGAAAAATTAAACCGTTTAGAATAGTGTAAAGTTTGAATTTCCCGCCACCTGCCGTTTGACACGAATGACATTTGTTTATGTTTAATCGGGACATAATTGAACATGTTTGTTTTCAGCAAAGGTGGCCTTAGAGAATAGGAATGGTTAAGTTATTCTATTTTTAATGTAAAACATTGCAAAGAAAGAAAAAAGAAAGATTTTTTGGCTGTAAATTTTAGGTTAGCTGTCAACATGCTCCAATTAATCTACGCTTTAAAAAAGCACAACAATTGACGGTTTCCAACGCCTCTCCAGCCCAGGATTTCATTTGAACGCGCGATATAAGTTGAAAATTTGCATTCAATTATTTTAGAACATTTTTACAGAACGATTTTGATTCTATGCAAAATAATAACAATAACAGAATGATGAATTCATTACAAGATGAAAACACATTAATTTGATGTAAAAGAATACACAGAGAAGTATTTAACAAAATTTGAATATCTATAAATATGTACGAGTATTTGAGAAGAGAACGCGCTCTGTGGAAATTTTACCAAAACTTCTAGAGGCTGAGAAAAGTATTGGGGTACCTATTATTATTAGTTCTCGATGCAATAACAATGACATGTTGAAAGCGACAAAGCACATGCCAATTAATTAGTGTATGTATTTATAAAAGTTATTGACACTATACTTCTAGTTTTTAACGATTCGACTGCAATCCCTCTCAACATTTGGTATATCATCGATGAAATCTACGAGTGACACCGATGAGTCAGCAGGATGCTGCTCCGGTGTTACGAGTCATATCACGCGTTTATTTGATGAGTGAATATAATGAATGAATAAATGAGGATAATTAAAATCCATAAACCCACGCCATTAGCTTTGCTTTGTGAGAACTGTATTTTTTAAGATCAATTTACCGATTGCTTCCTTATATCAGCGACCTCACGACTAGCACACTTTTTTTACCTTATAATGGCACAATTTGAAGAAACATTTATATCTGTCAAATTTGACAAATGTCGTTGCCGTTAGAAACCGACCAAAATAAGGTGATCGATTGTTTTGTTTTATATTCTCACTGAGATATCTTCCTATTATTGCTGTGATTCAAAAGAATTCGTGTGATACATCTCGATATAATAATTATAATATGATATTTTTATTAGTACAGTATGTTACAATATTGCATTTTCCAGCATGAAGCTTGAGACGATTCTTACAGCACCATTCAACAACCTGATCGGCATTCCTTTATAACAATCTGAATTCCTTATTTTAAAGAAAAATTTGAGATTATCTCAATATAGCTGTTTCTTAAAACGCAAAATATCATATATATGATTAATAAACACTAAAACGTGTATGGAACCTTGGTTTGACCTTGTGAAACTCCAGAAGTTGAACAGTAAATAATAATCATCTGTTTAATCAAATTCTTATTCGCAAATTAATTTATTAGTGAGACATCTGGTGCGAATTGTCTGAACTGAGCAAAGTCAAGTCGGTGGCTATTTCAGTGGTTTCGGTTTTTAAAACAAAACGATGGTTTATGATTCGTGATCCGTAATCCGTGGTGCGTTCACAACCGAGTCTTCAACGCCAACTTTGACTGAAAATGTTAATGAACACCCGATACTATCTGCCACATTTTTATCTTTGGTGTATTTACTAATTAAAATGGATGAGTAACAATACAAATATTTTCATATTACTCATCACCACTTTAGTTCTTTTATAGTGTATCTGCTTTTTAACATACAAAGGGTGGCAAAAGTTTGAAATAATGGAAATATCTTTTCAAAAATAAATCTTTCCTATAACTGTTATTTTTCTTCTCCTTTCCGTTTTCGTGGAATGACGTCCTACCCATTTTTTAAATGACACTCTTCCCTGTTTTATCCCATCTACCATTGTTCAATTTACATTTTAACAATTTACATCTTTCTCTATATTGTCAGCACCCTTTTGACATTTTATTTATTTATTTCTGATTTTAATTAATCAGATACAACGCCGAAAATGCCAAGTACTCGTGTTAAGGAAGTGACAAAAAATACGTGCAATTTTTAAACAGAAATTTTCCATATTACGCATTTTAATCTTTCCCACATTTTAATAAACTTAATTTTCTACTCTGTTCTGTGACAAATTACTTGGTAGATCACGATACACGTAACGTGTAAACTTCGCTAATATAATTTGCCATAAATACGTGGAAATTTATCCGCAAAGTTCTGACACAAAATCGATTCCTTTATGCTTTTGTTTTTTACACACCATTCTTTAATTTCAATCAAAAACCAAAAGTTGCGTAAAAACGAAAAAATACGCTAGTTTTGGGCAGCATTTTCTAGTCGAGAGGAGCCAGATAATTTAAAAATATTGTTGCCACTTTACCTAACGACATTTTAAAAAGTTTTCTGCACATAACAGTGTCCTCATTTATAATCTCGTCGTGTCAAAGGCACCCGTCTAATGCAAATTTTATCCCGATGGATCAATAATGTATCTTGGAAAACTTTCCCAACGACATAAACCAAAAAGAGCAAAATTCATCATAACAAGCTCGGTGCAGTTATTTATTGGCACCTCAGCTCCGTTAAACCTTCCAAGCGTGTGATATGATAATTTGCATATTTTGTCGTTAATCGTCCTATTATTTTAATTACACTTTAAACCGTGATTTAGACAAACAATTAAACTTCAAAGTTATCGACAAAATTATAGCGGACGGGAATAGAATCAAGGGCAAAGGGATTTTGTTTGTCTACAAGTAGGAATATTAACGCGCTCTGGTGTGTTATCGCCATTAAGGAAACGACCATTTCCATATTAAGTACTTCCATATTTTTTCCGACACTAGACTGAAACAAGAACAGCAACCACCGAGCGACAATTACTAACGTTAATGAGCGTGAAAGATGAAATATTCGCTTTATTAAAGCACAGGACCGGACTGCGAAATCCCCGCGTTTCGATTTTTGCACAGCGAAAAACTCGAAGGCCTTACCTTGGCTAGACCTTCAGGTGTTGAGTCCTCGAGTTGTAAGAACCTGCAACTAGACAAAGCCAAGAATTTAGTGGCAGTAAATTTCGCGATGCTGTAGAGGAAACGATTAAAGTCAGTCCCTGTCATATGAAATGGTTCTTGAACTTTCAAGGTAAGTTGAAGCCTCAACCATTGGTTGGTCTACAACCTCGACACTTAAAAATAAGACAATACAAAACAAGCTTGCATTTGGTCGCCAATAAGTGCCATAGAAAATTAAAGTGATGCTCGTCCTGCAAAACGGTTAATTAAACTCCACTAGAGAGTCGAGTTTATCGCTTAAAAAACGTTAATAAGCGCGTATTAGCGTAAATACTGAAGTTTACGAGTGGTTTTACGAGTTGGTGCACTTAATTCGCATTAAGAACCATTAATGTGTCCAATCCACGATGGTGATGCTAAGTTCGGCTTTGTTGTTGGCGACAGTGTGCGGTCGAAGGATGTATCCTGAAGGCAGGATCGTCGGTGGTGAGAAAGCGTCTTTCGGAAAATGGCCCTGGCAGATATCCTTGAGACAATGGAGGACTTCCACGTACCTGCACAAGTGTGGGGCGGCGCTGCTGAACGAGAACTGGGCCATAACTGCGGCCCACTGCGTTGACAAGTGAGTAAAATTTATGAATCTTGTAAAGCATTCATTTTGTCCAAATCAGAGCCCAATTACAATTGCATAATAGCGTCGAGCGGTGGTCATTGAACCGCGGCTCAGGTCCAAACAAAATCAAATCTTCTCGCAGGATTCGGAAAATAGATTTTCTGAAAAGCTGTGATCGTGATTGGTCTAATCGTGTTTTTTGCATCCAGGATACTTTATTACCGCCTTCCTCATCCTGCGCCCCGAGCTACGCTCCTATCAGTTAATGGTTAATGTCCTCTAGCTATTAAAATATTTTACTTTGTGCTAATCATTTCCGTTCTCGACTTACTACAAAGACTTTTCTGCCAACTCAACTGAGCATCTTCCTGGGTTCAGTCGCTCGAGGTGGCTGTAATTTGTGAATTTCCGAAAAAATTCATGCAAACAAGATGAAATCCAAACAAAGAGTGGCGCCAGTTAATTAAAAATTGCACGGGTGGTTAAAGCCCTCCGACGGAGATTTTAATGAAAATTTAAAACATGTAGGTATCTGCTCGCAGTCAAATGCAATATTCGTCCGTTCCTCCGATATTCCTTTTGACGTAGTTTTAACATTTACATTTATATAACTGCCTTTGGCCATATCTCCTTTTCATGAAACTCTATTCGCAGTTCGCTGTTTTATCCCATCTACTATTGTTCAATTTACATTTTAATTAACCAGTGGGGCTATTAAATCGTCAGGTGCATGTCGATGTTGATAAAAGGCGATCAAAAATACGGAAAACTAGAAACCCAGTTGTTGAGGTGAAAGGATTAAACGGATTAAAATTCCGAAGTGTAACATGCAAATGGTCATCAGCGACATTCGAGTGAACTTGAGGATTACTGCCGCGGTAATAATTTATAGACACACGACTGAGAAATTATTTGAATAGAATGTTACTTGTAAAGGTTTAAATCAGTCTTGCATAATATAATTCCCACTATTTTTGTAATTCAATTGGTTGCTTTAGGAGGCAAAAATGTCTACTAACAAAATTGAGTTTAGTCGGAGGCAATATTGTCACGCGACGGAAATCGGAGATTACAATGGAGCTCCAAGTGAATGTTCCCCATCTTTTTCTGGAAACGCAGATGTTTGTTATTAGAATCTCGTGTTGACCCGGGGTCTAGGCAATACTCTAAAAATAATCATTTGTGTTTTTTGAGAATGAAACAATAATTTCAAGAGCAACAAGGGTCAGTGAATCATTGCGAAAGCTCTCTTCTGGTTGCATCCGATGCAAAATTAATCTGTTTTCGAGGAAGTGAGAAATGTAAAAGCCTGGGCTGGAATAAAGCCAACAAAAAGGAAACGTAAAATTTCCTTTTGTGGTGGCGTGACTTCGTGGCAGTAAAACAGCTCACCTTCAATATCCACGTCCAATCCAGTGAAAATTTATTGTGTGGTGAGGAACGAAAATACCACCGGTGCAGTCCTACTTCTGTTTTATCATGTGTGAATATTTATTTTGTATCGTAGAGGAAGTCTGCCGAACACCGTTATCCTTTGCAGTATCGTTTGCACTTGTATCTCAGAAACCAACCGGAACACGACACCTTGAACAAACAAACGAAACGTTTTTCCACCATGTTAAAAATGCAAATTAGCGATCATTTACTAAATCATTATTAATTTTCTTCCTGGTTAAGGCTTCGACCGCTCGGCAGATGGAATGTTTAAGAGCAAATTCAAATAGTTTGCTTAAATTAAATAATAAAAACCCATATTTGTTTAAGAAATTTCACGCTCAAGAAAGCTCTCAAGTATTTTTATGTTGCAGGAAAACAATTTACATTCTGAAGTGCTCGACGCGTGAGCGAAGCTGAATTAGTTAAAATCTTAATCTCAGTTCGATTCCTTCGTTCAAAAATTTTTAATTAAACTCTTTGGCTGCGTTTAGGACAGTTAACAGATATGTTGAGTAAATTAATTTTTATGGGCGCCAGTGGAGAGCTTTTTACAGCCCCGTTGGGAGCAATTTCAAATTCATATTTATGAACATATACTTTTGCTCTTATTTTGATGAAAGTAATTTCTGCTACGTTTAGCGTTATAGCCAATCGTTTGCTCGTTTCGTTATAAATTTCTAATGATGTCAAAGTTGAAACTGTCGAAGCACCGATTAGATAAACTTCTGAATACATTTTTCTAATTTTTGTGTCTCCCATTATTGTCCTAACTCTTTTATAATCGCCTTGTTCTGTCAGGAAGTTGTGACATTGTCCCAAAACTACTCTTCCTCTGTTATTACCAAAGTGAATATAATTAGAATATTCCATACTGTAATTTTCCAAATGTTTTAAAGTAGGTAAGTTTACCTTCTTCTAAAAAAGCGATCTTCAAGTTCAATTATACAGTAGGCTAAACAAAAATAAAGAGTCGGCTAAAAGAGGTAATCACCGTTCGTAATTTACCTTGGTTTTAATTTAATTATAAAACTGCAGGATTCGCATTTTTATTTGGTAAAACAAAACACATTTTTAACGAGATTAACACAAGTAACATAATTATATTTTATGAGTTGTTTTTTTTTTTAATTAAAATCCTAATGTAGATGCTATTCACTTCCCGTTGTATTTCAGTGAATTGCTGAATTTTCATTTACTTTTCGCCACAGGATTAATAGTAAATTCATTATTGTGGAATCAATTTCTTTATTTATTACTTAAGAAAACTAAGATGAAGTCGTGGACTTCAAGATAAGACACAGCTTTTGTTGAGAATTTTACTCATGAGAAGTTTACCATTATGAATGAGAAATAAAAGAATAGGCTGGAAAAGGAAATGAACGTTTCATTTCGTAAATGGAGGACAAAAACGCGACGCTTTTTAATTTAGTCTACATTAATATTTTTTTATTTATACCATTCCATAAACGAATTATGCAGATTCGCCATGAAAATATTTCTCTTGCACAAACTCTAGCTATGATTTTCTTAATTGAAAAGAAAACACAGTTGAAGTGAGTGAAGCGTAAAATAAATTTTCTACTGGCGCATTTACCATTTATCTCTTGGTCCCTGATGGCCAAATCCATGACAAACCTATGCATTACCAAAACCATCAAATTAATTATAACCCCAATTGAGTAAACAATGTCGCCATTAATCATTTTATTGATTGTCCAGCGTTCCACCTAGTGACCTACTTCTGCGACTGGGCGAACACGACCTATCTACGGAATCCGAGCCCTACTTGCACCAAGAACGTCGAGTGCAAATCGTTGCATCGCATCCCCAGTTTGATCCCAGGACTTTCGAGTATGATCTAGCCCTGTTACGCTTCTACGAACCTGTCACGTTCCAGCCGAACATCTTGCCAGTATGCGTTCCCCAAACCGACGAGAACTTCGTAGGAAGGACCGCTTACGTCACGGGATGGGGACGCCTATACGAGGGTAAAAAAAAAAACAACTGACACCAACGACATCATTAGCCCGGACTTCTTTTAAGCTAATTATGTTATCAACGGGAAAATTTTCGCAGAATCGAATCTAATAATCACAGTAATACCACTCGTGCAAATGAAATAACAGGCTAAATTTGATATTTGCTGCACGACAGAATCAGAACTACCCAACATGCCACTGTGTTGTGGGAACCTTCTATAAATCTGATAAATTACTGTGATTATTTGGTTGCCTAAAAACAAGGGGCTTTTAAATAATTAACAACAATTGTCATAAATAACTAAAAGCAAATCACCCCTCAACTGATTTCGACTGTTTGGTTCATTGAAATTTCACTGAAAATTAGAAAATTGTACACATAACTCAAAAACAAATGAATTTTTTTTCAAAAGAAAATACTAAAAGTGTTATGTTTCAGACATTTTATTACTTTTCTTGTTCAAAAATGTTTTGTAATATCGTTTGATCAATATTATAACAGCAAAGTGTAATTTGTTCCTACAGCTCTTCTGCGTCATTAAATTGTTATTAAAATACAGTGTGGAACAAAGTGATCTTCGTCCAGTTACCTTTGCATTACCCTTGTAAAAATTCAATGTGCCGTTCTACACGCAGTACCCCAACCTCAAAATATACATCAAAATTCCAAATATGATTTATTCCAAAGGGATGAGATCGGAAATACGCCTCAATAATGAAAGCGTTTTCTTGCATGGTACACATTTTAATCGTTTGTTATATCAATTCAATAAATCCTAATAATTGTCAATTTGATTCATGACATTTATTGACAGAACTTCAAGGTCACTTCGAAAACAGAGAGCAGTGCAGGAAAATTTACATGTGAAAAAATTCCAAAGCTAACTAGATGACAATCATTTTGTTCCACACTGTATATGGTAGTTCAAATGTCCAAATCTTGTAAAATGCGTTCTTTTTTACTTTAATCACAAGTTCGAACAAATCTGTTGCCTACGTCTTCAATATGAGCCACTAAAGACCAAATCAAGAGAGTTTATGTTTAGGTGAAAACAAAATGTTTATTTCTTACTCTTAACAACTAATATGCTGCACGGGGTAGTCTTGAAAACATTCTTTTGCTGTTTTAACCAACTCAGAACACCTCAATTTACACTTTACAAAAGACTGACAAATGCCAAATTTGACATTTGACATTTAGCATTCACAAATCCACAAATTTAAAAGCGGCAAATCCATACATATACACAGTGTGTCGCATTTTTAAGGCGCAGTCAGCATGATATTTTCGTTTTTTTAGAAGAGGCTATGGTTACTCAACACATGAATTGAGTATCTCAAAGGATATCCCTCTATCTCATGAAGTTCTATGACTGTGAAAAATCCCTATATCTATTCCTAATAATAACGAAAAGACTAACTTAAATGCCACACGCTGTATATATCAGTCACAGCCAACAGGATGTTAAAAAACATTTATAACAGTCATACAGAAGTACAGTTGAGGAATTAAAATTTCGGGCACTATTTTTCTGTCATTTCAACAAAATCTCTATAAAGCACCTTCTACTGTCGTCATGACTGACATTCAAAAATTAAACTTTTGTGTGTCAGTCACCCAATCAATTTTGAATTTTGAGATTTCAATTAGTTGCACTGAGTGTAATCATCGCTTTGATATGTTGCCTACCCGTTATTATGCCACAAATGACAATTTTTGAATGCCAAAAATACAAAAACATGACAAGAGTAAAAAATAAGGATATTAACGTAAAGGTTGTTTTAGAGTTTATATCATGACATTGACAATAGTGTCCGAAATTTTAATTCCGCAACTGTACCTACCACAAAAAAAATAAAAGAGTGGAAAATTTACAACTCTCTTTATCTAAAGTGACTTCGTGCCTACGTCTAAAAGGACAATAAATATCTTTGGCATTTTAGCAAAGTCATATAAGAGCTACTTACTTGAAAATTCGATAATTTTATCTGCGTCAAAAGACCCCAACAAAATAAAAACAGATAACCCTTTACCTAAGTGCACCATTAAGCTTATCTGGAAGCCCCGGGACACATCCGCCCTTGTAGCTTTTCCCGGAATACGAAATTTCCACCTATAACAGGAAACATACATTCTGATTGCAGACGGCCCCCTGCCGAGCATCCTCCAAGAAGTGTCCGTCCCTGTAATCAACAACTCGGTCTGCGAGTCGATGTACCGCTCGGCGGGCTACATCGAGCACATCCCCCACATCTTCATCTGCGCCGGGTGGCGACGGGGTGGGTTTGACTCCTGCGAGGGAGACTCCGGGGGACCCATGGTGATCCAGCGCGACGACAAGAGATTCCTCCTCGCGGGGGTCATCTCGTGGGGAATCGGCTGCGCTGAGCCCAACCAGCCCGGGGTCTACACCAGAATCAGCGAATTCAGAGACTGGATAAACCAAATTCTGCAGTTTTAACGTAGTGATTTCGAAAGTAGAACGAAATTGAACCGAAATCGGAGGGTTATGATGGTTTACAGTGCGGGTTTTCCTAATCAAACTCCCTCAATCTGTATTTACACGGCAGAGCAAATTGGACGATATCGATTTTCCTCTAGGTCTATAAATAGGAATGCATGCAACAGCCTGTCCACGCTCTCCGAGGTTTCTAGTAAATAATAAAGTAAATGATTTTGTGATGTAGTGAGACTTTTACCTTGTGGAATATAATTAAAACGAATTTTTCTACAATGCTGTTTTTCGACTAAGGGAACAAACTTTCAACAGAAAAGAGTAGCTTAAGTAAAAGTGATTGTGTAAAAAATAAAACTATAATCAGTAATATATTATACAGTAATAACTTATTTATACAAAAATTGATAAAAAGAGTTAAATAGAGTACTTTTGTGCGCTTTAACTTTTTTGGTCGATCATCTCTGTAATTATGCAATGTACGAACGATATTGTTATTTTTTATATTTATGTAAATAGAGGTGCGTGAATTTAATTTTGTACTATAAAAAATAAATATTTATTTATTCTTTTGTGTAATTAATTATCCCCTAAGCGGACTCCTTTGATGGACGTCCGAATTTAATTTCCAGTCAAAATTTAATTTTTTGTTATTTGGTTTGCTCACGACTCATTGCAGGAGTTTGTATTTTCAGCAAACATTGACTTTTGACATTTTCCACTGGTCGTACATTCAAAATTAATTGAGAACCAAATTTATGGAATATAATTACTACCCACATAATATGCGATACTGTGATTTTTTTTTCTAAATATAAATAGCTCTGAAAAACGAGTTGTGCGTTAAATATCTGTAATTTATGCTTATAATAAATAAGTTCTGGCCCTTGTAAACAATTTTAGATTGGTTTGGTGTTGACTAATCTCGTTACAAATCTTTTACGAATCTAAGGGGTCTGAGCTGGAATTTTTTCAAGGGTAAAAATTAACCTTGAATGTTGAATGATAAGTCTCGTTTAAAAACACCGTCTTGATATGTTAATAACACCAAAAAAAAAACGCATTTTTTTTCATCTACCTATTATCCGTTCACCTGACATCCGCACTGTCAGTGTCATTTTTTATTCAAATTGGTCGAATGTACATCAAAATTTCGACATTTCTTTTGAGTGTACATTAAATCTAGTGATAAATAAATTGTTACTGTCAGATAGAAGAAGTTGGGTTATAAACTGGTGTTTCAAATTATTTTATTTAACGCTATTTAAGGTATTGCATCTAAATCTTCCTCAGAATAGAACTCCAATTCTGATCCTGAATCGGACACGGCAAGAGAAATAATTGTTGGAGGAACATCAGCAGTAGATAAATGACTCATATGCCTTTCTAATATGGCAACATTATTTTACGTAAATTACCAAGTTAGTATAATAGGGATTTTAAATATTACCAACAGCTTGTCAACCTGACAGTGCGGATGTCAAGTGAACGGATAATACTTATGGATAGAAAGTACGTATAATGGCCAGGATTATTAAAGAATTTTTAAAATAAACTATCAAGAAATTCCTTTAAATGTTTTGGACTAATTAACAGAATATTGTTATACGACTTGCACAAGACAGTCTATTGTCGAACGATGCTTTAAAAGAACGAGTTCCACAACATGTCTGGTAATTTAAAATGTAAAATAATTATCTAGTGACTTTTATTTTAATGGCATTGGGTTGGTATTTATCAAGCAATGGCATTTCATGAAAATTAAATTTGGTTACAATAATAATCTACCCCCTTAATAGTTTAATCTAATTTAACACTGCCATTGTTTCAGTAATTCTTCTATGAATACCAACCCCATATTCAATAATAACTAGAAACGGTGATATAAAATTGTACTTTGTGCAACTGTGTTCAGTTACACACAATGCTCTTTTTAGAATTTGCCTCTCTAATAGGTCTATTATTGTATTCAATTTGAAGTCGTTTATGGCTATCTATTAAAGCACTCGTGGTTTAATAGATCTCTAAGAAAATGTATATCAATATTTCAGTGTATTATTGTCATTTACACCAAAAAACTTCCAATATTAATGTTCAAACTCTACTTTTTAACATCTGTTGCAGATGTAGTTGCATCCGTTACCTTGAATTACCAATTAATACAAAATTCCCTAGAATTTGGGGTGCAAATTCGAAAAAATAATATAAAAAACCATAGAACCATTATAGAACCATAGAAAACTTCTCTACGGCTCGTTTTCTACACTTGGGACTCGTGCGTTATAAAACTCGTTCTTTAATATACTATTATGAGTTATGACACTGAAAGAGAAAATAGTATATTATTATACGAGTTTTATAAGACGCTTGATTGTGACACGAACGCAATGAGCAGTGCTTCAAAAGAACGAATGTCAGTGCGTCCTATAAAACTAGTGTAATATATTGTTTTTTCTACTTTGATTCGCTTTCTAGGTTAAGATTCTACAGGGTTATTTATATGGAGCGGTAACCATAAATTTTACATTCAATTTCTACGCCTAGGCACTTGGACTAGAAATAAATAATGATAATTCGATTTATTTTTACTTTTGAACTGTCATATTTGATTTTTGACAGTCACGTCATTTCAAGCAGAAATAAATCATACGAAACATACTTACACAAAAAATCATTTAAGAAAAGTATTGCTCAAGGCGGCAATTGAAGTTGATCTTCATCAAATATCTTTATTTCCTAATAAGTATAATTATATGACACTAATTGACACTTTAGGTGGGACGCTAGTAGAGTGCTTTATTGCTCTCAATAAATTATATTCTTGCTTACTTATTAAACTCCTTTAATTTTAAGAATAAGGAGTACCTAATCACTTGAGACTAAATCTGTCGAGCAGGATTGCCGAAATAATTTTAAACTGGAGTTAATGGTACTCGTATAACATAATTGGAGCCTTATAGAACAGCCCGTCTTTGTTTTTGTGATTTACTACACAAAAAACTAACACCAAAACAGTTATAACTATTGTACTATCGATAAAACATAATGTGTGGAATATTAAAATTTTAATAAAAGCTGAACGACCTGTGTTACCGTTTGTTTGAAATTGCTGTTTGAATTTGTTTCAATAGTTGCTGCAATATCAGATAATGAGATCTCCAACAGCTACAAATAATCAGCAGCAATAAAATATAACTACTTGCTATTTATTTAATGTCACTCTATCCAAACAAGAAGAATTTTGGAATAATAAAATCTTATTTTCGCTTCACGTTTTTCCTGCTTGTGACAAGCTGTATCATATACATATTTGCTTTGTTACAAACAGGTACCAACAACAAAAAAAAAAGAAGAATCAGAAACGGGGATGAAAACGTTGCGAAATTCAACGTGGCTGCTGATTAGCTCAATTTATTCGCAACATTATATTTTTTATAAAATTACTTTAGGAAGCTTTTGACTGAAATCAGAAACCAGAACCAAATGACGCCACAGGCTCTTTGTAAAACATGAAAGGCTATTCCAAACGTGAGCTTACATTTCCAGATAAACGTTCGAATAAATTTGCATGAATGGAAAGCAACAAAAACAAACAAACATGCGGAATTTTCTTATACATATTTTAAAATACCTGAGGCAGTTTGCGTAGACCTTCCAACAAAAAATAAGTAACGTCTTTTTCAACATTGCCATTGATAGAATTTCAAATTTGTTTAGGATTTTTTATGTTGAATTCTGAAATCAAACCCTTTTTACTTCCTGGATTTATAATCTCACTATTTTGTTTAAAGTAACAAAGACTCGAATAATTTTTGATTAATCCGAAAGCTCCGCTCTGAAGTATCCAATTTCCGTTGGCTGGAGGGATTAGTGTCAACATAGAGCTACATCACAAGTTTGATTTAGATCTTATACAAAGGTTCGTCTCATTATTTGTGCAGAACTATCTCTGTGTACACGTCATAAGACGTTATTGCCTCACTGATCGTGATTAGCGATCAGTGATCACTCATATCTGAAAGATAGGCAACCAATAATAAAGTTACGCAATCATCCTGTTTCATAAATCGTTAGTCCACGCACATTAAATTTCATTCCAGCATCAAAATGGAAAAGCTGATCGCGATAAAATCCCGAAATATTATGTAAAATTTACGACACCATCCGTAATAACCAGAATTTATCTTTATTTGGTCCAATTTCGCCGGTGCACTGTTCATTTAATTCCAGCCCTTAGCCTCCCCTAAATGCTTGGGTGATATTGAAAAATTCCTAGCATCACGTTGTAACAAGGTAAAACGATTTCGTTATCCTGTCTGAATACGTAACGGAGATAAGGGAAATTGTTCGCATGACTTACCCTTAGGCTGATGAAGGTCAATGTCTGCCGTGCAGCTTGTTATTGACCACGACATGTTAGGTACCTATTTCTCTTATTGTTTTAAGAAGATCGAAACGCAAATCAAGATTGTAATATACTTATGAGTTCCAATGTAAGTAAGTCGACCGCTGGTCTACATTTAGGCAGCAATTAAGCCCACTTCCCATCTCATTTTCAATAATGGTATTAAAAATTATCATAATGATAGTGTGCAGTGGTTTATAGTGTGAGAAACGACGTCGGCTGCACAATTTGCTTGTTAACATTCTTTCTTCTTGCCTTCTTAAAAGCAATCAAATAAAAGTCTAATTCATTCATTCAACAATGCAACTAAAAGTAGTTCAGGAAAAAGAATATCAAATTAAGAACAGATTAACTTTTTGCACAAAAAGAGCCTATCAAATCTTCATGCCAAGAATTATTTCGGTTTTGTAACAATGTTTTAAAAATATATAAAAACACAACAGCAGAACTGAACTATACGAGTATTTGTATTTTTTTGTTTGTATTTCTAAGTTGTTTTAAATAAATAATAGATGTACAGTGTGGAATAAAATGATTTACATCTAGTTACCTTTGCATTACCCTTGTAAAAATACGAAATGCCGCTCTACAAAAAAAAGAAAGCCTAACCTCAAAATATTCCAAAATTCCAAATGTGATTTATTGCGAAGGGATGATATGAATGCAAAGTAGAGATTGAAATTAAAAAGGAGCTAACAAAAGCAAGTCACAGCTAGTGTTGAAAGTGGCCACCAACGTTTGTTAATTCAATTTCGTAAATTGTAACAATTGTCAATTCGATTGATGACATTTATTGACAGAACTAATAGTTCGGCACTTCAAAAAAAAAAAAGTAGAGCGGTACAGGAAAATTTACATGTGCAAAAATTCCAAAGGTAACTAGATGTAAATCATTTTATTCCACACTGTATATTATACGAGAAGGAACTAAAGTCCATCTTTTTATCCTTCCTGAGTGTAAGTTTATTGCACGAGGGCCGCAAAGGCGATAATTACACGAGGGATGAAAAGGTACTTTAATCGTGAGAAATATTTAAATAAAAGGCAAATGCCTTCTGTATTATTATTTTTATAAAATTTTCCAGCCTTTACAGTAGACATATTTAAGTATTTGTACATCCACTATTCTCCATTTTCTAGCTTTACAACTGTCATACTTTCTATTGGTTTTTTATAACACACAATATGTTATTGACAACAATGAACTTCTCATCTAGTCATAAGTACAACATTTATTTAGTTATTTAAAAACTGATAACTCAACATTTCTTCTTTGAGGTAAATTTTTATACGGAAATTTTTGTTAATTACTTTTTACAGTTTTTGAATCTCATTGTGCAACATAATTTCTAATAATGATACATTGTGCCAAATTTCGCACCCCAGCACCATTAATCACTGAACTAAAAACGCTGTTAATATTTACATTCATTATTTTTTCTCCGGGGAACCACAGGCTTAATGACATTGTCCGTGTTCTGTTTAATTTGCTTTTGAACGGAAAAAGCGTGGGTTGGCGAAAACAGAATATTTGTCCTCGTATCTCTATTTGTGTCTCGTTTCTTTGATTACACCAATTTATCCAAAACCGCTTCCACACTTTATACTTATCTATTTTCTCGCCTTGAATCGCTAAACCAACAGGCTCGTGCCATAAAAATAAAACCCTAAAATCTTATTCATTTTCTTCGTCATTCAGTTTTACTTTCTTCGTAGAAATAACTGCAGTCGCCTTGTTTTTGGACGAATAAACATTTTAAAGACTGTTTTTCTCTCATTACAAATGATAAAGCGTGGAAGTAATTCAGAGCAAATTTTGTGCTCTATTCGGTACTCTGAAGGTTGCTTCTTCGTGAAATTGTAAACTAGAGCACCAGACGGGATGCTAAATAAATTGTAATTATGAATGCAAATGTTGGTATTTTTTTGTGCTATTAGGAGCAATGCAATTTTGGAAGCGAGTTCAGGGTTAAAGCAGAATTCGTTTGGAGTTGTGCTGCTAATTAATTGTGAATTATTGTGCGATAAAAGTCATTGTATTTTATAAATTGGGGTTGGCTTTAATTAAGAAAACAATGTATTTGCCCATATTTTACGTCTTCGTTTAATCGACTTTTCATAAGTGGAATTCTAGAACTTTATATTACAATTTTATGCCAAATGGAGCACAGACAATTTAACAGCTTTTACTTTTGTTAGCACTTTAATTTGAAATTGAAATTAAACAGATTTTTACGCTAAATTAAAATTTATAAAAAACGGTCTAAACTGTGGAATTAATTGAATAAACATGCGATGCTCACACAATAAATCTAAATTTAAATTTAAATATGTTTAAAATGTAGGTACAAGTGTAAGATGTACATATGGACATAAATTGACTCCAGACACAAATGAAACATTTCTTTCAGAGAATTAATGCACTACAGGACTACAGCTACACTACACTAAGTAGATATGGAGATATATCTAAGTGACTTAAGTGACTATGTTGAAATATAAAATTATTTCAACCCTCACCTTTTGCTTTTATATTTATAGATAATAAGTGAGGAAGATTTAAAATTAATCGTCATCAACAAAACGAGAAAACTACTTTCTTCTAATTTTGTTGTTTAATCGATCATTACCAAATTAATTGGTAAGTGGGTAGGATTTCGAAAGTATTTACAATAAGATATGGTCGGAACGTTATAGATGTGGATTGGAGACTTGTCGTTAAGTTGGCACTACCAGAAAAAGTAACTAGGCACGCTTACAAGGTATTTGGAATCCACATCTAAAACGTTTTTACTGTATGTATATTTTTATACAGTGAGCAGCAAAAGTATGGAATAAATTTCTTAAAAATTAAACAAAATGTTTTCCAAAAAAATCTTTGGACAGGTCAATTTTAGTTTATAAAAATACATATTTTAGTACAAAATAAAATTCCAAGCAGTCATTTGTTTTCGAGTTATGACGTAATCGATACTTTTTTTAAATAGAAACCTCCTATTTTTTTTCTTGATTCTGATAGCCCTTTTAATTGTCTAAACGCCAGTATAAAAATTTTGTTACCTTACATAAGGAAATTTTTGAGAAAAAACAATAATAAAGTTGGAAAAAATAAATTTTATAACGAACAAAAACAAATCAAAAACTGTGTTAGTAAGTACTTAAAATTATGGAATTAAATGTTTGAATTGCCATCCTCCCGCTTGTTGACAATAAGCAAGTTTATGAAGAAATTCCCCCTGTTTTAGTTTTATCCCAGCACAATCAAAATTAAAATTTCTATACGTTGTGTTTCTGTTAAATGAGTCATTGTCGAAAACGTTTTGTAAAACAAATAACACATACGAATGAAATTGACAGTAACATTTAACTGTTTCATTTACCTACTTGATTTTTTGACTTGTTTTTATTCGTTATAAAATTTATTTTTTCCAACTTTATTTTTTTTTCCTCAAAAATCTCCTTATGTAAGATAACAAATTTTTTATACTGTCATTTAGACAATTAAAAGGGCTATCAGAATCAAGAAAAAAAATAGGGGGTTTTCATTTAAAAAAAGTATGGATGACGTCATCACTCGAAAACAAATAACTGCTTGGAATTTTCTTTGGTACTAAAACATGTATTTTTATAAACTAAAATTGACCTGTCCAAAGATTTTTTTGAAAAAAATTGTGTTTAATTTTTAAGGAATTTATTCCATACTTTTGCCGCTCACTGTATAAGCGAATCAGTTATCTTTACACTACTGATGTGAAGTAAAAACAACGATTTTTATTGTTATCAAGACAAGAGTGAGCAAACTAAGCACCATGTATAAGTTGTGTGAATTTTTTTTATATAATCCAGTGTATCGGACTTGAGCACACTCCAGATAAGTCATTATCTTAAGTTACTGACACTATTTTTAGTACAGTGCATTAGTTACTCAGAAGTACATAAGTAAATTTAAAAGAGGTTAGGTTAGTTACGAATAACTGTTATAAATATATTCTTAAGTTATTGTCTTGCTAATGTGCTGGGATAAAAAAATTCTAATTGGTGAAACGCATATTATAAGCACGAGATAATATTTGATTTACATATGACATCATTGCATCTGTTTAATAAAATATCATAATGCTCGTGAAACGAGGTAATACGGTCTAAATTGTTTTATTCATGGAGTAGTAGAAGTAGATGTTTGGAATATCTTAGTTACGTTTGCTTTTAACTTTACATTACGCAGTGTCAACTATTAATTAATAGATACCCACTGAAATCGTTAGATCAAAGAAATCGGGATCTGGGTCATCATGAAAAATATTCGTGGCTAAATACTGAGTGAGTCACGTTCTGTATCAATTTGACATGGATAGTAACAATTTCAGTTCAGCCTATTAATTAACCAGTGCAAGAGTTGAGTTGTTTTGGCAGCCGTTTTGAAAAATAGTTTGTTGTCTGATTCGAAATAGTATATTATGCAACGAGCATTTAATGATGGCTATTAAGACACGAGTATGACAATTACGGCACGAGCCGTAGGCGAGTGTCGAATGAATACGAGTGTGAGTTGCATGCACTATTTTTTCTACGATAGGATAAACAGTAACTATGAGCTGTCAAAATTGATAAATTTTAGATCTGTCATATGCTTATGGCAATATTTGATATTGTCGTGATGTTGCATTTCTATTGGTTATAAACTTGTATCTTAATCAAAAATCTGTATCTTAATGAATCTCAGTACAGAGAGTAAATGTCTAATAAACCAATTAAAGCATAAGAGTAGAAAAACATTTATTTCACTTTTTGAGAACGCATATACAGCGTGACCGATCTTAATTCTCTTGTTCTTTAATTTCAAATATATCACATAATGCAAAATTCATTTTTAACTTACCGTTACATTACATTTTGTATACAGTTTATTTTATCCTAACTGACGAAAAGAAATGCAAAGATATTATGAGAGATATCAATTTGACTTCTTTTTCAAGCAAAGTGAAAAGATCAAATCAAATACCATGTTGAGAGCAACGCTGGCGCCCACGATAAAGAGTCACTTTCCCACACTAGTGCGGTAAAGTATGTCATGACATTCAAATGAATATCATTATGTATTCATAGTAGCTAAATTATTTTAGCAATTTATTTTTTGGTCTCAACTACAATAACAATTTTTTTGTTAATCTTCAAATATTTAATTTACTACAAAGATTTTGTTAAATTTTGAACATGTGGCTATTGACCCTGAAAAATAGTCGTTTTCTTCCATGGAATTGTAACGGAAACACTTTTTTTGTTTTTATTTTTTTTTTATTTGTCTAACATTTAAAACATGAACGATCCTCATATTTCTTCTTTTAACCTCGCATTACAAATTTAAATTATTCATGGGAATGTTAGAATCAAATTTAAAATCACATAAAATAACTATCATTATTTAAATTAATTTCCGATGACTAATGTCATTATTTATTTCTCGTTTAATTAAAAAGTTTGTAGATATTCTACTGACCGCACCCACAGTAAAAAATATTTGGCTGTCATTTTGGAACTTGTCGGACCGCACCCGCATCTAGTTGTAATAAAATAACTTACAACATTATTCTACAAGAATAAGTTTTATTTAATATTTGTCAAAAAACACCTAGAGCTGGACAAATGAATCATTTTAACTATACTACATTTAAAACAAGATTGTTTTCTTCTGAAAACTGAAGAAAGCAAGATAATGAAACGATGTTGGACAAGTAACGGTCAATTAAGGTTTCCTTACGGCAACTCTCTTCGAAAAATGTTTACCAAAAGAAAACTTAGAGTCGGAATAATGGTCCCCATTAACTCCTTGACCTGTTGATACGCAGTGGCCACTCCTGACCCCAATATTATTAATGATCACCAGACACACACAACTTCTCTAACGCTTCGGGATATCCTTTATGCTAAGATCGATTACTTCCTGAATGCCTCCAGGACCGACGCTCTGACGCAACACGGTTAATTGCAAACGCCCTAATTCAATTTTCTCTCACCGACAAATTTATTCCTTTCTCAATTAATTAGAGAATAATCAACAAAATCAGTTGAGGTATTCACCACGCACTGACCCACTCACAACAATCGCAGAATTCCGACATAAAGAACGCACTTTTCATTTAATTTCGCTCCAGTCGCTATTCAAGATGTCAGAGAAACTCCTCCGGAGTGGGACAAGATGCAGCCGCTGTTGCTCCCAAGTTGAATTAGTTATGAGGTGACAACGACTCTGACACCTAAAATGAACAATTAATGTCGAAGTAAAAGATTTTTCGATCTGGTTTCAAAAACTGACTTTCAAAGCGACTTTCTCAAGAACAAAACACTAGTGGTTTCACTATTGTTCATCTTTTTGTGTTCATGGAGTACCTGTCGATCAGAAGAACGACTCCGTGTCCACTTCAATAAATCTTAGTCATTCCGGGCGAAGAAAGTGACACAAAATCATGCAGCTATGCGCGGAATTTCGCAAATGGCACGTTATGGAGGCAGACCCTTGAGCCTATTGACCCAAAAGTGGTCAAAAATTGCGCGACTTTCTCGGAAAGCACCGTCCTGCCAGGAGATGATATCAGTTTTTGGCGTTTTTAGTCCGCGCCGAACCAATCCGTTGTCTGAGCTTGGACCGCAAATTCGCACCCTCCACCACACAAGTGTGACGACGTTATGCAAAAATGCCGGTTTAGCGAAAGCGCTCCATTCCACCGAAGAGGCTCGAGCCTTATAATTTCGTACAATTGACATCGTCTTGTGGCAGGTGTAGCACGATACCAGAGGGGCAGGAGGCGGCCTAGGAAGACCGCTACGCTGTCCCAGTGACCCACTTGGGATGCTCTGGTGGCCGACAGACCAGCAGCAAGTCTTCAGTCATCTACCGGCTCCACACCACCACGGGCCTTAACACACGAAGAGCCTCCTCGCCGATGAGTGCCGACGTCCTACACAACATGTCAATTAGCTTCAAATCGGTCTAATCTGTTGTTCGATTTTGCCAAAATGAAGTATAGCGTTTTCGTGTGTTTGTGTCTGTTGCATTGTGTGTTGGCAGTGGAAATTCAGTTCGGAGGTAGAGATCGACGAGGTAAGTCTCGACCAGGCCCTTCCAGGAGCCTTTTTCCAGGAAACAAGCGATAACTGCACTTACGCTGCAATCTGAGGTATCGCGATTGCAGAACCAGACCGGTACCGGCACTCGAACAATTAATCTCTCAACTCTCTATCTCAACCCGCATGTTTCAACCTGCAGGAAGTCTCCAGCAACTTGCAACAAAGGGAAACACACGTTTTGTTGCCGGAAACGAGGCTAATGGTCATTCGGATACGTCGATATTACGGTTAACATTCTCGGTCGCTGCCAAAACCGATCCAGAATTTAATAAATTATTTAAATTCTATTCCGTGTTGAATTCATTATATTAATTAGGCCCGAGCTTAATTCCAGCGATGTCGTGATGCGGACCCATCATGGGTCCACCTCGCAACCGATGTTTCTAAATTAGCGTCTACGTATCATTTGTAGTACAAACGCAAAGATCGCGTGAGATTAGACAGGTGCAGCTGTCAATTTATGCATATTGACTGAAAACTCTCCTGACACAACCACCAAATGGAAAGTTTTTTTTACGGAGACAAACAGGCAACTTGTAATTATTGCGAACAAATTAAAAGCAAACACGAGCGAACAGTTGCCAGGAAAAGTGCGTCAACATGATTACGGTGGTTTGTAACCGAACGCGAATTATTGTAAACGTCGAAGAGAAGTGGAGATGACAGGTCTCGGTACGGTTTCAAAATTGTCTCGAAATGGGTGCACGGAATGTTCTTTCAGTTCTGACATTTTTTATGGCGAGTCGTGTGCATCGTGTGGAAAAATTCGAGATGTTATCAGATGCTTCATCCAAATCTGGACTGTTACACACAGTCAGTTGTTTACTATTAAATTTATTGTACTGTCTCGAGCAAAAAAAACTGGTCGTCAAAAGCATGATTTGACACAATGGAAAATGCTCCATTGTAAAACGGTCGTAAGAATCATAACCTATCATCATGTTGTATGACATTAATTGACATTAGTAATTAATTTTTTTGACATTTTGTTGACATGGGTATAATCAGGCAGGCAAATTTTCTTAATTTATGACAGTCTAACCAAATTTTGAAATGACAACGACAACCAGAATTTTTTGCTCGCGACGGTACATACCAAAAATACCAATGCAAAAATACCAAAAAGGCTTTTATGAAAACATAAAACTTAATTAATATTCGTTTATTTTTTGAAAGACTTGACTACCCTCTTCAAAAAAATTAATCCAATCACATTGTTGCTGAATTTGAATTTCAGCCAGTAACAAGTAAATGACGGTGATAATTAATGGACTAATGGACTAGTGCACTAGTGGTAGACTTTAGTAGAAAGAAAATAAAAACACTACAGAAAAATGTATTAAATAATGTATTTTCCTATTCATAAATTTATTTTTTGCGAGTTGTAAATTTGTTTCAGGAAATAATCTGCCAAGATATCCCTTGTGCATATCAAACTGTCAATCATTTCACTCATGCAGATTCGTGCATTCAAGAAAATTATCCACAACATAATATGCACGCGAATTATTAGTACATATTGTGTTTCCTAAAATTTCAAAATAATTGCTTTCTACGAGCTAAAATAGTTGTTATAAATGGATCGCTAAGTAATACCTTCATTGGTGGAAAATGTAAGGTTGCATTTATTGCAAAATTATCGAGTGTTCAATTGGAAAATTCATCAAGTAGCCTTTGATTTTTTCACAACATGAAGTGACATTTTTGACTAAATTTATTTTATATGTAATATGAATGCCAGGTTATCAGAAAGGTTTATAATTAGAGCAGGTCTCTGACCACATGTTTGGTAACATTAAATTCAAAACCTCTTAATTTGACGAAAGTAGCAGCGATGTGTTATCTGCAAAATTTTAGGTTAGTTGTGTTTTTTATGTTGAAAGCATTAAATGCACACCAAGACATTATTACATACCTACTTTGTCGACAAGCTAATTGCAAAGATGTAATCTTGGATAATCTGCTGGCGTCAATTTCGGCAGTGCTGTGACACGGTAGGGATAAAGATGTAAATTCTTGTATAACATTGGGTGCTTGTTCCAACAGATTTGCTGACTCAATTGTCGGATAGATGTTTTTGGTGCATTAATTAAATTGAAATTAAATTTAATTGAATTCCAATTCCACAGAAAACGAAACTCAACTCAAAAAGGACGTTACACTCGCAAAACACAACTGACATCTGTCAAAAAAGACATCATCCCTTTTTCGCTTTATCTTCTTTCATCAAAAAAATAGCCAACTTGATGAACTTTTCATTTGAGCACCCAGTATATTTAACATTTGTAATAACTGGAATGTTTTCTTAATGAAATGTTTCATTCTTGACCATTTACTGTACAACAATCGTTGTCAAAATAGATGTAACGTTTAAAAATATTTTCGAACAGAACTCTTTTAAGAAGACGCAGCTATAACACTACAGTTTAGTACTTAGTCTGCGTGTTAATATATGAAGGTTTGCAAAACAAATTATTACACAAAGGAAGATCTTTTTTGAATAATGCAAAGGTAGAAATTTAACTAAAAACTTAATGTACAGTGCGCCCAGAAATGTGGTAGCAACTTTTACACGATGGCACTTTCGAAAACCCAAATTTGTTCAATCTTGCAACATTCAATTTTTGAATATTTTCAAAAAAATATATTAAGGAGGTTTTCCGAACAATTTTTACCCCCAATTTGTGCACTAAAGTTTGTCGAGATGTTGCTCGAAGGGTTCAGTTATGCATTGAGCATAATGGTGGTCAATTTGAACATTTTCAATAAAATTTAAATTTGAATGTTTTACATTTGACAATTCTTGACATTTATTTATCTCAATTTAGATAGCGCCGTTGCCATGCATAAAAAAAGTCTCTGTAAAAAAGTGTCATCTTGCGGGACCAATCGAAAAACTTGCTACCGCATTTCTGGCCGCTCTGTAGATATGACTCAAAATTTTTCATAAAGCTTAAAACGTGAGTTTACACGATTGGTTGCAAAATATATTTAAACTAGATGTTTTTTTATAAAATTCAGAGTTTATAAAATATACAATGCGTGAATAAAGTTTGAAACAATGATTTTTGAAATTGTCACCGTTTATCACATTTGACAATTTAAATTTAAATTAAACACGTGTCTCACACTCATAAACATATGCAACATAACCTCAATAATGATCTAGGGGAAATCTAGGGGAAATTGAGATAGAACTGGACCAAATGTCAATGATTTTTAATATACAGTTTGGTCTTTTTCTGAATTTTGACAGTGACAATTGATTATTAAAAAAAACGGACTATAAGTTGTGGATTTCAAACCATTAGGTGAGATTTTAGAAATCATCTCTTCGTGGAGAGCCTAACAATGAAAAAAATATAAGTGTGTTCCATTTAAAGAGGTCGATGAAGTCATAACCCGTATGGCGAAGACATCATGGCAAAAAAAAAGGGTAGATTATACCCAATTAAAATTAAAAATCAAAGTGTAGGAGGACCTTTACGAAATATGTACCTATTCTTATATATAGGGTTGTTATTATAAATGATTGTAGTCCAAGTAAGCGTAAAAACTGAATGCAAAATTTTTGGATGCCGCTCCATATAAAAAAAAATAAAATGATATGAATATGATAAGAATAAGAGTACACACCGTTCACACAGGAGTTAAATTGGGTGCAAAACAACTCAATATTTTTTTATTCAATGGTTAATTAAAAAAAAAAATCTCATCACAGCACTTTTCACCTAAAAAATGACAGTGGCAGCGACAGTTCACATGAAAGCAAAAATTTCATGACATGGGCATGTCCTGCTTCGACTACAATCATTTATAATAACCCTGTATAATGTTGTTAACAGCTATTTATGTAACAGTTAGGAAATGCCTCATTTTATGTAACGAATGGGATGTTAAGTCACACAAGAAACACAAAATGACATATCCTAACGCCTTTCATACAATATTTTTTCTAATTTTGACAGAAAGGGTTCTTTAAACTCTAAACTGTATAGTAGTTTATACAGTCAGTTTGACACGTCTGTCATTTGTAATTTGTATGTATGTATATAAAAAATATTTGATTAAATCCTGATGTAGAGGCGGCCGCAGAAAATGCAATATCATTAGTAATTCCAAAAAAAAAACAAAATATGATTTCTTTTATCAGTTGAAAAATATTTTTCATCACTAGTTGCGAAGAGTAACGCGAGTGACGTAAGTCAATCGTGAAAAGTAACACATTACATGTCAAATTAGAAAAAAAAATTATTTAACCTTCTCTAATATAATAGTTAAAAGTAAAAAATACATTTAGTTATGAAATTCTAGTAACGTACAGTAGCGAGCAATAAATTTTTGTCGACAATGTCATTCTTTGAGGCAATGGAAAATGTTCCATTGTAAATATCATAACCTATCATCATGTTGTATGACATTAATTGTCATTTTTTTTTCTAATTTTTCTGACACTTTATTAACATGGGTATAATCAGGCAGGGAAAAATGTTTAATTTGTGGCAATCTAACCTAAAATTAGTATATTAAAGAGAGTTGGCTCCATCCTGGTTCCTAGGGGCGTTTTTCGATTGATAATTCAGATAATTGGCTGCACTTTTATTGTCAAAATTGTCGTTATCTGCGTTTAAATAAAATTGCTAGTTAACAAAATGTTTCTGGAGTGAAAATAAAATATAAATATTATGTGAACTATTTAGATTTGCTTGCATTAATTTCACAAATTTTGTGAAAACCAGGCTGCCAACTCAAATCTAACTCTCAAACACTCCTCTAGGAACCAGGATCGAGCCTACTTTCTCTTATATACCACTCTAATCTAACCAAATTCTGAAATGACATTGACGATCAAAATCAATTGCTCGCGACTGTACCTAAATTTATTTTACACGACAAATTATTTCAAGACTTAAATTTTTAAATAACATCGATTTCGAAGGTACAGTCGTTGAACCCTATTAGTAATTCACGAGCGGATAGAGATAAAGTCATCAAAGAGTCATCACGATATCAGGTATTTCCTGATAATGGTGACGAAACAAACTTCCACAAAATATGATTTCAATTACATACTTTCTTTTATTTTATCAATTTCGAAAAGGTAATTAACAAGAGCTATTAGGAGATTAAAAATGTCACTTCTTTTGATTAAAAAATCTGAAATAACATTTTTGACCTTATCTAAACAGACTACCCAAAAATGTTACAAAGCTCGTTATTTGTTCTACCTGAAAATCACAATTACTGTTTTCAATAAATAATAATTAATCATTTAATTTAAAACCATGTTTGAAAATGATCATTTTTAGTAAAAATGTATGAGTAATTAGTTATTTTTATATTAAGTGCGCGAAGAGAGTGTTTTTTGTGCATGAAAAGGTCTTTAACGCCGAGACGAACAGTGCGTGAAATGAAAAACAAATTGCATTTCACACACTGTTTTGTATGGTTTCTATGGTTTCGAGCTTACTAACAATGCAAAAAAAAAAATACACGTCAGAAAATGACCCCCTTCAGGCACAGATAACTATGCGTGAATTTCAATTTTTTGAATCAATTATAGAAAAAAGTATTTAATTTAAAAAAATAATAATTTGAATTACTTTTTGAAATATCTCTCAACAAGTCTGCAAATCATTTATCATTTTTGATTGATTAAATATCCAGACGTTTTGACAGTTAAGTACACTTTTCCGACACAATATGAACTCTTAAATGATTTAGGAGAAAAGAAGTTGATTGACTTTTCCAATTAGCAGTAATTAATATTAATTGGTGCTCGTTCTTTTCATTCATCTAATTACATCCAATTTAATTACTATCTCCTCTGCATATTTTGAATTTTAAATCAATTATGGAACAATTCCATCAACTTTATGCAAATTGATTATGATCGAGTGACGGCAAAACTGATCGTCGTAAAAATTAGGCTGCTATTATTACTACAACCACTTACCAGCAGACCACGATGCTGCTAGCTTAATAAACACTCCCATCAATATTAACATTAACAATGTTTAAACGTGCGTGACGAAACCACGAACCGTCAAATCGAACAGGTGTATCCAATATTGCATCGATGCAAATGCAAAATTAATTAAACCGCGGCATTTCGAATTAAAATTTGTATTAATGCATAACTTAACGTCAACTTTGACAAATTTCATTTTTCGTGTGGATCAACAAAACGGAATCATGTGGATGAAAAGTCTTTAATTGCGGACCAAACCGCTGATTTCATTCGTGTCCAAGGGATCGGAAAATTCCATCAGTTCGTCCTTTAGACGCAGCCAGACCGGGAAAATATGTAATTTATTATTTACGAACTGCCATAAAAACAGACTCAATTAGCGAAACCCTTGGAACGAAAACGTGGGTTTCGGGCGGAATTGCTCCGACTTCTCAACGATAATTTAACAAGTTGATAAATCGAAACCCTGGTTTGTAGACTGCACCACGTTATCATAAGTGTTACACTGTTCTACACTACATAACAACAAGGAATCTGCAGTCTCAATTAGCCACGGTATTTAGTTATCAATTCATCAGAACCAGCGTGTGTTAAAATTTAAGACTACTTTACGTGCCATGAATATATAGTTTACAATAATTACGGGTCTCGTGTTTTATCAAAACACTAAATTCACCACTGGAGCTAATTGTAGTAGAAAAAATGTCATAATTAACCTGCTTCCTGCACCGAGATAATTCACCGATTTTGGTCTTGTACGAACGAGCGAGATAACACAAAATATGTGGTGCGTTTGGAGGGACTGTTTAATTTATTTAAAAAAATCGCCTCACGGGTTAATTAAAAAGTCGAGTCACAAAGAGCGTATTTCCAGGTTTGCTTCGAAAAAAGACCATCCGCGTGACAGGTGGGTGGTTGAAAGGTTTGTTGCTAACGAACTCATCCCACGATACCGCAGAATCGAAAGCAAAATGTTCGCGAATACAAAAATGACCGGATGAAATATGCATGAACAGCTCCGAATTACTTGAGACTCCGCCGTCTGTCACCACCATGGCGAAATGAATATTCATTTAAATTTAATCCGGTGCATTTTGTCAGCGTAGGACGCTTAACCGAATTACCTCGAGCCAACAATTCGTTTTGTGCATTTTGTCCTGTCTGGGGCTCAATCCGGCCCTGATAATTCGTTTAGTCCTGGTGCAGCAATCGAACGATTTGATAACAACGTGTCTGAAAGCGGCAGACGAGTGAAGGACACCCGTTTAGATGGTGACCTCCTGGCATACATTGCCGATGGCTCGTTAACGGTGGTCCTATTATGTGTGATGTATAAATAATACAGTACACTTTGCGTCTTTTCTCTACTTCCACTCGATTTTAAATAGCGCTGGGGGTACATTACTCGGACCCGGCTGCTTTGAACCCCTCCTGCTGGAGCTTAAAGTTCACGGGCCGGGAGATGTTTCAAGTTCGTCGACCCTGAATTTCAGGCTCGTAAATCAAAAATTCGGAGAACAAGGGTGGGTGGAATTACGGGGGAGGAAATGATCAACTGCGCAGTCGGGTTGTGAAGGGTCCGGAAATGTGCTGAAAAATGTACCAAAGGAGGGTTAAGCTGCTCTCTGAAGAATTAGAAACGAGCAAAATTTTACTGGCTCCTTGTAAGTTTTATCAAGTTTGTGTCCTGAGCTTTTGTACTGGAAGTATCGGCATTGCGATAAAACGACCTTTCCATTAACTTTAACTGCCTGATGGGCTTTAATGGTGGTATAAGATAAAAAGGGTATGATTTATGGATGGCAAGAGAATTTCACGCACGTACATGAAAATTTTTATCTGCTTTTGTTCAGATAGGTGTACATTTGTGAGCTTTTAATAAAGACATTCTCTGAAAACATTACATTTTCTTGAGATTTATTCCGTGATCAACAAGTTTTGCACGTGACGCTTGCATAAAGTGTTTTAAATCGGAAACTGATGTCATTTTTTTATCATCAACAAGCATTTCTTAAATTTGAGAATTCAAATAAATATGATGGATTTTGTTACATTTTCTCTCACTTAAAATAAACTCAGATTAAATTAATTCATTAATAATTTGGAAGTCTTAAGGTAAGCGCTCATTAGGTCAGATTGTACGCTTTGGACGTACTCACAAGCGGACGAAAAGTAACTTTTTTCGGACGCACTTTTTCGGGCGCATTTTTTCGGACGCTGACTGTTGGTCTGTTTAGTAAGTTAGCAACGATACCGATAAAAAAAATAATTGTTCTGTCACCATAAATCATCTAAATAGGTAATTGTGTTGCAAATAGTAAACTTCTAGTTTTGTTGGCAATGATGTCTTTTGCTTTATAGTTCGTGCAGTTGCCTAAAAAATTTATGTGCACCTGTGTCGAATAGTGTCTTTTGTTCTCGCCTGTGTCAAGCCTCGGCTGCGCCTCGGCCAGAAAACTCGGACTCGAACGGAAATGATGCACTTTTTGGGCTTGATACACAAACAAAATAGGCAACATACTTAATTTTAAAGTTGAAAAAATGAAATTACTTTAAATAATTTGAACTGGAAGGTGAAACTACTTAAGTAATTTCATTTAAGATCACTGTGACATTTTTTTAAGTAGAAACTTGTGTAAACCCACGACATGCAATTAATAATTGTTTGAATAACATGTTTGAAATAATGAGATAGTTTATGTACATTGTTAATTTTGTTGATGCTAGATAATTTAAAATCCAAGTGATGTTGTCTTTAATATCAATTTAATTATATTTTATTCAACAAGAAATGTTGCAAAAGTACTCTGTAATGTATTAATTGTATTTTGTTACAGTAATTGAAAAAGCTATCAGGTAACAAACAACAAAATCGCTTCAAAAAGATTCAGTAATTAAATTTGATGAAAAAATGAGGATCATCAAATTTCCTTTGTTGTAGACCTCGACTAGAATCGACAGTAAATTGAGTTTATTTTTTATGCGATCTTCAAAGGCCAAGTGAATCCGGAATTTCATTCAACAAGCGCATCGGATTAAATTGTCTAGTCACTACTCCACGTTTTTAGGCTTTGAGAGCACCTTCCACGGTCTATTTGGCTCGTGTACGAAATATCTCGTAGCTACTCATTCTACCAATTCTCCCATCGTAAATAAAGTGACCACACACACAACACTCAGACCCGGCGAGACACCTGAACCTCTGTTTCCTCCATTAGCATTCGTTTATCGTAGGCATTAGCTCTGTTTTTAGCACCAGCAGTGAAAATAACTGTTTCAAATTAGCTAGTCGAGGTTCCGTTCGTTTGTGCGGCCAGCACCAACACTGAAAACGAGAGTCCGCTCGATAATTAAACCGTACGCCAATTACCGAACCGCGAAATTACCGCCACGAGGAACCGATGGGTGCCAGGTCGGGCGATAGCGGCGGCCGGCAAAAAACCATACGACACAGAAAACGCGCGTTTGGGTCAGTAAGTCGCATTTTAATAATAGTAAAAATCAAAACCGCAACTCTCGGGACTTCCCTTTCCTGAGATGTGTGCCGGATTCCGACTTCTCTTGGCCTACTACGTGACCGCATCAGCTGCAGGAAAGTAAGTGCAGCTGACCCGAAAAAGCTCCGCCGCCGTGAAGGACACCATCAAAACCGTGGTCCTGGCCAGGAAGAATCGCTCCGGGACGCTCCGGAGGCTGAAACCGGCTTCTGCGAACAGGCACGGTCAGTTTACAGTAAATAAATAAAAGTAAACTGGATGTTTACCGGAAAAAAATAAAACGAACCGGTAAACGAGACGCGTTATTACGGTTCATCTATAAATCGCCACGGACGACACTTTTTTATTTCCGATCGTCGATAACAATAAATTGGAGCGTTTACTTTCGCTGCACCGGTTTCGGGGAGCCACTCGAAAAGCCAGTGGGTGGTTTTTCAGTTTCCTTTTCGTGAAGTAGGTCTGTTTAGAAATCAGGACGATTCGATTTATTGCCCCGTTCGGAATTGCAAATGGCACTCACTTTTCCATAAATCAAACCGTGATTTGAATACTGATCGAAATACTTTGTCGGTCAGATAAAATCGGATTAAAGGACGATAGCGATCTGCTCGAATTATCTTTCACCTGGAGGGCGTGTAACAGGCTGAAACAGCAGTTTCAAATGACCAAGTGAAAGAGACCACGCTGCTCGGCTACGATATTTGAAAACATGAAGCCACTTTCAAAACCAATCTGTTAACTGATTAAATCTAAAACACTAACCTGAAATTTCAACTGGACAGGAATTTACGCTCGAAAAACACATATTTACCGCAGACAGTTCAAAAAGAAAAAAATCAAAACCCAAAACGGATAATTAATTAAAACACGCACACCCCTGCCGGCCACAATTCGAAGATCAAAGGCTCGAACGACTCGATGAAAATTAAAAACGCATGAAGGATCAAGGATGATTTGTGGCGAGTCAGTCTGTTCCAAAATGTGAACATGCGAGATTAAATTTGGCCCCGCAGAGATATTTTCAGGTGAGTCAGTTACATTCTTGAACGACTCATCGGGCTTCCGGTATTTCTGGGTCAAAACAAAACAACATCATAAACCTACAGAAATATTAACAAAGAGTGACGTCATCGTTATCCTATCTTGACCAACGAGACCTGCCCAAAATCAAACGGAACAAAACGCTTCCGTGTCCTGCTTTCCACAAGACCATATGTTGCTACGGTTAATGGCGCTGACACTAGTCCTGCAATATTATTTAATTAAACCAATAGATTAATGTCGTAGAAAGTGTGACAAGTTTGATTTTTTACGCCTAATCGAACTGTGTTAAGTGAGACGTACACACAAACTTGTTGCTGTTGTTTCTCACAATGTGCAAATTTTAATCTGCAGCGTATTGCTTTCATCTCGCCACAATCACCCACAGGTTGGTACTTATCACATTATTGCGTTCGAGGGAACACCCCTAAAATTGTATCTCCTCACCTTCGCACCAAGTGTACTTTGGCCCCTCACGAAAACCACAATTAGTGCCAGAGCCCTTCAGACAAGTAAAGTGAGTAACGAAAGAATTCGCAGGATATTCTTTGATTCAACAACTCCTACCTCGTGATACAATTTTGCCATTGGTCCAGCACCAATTTACTGATGAGGCTTGGTTTCACCTTTCTGGTTTCGTTAACTCTCAAAATTATACAACTTGGTCAACACATAATTCCCAAAATCTTATTGATTTGCCATTGGATCCAGTTAAGATTGGTTTTTGGGTTGTAACGTCTCGAAGGCTATAATGAAACTATGTATTAACGATCAAAGATACCAAAGACTTCTTCTTGAACCATTTATAAATCAACTGGTTGATGTGGAACTAACAAGCGGCTATTTACAACAAGATTCAGTTGCTGCTCACATGACACGAGGGGTTCTTCCCAAGCGGATGGATCATTATAGGATTGCGGTCAAGCCATTCACCTGACTCGACCCCTCTTGATTTCTTCATGGTTCCCCTTTTAAGAAACGTAATGATTAACAATTTGCTAGAACTGCAGGAAGCAATTGAAGATCCCATAGCAAATGTGCATGCTGACCAATGTTTTTGATTATTTAAATAGAAGAGAGTGATCATTGTTGTTTGCAGCAGGGTGGGCATCATTTTCTCTACTTACTTTTACATGTTTATTAAAATATTCGTTTTTTTGTTTTTTCAGTTAATTCAAGGGATTTATGCCCTTATTCTAAACAAGTATTTCTAGATTTATTGTCAAATACGCAATTGTAGTCACTTCATCAGGATGGCCAACGTCTGTATTGTCAACATATTTAAAAAAAGTTACAATCTTTTGTAGTCACTTGGTAAATCATATGATAAAGAACTTTTTTGTTCGACACTGTCAGAATTTGAGAATTTTCTCCTCTGTGAACAGATTTTGATAAATGTCACAACTTGTCAAAACGAAACGTCAAGCTAATTTTAAAGATTTTAAGCGATTTGGAGCCTTTAAGGGGTTCTTCGAACAAAAAACGTTGTATTCAACTCGTTCGTGTGTAAATTGGGCCTTTTTTGGCACTCGTGGGCCTTTAAAACGCGAGTGAAACTGGCCCACTCATGTCAAAAAAATCCCAAAATACACACGAACTCGTTAAATAATAGTATGTATACTAAAAGACAAGTTTCATAAGACCAGTCTTGAAGCACGAATTCAAAATTAAAAAACGAGTGGCATAACCACGAGTTATTTTAAAGAATGAGTGCTTCAAGGTCTTATGAAACGAGTTTTTTTATACTATTTTTTGTAATTTGCCCTTTTTAAGTCGTTTTTAAACAAAAATGTTTCCTTTCCTCAATTTAGGGAATTTTGTGGCGGTTGGTAATGTCTTAATTTTAAAAGTGAAAATTTGATCAAGTCTTCAAAGTCGCCTTTTGTTTTATCCAAATTCTGTCACAAAACACGAATATGGAAGATAATCTGTCATGTACGCCCGCTGAAATACGTGAAATTGCCAAAAATACGGTCGCGAATTTGTTGCCTGATAAATCCTGATAAATAATTCTTTGCACATTTTGTAATTTAAACTGACACGCATGACGGATCAAGCTATGCCAACCTAAAAATTTTCGTAAAATGTTCCGTGAAATAATGGCTATAAGGACATCCCAGATGATGAGGTCGCGTTCGTTAATATGTCTATTAGAGAATCAAAATGGAGGCAAATTACAAAAACTGCTATTTTGGCCTCCTCAATTATCGCGCGTTCAAATGAAATCCTGGGCTGGGGAGGCGTTGGAAACCGTCAATTGTTATGTTTTTTTAAAGCGTAGATTAATTGGAGCATGTTGGCAGCTAACCTAAAATTTAGAGCCAAAAAATTCCTTCTTTTTTTGCAATGTTTTACATTAAAAATAGAATAACTTAACGATTCCTATTCTCGAAGCAAATATTTAAGGCCACCATTTGCTGAAAACAAACATGTTCAATTATGTCCCGATTAAACATAAACAAATGTCATTCGTGTCAAACGGCGGGAAATTCAAACTTTACACTGTTCTAAACGGTTTAATTTTTGCAACGCCTACTCAACCCAGGATTTCATTTGAACGCGCGATATAATTAACATGTTTACACATTTTGAACACCTACAGTATCTTGATTTTTACACAATATCTGTCACTTTACCGCACGGAGTGTATAAACTAACACGAACATTTTAAGCTTTCAGATGTCTCCAAAAAAATTGTTACCTTATCATAAATAAAGCCCAAACTAAAACAAGATCATTGATCCGTTCAGTTTTCAAAAATTAACATGATTTAATTGTTTTCGTCTGAACAAGGTTGGTAGAACTGGAATGCGTATAGTAGGTTGTCTCGTTAAAATTTGGAGGGCGGGGGGAAAAGTAACTCATGACGTAAAATCAATCCAGAAATTTTGAGTGTTCGAATAGAACCCAAGGTTTATAAGCTCCGTGGGGTTTATTGGGTGGTTTTTTAGGTTTTATTCTAATGAGGGAACACCTAATGCGTGATCGATAGACTGTCGTAAAAGTTTAGTGCATTATAACGCCACGAGTAACTTTTTCAGGGGGAAAAAATTCAAACTATTGTTTTAAATGCGAACGAGGCAACCTCCTAAACGCATTTCAGTTCTACCAACCTTGCGTCTGAAGTCGGATGGCGCCATCTTGTGATTATAAATCCTAAGCATGTCAGTCCATCGGTATAATAGAATAACTTTCTGCCATTTCATTTATCAAATGTCAGTCTGTTGACGGGTTTTGCAAAATTCTTGCATATAACAAATTTCAAATTTGATAAAACGGGTAATGGGTCGTCGGCCAAAAAGATTACTAATGCGCTAGGAATTTAAATCGCTAGGTTTTTTTAAACACATCCGCTTCGCGGTCGTGTTTCAAACTAAAAACCTCGCGCTGTAAAATGTAGCTTACCTACCGCATACGTAATTTACTCGTAAATAACTATTTCATCCTGAGGATTTTTTTAGTCATTGTTCCCAAACAGAAAAGACAACAGGATTACTAATTCTAGACCGACTATTGATACATTTTATCATCACATTTCGTATCAATTTCTTTTGCTAGTATTTGTCAGCACAATCGAATAACTTTGTGGTACAAAATGTGTTATTTCTTAACACATAAATAATAAACAGTGGTTTTTGCAATATAGCAACATTAATTAAGTATTTGATCCAATTATTATCCATTCTTGGGATTACCTTTTTTCTATAACGATATTCGATAAATAACCGTTGAAAATAATTACTTTCGTTACTGTTGCTGCAGGTTTGGGACGGGACAAGCTTGTAACAACAAAATTCAAAAAATGACTCAACTTAGGTGTGAACAGGCTGTTATTTTTTATACGACCTCTCTGCGAGAACCCAGTGGCGAAAGCAATTTAACGCTTGTATCGCAACGTTTTACAACCCCATTTCCTTCCCAAATAGTGCTCTGTATATATTTTCGAATAAATATAGCGATCGATTCGGAGCCAAATTCAACGTTTACACACCTGATGCGACGGTTTAGGGGATGTTTCCTTCCAAATCATAAAACTGTACAAACATTGTTCATTTCTGCGTTATTTATTTACCCTGAATTGAATTTTTCGGCTCGGTCCTTAAAGAAAAACAAGGATCGAGGATTTAGCCGGGGGTGACAACTGAACCATGAAGCTTCAGTTTTAATGCACCTGTTTGTCGAAGCAATTCAACTGAAAATAATAGTAAACTGAAATGGCTCACGTCCCGGAAACAGAGGAAGTGAAATTTTAAATGTGTCGCCGTCGACTGCCAACTATTTAAATAATATCGACATAAATGTTTCACAAACACATCCGTTATGTTGTCCTTGGAAGATGAAAGTAACGAAACGGGGCAATTCCGGTTCGGACGGACGTTTTACTGGCCCTTCATTCGTTAACTCTTGTCCTCTTTTAGTCCATTTTATCCCTTTAAACGAGGGTCCCTAAAACATTTACAACTTGTTTTTTTCTTCTGTGAAAGGGCGAATCCGTTTGGGACGCCTTAATGACATCCGGAGTTTCTGTTTGTCTGAAATTAATTTTTGTTTCAGAATCACGAAAGCTCTTCGGAGGATACAGGATAACTCCCCGCTTCTGCAAACCTACACGGAAGTCGACGCAATCTCTCGGGGGTCCCAGCATTTGCATGTTTAATCATGAATGCAGTCAGAGAAACGGACAAGTTGTTGGAGCTTGTATGGACGGGTTCCTTTTCGGCGCCTGCTGCCAGTTACCAGCAGGAGAGACAGGAGAGCTTGTAGAAAGCGACATTAATCCCGTCACTAGCATCAGTAATGACGTCGCAACTCCTACGCTTCCCACGATGGATATTATGTCGAACGGAGTCTCACAAATCACCCAAGCTCTATTAAACCCGGGGATTTTACCCACGGCGCAGGATAACGCGATGGTGCAGATCAGTGGAGACCAACCTCTCTTTACTACGACAGGAGTGACGCACACCACGGCTCCCGAAACCATGATTCTGCACGGAATCAGCAACAGTATTAGTCCGAATGACTTCAGAGTCACCACGAAGGCGCCCATTATGGAGGACAGGAAGACTACCATGAGATTCGAAGATACAACAGTGCCATATTCGCAAACTCCAACCATTCATATTTCCATATCGAATGCTCCATCCCATTATACTCCATCACCGGGCTTCCAGAAACCGGGTTTCAGACCAAAACCATCGAAACCATCGGACGCAGACAAGTACGTTCTAGTACCAACCATTTCGCACACGACTCGACCAAACAAGACACAAGAAGTCGATTCTATTGTCAACATTTTGCAAATGTTGAATGAGAGTTCTACTAACAATCCGTACTACGGGTACACTTCTAAGAAGCCACCATCAACTTCTTACGTTTTCAGTGCTACACCTACTAGAAGACCAGGATATACTCCCTCGACAACCAAAAAACCTCCCTCAACTTCGTACGTCTACAGTACTACTTTCAAACCAAGAAGAACAACAACTCCATTGACAACCACGACCAAGAAGAAGAGTAAACCGACGAAGAATTCGACGAAGAAAACTACTCCAGTGAGAATATCGAGTCCCTACGTCAGCAGCAGTACTTTCAGACCTTCTGGACATAGTACTGTGGCAAATTCGCCTTTAGCTTTTCTTTCAACAAAACCATCTACCTCTTACGTGTACAGCAGTATTCCTACAAGAAGACCTGGTTCAACTGTCAACACCCACGTGGCAGGTCCTGGTTTTTCAGTGACTTCCAATCCTGGTCAGTTCTCGACGTATCCCAGTCCGGCACCGACTCTGATAGTACTGAGTCCTGCCACTGAAGACGAATTGGTAACGAAGCGACCAGACCCAGAGTATGTCTCTTCCGGATCTATTTACACTTCCCCAAGACCACCCTACCCGAGACCCAGCTTGAACTCAAACAACAAACCCATCAACAGCGTCACCATCAACAACCACGTCACTCAAAACATATACAGTACCAGCGAGCGGCCGCAACCCACCGTTCTGATCACCCCGAAACCCAGCATCTCCAGTTCTTATGCACCCTTCGACTACAACACCGCTGCGGTAGAATCAGAAACAAACCCCGACCAGTTGATCAACTTCCCTCCGGTGCGCAATCCCAACTTGAACATGTCGAATCCGGTTCTCGGGGATGAAGACATTACAACTCCAGCGTTCATAGAAGACGACGCTTTGAACGGCAAAGTCGAGTCGTTCGTCAACAAGATCATTCAAGGATTGCAAGAACCGTTCGAAGGTTTGAAAGATGTGGTGTATAACAGGAATTCTACGTCGACTACGACCACGAAGAAACCAGTTAAGAAGCAAGGTACGACTACTAAGAAGCCGGCGGCGAAGCCTACTTCGAAACCGAGTTCTGTCAGGCCTGTTACGTCGAGGCCCGCCACTACGAAGCCGACGGTGAGGAGGTCTACGACGAGGAGGCCTGCTTCGGGTGCGCCCACGAGGAGGCCCACCACTACCACGAAGAAGCCTAAGACGACGAAGAGGCCGCAGACTACGACGCAGTCGTACATCGAGGAGGATAATACGCTACCGGATGCTGAGCAGTTCAGAGATCGTAAGTAGTTTTGTTTTTTTTATAATTTGCCAAGTTAATCTTTGTACAGATACATTAACATTTTAACCACCATCTTTAGTTGCATTACTGTTAGTAAACAAATTAGAAAAGTGACGAGTTAAAGACGAAAATATCTCAAGTAAACTTGCAGAAGTATAAAGCAGGATACAGTTATCTGAAAAGGTGAAAGTGTTTTGAATAACTGGTAGCTTTAAAGAACAGTTATCATTTTCTTTAACATATTACTTAGCGTAAAGTTTTGCACACTATTACAAATTATGTGAGGTTTTAAAAATTGTGAATCAATAATGTGCAAAAACATACAAACAAATTTTTTAAGCTTTATACAAGTATAATAAAGAAAAATATACAGGGTTATTCACGAGAGGGGTACTTCTGATTTTTTTTGCCGCAACCAGCAATACCAATCCCTCTAACTACTAAATCAAATACTTAATGTAAAAAGTGTTCGAAGTGTGTACTATCGGCTTGTAAACATCCACACCGGCAGCAGCATTCTTTCCACACTTTCCATAAATGAGGATCATGTCAGTCTTTTTTCAGATTTTTTGCTTTAATATCAAAGATAGATTCACTTACAATTGTTTTCAAAATTTTAAATCAAGAAATTGTTGTAATATGTATAATGGGTTGCGGCAAAAAAATAACACTGTAAAATGTTTAAAATTTGTTAAATATGAATTTTTCAGTAAAAACATTTTTTAAAGTGAATCCATTACCTCAAGAAAAGATCTGAATTTTTATTAGATAGGCAATATCCAAAAAAATTCTTGAGTAATAAATCAGTAGAAGGAAACTTTTAATAAACAGTTAATGAAAAATTTACAGAAATTCATATTATTACAAAATTAAGCCACAATAAACGCAACATAAAATTTTCAAAAATTGTGAAAATTACATTATTTAACTCTCGTAGGTACATTACGTAACAATTTATTGAAAATGATGTTATCGTTCTCTTTGCCGTGAATATCGATTTCCAATTATTAACGTCCATCCTCATTATAAACCTGAATTGTCAAAGTGCCGTTAGATTGGCACTAGTGATAAAATTACTAGCTACGCCAATGGGTATTTAATTTTTTGTTCCAAGCGGCAATTTAAATCAAATGAAAATGTCAACTTTTGACAGCTCCTTTACGTCATTTGTGACGAATTATCAGATTCTGAATGAACTTCTCCTTTCGTTCTTAATTGTTGCAATTATTTTTTTACATCAAAATTGCAGACAATCCTCTTTCATAATATAATTATGAATAATTTGTTGGGTTGTTACTGTAAAAAACTTCTATGAGCAACATTTTTGTTCTTTTGTTCAATCATGCATTAAATGAACGGTACAGTACTAAATTTTGGCCAACCTTGAATTTGACAATTCACGTCTACGATGGATGAGCTATACAACCTGAAAGTTTGGCAACGTTGCATTCAGTCTCAACGGGAGAAAATCTTTTCTTTTCTTTTCTTATTGGGTTCACGTATTTTGTTTTACCACTCGAATATTTTTATTTGGAAATTTTTAATTACGCCAAAATTCTTCATTTCTACAAAAACTTTTCAACTTTATACAGCGTGATCAACAAAGACACTCAGTCTGTTGGCAATGAAACAATTGAAAAGTACTGGTGTTTTTTGTCTCATAATTGGCACTGACGTTTTATAAAATATAATATAGAGGGTGTATTTTTAAAATGTGCCGAAATTTTACCTGCGAGGTTGTTTGACAACGTAGAAGACTAAAAGCAATTTAAAAAAATTGTAGCTTAAAAAATAAATGTCATTTTATTTTTTGACATAGAATTTTTTAAATATTTTTTCCGAATTCTACATGAAACCAGTAGCTCGTGATTAAAATATCTGCACAACTTTCAAAATCACCCTGTATAACATTTTTTGTAAATACAAATCTAAGTGTATTTTAATTATCGTTGACTTAGGCGAATTATCTTAATAACTATTCAGAACTGAATTTAGGTGTGACTAGCAAATAATATAAAACAACAAAAACTACAGTTAAATTCTGACTAGTCACACTAAAACAAAGGAAACATGGTTTGAATTTACTTATTTGATTAACAAAACCTATTTCTTGCACGGAAAAATACAATTTTCCGAACATACCTAAATAGGTATATTTAAACCGAAATAATGAACAGTTCTATTTCGACACAAGAACCATTGAGACATGTTTTCACAAATAATGACAATAAAAACCCATTACACGGAAATGTCGTTTTATATTATTTATTGAAAAATGTTTGCTTTTATTTTGCTTTTAGAAATGGGATCAGCATGGTTTAAATATTTAACAAGTTCTTTAATGGCTTCATTAACAAACTTTTATATTTTGCTCCAGTTACTTTAATTTGCTCGAGACAGATTTAAGTCCTACCAGATCATTTGTTTTATATTACCAAAAAACTCATCCTTGATTTCTTCTCAACAGTAAAATCAGGACCGCTCAATTCTTGTCGGAACAAATTAATATTTATGAGCATTGGCAATTTAACGAGAACAAATTGACGAAAAGCGCTAAAGACAATAAATATTACAAAAAGACTTCAGAAATAATTATCTAGTGCCAAGACAGCAAAGTAGAAACAGAAAAAAATTATTAAATAGGAGTAAATGTTTTAATAATCCAGTTGCAAAAAAGGAATCGGGATTCTAATTTCACTTGAGCTTCAGATGCAAAAGGTCAAAGCTGTTGTTTTCTGTTTTGCAAGATCATACTTGTCACTTTACGAAAAAATTAGCTTTGTCCGACTACAATATATGTGCTGAAGAGCAGTCCTAACACCCTCCTGAAACTTTTATAAAGCATTTCGCTTTTTTGCCAACTCTCTCATTTCCACGTTGTTAACAAATGTATAAAGTTATATCCTAACTCAACTTTTGTATTTTTATTGCGGCGAGCTTTCCCTCTGAAGTTGTCTATGCAACCTGAATAAAACATCTTTCATTTTCCGGTAAATTGAGTCTGCATATTCAGAAATGCACATCTGAATTTGCAGAGAGTCACGTGTCTCCCATCATAAATCTAGCCTGGAATAATTCAACAAATTAAATAATTAATTATTCACAGATAAGACTACGAGACGAGTAATAACCTTCAAGCGGCGGCATTAGGTAGTCGAAGAGGTCGTCACCCCATTCCTATATATCGATTGTGATAACAAGAAAGGGCAATTCTCATTGAATACACTTTAGATATTTGTAGAGTTAATCGACTTGGCTATTATTGTTATGTATTTATTAATTTGTTTATTTATTTATTTATTAACTTGTAACGATGCCAATTCTAATTTTTAGGTAATTTTGTTTAATGTTTGTAAATGAGCTATTGTTACTTATTAACATGTAATGTTACTGTTACGCGCAATGTGGGTAAAAGGTACCTGTGTCTTTGTATTTTTTTAATAAAGAATCTTGTCCACAACAACGAGTGTTTACTCCACATTCTGCGACAAATTATATAATTACTATACAAAACAGCAAACAAAATTACCCGAAAAGAGTTTTACTGATTGGCCTTCGCTCTGTATATTAATGGTATAATTTTTCCAGAATGTGGCATAAGACCTTTATTGAAATCCGGAAGAATAGTCGGTGGCAAGGGCGCGAGCTTCGGCGAGTTCCCTTGGCAGGTTCTGGTCCGCGAGTCCACGTGGCTGGGACTCTTCACGAAGAACAAGTGCGGGGGCGTGCTGATCAGTAATAAATACGTGATGACCGCCGCCCACTGCCAGCCCGGATTCCTCGCCTCCCTCGTCGCCGTCTTCGGCGAGTTCGACATCTCCGGAGACCTGGAGAGCCGCAGGCCCATCACCAGGAACGTGAGGAGAGTCGTGGTCCACAGGAAGTACGACCCCGCCACCTTCGAGAACGACTTGGCACTGCTCGAACTAGAAGCGCCGGTCAAATTCGACGCACACATCAGTAAGTTTCAATTTTTTTCTTGTTGTTTGCCCAACAAACGGTATTTCTGCAAATTGATTCGGAAAGTAGGTAGACGGTCAATTACGATTCAGTGTGTGTTTGTGCTTGGGCGCGATCAGGCTACTTTCTATTATGATCGTGGATGGAACGGTCGTTGATCCATGGCGAAGTTGCCGGCGCGGTCGCCCAAAACTTGCCAATTAACATTCATTTCCTCGACCATCACGCAAAAGTCGAAGTGGAACAGATCTGGTTCAGGGCCAACACTCAAATGTAGCCTTAATCACAAAAAGTACTTTTTTGGAATGTGATCAAAAAGGATGAATCTGTGGTGACATTTTTATCTAAAATTGAAATGAAGGAATTTTGGAATATTAAAGTAAAGAAGAGAGAACAATCAGAATCTAGGTTAAAGTTTCCAAACATTTCAAATGAATTAAAAGAGAAGAAACTGTCAGCAGAATTTTGTAAAGTACACTATACAGGGTGTATCCAAAATGCCGCATATTATTTATGTCACGTGAATCTACGTTGAATTCCAAACAAAAAAATCTAATTTGAATTTGGTTAATGATAATATTAATAATAATTAAACATAATGACCAATACCTTAACACCCTTTCCAGAAAAAGCATTAAATGATCTTAAGCCACCCTGTATAATAAAAAAGTCCAAATTCCACGACACATATTTTCAGTTCCGATTTGTCTGCCGCGAGATGGCGAAGACTTCACCGGGCGGATGGCCACCGTGACGGGGTGGGGCCGGCTCAAGTACGGCGGCGGAGTCCCATCAGTCCTGCAGGAAGTGCAAGTCCCGATCATGGAAAACCACGTGTGCCAGGAGATGTTCCGCACAGCTGGCCACTCCAAAGTTATCATGGATTCCTTCTTGTGTGCGGGATATGCAAATGGGCAAAAGGACTCCTGCGAGGTAAACACGCATTCCTGTTTTTGTTTGTTGCGTTATTTGGTAAACTTGTAGGGCGACTCCGGGGGACCCCTCGTGCTCCAGAGGCCCGACGGAAGGTACCAATTAGCGGGGACCGTCTCCCACGGCATCAAGTGCGCCGCACCGTATCTACCGGGGGTTTACATGAGGACGACGTTTTTCAAGCCTTGGATCGTCGCTATTACTGGCATAGACTCTAGCTAACCGAGCTTTTAAGTGCCCATGTGATGGACTTTAATGTGTTTAAAGATATTTATAGAAATCTTGTTAATGTGTACGTTTTGTAATTATGTATGTATTTATTTATTTATTTATTATTTAAGAAACATAATAATTTATCTTAAAGTTCTTTGTTTTTACCAAAATTCTATTTCTACAGTAATTCACAAATTATAAACATACCAAGATTTTTACCGAACTTTGTACATAAACTAATTACAATAAAAAGGCTACATCGATGAATTTGTTTTTTATTCTTATATATTCTTTTTTAATAACAAATGTCAACGACTTCGTCAAAAGTAATAAATGATAAATACTCGTAGTGCTTCCAAATTCTCCAGATAAATCCGTTTCAATACAGGAATAAATTGGAATTATTTTTATGGGAAATGAAGACCGTTCCATTATTTCAGGTGAGCCGAAAGGTCGTTAGCCAACCTTTTCTGCTAATAAGAGCCAGAAGCTCTCTCCGCTCGTGGCAAATAATGGTGGGTGGGGCGAATGACATTTCACAGCTTCAACCATAAAAGTCACCTGAGAGAAGCTCAGTTCAGTTGCAATGGTAATTTATGATCATTGATTTTTCAGGTGTGCAGATGAAGGTGGCGAAACAAATAACATTCGCATGGAGAAAATCGTCATTCCCTAAGTGGTGTTTGACAAATAATCAAATAATCTAGATCTGATAGGGTCTCGCAACTGCACTCCACGTGGCGGCCTCCAAATTACCAATCAGGAGGAGCGGAAATCACCTTCCATCAGCGCCAGGAAATTTCAAACACATCATGAATTTCTAATGCAGGGCCGCACGATATTACTTTAACAACAACGATTCCCGCTAAAGTAATTACTTACCCGCATTAGATAGATGCTGTAAATAACAACGGCACAGGTTTGCTGACATTAAAATTAATTAATCACTCACCCCACGCAGCTTTCAGCCTTTGATCGAGCATCATGGCAAATTTGCGGGTCGATAACGTTGTAAAGTGTGCATCTTCGCCCAAAATTAGACATTTTTTAAGCTGTATTCCCGGCTGGAATTAATTTACACGGCACGAATTCAATGTGTCTGCGATCAATAAAGCAATTTGACGCCCTATCTGGTTCTGCTTTAGAGACAGGCTTCCGCAATAATTTCATAATTCTAATTAATTTTTTCACAGGACGTTCAATACATTCCTAATTGCACACGAATGGATCGACATTTCGTGTCCGTCATGATTGGGTTTGACGAGATTATTATTTACAAATTGTTGCTTCGGTTGTCGACTGACGCTTTAAAATTTCATTTTGGTCTCGATTGGTTTCACATAAAAAATTGCAACCGAGACACCCTGGGGATGTTTTGCATCTATTTGTATTTCCAATGCGATAAAAATTAAATTAATATCAATTTATTTAATTCATTTATTAACTAGCTTTTACCCGCGGCTTCGCCCGCAAATTTCAGAATGTTTTAAAATTATGTTTCTACTTTCATGTATTGTGATAAACGCAATAATTTCAATATGAAGTTTGTCTTTTTACGAAGAATAATTAAAACTTTACTGTAGACTACTTTTTTCTTCAACTATACAGGGTGTCCCAGAAATCGCGGGTCAAATTTAAACTGTATATTCCTTGATGGTAATGAAGGTAAAAAACGTTTAGAAAAATATTCAGGGTGCAACAGCTTTTTAGTTATGAATTAATCAAATTGACCAATAGACCTCGATCTAATTTTCCCTTTATGAGAAAATTGAGTTCCTTCCCTCAATTGCCAAGCAACGTATAATTCGACGAATCATAAAATTATTTTCAATATTTATCTGGTCGACTTGTCGGAGCAAACGTCAAAAGTGACAGCTACTTTTGAAATAACCAAAATGGGATAATTTCGCCAAAGGCAGGATAACAAATGTATAGAATCTAAATCAGGGAACGCAAGAAGTTTCTTCTTCCGGCAAGGAGTGAAATATGGTTTGTTATGAGTGAAAATTTCCAGAGCAATTGTAACCTTGAGGGGCATGGGAAATTGACGGGAGGGATATGATGAATTGAACCTTTGTTGATGGAAGGTAAAATGGCGACGTAGCGTCAAGTGAGTAATATTACTACCTTAAAAATCTTAGTAAAAAGTGAAATATGCAGGGCCTGTGAAGTGAATTGGAGTCACAAGAAATTTATCCTGATTCCTGTGCATACACTCTACATTTGCAACGTATTAGCGCACTAGCGGAACTACACGAGCGGGACTCGTCATCGTCGAAATGAAAGAAAAGACTTTTAGGAACATTCTTGACATTGCAAAAAAGCTGGAGTTACACGTAGGTTTTGAACAACAGATCAAGCATAGTGGCAGTTCTGAAAGAAAGAAGACAAAACTGAATTGAACTAACCTATTTATTTTAGCATCATTATTAGTAAAAATTTAAGATCAAATTTTATAACTTAAACGATGTAGAATGCAACAAATGAAATAAAAAACATGCAAAATAAAAAGAATAATTTATAACAAGTGTTCAAAATGACCACCTTTCATCTGAAGGAATAGGCGAGCTCGTTTTATTAAACTTTCCCTTGCCAGTCTAAGCATATTCGTGAATTTGGTCATTTAGTTCTTCTAAAATATTGATAAGTTCGCGGTAAATATAGTTCTTCAAATATACTACATCTACCGTCGTCATCAAAGGACTGAAAAACAGCATCTTCAGTCTCTGGCGTTCTAACTTCTTGCGGGGGACCACCAATTTCTTGTCAGGTAGGCACCAAGGACCCAGTGCCTCGAGCACGATCCACCAACCGTAGAAATACGTTATAATTTGGATGTGGCAAACGTCGTGGGAAACGTATTACATATTCCCTTGCATCCTCACGTGCATTGCGCCCGCACTCTCCAAAAAGTATGAGCATTTCGGCATACTCTGCAGCTGTATTCATGATTTCAATATGAAGTTTGACAATTTCGAATCAAATTATAACTTGACGTTGTCAAAATCTTTACAGTTACCCAAACATTTTCTTGAAATTCCATACCACTCTTACTAGAATTATGTTGCTAGGCAAATCAAACTGTTGGTTAAATTTACGTGAAATTCAAATTAACAGCGTCCTTCTGATTGGTCAACTTTAATTATTCATTACAAAGAATCGATTATACCCTGTCCTTTTTTTTAAACGCTATTGCTTTCAGTTATCACCAAGGAAAACGCACTGTAAGTTTGATCCGCGAGTTCTGGGACACCCTGTATAAACAAAAAGATCAATACGATAAGAAACTAACACTATGATCACATACCAATTCATGAAAATACGCCAACATAACACTTTTATTATCAGTTGTAACCTTATTTAGATCCTCCTATTGTTTGATTGTCTCGTTTGATTTCAGATACCTGCCTTTTGATTTTTCCGGTATTAAGCTATTTGAAGCTTGTTCTGTTTCATTTAAGACATCTTCCGGTAAAACACAATCATTCAAACACATTTTGCGAAATTGCTACTTTTATAAACAACCAAATGTAACTATGACACCTGAACATATCATGCAAACGCGATTTCCAACTCGAAAAAACTTTTTTGTGCTTAACAGGCTTAAAAATGATAATAGGGGTTGCTTTTTGTGGGTGTCAAGCGGCGAAGGTGACGATATACTCAGAGGATGAAATAGGGGTGAAGCGGCGGAGGTGAGGGTATTTCCAACTCGAAAAAACTGTCTTTTTTTCTTAACAGGGTTGAAAATGATAGTAGGGGTTGGTTTTTGTAAAATTAAAGTAGACAGTAATTTTCTTCTTGTTTTGAAGATCAAGTGTACAAAATTTCATCAAGATCGGAGTAAAACTGTAGATTTGCATACAAAATATACAAACAAACAGACATTCAGTTTTATACATATAGATTAATTGAAAGCGCACGACGACAAGTTTTATTATCACTGCTCGCATTTGTTTTTAATAATCCTCAGGTTCCACGTTTTATAAATTCCTTTGGTGTTGATTTTGTGACTTTCCTAGTTTCTTGTATAAATGTTAGCAAAATTGTTGCAACCTCCAGTCTAAATTTAATTTATTTAAACTAAAATGTTGCGTAGTGACAAAAGACCCAAGTGTGAATATAATTAGCTTTGTTAACTAGATTATTCTCTGTGCGATGTACATACATTGTTCATGCTGTTTTAGTGGTGACATGTATGTATCTCTGGAGCTAATATGGTATGTCATGTAAAACCGGATGAAATTCCTTCCGTTTGTTGTTCCCTCTTCCCAGCGTATTTATGTGTGTATACATTATTAGTCAAAAACATCTCATTTGTTTATGCTGTTCCACATAAAATGATAATAAACGATAATAAAAAAAATAAATTCTAAAATTTATTCTATTTTATAATTAATTTTTGTTATGAAATAAAACAAATTACCATATTCAAATAAACGCTTTGGGTCGTAACAGATGAAATAAATCAAAATGGAAATTATCCGCATTTTCGAATTGATGAAAAGAAAAAAATTGCCAATTATACAACTAGTGGTGTAAAGCACTACTTTTTGTAGAAGTTGGAATCCAGCACGTAAAGGAAACTACTTTACTAACTTACCTAAGCTTGTTACGGTGGAAATAGTGCACTACCGAGTATTTTAACAAAAGTTTGATTTTCTTTATTTTTCTTGCAAATCAGGCAAAATTTGGTGACTAAAGTGTAAAATAAAATAAACAACTACTTTTTTAATGGTGATTCAAAACGAAAATTTGTTTACAGATAAATAAATTCAAGTATTAAAAAAAATTTTTACAGTATGTATTTGTATACAATATTACATTAAATAAGGATCACTCCATATTCAGCCGACTAATGTATAAAATCTCTAAGTTGTAGTTTATCATAAAATTATCATTATATTCGTCAAAGTAAAGAAATTTGTTCAGCGATCAAGCAATAATGTGAGTTATACCGGGCTTTCATAAATAATTCGTGTCACAAGAGTCCTGTGTCCCCATTTTAATAAATGGAGTCATAGCACACCTAATGCATAAATCATTTATAAAAGCCCTGTAACTTTTGCAAAAAAACATTTCTTTCTAGATTTTTGCTGGTTATCTTGTCCAACGTGATTGTTCTTCCTAATTATTTCTATACGGTAAAATGATGAACAAAGTGAGGTTATGTATCTGAAGGAAATGTCGAAGCATACCAACTAAAATGACGACCTATGTTTGTAAAAGAGAGAGAACACCACGGTTTGTTTAATATGTAATACATTTTTTGAACGCTCGTTACATCGTACATCAATTCTCAACGTTTTTGTCTTGGCAATTTTTTGGTTACAAACATTATTTGGAACGAAGATGTGTATTTTAAGTGTAACATGTGTTCAAAAAAATATGTGGTCAAGTGGCCTGGTGCTTGCTTTTGTTTCCGTCAACGTAGGGCGTATCTTCATAAGCTGTCAAATATTTCGCGAACAGGAAGTGAAGGATGAAAAAGTGGAAGTGGACGACCATCAGTATATTTTAGAAACCGTTTCCAAAAAATTGTCAAAAAATTCACACATAATGGTCTTCATTTTCTAAATATTTTCTTCAAATTTCAAGATACTGCCTTAATGGTATGATGTAAAATATAATTTTTTTTATTTGTAATTTATAACTCTGTAATGAACAGTGTTTCAAGTTACAGTAGATTAACAGCAATGTCATAGTTATTTTTGTTTATGTTACAAGTGTTGAAAATGATCCATTTTTACGAACGGTAATATGGCACGAGACGCCGTCGAGTGCTGATGTGAGTGAGTAAAGCAATGGAGTTTTCACAAGAGTATCATACAATATTTTTTGTGGTGCCTTTTGTAACAAAAAAAAAATGTTTTAATCATTAAAATAATAAATATTACTTAAACAAAATTAAGTTGGTATTCAATTTATCGCTAAATATGTCAAATGTCAATCTGTCAGTGGTCGAATTTCAATTTCAAACTCGTATTTAAAAAATGGAAATTCCCTCTGATATCAAAAATTTTGCAGACAAAGCCACTGCAAATTTACTACCTGTAAAATCCGCAAGCCGATATGAAGCAGAATATCAAAAATTCATCAATGTCAATAGATCATTCAACTTTGCAGAGCTTGCAGCCTTACCAACCGAAATTTCTATAAATAAACTCCCCTAACCTAAAACACAGTTTAGCATCGTTTCAATATTTACAAAGCACCATTTGTTTTTTTTTAACATTTTAAACATAATTGTCTTTCAGTAATAATTGATTTGTCACAATTAGTTTATTTTTCTTGGCTTAGGTTTCCCGTATGTCTTTTTCAGCACTAGAGTTTTCTCATTTCCATTGCCGCACGGTAATCGTCAACGTAAAATGTCAATTACAACAATGGCAGCACAAAAAAGTAACGATGATATACTTGTCTCTACTGTCGCTCGTGATCAATTTTTAATTGAGATAATGATTTCTAAATGAAATCCAAAATCCAAAATTTATTAGTTGCTTTTTGTTCGATATTTGCTCCGCTTTAAACTTGTAGCAGTTGAACGAATCATGACATTTTAAGTTGAGACTTACTTTCATCAGTATAAAGCCCACTCGAGAATTCTTTCTTACATTTATCTTCCTGCACTTTTAACCTACAATCTTAGTAAACCCCCACGGGAAATCTTTTAATATTTTCCATTGCTGTTGTTATGGCCACACTTAACTTGCTCACTTTATTGTTTTTGTGCCAGAGCTCGTCTATACAATTTTATTACTTTCGCAAAGCGATATTTCAGAGCCAAAGTTCAGTCAAAGTGCTTTGAAAGCACTGTGAAATTTCGAGTTTCAACCCCAAATTGCAAGTCTCCCATTCTCCCGAACCCGTCCAAATGTTGCTCTTTTTCAAAAACAAACTTCAACTTAAGGACCTGACCGGAATAAAATAAACATCAAGGAAAATCAATAAAGCGTTTTACGAATAATCTTGGTCGAGCTCTTTCAACCATGAAAAATGTAACATTCACACGGTGAACATAAAAATGACGGATTTATCCTGACCTGACCTTTTAAAAAATGCCAGGACTTTGTATCCTTATTTTTCATTAAATTCATAGAGAAATCTAGAAGCTCACGACGGCCATAAAATTGTGTGAATTATTAAAAGCCGTTATTTTTTATGAATCTACGTGTGAAAAGATAAATACTGGGACAAAAATTATGTTTATCAACAAATAAATCCGCAAAGTTTTATTTTTATTTTATAACCACCGCGACGCTATATCCTCGTAATACTTTGGGTGGAATTGAATCTCAAAGGTGATTTATCTACATCGTCGACAGAATTAAACCAGAAGGAATTGCGGCTCTTTGGGCCAAACCCTCTCGCAGAAAAATGTATCTTCCGAGTAATTTAACGTTTACTAATTGTCCCGGTACTAATGATGCCATTTGCCAACATAAAAATTAATTAAACACATTAATTTAATCCCAAAACACACAATTTGTAAATTGCGGTCCTTTCGGCACGAAGACAAACAACAAAGAAAAGAGGATTAATAAGGATTTCCGTGACAAATTGTGTCCAAGTTGTAAGCCTGCCTAGGGGAGGGTTCCAGGTGCACTTTGAAAATTAACTCTAAAAATCCACCACCGTATAATTATTATTAATAGAATAGTTGGCAAAAATCATTATTCCAAATAGCGAGCTTAAAAGCTTCCTTATTCAACATGGCCACCCACGCCGTGATCCTACCCGATCCTGCACGACGCCGCCCGAGGTCAGGGCATATAACTGAAAGTTCTGTATGGATCCAGACTGCAGTAGCGTGCCGAAACAGTCACCCTTAAATAGTACCAGGGTTGCGAGCGGAAACGTAAAGTTTAGTTCGAGGGTGAAAATCTTATTCTTTAGCTAGACCTTCACTCGGTAAACTCTAAGGGTAAGTAGGCTAGTCAAGTTTCCTGTATTAGCTAAGAACAACGCCATGAATGAAACTGAAGGGGTAGTTATAGTAACATAGTATAACGCGTTCGTTATTTATGTCTCTCTTCCGAGCGTCCTCTTTGTTAACTCTCCAACATTTTTCAACTGTGTTGGCGCCTAATGGAGATGTCCGACGCGCTCTGAAAAAAGTGCGTTTTACTCTAAAAATCGTAAATTTTAATAATGAACCTGTTGTAAAATTCACGAAGGGTTGAATGGATGGGGTAAGTGGTAGGGTCCGCTGGGGGAGGATTAGTCACTTTCCACTCAGATTTAATTAAGTCTTCTCTTCATTAAATTAATCTGGGGGTCATAACTTAGCAAAAATATGTGGCGTTCCGGGTTCATCAAGGGAGGTGAGCAACCCCATACTTCTTGCCGCTTCATTACAACCCAACTTGCATGCACGTTTATGCGCGAAGAGGGAGTTAACATCTTCCAGTGTGTAGTCCCCAGGCGTAAAGAAACTAATTGCTAATTTGAGGGCTAAATGTTGGTTCCTGATTATTTATGGAAAGAGAATCCCAGGAAACTAATTTATATTACAAAAGCACAAAACTAAGTTTTAATCGACTGCCACAAGAAAACTAACGAAATGTATCTGTGAGGCACAAGCTTGCGATGAGTTGGGGAAGTCATAATTTGAGTTAGTGGTAAGTTTGGAGCTGTATGGCTAGTCCACCAGAGTTTTCATACAAATTGGTGAAAATTATGTGCTGGCGATGGCAAGTTTAATTTGCTGTAAACTAATTTGAGATGTTGTAGCTCTGGGCTGACACTTTATCTTTGAGTACGGTTCAAAGTAATGTCTATTAAATTACGAAACTCCGGGTCTACATCATAAAAAAGCGGAAATAAAAAAAATTAAACTTGACATTTGTGTGTTTATAGTGGTTTAAAAAAATTCTTTACTGATCAATAAAAAATAAGTGAGCTTAATGCTGTATTAGTTTGTCATTATTCAAGTATTTTCACAAAAAAAAAAAATTAGAAGAGTTTTTTATAATTTTTAATAAATTATGATAGTTGAAAAAGATCTAACTGGTACAATGCTTTTGAAAAGAGACTTTAATATCAGCAAATAATGGAAATAATAACAGAAAACATCAATTTACAATTGAAACATTTTAATGGTTTAGTCCACTATTAAATTGCGTTATTAGCAAATCAATGCTTTTATTATGATAAAAAACTAACTGTAATAAATACAGGGTGAGCAACAATAACTGTTACAGTTGGCAAAAAAAAAATTTTACATAAAATTTTCAAGACTGTGAATTGTACCTATTTCGGTTTGTTTTATTGACAATATTGACACCTGGTATACATTTCAAATTTAAACTTCTTGGTTTTTGTAATCTTTTATTAATAAAATGGTTTTCTCGTTGGAACATGACATAAAAGTCACCAAAAATCACCAGAATTTATTGCCAACTCAATCAGTACTTTTGTTGCTCACACGGTATGATAAATAACTGTAACAAATATTGTAAAATAAAATTATTATTTTGTGATTTTTAATCTAGTCACAAAATTATCTCGCCGAATTGCACTCGAACTTCTTCTCCAGATACTAATTTTCTGTTCTAGTTACTCGAGCACTGTTTTTTTTTTGCAAAGAGTCTCGAAAACTGTTGAAATGTTTTTACTCCGTTAAGGGAGTTCTACCTTTGTCGGTTTAATTTTTTTTTGCATATTTCTAATCTAGAAGGATTTTCTGCGATTAATTCATTTTCGGTACTTTTGAAGGGTCCGAAGTTGCCTGCTATTATTCAAGAGGATGAAAATTCCAACACGATCCGTAGGCGAGTGGTGGAATCATCCGAGTGAATAATAGCCATTATACGCGAATTGAAGACTATACTTTCTCCACCACTATACCAAGAAAAATCAATCTTTGAAAATTGAATTTAATTTCATTTTTAATATTTGACAATTAAAATTGTGCCTCGTTTAGCGGTTGCTACGCGATCTGCGACTTATAGTTTACAAACGCATCCAATTGGCGATCTGCCGTTGTAAAATGATATTACGAAGGATGTGATTGGCCGACAGCCGTGGATTTCAGCATATTCTAACACGGGGCGTGGAATTGATATCATTCTTCAATGAATATCCAACAAGAATGCATTCATTCTTTAAAAGTCGTGGAGAAAATAATTTTTGCGATTTGAATCCTTTATTTAAAAAAAATGGCAATAATTGCAATTTTTCTTTTAAATCGTCTTCATTTTGAAAATTTCGCGCTTACCAAAAAAAGCCTCCGTACAACGATAACGAAGAGGATTCTGTTCGAAATTAATTTACTTTTTCTGTCAGACGAACAGAGTTCCCGGAAAACGTGTCGCAATCTTGCCCCGCATGGCCATTTTGGGCAGCTTGTGGGAGCCGCCATTTTCTTTTATTTTTATGTAAAAAATATTGTTTACATTTACCATTACTTTGATAATAAAATGAAAAGATCGTACTTACATATTTTGATAACTTTATACGATAAAAACTAAAACACGAACGCATGAAAAACGGGGTTCAAAGGGTAGAAGACCCCCTTAATTTCATTGTTTAGTACATGTTTAATAACGGATTACGTTGTATGTGGTCGAGGTTAACATATACAGGGTGATTTACGAGGAATAATGAGCCCGACGGAATAGAAAATGCAACCCGCAATTCATCAGAAGAAAAACCCGGACATTTACCGCTTCGATGTCCGGCTTTTTGTTGCAATGTATTGTGGGTTGCATTTTCTATTCCGTCAGGCTCATTATTCCTCGTAAATCACCCTGTATGTATACATTTTAACGTAGTAGAATTAAATTAAAATGAATTATTATTACAACAAAAAGAAAGTCAGTTCTCATTTGAAAAGATTTCCATTTCTTGTTTAATTCAAAAGTGACACTATAAATCTTCGAACTCGTAAATTCCTCCTTTACAGTGTAAGTTTGCTCATATTATCATTTGAATAATAAAGAAATAAAATAAATGGGTCCTTGCTACCTACAGTATACATTTTTTTAGACAGAACAGCATATTTCACATTTTATGATTACAAGTTTTACGACAAAATTAATTATTAACATTTTCTAGATATCAGCAAAAGTCTGACAAATCAGCATTTCGCATTGATAGTTTTTTTAAATCAAAGTATTTATTTTAGCAATACTAAAACATGCGTAGAAATAAAAATACACAAATCACCTCTTGTTGTCATTCTTAATTATTAATAAAAGCCGTAAATCATTATTTCACAATGTATGATTGGATAGTTCTAAAGCAAAGATCATTCTTCAGATTTTGAGATCTTGAGAACTTAAACCACAACAAAAACGACAGACAGCAAAATATGTCTGTTTTCAATGTTTTGACATTTGTCGAACAAAAATAAATTGTATCAGTGACCTTTTCATACCTAGATAATTTATTCAAAATTAAACAAATTCAAACTTTACTTATGAATTGAAAAACTAGTTCTTGTTATCCTTCCGTACATTTAAAATCTTCATAAACGCGACTCAAAATACTCTAGAAGCTGAAATGGAATTGCACTAATTTTACCAGAAATACTCCGCACTACTCTTTGAATAATAAATTCGTTAAATTAACCTGCATTTATTTGATTTATACCCTCCCGTCATAATTTGTGATAATAGTAATGAATATGTTCCATTGTTACCATTTATCAATATTGATCTACAAAAGTCTCAATTAATTCGACAAAGCAGTAAAGAGCATCGATTGTCTCAAATGTGAAAGGCTAAACAAACAATGAAACAAAAATAAAAACGGAATAGCTCTAGCATTTATTTTTGTAGCAATGGAAAATAATTACACTAAATTGTTGTAATGATAGTAATAAATATTCCTAAAAACTCTAATTGTAACTATAAACACTTCAATTACACACACCAAATGTCATGCCAACATAACAAACCTATAATTACAAATGAAATTGAGTTTAGGCATCCGAAACCTTTAATTTTTTGCTATCCTTGAGACGTTTATTTTATCCTGAAACCTCTTCGAATTATCTCGTGGTTCTTTGTCTCGATTCGAACAAGCCTGCCAAAATATTTAACATCTACTGACGCCGAACAATTTCTTGCATTTCTCTTTCTACTCTGACCTTTCTGACAAAGATTAGAATTACGTATCTGGTTCCGCAGATTTGTATTTTAGACACGTAAAAATTTAATAGGGTGCTTCACACCCCTCGAAAAATTTTATCGCCCAAGATCTGATGAGAAAATCAACTTGAGCCAGCTCACGCCACTCACTTGTTAGGTAATTGTGCAAAATGGAGATAAAACAGAAGGCTGTAGCATGAGATAAATGCGAAACACTCTGAACAATTTATTTGTACAAATTCGATTAAAAGGGGATCGGGAGGAATGCTATTGTCAGATTACAAAGGAGATTACAATGTCGAACAATGGATAATGTTACGGGCACTGTGTAATCTAGTAAATTATTGAAAGGCACAGCAACAATGAGAGGGCGCAGTTGTATAAGCAGCAAGGGCTTGGGGTGATAAATCAAAATGAAATAAGCCTTGAATTGACACAAAATTGATGGAGAAGCAAAACATGAAAGAAGAATGGATCCGCTTGTCTTCGGCACAAAAATAATGACAAGGGAAAGCTCGATTATTGATTTACACTCAAAGGTGTTCATTCATGTCATGTTTCACCTGTCAGTGAGACAACAAACAGTTTATTTTTAAAGTAATTGCATTTTTCCCTAATTGCACAATACTCACTGGGGGCATTGAAGGGTTGTTTCCCTCGCCAGCATGCGAGTTGATAATCGACTGAGGGGTTGTTTTCTTGTTTTCAGACAAAAAATGCGTGCCCTCATCATATTGTTTATGGCTTGCCTTTTGGGTCATAAAGCACATGGCTGGGGCGGCCTCTTCAATAGGTTCTCCCCCGAGATGCTCGCAAACATGGGCTACGGAGGACACGGCGGCTTCATCCAGGTCAGAGACAACACAAATAATTCTGTAAATAATCGATCAGTCCGAGGAAAACACGGCGAGAAGCGCCGTTGTTTTCACAGGATTATCGATCCTGTGCCTCAAGAAGCCAGGATATTGCGTCTTTCCCTCAAACGTAAATATTCAAACCGCGGAGTTCGTTTCCTTTGTCGCCGGTAATGTCATTCTTTTAACTGCGAAGCAGCTTTCTTCCGCGGTCTGGAAGCGTGGAAATTATGTAAAATGTGTTTCAGAGGACCGGCGAAGGAGACGAAGGGATACTGGAGGAGTACGCGAGCGAGGGTGACGAAGAGCCCTGCTACGGAAAGCGCTGCACTGCAAACGAGCACTGCTGCCCAGGCTCGGTCTGTGTCGACGTAGATGGAGGTAATGTCATTGAATTATGTCGTTTCCGTTTCACCCTCTAATAATGCAACTGCGGCGAAGAAAGCGCGAGAAATCTCGAAAAGGCGGGAATGTGTGGTGGTTTGTGAATGGGAGCGTGTGCGGAAATGATGGCTCATTTTGGAAGTTTCACAACTTAGACTTTTTCGCACTTGCTGAATTAAAGAGGAAACAATTTCCAACTGGGGAGTTAATTATTCGGTGCCCCCGAGAAATCTTTCGTGTCTTGTTAACTAATTGATGCAAAAGGGTTCGCTTTTTCAGCTTAAAAATATTTTTTTAATTTGACAAAATGCTAATGTCTTTGTGGACGTGAACAATTTAAATAATGCTTTCAGAACAAATTGTAAAAAGTCTTTCAGTGAGACAAACAATTTCAAGGAAACTGTATATATTTATATTTTGGTAAAAATAAAAATACTCAATTTCTATATAAAAATTTAAACCAAGATTTAAACATTACCTGAACAAGAGCAAATTATATCACGAATTAAGAAATTTTTCAGTTTATATTTTTTAAATGTTTTTCGTATTTTATGATTATTTTCTCCACACCTGTTAATAACATATATGTACTATTTTTTCTTCAAACCTTCATAACAAATTATTTAATTATTTAAGACATGTTAAGAAACCAGGTAGGAATTTCAAATGATTTAGCTAGTTTTCTTTACTGCCGCTCATCAGCGGAGATAATAACTTCACGGACGCCCTCAGCGGAGATAATAACTTTATCTGCCGCTCGTCAGCTCGTTAGATGTCATGACAATGAAGTGACACTTTAGCATTATCAATGCAGCAGGATAATGTCATAATTTACGGACGTTTGAAGAAAAATAATATTATGATTATACCTATTTTGTTTATTGTGTTTATTGTTAAATAATAATATTCATTACCCACGGCGGTGAGTAACGACTCATTACTCCATGGATTGTAACTAATCTAACTACATCATTCTATTTTGAAAATAAATTAATTCTGATAGTGAAAATGATGATATCTGTACATCACAGAAAAAGTAACGTATGTTACTCGCGTGTAATGGTACGATACAGTATTCGCCTGCAAACTTCATTCTCATCGGCAATGGCCATCATTATACGCTCGTTGTATAATATACCATTATTCATCAAGTTTATGATTTTGAAATGTTTGCAAAACATTTCATTAATAAAGTACATAATCGATTAAAGTTAAATAGACTCTTCACTTCCTTGAAACAATTTGCTCATCTAATTAATGAATAAATTATGAGTTTGAAAACTCTTTTCTGATCAGCAGTTTTACATTTATAAAAATTCTATTGTTGTATTTATTTAACAATTTGATGAAAACTTCAGGTTTGTTTGGAAAGTTTGTTCGGAAACTTTAGTAAATATTTGAAATCGTCTTAAAGTACCTTCTCTAGAATAACGTTGTTGAAACATTTCGTCGGCTCGCTGAGTCGTAAAAACTCTCAAGCACATTTAAACCGCATAAGATTAATTAACAAGTGAGATGATGAGCCTTGCAAGCTGCGAAATATTTCGAGTAAAAAATGTCACAGTTGCATCAACTGGGAATTTAAATTAAAAATAAATTACTGAATTTTTGCAGCAAGTCGACGATTTATCAAAATATTGTTTCCTTTTTTTCAAATCTCGATTTAAAACTCTCTTCATGTTTATGATAATTTTGACGTTAACACAAAGAAACTTTTAATAAATCTTTATTAAAGAAAAATATTTGATAATTTTTGAAATCCCAAAATACAAGATATGACTTCCTGTTTGAGCAATTTTTATCTTAGTCAAATATGTATGTTGATTAGCAAATCCTTTTTGGCTTTATTTTTAAAGCATTTTGTATCGTCATAATGGAATAACCGGTGTTTTTTTAAATTTGGCGTCAAAGTTGGCGTTGAAGAGTCGATTGTGAACGCACCACCGGAGATTACAACTCTGATCAGCTATTTAAATCTAACCTCACTTTTTGCGTCCAGTTTGAAAAATCAGTCTTTTTTAATACAGGTGGTTCATTCACAATCGACTCTTCAACGTCAAATTTAAAAAAAATACCCTTCATATGTTGAAATACAAATTGAAAAATATTTTTTGCAAAATAAAATGTTTTATCTAAATACTCGTGTAAAATATAACGTTTTTCATTATTGGATTTTTTTCAATAACTGAAGAGTAAAACCCTTGCAGGCCTTTCAAAATCCATATAATTTGAATTTATCAATTTGCCGCGGTAAATTGCCAAATTAGGAAATTCAAAATTACTACACTGAAACAGCAAGTGATGCCAACAATTGACAGCACGGATGTCGTGGAAAACAACTATGGGCCGTGTCACAACACCCTTATTAAATTTAATCATGACTCTAATTACCTTGGCGACGAATTCATCTCTTTCTGGCAGGTTATAATTGCATAAATCTATATCGTTTTTGTTTAATTTAATCACGATTTTAATTATCGGCAACTTTAATAACGGTGTCGTGATACGGCCCCTTATCTTTTATTTATTTATTAAAAGAAATCTTAAAATTATAGTTTTTAAAAATAATTAGAGTTCGTGGAAAAACTTCAAAATGATCTTAACATGTAATAACTGAAAAAATGATCTCAATTCTTTTAATACATTTTTCCGGAAAAAGTCTTGGAAACAACATTTTCCTGCTTATTTACGCGCAGGAAAATTGAGTTTTCCGGACTAGTACTGTAAAGACTTTACAAGACGCAAAATAAATGTTTTCGATGTTTTTTACTTTGTAACTATAGTTGCCAACAAAATTGACAAACTAGATTTTTGTGGAATTTGTAAAAAAAATTTCTAAAACTTGTAAATTTCGTCTTTTTTACGATTTTCGGAAAAATTTAATACAAAATACGTCAGTAAAATGTCTTACTTGACTCGGAGCTTTAAAATACTCGGCACAATTTAGCTCCTCTTCAGTAACGTGAGATTTTCCTGACTTTTATGTAAATAACTATGAACGGTCTTAAGTTCTAACTAAACTAAAAAAAAAAATGGTTAAGCTGAATAGAGTTTTAATTTTACTTTTAAACTAATTTCATGTATTCTTCATCGGTTTTATTAAATTTCTCAGATAGTGCCAAAGTTATCTAGACAGAATAGAGAAACTTGTAAATCCAAAGAGAGTAGTCCATGAATATTCAAATTGATTCAGACCTGAATTTCTTCTTAGGCAAACTTATTCCTTCAATGCACGAAGGAATCTTATTTCTTAAAATATCACTGGTTCGAGTCTGTATTTTACAACCTCTAGAGATGATTTTCTTGGATAGAAACAATCCAGTCAAGTTAATTCAATAAAATCTAAAGAACTTTTTCAAGTTAAGTTTTACTGTCAAGTACTCCATTTTGACCAATATTTAGCAATTATAATTAAATTTCATTTTATTTTTGTCCGCTTTTTTAATGAAATTTTTATTTTCTAAAAATATTTCGTTTTTGCCAAAACTCTATCAAACCAGACAAACTGGATGAAAACTTTACTGTCTTAACATTTTTTTTCAATACAAGTCCTTCCTGTCGTGCATTTTTGTTAATTTCTTAAAATGATGCATCAAAGCTGCAGTAATTCTCGCTTGCAAGTGCAACCCACCAAGCTGCCCGAAATAATCCCCCCAACTTGTTGCAGTAGTCGGATCGTGTTTATTCGCCTATGGGCGCAGAGTGGGTGAGTTATGCAGAAGAGACAGCGACTGCGAATCCGGATTGGTGTGTGCGGAAGCGGAGCCCGGCGTATCCACTCGAGTGTGCAGACCTCCGGTTCACCAGGACAAGCAATACTCCGAACCTTGCAACATGTCGAGCGAGTGCGACATCTCCAGAGGACTGTGCTGCCAGCTGCAGAGACGCCACCGACAGGCGCCGAGGAAGGTGAGCACGTGTCCTTGCCACTGACCCGCGGTCCTCCAGGATCCGGAATTGGGGTCGCGACCCAAATTCGAGCTGGAATCGGGTCGATATAGACGCGGCTATTTTTCCAGGTCTGCTCCTACTTCAAGGATCCTCTGGTGTGCATAGGCCCGGTGGCGTCCGACCAGATCAAGAACACCATACAGCACACGGCTGGGGAGAAGAGGCTCACGGGTCTGGCCAGTTTCAAGAGACCAATGCACTAAATCGCACCCTTTTCCCGTAAACACCCTGTACATTTCTACGTCACGTCGGAAATTACGTCGTACGGTTTCATCGATTTTGCGTTTATTTGTTGTACACTAACAATACTGTAAAGGTCACATTGATTTCAAAACTTTCAAGAACGTTATTATTTCGAGCCCTCCAACAAAAGCGTACAACGTAAGTTCTCGATTATCGCAAAACATAACATCCGTAAGCGTATTGATTTCAATTTTACGTATTGGCTGAGGTATTTATAGTGTTTAAGGTGTTTCCAATCAAATTTTAAATCTGGCCTAGATATAGTATTGAGAAGATAAAAAATACATATCGTAGTTGGTACTTAATAGTTGTAAGGAAGATTTTATTCAATGTGCTTCTCGTAGAACGCACGAGAGTTATATTTTACAGAATAATATTTCAAAACTTTTAACCGTCTAACTGTGATGATTTATTATAATTTGCGCCGGGAAACCTTTCGCGATTAATCACTTAATTTTCAACTTTATGAATAATGGCAGAAAACAAAAGGCAGCAGTGATGAATTAATCGCGACGAAGGCTTTCGACTACTGCTTCACATATTTGAGCGCAAACTTCTCGATGGAACGAGATTGATACATATCATAATATACATATCATATAATTATATTGATGTTATATTACTTTACTGTGAAACAAACATATACGAAATATTAAATAAATGTCTACAGCAAACATCTTTCATTGCCCCGACCCCAACTCCCCACCACTAAAATAAAAACTGACGTTATTATTAGTCTGGGACAAAATTTACTTTAAAAAATTACAATACAATAATATATACAGGGTGTAATATAAAGAGTGTACACCAACATGGCGACGTTGTTCCTCATTCGAATTTAAAAAAAGACACAGCAACAAAATTATTCTAAAATACTAGATATAAATATTACAGGGTTATTACAAATGTTTCTAACATCGTAGGTGGCTGTGCGCTATGCTTTAGGTGCGCCGCTACGCCAACTAGATGTTAGAAACATTTATAATAACCCTGTATAAACAACAGATTCAATATAAACAAATATTAACTTTTTACCAAGGACCCATTGATGGGTAGTGGTTTATTTTCTGTTTTTAAATGGCACTATTTTAAACTGAGTTATGATAAAAAGGCTCGAAAGAATTCCAATTTTTAATTTGTTAATGGTAACTTCTTTTTTTTGTCAATTATCCAATACATAATTTTAAACTTTTAGAATTTTTTCTCGTAAAGTTTCTCATCGTAAAGTCCACTTTTTACGTTACTATAAAGAGAAAAAGGGGTCTATCAGAATCAGTTAAAATAAACATACAGGGTTATTCACGAGAGATTTCCGATGAAAATTTCGTTATATGCAACCCAAAATACAAGAAACCCCTAGAACTTGATATTTTGTTTAATTCGAAAAAAGTTGCAATCCAAGTAGCTTGGCAAATAAGATTAATCATGACACCTTCTCTTTATTGAGGTTATGAGCAAAAGTTAATATAAATGTGAAAACTGACATGACAGAAAATAAGGGCCAGCAATCATTGATTACTTTTTATAAATTTAGGCAGCTAATAGAAACCAGTGGAAATTGTAGTTTCGGTTGCATATAAAGAAATTTTCATCGTCTCTCGTGACTAACCCTGTATACCACTATTTGAAAAAATTAAGTAAACCATTGCCCATCAATGGGTTTACAGTAAAAAGTATAAATTACTACTTTTGTTTATATTCTTTTTAGAACCATTTTATCTCCATGAGAAATTTAACGTGGCTATGATAATGTCCGTTTTTTATATTATACCCTGTATAAACTAAAACATTGTTATAATTCATAAAAAATTTTCGTTCGATGAGCTTAATTTCGTAAATATTCAGGAGTGTATTACAGTACTATTACTTCCATAAATAACAACAAAAACGAAATTTAATAACATTTAAACTAGAAACAAAAATATTTTCTGTCAACACAATCCATTAAACGAAAAATGTCCAATAAAGGTAGACAGATCTTAAACAATTTCAAGAATTTATCTTAAAAGCTTTTTCAGAATCTTCTGCTTGCTAAATTCGCAACCATTGTGTTTTACGTAAATAAATATTCATCACTGAAATCATATTGTTTGGTTAGTTATTTTAATAAAAAAATATTTGAGTTTCTACCGAACTCGAGACATTTTTTACATTCATGGAGATCCATTTAACTCTTGTTTAATTTATTGAATATTGTTATAAAGAAATAAACACTGTTGTCTTGTCGCCTACAACTTTTTTTTCAAATTACCTTCGGGCTCGCTTTGGAGCTTCTTTATTGCTTGGATTTTAACTTTCTCAATAAAACAACGAACATTCTACTCTAATACCATAAGTCAGCTAGAGAAAGTACCGAAACTTTGAGATGTCTTCAGAGAGCATTCCATAAATATTCAAATTGATTCTGGCTTGGACTTCTCTCTAGCCGGTCTTATTTCGTAAAGTGCTTTCTTATACCAAGCAATCTATTTCTTGCTGTGATCCACTTACTAAATTTTACTAAGCAATCCATACGTAACAATAACACCTATCAGTATCTAATTTATTATCAGTTTATTTTTACCCCAGGAATGGTATAATAAAGACAAATTTCATAAAAATGGTTGCACATCGTACACTAAAAAATACACTTTGGAATAGATTATTTTTGCTTGATGGTTCACGGCATTAATGAGCTTTGCTGAGTTTCTCTGAAACTTTTTCACATTTTCGTGAGATTCTTTGATCCTTCCGTCGAGTCGTTCTCAACGTTTTTAGCTCCTTCAGATGTTTTTCACCCAGGTAACACTTTCTCCATTTAAATCTATCTTTCGTGACGCTTGATTTCCGCCTACACAGTAAAACAATTATGGCTAATTTATTTTCCCGCCTTAGGCTTTAGAATATTGGTTTACACCTCCATTATATTACACAACTAATAATACTATAAATAGTTAAGACTTACTTGACTTACCTGAAATTTTTGGGCATTTTAAAAAACGTATAAATGGAACTATTTCCTTGCATATCATTGGTCAGAACATTATTTGAATGACTGTTATCATGAAAAATCGAACATTTCAGGTTTGACATTTAAAATAAATAGTTAGTAATTAGTTGGTGTTGCGATTTTCTTATAGAATCTCCTACGTGCATGTAAATTAATTTTCATAAATTATTCTTCTTACATAAACTTAAATCAAACTTGAAATTTAAAAATGCTGGAAAATGTTGTGCATCATGATCATTGATCATGCAGTGAAAAACAGACGTGGCAGCAAGATATGGCGACTTGCCGGCTCCCCATATGACTAAAACCACAAGCAGCTGTTAAGGTAGATTTTTGGAGAACAAATAATTTTTCTAAATGCAGATTTCAATTGGCCTTTACATCTGCCTAATTTCACAGCATTTGGCAGCAATTTTTCATTTGAAGTTATCTGAAGGATCAGGTCAGGTCAAGTCAGGTCAGGTCTTAGCAGCTTAAAAACAATGTTCTTAAGCCAGACTTGTTAATCGATATTATGGAAAATCTAATTCTTACATACACATAAGTACATGTTTAGAAAAATTCCCATTTTCATTTTTTGTCTTCCCATTTTTTATTTTTTTCTTTACACATTTTTTAATGCATTGACATTTCCAAATATTTTTCAACGGTTCTTGTGATTTTTTGTGGGAAAAAACAGGCGAATATTTAGGAAAATATATTTATTTATGTCTTGTATAATTTACAGCGTCTGATTGCAGGTGTATGCAAAAAAATAGTCTTCAAGGATTACAGTTAGCGTCAAAAAAAATACACCCTTTTCGTACAGGAAACTTTCGAACACAGCATTGATATTGAGTAAATTAAATCTAAGACAACATGTTGTCAGCTGACTGTCCACCTTGCTCTAGTGGCAGAATGGATAATTAGGGCAAGACCTGGCGTCCACGCCCGCCGGAATCTGGGCTGGCACTCCAGCAGGCAGCCCAGGATTGTAAGCAGGAGCGGGATTGTACGCTGGTGCAGGATTGTATCCACCGTGTTGTCCTGCAAAACGTCCGAATCAAACCAAACTCCGCCAACCCGTCACACCTTACCATTATTTCCATAAGCGCCGGATTCAGCGAGTCCCTCACCGCGGTAGTCACCATCTCCAGTGTACTCACCTCTGTCCAGAGCGCTCTGAAGACCTGGGTTGTACTGTGGAACAGGTGCGGGATTGTATGCGTTGTATTGTGGGGCAGGATTGTACCCATTGTATTGAGGGGCAGGATTGTAAGGGGCGGGAGCGTTCGGGTTCGCGGCCACAGCCGGGTTGGAGCAGTGAGGGAAGTTGGGACAGGCTTGCGGGCTTATTCCTGCGGGAAACTGAGAGGCGGGCGATCCTCCAGCCAAGGGCCCGTTCCACACTCCGCAGGCTACTGCTACCGAACAAGCCAACACGGTCTGCAAAACAGCGTGGTTTCAGTTCGAGCCTACAGGTTTTGTAGCGACATTCTATTCCGGTTTTGGACGCAACAAGTAACATTTTCATACATGTCCCGCAACTTCCGGAATTAAATTCACAACAAATATATTTTTAAGAAATTAAGAAAACAGGTAGGAACATAATATATTCTAGGCGACAAGAGGCACTGGTGACTATACAATCCGCTGTCAATTGATGTGCTTTTTTAAAGCGTAGATTAATTGGAGCATGTTGACAGCTAACCTAATATTTAGAGCCAAAAAAATCTTTGTTTTTTTCTTTCTTTGCAATGTTTTACATTAAAATAGAATAACTTAAAGATTCCTATTATCTAAGGCCACCCTTTGCTGAAAACAAACATGTTTAATTATGTCCCGATTAAACATAAACACATTCGTGTCAAACGGCGGGAAATTCAAACTTTACACTGTTCTAAACGGTTTAATTTTTCCAACGCCTAATCAGCCCAGGATTTCATTTGAACGCGCGATACTGCTACGTGTTTAGATTTAGGTGAAATCTGGTGAGTCCCCGAGCGTGTTTGGGGTACTCCCCCACTCACGATGCACTTGACCACTACCACTAGATAATCCATTTTGGCACTTTTAAAGGATGTCACTGAGATTGTCAGTGGGGTGGGTGGTGACTTACCAGTTTTACAAACATGTTGCTATTTTGCTGGATATGAACTGAACAAGGAGGTAAATGTGCTCTATTTATATAAGTACCACACCTATCCACCCGTTGCATAGAAAATGTAACAGTCCAGCATTTTTAATACCGATCCCACACGTAAGTGGAATAAAATATAGAAGTAGAGCAATAATGGAGGGTACGATCCTCGCCTTAATCAACCTGATTAGATCTAAACTTTGTTCCTTTGCTTTCTGTCACATTGTGTCCAAGGTTTCATGCTTCATTGCCATGGTAAATATTCAAGCATTAAACAAAAAAAAATTGTAGATATCCGATAAAAAGTTGAAATACCTCTATTAGGTGAGGCTTTCCTTATTCTGTCTCATAATGAGACTGTGACCTTACCGGTGAAACAAAGCATTTTTCAAGAACGTGCGATTGTTTCAGCACTTGCCTTTCTCATCTGGGTAATGACATCACGCCAACAAAGCTCGTACAATATGATTTTTTTGTAACTTTTATTAAATTAAATTAATTTAGACTATATTACAGGTGATTTACAATTTTGTAAATATATTAATGCAACAACATGTTGTCAGCTGGCAGTCTAGCTTGATCTTCTTCTTTTTAGTGACAGAACGGGTAGTTGGGACAGGAGCGGGCGTCCACTCCGGCGGGGATCTGGGCGGGTTGTCCCACACCAGCGGGCTGCTGGTAGGCCTGGGGTTGGGCGTAGGCAGCAGGGTTGTACGCCGGAGCAGGGTTGTACGCTTGGGCTTGTCCTGAAACAGATCTGTAACGCAACTTTCGGCAGTCACCGCCAATTACCTTGGTATCCTGGAGCGAGAGCTTCGGCGAGACCTTCACCGTGGTAGTCACCGTCCCCGATGTATTCGCCTCTGTCGAGAGCGTTCTGCACGCTGGGGTTGTACTGGGGAGCCGGGGCCTGGTTGTACTGGGGTTGAGGGGCGTACTGGGGCTGTTGGTTGTACTGGTTGTACTGAGGAGCGGGATTGTACTGGGGAGCGGCGTTGTACTGGGAGACGGGGGACTGGTTGACGGCGACGGAGGGGTTGGCGCAGTTGGGGTAGTTGGGGCAAGCCTGAGGGTTCACTCCGGCGGGGAACTGGGCGGCGGGGAGACCTCCGGCGAGGGGCCCGTTGTACACCGCCAGGGCGGCGGCGAGGGAGCAAGCTAATACGGCCTGAAATTTAGACACCACTGCGACCACTGTTCACTGTCGGCACATTTTACTTACCAGTTTTACAAACATGTTGGTAATTTGCTGTTCGAATTTATAATGACAATCAGCCGAAATCTGCTCTATTTATAGCGGTACCACACCCTACCCATGGGATAACCATGAACTTACGAGATGGGACATTAACAATGGCCCACCACCACCTTGACGAGAACAGTTTTAAAGGAATTTCTGTAAGAGTTCGTAAAATGTGCTTTTGTAACGGATTTAGTAATTGTTCCGACAATTTCAAATCGGAGAATATTTTAACGAAATTGACCAACCGCGCCTCGGATGCCCTTTCGAAAGAGCACCGGAGCGTCGGAGTAGGCGCGTCTTTCTTACTGTCGGACACTTCAGGCCTTTTGACTCAAAGGGATTGCGCCCACTTATGACCTTTGCGACGTGTATTGAATTCAGACCTGACCTCAAGTGTAGCCTCCAGTATGTGTAATTAAAGATTGATTTGAATTATGCAAAAGACCTACTCATTAGTTCGGAAACTTTATTGAGTTGTTACAACAATCGCTGCAGACAGCGTCCGCTGGAGGAAACCAAGAGCTATGCGGAAACCGGAACTCTTTTTCCAATTTCCTACTTATCGATCGTCTCCATGAAATAACTCATGACTGTGATTTCTTAAAACGGCAATGGGTGCAATGGAAAATGATTTGCATTTTTTCAAAATAAAAAGTGGTTTTACTTTTTATTTTTGTCCTTGATTGATTACGTTGACCATATAAACGGACACTTTTAACCTGTGCAGAAATGTAACTTTCCTGAGAAACTCGTTCGCGAGTCTCAAGAAAAGAATTCGACTCTGCACATTCTTTGCGCATATTTTAGCAGTGGAAGTCACCGAATGCACTAAAAGAATGTCGAAATGTGTAACAACTACTGTAAAGGCAAGGTTAGTTTGACAATAACCCAGATGCAGAGTTAAAATTTTAATAAAAATCACCTAGTTAATGCTAGTTTATTAGTTACTAACTGTCGAAATATTAATAGTGTTATCGTCTTAATGCCACATCCTGCAATAAATTACGGGAAATTTGAATCAGGCCGAATATGGGTACTGACGTTTCAAGGAATACGAAAACATTACAAAACATTCTTTCAAAATTATTAATGCGAAAATCAATTATGCATTTTAGGCGTTACATAATTTTATAACTGTTAATAATGAATTAACATAGGAATTATGTTAAACACTTGTGTCTGACGTATTATTTATCGGACTTCTTTCGAATATGCTTCCCTGAGCAATTTAGAATCAAAAATATTTTTTCGAAAGTGGTGTCCTTTTCAATTTTAACGACAACTCATTTCCTGTGCCAATTAACTTTGAAATTTCGTCAATACCGGCATATTTCTTATCTTCTAATTGCAATAAAACGAAAATTTACTAATGACATTGAAACGAAATTCGTAGTCATAAATTACACAAGACACAACAAATGTTCTTGCTAGTTTGTTTCGACTACAATCTTGTTAACTAAACCAGAGAATCTTGATGATAAGTGCACAAATTTAAATGTATCAACTTAAAAAAACTTCTAACTGAATTAGTAACTATCCTTTTTGTAATGTGGAAAAAACTAATTACAAGACAATCATTATTATAATGTCGCGGCTGAAGATTACATTATGTAGATTAGAAAATTTCTAAATAGAATATGTTGGTATTGTATTGCATTTATTTTCGTTAAATATACGAATGGTAAAGTGCATGTGAACAATTTATCAGGATAAATTGATTTGCATCGTGTTTAAAATGCATTGGCTCAAAGCGTAAATATGAAGGGCAACATCAATTCGCGTCCATGATTTGTGTAGTTCAGAGCATGACTAATAAATTTAGTACCAACGCCAAATTCATACATTAAAACGTGGTTCAATAAATGACAAAATCTATGAAAAATACGTGATGAATATTCCATTTGCGTGCAAATATGTAGATGATTTCATCTAAAAACCAAGTCAGAATTAATTGTGTTGGAATGAAAAAGCACGGCTTTATGAGGTACATAATTATGGTTATGACACTAATAATGTTACATTTAAAAAATTAACAAAAATAATGCAGTCACGTAAATTAGACTTGATGGAAGTGGAGCTTTTTGAATGTAATGCAAATAAATGTGTTGGTTGTACGAGTATCTCATGTTATTGTATTTTAGAAAAATATTATGTTACAAATGAAACATTAAACACTATTAAATAACGGTTCAGTTTTAGTTTAATGTCTCAGCTTCAGTCTTCTCCCAATTTATGTATTTATTTATTTTAATTTAATTTAATTTACTTAGGGCCGGTTTCACCAACGTTAGATAAAGTTAACTGTAGGTTAAAATGCTTCGTTACTTTGGTTACCTATTGTTACAACAATGTTTTCGTACATTTTAATCTGTAGTTAAATTTAACTGACGTTGGTGAAACCGGCTCTTAATGTATCGGGTGTTCATTTAAATTTCCGGTTAAAGTTGGCGTTGAAGAGTCGATTGTGAACGCACCACTCAACACAAACTACGGTAAGACAACTGATCCGTGATTCGTAATCCGTGGTGCGTTCACAATCGACTCTTCAACGCCAACTTTGACCGGAAATTTAAATGAACACCCGATATGTACTTGATCTAATGCTTTAAAATAAATATCACTTGTTATTTCTATAAACATACAGCTGAATTGAAAAAAAAAACGGAAAATAAAATTTTTCCTAATGTAAATTTGATTTAAATATTTGTCAATTACATAATATGTAAAGTCCATTCAAAAATCAAAAAACCACTAACGTCCCATTTTCCTCGATAATTACGATTGACAACGCTGTCTAGTGTAAAATTTGGTGAGACTTGTAATTTTGAGGTTAAATGTTTATTAAGAGTCTTGTTTTTCTGGGCATGTTTAAGTAAAAATAATAAGAATCGATAAATAAATTAAACGTGCTGCTATATAAACAATATGAACGAAATTCAAAGCAATTGAATTTTATTTTGAATCAAATACATGTCATAATTTATAGTTACCAACATAGTATGAAAAAATATCTACATAGGGTTTTTTTAATTTTACCAACCTAAAGCAACAGGTCGTGGTTTTTTGATTTTTGAATGGACTTTAATTGTCTACTTGACAGTACCTATCAAATAATTTTTTTAAATGTCATTGAATTATTTATTTATAAACTGACATACCGTCAAATAATTCTAACCTATTTCTAAAAGCCATTTTCAAACTATGGCAAAAATGAAAAAAAAACGTGTATTTTTTTTACATTTCCCGTTTTTTTTAAATGCAGCTAACTTGATGGTTCCATTTTTGTCACCTCTGAAAAATATTTTCCAGAGGTATGTATTTTCATATTTGGTGGCGGAAACAAAAGACTGAGAAATGTCACAAAAATGTATTGTCAGTGTCAAATTTCTCATAAACGCCGTAAAAAGAAATGTCTAGGTAAATTTAAATTTTCGCTAAATTGATTGAAAAAATAAATTCTAAAGAAACCAATTTTTGTCAATGGTTCAAAAGGAAAAGTTATTCTCATATAATCAAACGTATTACAAATTATGTCTCTAGTTCGACGATAAATAACTTTCTTATTGCCAATTTGCTGCATTTCTGCGCCTAAATCACGAACGTCTTTGAGAAATTTGACACTGACAATACAAATTTGTGACATTTCTCAGTCTTTTGTTTCCGCCATCAAATATGAAAATATCTCCTGTAGCACACTACTTAACACCTGGATCATTATTATTTTGTTAGGTCAAGTCGTGTAATTGGGTCTTTTAATAAACTTTGTTAAAAATAAATATTTGGAGTTCTAATTTTAACCACCGTCCTTTTTTTAAATTCCGTGCACTCGTTCTCGCTTTGATGTTGTCGATAATGACGTTTTAACGGGATATTTTGAGCTCGACGACACCCATTTTGTATGAAGTAATCGATGATCACAAGTGCGATTACGCGGTTTAGATCATACCCCATTAAATCAGCTCCGAGCTGTGGTAAAAAAAGACAACTTTGCGTGAATGAACCGGAGCAGCATAAATTTACCGGAAAAAAATAGATTAAGTGTGTATTTTTATATTTCTTCTTCCTTGCTTTCCATTTAAAATCACTTCTGTTATCGCAAAACAAATAGGTGGCAACACTTCAGCTTTTTAGCTTTTCAGTTTAACATCAGTTATTGGTGACGATGACATTTTTAATTGGGTACATATTTGGAAATGAGTAGTGCCAAAACAATATTTAAGACAATCGGAGAGGTAATTTAATTTTGCCAAGAAATTTGAAAAATGCTTTTAAAATGAAAACTAATAATAATGAATTTATTTGGTTGTCATGCTGACGAAAAGTCAGTAGATTCTTCGTTAAGTATTTTATTTTGTCTAAGGACACGTGGTCATTAGACTTTCGAAGAAGATGGGACACGATATGTATTACAGTTGGCTTCAAAAAAAACGGGAAATGAATTTTGACCTAATGTGAATTGGAAATTTAATTTGTCAATTTATGTCAATTTTTGTCTGTTTGACAGTAGTATTTCTGACACATAAGTGCAGTTTTTTAACCTAAATTCTAAAAGGTCGTTTCAAACTATAAAAATTTAATAAAATCTGACAGAACTTTTTCTGACAGTTCCCGTTTTTTTTTTAAACCAACCGTACAATCTATAAATATAAAAACTTCAATAGAATTTAATATGCAGGCGGATCCATTAGCGTTTATATGGTTTTGTTGTTATTAATCATTTGGTATGGACCAATCTAACAATAAGATAAAACAAATTGGTTTCTGAACCAAAGGTATATAGTAGGTAATTGCCGCTATTTGTTTGAGAAAAATAATACGTAACCCAAGATATTGATCGAAATTTGTTTAAATTTGTCCAGAGGAAAAGAGTTGATGGCATGCGTGGGCTCTCATAGCCTCTAATTTAAACCAGATAAAAGACATGTGGGATAGTGTTGATTATTTAATTAAAGGTCATTTACAACAATTTAAACCAACATTTTAAAAAAGCGAAAAATGATTGGGAAACGATTAGTTAACTAACGTGTCTTCCAAAAGATTTGTACTCAAGTGGCCTAATAAACGTCTTGGATTTTCTCATGGGCTGTGAGCCATATCTGCGCAAATGAAGAATATCGGTCTCAAGTAGGCGCTACAAACCGACCGGAAAATTTCGTTCATTCGTTATGTTATTGTCGTCTCGCTATCGTCTATTTGCATGTAAAGTAGTCGACGTTTTCAGTTTTCATTTATAGATTTTTCACTGGTTTATCGCCCCGTCTTCGCGCAGATATTTCCAAGGTCACAGCCCGTGAGAAAATCCATCAACTCTACTTGCTTTATTGTTTCTATTAACGTGTGGCGTAGCTTCATCAGAGCTGATGAATACCTGATACATTTCATAGCTCTGTCAAATATTTCGTGAAACAGGAACAAACAGGACGAAAGAAAGAATTCTGCCCAAAGACACTGGAGCTAGAGCTCAGATTAAAAACAACTTGTTATTTTTTTTTTAATATACTGGTTATAGTACTTTTTGTTATATTTTGTTACGCGATTTAATTTAAAAAAAAATACAATTCTATTCGTAGAAATACAGGGTCTATCAGAACTGGCGGATCAAAATAATACGGTGAATTCATCATCTTCTGGGAATAATAGGAAAAATATTTAAAAAAATCCATCCTCATTGGATTTTAAAATAAGAACGTTGTTAATTGACCAATCGCGTGTAGATATAATATTACCTTAAAAAATTATATTAGTAACTATCGAAACAAATTTGATTGTTGCAAAGACATAATAATTGAATATTATTTTGAATTTTGAATTAGAATGTATGATCAAGCTAATCGTAAACACATTCAAACGTATGTATTTCTTTTACCAACCAGTTGCTATTTTTAAATGTATGAAACAGTAAATTGTGAAAGGTGTTGCGTGGTAGAGAGTCTGTGTCCATAACTATATTTTTTTATTATCCCAGCTCTTACCATTAACTAATAAAACAGACAAAAAACATTCCTTTTACGACGTCTTCATCTAAACATGGTCCCAAATCGACTCTAAGTAAATAATTTACCTGATATAATAATTAGAAGAAAAGTAGTTTATAACAATTACAATACAAGATCAACAATATTTTCAAACTAATTTTTATTGGCATAATTTTAGGCTAAAAATACAGACAGAGTTCCCACATACATAATCACAAACCTACAACTTATACAGTACTATAGATGTGAATTTTACAGTTACAATTTGTAGCCTTTGCCTTCAAATCTAACTTTAGACTTAATTATTGTGAAGATAATAGATAAATAACGTCAATACATACAATAGACCAGTTTTAACACTTCACACCTCATACATAATGTATGCTATTCAAATCCTACAAATTGCTAAAATTTTAAATAGAGATATTTAACAGTACCTTGTGTTTTTTTCTATTGTAAATATGTAAAATATTCGTAATGAATATTATAATAATGAACATACCTTCATATTTACAGCGCAATGTGGAAAATGCATAGGAAATTAAAACACACTTTATGTCATGTTTTTTTTTATTGTTGCAGATTGATAAAACGTGATATTTTCACGGCATCTGGAACACTCTCGCCTTAAAAACTCCACCAAAATTTCCTCATTGTCTCAATTCCTCCCACAAAGCTACTAATTAATCGATTCATCTCATGAACCTGTATGGCCAATAAATAAATGAATAACGACCGACACACCCACCTGTTTGCAGTAAAAACTTTGATAACACATTAGACAAAACGCATAAATTTGGATAAATATTAATAAGTGCCATTATATAACAGTGCCTTATCAGGTTTGCGGTGCGAACGGTCAGAATTTTCCACGATAAATTTATTCATCACTGTTTTAATTTTAATTTTTGTATACTCCGCGCCCATCCCTCCTGCACGCTCCACCGACGGGTGCGTTCCATATTTATGTAAAACCTAGACATACATTAAATTTCCAACGACAAATGTCAAACGACAAGTACCGATTCCCATTATGACATGTCCGATAAAATCATTATTACCGACGGTACTTTAAACGGCCGAGTCAAGTTTAACCGGATAATAAAACGTAACAATCTCCGCCAGAACCGTATCGGCTGCAATTTTCGAAATAAAAGGAAAAAATTGCGGGTGTCCTTTCCGCGGCCCTGCACTTATATTTTCTCCGGTGGCGAGAAAGTCAATCACTGTTGCACTTTGCGTGGACTGTAAATTATCATTCTTGCCGCAATACAGGTAATAAATTAATTTCGATAGCCTTGCTCGGACCTACAGGAGAAGTGCCAACAGTGGTGCTAATGAAGGCGCCTCAGCACCTGGATTGTATTGTAACGACCAAATAAAATATGTGAGAAAAAAAACTTGTTGTGTAGAAAGTATTTCAGGGTCAAGACTTTTAATTATAAATCTTAACATGCTGGACCAAACCCTTTAGACTTTTTGTTTACGTCTCGTGAGTGATGCAGATTAAGATATTATCTGTTCGCAGATAGAAATTGTCCTATATTTCATTCTTCAGCATTTGCCCAGAAGCGCGTCATTGAGTCGTGGTCTTGGACCTGCTACCCACAATTACTCCAAAAAATAAACAGTTATTTCAACTGGAATGATTTATGATCTGATTTAGATTATTATTAGTACTGAAATATTTATTTCAATTCGGACCGATAAAAAGTAAAAGTAATTTTAAAAAGTACAAAATTCCTACGCCCAGCATGGTTGATCAAATGGTACAATCAATTGAGACAGTTCAGGGTCGTATCCTATGCTTTTACAATTAAGTAAGCGGCCGTTGCACAGGTACTGTGCCTGTTGTTAATCCGTAATGGCTGTTAATATTTACTAATTTGTAGTAAATATGGTCAGGCAGAAATTAACACTTTAAGAAAATTATAATCTGTACGGGGCACGCGGTGTTTATCTCAATCAAGTCAATTTGAGTTTAATTGATCGATGATTAATCGATTCAGGATTTTATGGGTTAGAGGTACCAATAAACGCTAAATGCCTGAAATTAGATACTGTCATTAAGTTATCGGCAATGATAATTTATTGGAATTAGTGGTTCTGGTTTGAATATGCGACGGGGCAAGGAAAGTCGTTGGAATCTCTACTCGGTGTCCGAAATTACCACAATAATCCCTTAATGAGTGAAGGAAAATGACTACTGTTTCACTCCTCACAGATCCAGTTCTTTGATTTATTTATTTAAACGGTTTAAAACCTTTGAATTTTGAATGAAATATTTTTTAATTGAATTTTTAATCTTGTCAAAATTTCAATTTCACTTGGAGTGGCGGACAAGATTTCCATTCTTGGATGGCAATAGACGGCCGAGCACGATTTCGATTATCGGGCGCCTCCTCCGTCGTGGTAAATGGTCACATTCTAACCGTCTCGGCCAGCTTTGATTGAAATATCAAGGTCATAAGACCATGGCTTACTTCGACGCGACAACTACTGGTACACGCATTCAGGAAACTTCATTTACATAATAACACACATGACACATGTAACTCCTCGCGTTCGGCTATGCCTCCGAAATCATTTAATTAAGCCGAAAATTAAATCACATTCTGACATTGTTTTCAGGAATTTTGCCTTGGTTCCATTCGGCTAATCCAATTATCGAAAATTACTACATTTACAAGCCTAATGTAAATTGTTGTGAACGATTAGCATTGCAATGGCTGATTAACTGGGAATAGTGAGTGTGGGTAAAAGTCATCTAGTTTCTGTAATTATTCAAAATAATGCGACGGTTTATGTTTATTCAGCTCCGGGTGGGTTTTAGAGTGCACTGTGCGATGCTTTGGCACGGCATTTCAAAGAAGTCACGTGGCTAATCACGAATTCATTACACACTGTGTTCACCTTGTAAATATCTTTATGATGGATTTAATTACGTTGAAAATGTAGCTCGTTGAATTTAGCATCATTTAGACGTTTCGCAGTCTTCCGCATGTCCATGAAATCCACAAACAAAGCCAAATACAGAATGGGACTAATTAATTAAGTAATTAACAGTCTTTACACTAATTTGGTTTCAAAACTAAGTCGCCTGTTGCATCACCCCGTCTTAACGGCTCTGTAAATGGTATCGTCATTAGCAGCCTTGCTGATAGCACCGAAATAACTCCAGTCAGAGGTTTAAATTTTCTAAAATATTTTTCACTTTATTGCAATAGTAATAATTATTTACTTTCGCACATCATTTTTAAATAATTATCAAAGCAGCCGCAACCTAGTACGTGCGATAGCAGATAAAACTGACCCGTTTGTTGAGTTTAAATTCGAATTTACCGCTTTTATGTATAACTGGTTGCCTACACTAGCCAAAGTACAATCAACTGGTAAAATTTGACAGTTATTCAAGTGAATGCAAAACGACCATGGTGAGTAGTTTTATCACTAAAAACCGTTAATTTCACCTGATATTGGTATAATTCGTGCACAATTAAATTGACAATGCTTTGCTTTCTTTTAGGCAAACTACACAGAAGACCAGATGGCCGGTAAGTAAAGAGAAACGCGTAACTAGGCTATGTAGCCCCGCCTTACATTCTTCCTTACACATATCACGGTCTTATTTGTTCAGTTTCGCTCTATTTCCTCCAATTATTTTTCAAATAATAATATTTTTTATTCATGTGAACACGCACATTCAATTCTAAGGCCGAATTAGTACGTATGTGGCCCAATGTAGAAAAATAGTAGGGAACGAGCGCGCCCGCAATGATTCATCCTGTTGATTTTATCCATATTTGGTACTGTTTTGAAAGTTGCCACTATTTCATCAGTCCCAATTGGTGAGAAGCGCAGATGTTCTTCAGCAGTCTGTGCACCAACTCACCATGTACCTTTACGAACCACCTAGCAAACTCACCCTGACTTCAGTCGAAGGTAATCGCACTGTCGCGCAACTAACATACATTTTGTCCGTTTTTAGAATTCCAAGAGGCATTCCAGCTCTTCGATAACCGGGGGGATGGAAAAATCCACGTGGCCCAGATTGGCGATGCTCTCAGGGCCTTGGGGCAAAATCCGACTGAATCTGATGTGAAGAAGTACACCCATCAGCACAAGCCTGATGAGCGAGTGTCATTTGAAGTGTTTCTGCCAATCTACCAGCAAATTTCCAAGTCGAGAAGTGCGGACACCGCTGACGATTTTATCGAGGGGCTGCGCCACTTTGACAAGGATGGAAATGGTTACATCAGCTCAGCGGAGTTGCGCCACCTACTCACGACGCTGGGTGAGAAGTTGACAGATGATGAAGTGGAGCAGCTGCTCCAGGGACAAGAGGATTCCCAAGGGAATGTCAACTATGAAGAGTTTGTCAAGTTGATTATGTCCGGTTAATGTTAAGTGTTGAGGCTAATGTAGCTTATTACCGGGTGCATTTAAAGTAATTTATTATAGTTTATCCATATGACTATGTTTGACTATTGTTTTTATTTTGTGTTTTATAGTGCCTTCATTCCAATTTATTATATTATAGAGGCATTTTGTATTAGTCATTGTACTTAGAGATCAAAAATATTTGTAAGTTGATTAATGTATTTTTCACTACCAGGTTGTTACAGAGCATGTGTGTTCATAATAACCATAAAAATATATTAATATTGAATGAGTGACTACTTATTGATAAGATATGAATCGCTTTCCACTCATAAATAAATTATTGCGCAATTGCTATTGTGTGACATCAATCAATATGCTACGATTCTAACCTCAAAAATTGCTTAAAGTAATCTTGTTACAGTACAGTTCTTTTCAAGCTAATAATACATTAGGGGTTAGTTTATGAAAGAAATAGTTTTATGCAAAGTTTTTTTGTAGCATTAGGCAAGTAAAATTTTAAGCCCCGTGTTGCTGATAAGGTTAGTAAAAAGTTCAGTACCCTTGGATTCTTTTCTTGTTATTGATTTTAATTTGTAAAAAAACACATGGAACGTTCAAATCGAGCAATTAGCGCTTCTTTTGATGTTACTCGCCAAGTTTTCGCAAGATGCCGGCACCACTGCGACAGGTGTTAAGAATTGGCGGTAAAAACTTGATGTTACTACCCCAAATTCCCGCGTTATTCGGCATTTCGTGTGTGGCGTCCGTCAGGTACATTTGCTCGGAGTTTTCAAAACTAGAAAAACGAACCAAAATGCCTTCCTCGAGTATCGTGATGAAATATACCAAAGTGGTCCCAGAGGCCTACCCTCCAACCAAAGGCTCCGTTAAAGCTGCCGGCTACGACCTCAAGAGCGCCTACGACTGCACCGTGCCCGCTCGGGGCAAAGCCCTAGTGGATACCGGCATTAAAGTACAACTCCCAGAAGGCTGCTATGGAAGAATCGCCCCTAGATCGGGCTTGGCTGTGAAGAATTTTATCGACGTTGGAGGTGAGAACTTTTGCCGTTTAACAGATTTTTTTGTTAATTTGACCTTGCATGTAGCTGGGGTAGTTGATGAAGACTACAGAGGAGTCATCAAAGTCGTACTGTTTAATCATTCAGATAGTGCTTTTGAAGTCAAGAGTGGTGACCGCATTGCCCAATTTATTTGTGAACGAATTTATTATCCTGACCTTGAGGAAGTTAAGGCAAGTTATTGGTTTAAAATTAAACTTTCAAGCTCCAATTGTACTGTTTTTACAGGAACTAACTGAAACTGAGCGAGGAGAAGGTGGCTTTGGATCAACTGGAAAAAATTAGTTTGTCAGTATTATGGTGTTTATTTTTGCTTAACATTGTTCTTGTTACTTTATGTTGTTCCTACTTAAGTTCAAATAAAGAGATTGTGCTTTTTTACTCATAATTCTAAATTTTTTGAATACATATTTTTAACATAACCATACATGCACTTATCTTTGAACATTTAATTCCCATAATTTTTTTTCAATATATCTGGACTATTGGCCAGGTTTGAAGTTTTAAGTTTGTGCAGAATCGCAATTCTGGTTTAAAAGTTTAAATTAAATAATCGTTTAAAAATAAGTAAGTAGTTGTTGGCTGGGTGGGTATTGCAGTTTGTTCAGTTACCGACACCGGTTGTCAGTCGGAACATGGCGAACGAAGTGCAGTTGGCCCAAACAGCCCTCTCTGGGGGCGATACCATTTTCGGTAAAATCCTTCGCAAGGAGCTTCCTTGTAATTTTATTTACGAAGACAATTTGGTTGGTATCCTTCGAGGTACGTATTTTTTGAGGTTAACTGGTGTTTTTTCTAGTGCGTAGCCTTCGACGATATTAATCCGCAGGCCCCCGTCCACTTTTTGGTAATTCCTCGTAAGCCCATTCCTCAGCTGTCCAAAGCCGAGGACAACGACGGCCCGTTACTCGGACATTTGTTGGTCGTCGCTCGAAAAATAGCCCAAAAACGAAACTTGAAGAATGGATTTCGTATCGTAATTAATGACGGCCCCATTGGAGCTCAATCCGTTTATCACTTACACGTGCATGTCCTATCGGGCAGACAGCTCCAATGGCCTCCAGGTTAAACTCCAACATGTTTATACTTATCAAACTTGTAGCTTTGTGATTCTTTCTGGTTAATATGTATGTATCGGTATTGTTTTAATTTGTGGGAGAATAAAACCAAAATTTAGTAAATTAACGGCTATATATTTTTTGTCAATTAAAATGCATATAATTTGGTAATTGCCAGATACAAACTATACTTATGCAATAAACAAAGTAATATAGTACAAAGATGAGCTCAACATCAATTGTGATTCACAAGATGGGTAAGCTAAAAAACTTGTAACAAACACTACTAAATAAAACCTAAATGTCACACATGTGACACTGACTTCACACAATAAGAAAACAACTCCATCAATACAGTATGAAAACAACTGTTGTTACTGCTGCAAATTCACAAAATTTTAACTACATATTTCTAAAGATTGCAATCATTTTTATTACAGCACCGCCTTTGTTCGTTTCAAGTGTTATGGGCCATATTAACTCGCAATATACTTTGGACTTGTTTTATTCAAGGTCCACAACATGTTCTGAAGTTAAAAATATAATTACATTAATGCACGTGCAAGGCCCGCCCAGCATGTACATTGCTCTATCACAAACCATCCTTTAAACTTTTAAAACTTCTCAAAACGTGCCATTCATAAAATATTTATTGTCCCAGGTGGCCAAAAAAATTTACTAAAAATTCGACGTTACCTGGATAACGATCGCCTTCAAATCTGACACACCAGGTAGCTTAACACACATTTCAGTCTGAAGAACATCTAAATTCAACATGAATTCAACCTTGTAGTAAAATTTAAACTTTATTAGCATAAATATAGATTTATCATTGGGCTAGGTCGGGAATTTTCAACACTTTTCTTCAATTAATTATGGAAATTCCGAATTTAAAATCGTAACAATTGATTGGTTGAATATAACATTCCATTCAGAACAAAAGTGAATATTTTTTTGTTTTATGTAATCTCAAAAATAAGATTTATAGTGTTTGTGCGTGCGACACGTTTAGATAAATTACAAATTAGATAAATACTCGTATATTGTGCGCACGTGGAGACGCCAATAATTCGCAATAGATTGCACAATTGGAAAAATCAAATAGATCGACCCCGGGACTGTAAATTTGAATATATTCTCTCGATATAACTCGTCGATCGGTAGACGTTTTCCTTACGAATAAATTCCTCGACTTCAAAATGGCTAAAACAGTGCATTAAACTTGAAGTCGTCACCAGAGGGCACCTTCTCTCGTACCATCCCCCAATTTGCAACACTAACAACATCAACATTTTAAAAACTCAGCAATATAAAATAAATCTCTCTAAATTTAAAATAAAACTTTTGGTAAAGCTAAATAGTAACTATATGTAAAAAAATCGCCACACTTTTTTTTATATCACCCAAAACGACGTAATTTGATTCTGTAACAATTTTTTCCAACGAAAATAATGGCTGAGTTGCGACTGAAAAATTGGACACGTATCGTATTTGTCACTCCTTTCACTCAGTACTTTACGACATCGAACTGCATGGTAACCGCGGCGAGCCCATTTGGGTTAGGACCCGATCTAACCACTGGAGCGGTCCGTTGAGGTGGAGCTCGATCCAACAGGGCGTCGACGTCACTGTCTGTCTCCTGATATCAAAAAAATACACGCTCAAAAGCGACAATTTTATCTTTTTTGCTTTTCACAATACCTATACTCCGCCCCCCAACCCTTAACGAACGACATTCTTATCGTGCACATCCTGGTCAACTGGTACACGGCCTCGAACCCCTGGCTGACAGATTGCGACAAAAGAGCTGCGAATTCCTGATTGTTGAATATTTTCAAATTGCAACCTGAAATCGAACGCAGCGATCTCACATTAACCTTTCAAATAATGTTGCAGTTCTGTTAACAACTGGAATTTGGTAGGGTTTTGTTATTTATTATTCAACGAGTCCAACGTACCTGGTGGTATCTTGCATACCGTCGCCGGATGCCATCCGTAGCGCTGATTGCAATTCGGCGATTGGACAAAAATGCTCGAGTCGCTCAAGCACTCGGCGAAAACTTCCCCACCTTCAAAAATCACATGAACGCACTTTTTTACCCTGTCCGTCCATAATTACCTATGTAGTACAGTCTTACACCTTTTCCTATGTGCCGTCGAGTTTGCTCTACGACTGTGTTGCGATTTACGTTGGACAGCAGCCCTAAGCAAAACCTACGGAACAACTTTACACTGTTTCAGAATTCTGATTCGCGCTCGGTTACCTTTCCGAATTGCTGGGGTCGGTGAACCCGTCCACCGTGATCGAAGGTTGGCTGGCGTGAAACGTCTCTCCTACTCTGGTGTTCAGTTCGTAGTAGCTGATGCTACACCAGAAGGCGGGTTCGCAGTAAAGTACGGGTTGCGCATCGACGGGAGGACTAGGCGTTATCCTGGACATGCTCATGTTATCGTTGGGGTCGATGGGATCGCCGTCTTCGGACATGTAGCCGGGAGGGGGTGTTTCGGTTGGTGGTGCGGCGTTGTGGGGAGATTCCATGTTTGCTGGCGCACCGTTCGGACACAGACCGACGGCGTCCATGTAACCCCCCGAATGTTGCATGTGCAAACTGCAATTTTTCATAATTAGGGTGTTAAATATTGAACGGACGAGGTGGCAGATTACCCTAGGCTGTTTGTGTTGTGGGGAAATGAGGTGTTTTCCGGTACCGACGTGCTGAGGTCTTCGAGAGAGTGCGGAAAGAGGTTGTTTTCGTCGCTTAACGTGTGACGGGGGACTAAAATTGCGGGGAGGGCTGGAATCAAGAGCAAAAATCTCAATCGACATTGACGGCCACAAGTTATTTTTTCATTTTTTATTTTTAGTCTCAATCTTTAGTTCTGCCTTACATAATTTCCAACATAAACTTGGCTCCGGAGTGACTGCTGATTTATTTTTGATTTTTAAATACGGTACTTTCACACAAACACGTCGTCAAAATGGCACTAAAAATGAAATCCAAAATTTTACTCGTGTGTTGTGTCCGAAATTATTCATCGCATTAGTGTTACAGAGTATTTCAATTAGTTTTTTCTTCAAAAGAAGAGTGTTCCGGCAAGAAAATGGAATCCTTATCAAATTTTCATTTTTCTAATCTCTTGGGAAATGTACTATTGCGAGCACGGAATTTCGGGCAGACTTGAAATTTGACTGATATAAAATGTGAAATAGACTTTAGGTGCTAGACGTATTAATAACCTCATTTTAATATCCACTATTGTCACACATCATTTTCACAAATTGCATTCATCAATCCTGAAAAGTTGCAGGTGCTTAGATGTGATTTTCCAAAAACTGAACAGTGTTTTATTAAATTTTGGAAATCAATAGCCAAAATGTAAAATAATTGTGCATAATATTTGTGACAGTTTATTTTGAAGTCCAGTCAAAATTAATTATGACATTTATGACAATAAAGCTTAGACTACATTGGGTTTTTTTAAATGACATTTAAGTTGCTGCCCGAAATTCCATGCTCCCAATAGTACCTTAAAATTAGATGTTCATCGACTAAAAAAGACTTTTAAAATTTGATACTCATTCATTTTTATCTCATTGTTAGTTTTTTTTAAGAAATTAATTTGGTAAGAATCTTGACATTTTTACAATAGACAAGTTTTTTATTATTACATTTATTTTGTCTCCAATAGTAAAAAGATCCTTGTAAAGTTATATTCTGATTAATCAAAATATTAGAAACCCAAGTGCCCCACTCTGTTGTAATATTACTATTGTAACTTTTTTCTTAATTCCTCGAATCTTAATTCGCCATTTTCTGTTTTACAATTGTCATTAAATGTGACGCTTGTCGCGATAGTTCAAAACTAGACATGCGTTGGCATTTCCAGCGCCAACTCTAATAACAAATTTAATGGATCGCACGATATAATTCAACAAAGAAATCATCTCTTAATGCACATTTTGATTTAAAAAGGAAAACTTGGACCTCTGAACCAAGTTCAAAAAGACTGGAGCGGGTTTCCATAGTGTGTAATTTCTAATCTCCTGGAGAATGCTCGCATGGTCAATTTTAAATGATTGATTGAACAATAATTCTTCGTCATAAACAATCAATTTTATGTAGTTTCTGGCAGTTGCTTCACAAGGAAAATGATCATTGAATAAAAGTTTATCGTTAACCGTAACTTTTGTTTCAAATCGAATAAATCCCAATAATTGAGATTAGATAATGTAGTTTGTTTTAATTGTACTTTCATCTGATTGCCGCAGATAATACCCGTTGTTTTTTCGTTATAATTTCAAAATCAAATAGACCATCTAACTATTATTCACGTTCCACAAAATCTTCTTTCAATTACCAAATCCCCCGCCCCACATTATAAAAAAAGAAAGAACTTAACAATCCATGTTGGAATAAAGCAATTATCGATTTATGCGTTTTTTTGTTTTATACAAAAGCAAGTGGTGAGTGTACTATATATTTCCAGACTCTCCTCAGTGCAAGTTTGTGCAATGATATGCTAAAACATCGTTGCAATTTAAATAATTAAGTGGACGACTTGGTCAGGCGCTAAAACAATTGGGTTATAAAAATTTCTGAACCATTACGTAATCATCTGAGACTTGTGGCTTTGGGAAATGGGATTTACTCGAATAAGAAAAAAAGAAATATACTTATTATCTCCACATGCCGCCAAAGGAAAAACGATTGAATTTAATTTAAAAGCTTCAACTGTGACCGTTTTCAGTTTATCTGCGATCATTGTTAATACTGCGGCCTATATTAATATAAAGACGAAGATAGCATCTATAATTAATATCAAGTGTTACAGTCAAAGAACAAAAAATTAATTAAAACGTGTTCCGACATCGCAAATTCGCACTTTGATGTTACGCCACATCAACGAACAAAAAAAAAGAACTTGTTCGTCGGTTAAACTCTTCGTCTTTCTTCGGCGTCTCCGTCTATTCTTGAACGAAGGAAAACACCACGATCTACTAACTTTTGTTGTTAATTAATCAATAATCAAATTTTGTAATTGGTGTCATACTCGATTTCTGCGAAAGCAACATTTGAAATTATTCCTTCCGCTCTTTTATAAATGTTTCTCTCTCGAAGTCAATGTTAAAAGAATCATAAAAAAATAACAACGATAATGTATTATCCATTGCTCGTCCGACTGTAACAGATTCTACATCGAAAACAATCGATTCTTAAACAATCCAAACAGCAAACGATTTTTTTTCTATTACGTTATTCCACAAGAGATCAACTATAATGCATAAAACCTTGATGTTATGAAAATGTATGTATTTATAATGTACCATAAAATTGTTACACATATTTTGATTTTTTTAATTTTTAAAATCATATAAATTGGTAAAAAATCAATCGACCGTTATAACTACGGATCTGATATAGCTTACGAATTTCATTTGACACACAACATACCAGATTTTGAAATGTATTTTTTTTCTAATCCAAAATTTTTATCTTGCATTTCACAAAAACCATTCGATTTCAAGACGGGATCTTTGCGGGTTTATGTAACATATACAGCAATTAAAAAGCTTCAAGAAAAATATTACCAGCGGGCAGAAAATATGCACTACAAAGTGTTAAAACGTTCAGGCAACTTGTACTAAAAATTTAAAAAATGGCAAACAAGAACTTATTACTGCAATACATAAAAATAAAAGCTGACACCGCCTTTTAAATTAACGCCATCTTCCCCTTTTTTTTTGTTAATATTAAATTGGTTATTTATTACTTTTGTAATTATTTAAAAATGCCTGTGGATTGTGAACACCTCTTCCTTTGCTTAATCATGAGACCGAGAGTAAGATTAATTACAAGCGAGACATTACACGTAATGCACGTTTTTAATATTAACTGACACAGAACAAATTTTGCTCGTCACTCGCTCGTCTTTCTGAATTAACTAACCTTTACAACGATGAAAGTATTGATTCCGAAGGTCTACCGTTATCAGCAACCATCCGCCAAATTAAAAATTTAATTAGAGATGTGAAATTTTCTATTCCGTTGTGTTGATAGATTTTTTAATTAAAAAAAATCAAAAAAAAATTAAACGCTGAAGGTTTAAATACATATTATTAAATCCTTCTATAATTTTCAGACCAATCATGTAATTATTAATTTTTTAATGACTACATTTGGTATGTACACCATAAAAACAATTATTAAAGAAAAACAGACCTATGGTAATACATTAAATTACATGATTTCTTTAAAAATGATTTTAATGAATTTTCAACATCTTTGAGACTTCATATCCCAGTTTCAGAAATAAATCGTTAATTTTTGATAAAGGAATGTAGTATCTAGCCAGTGTTTGATAAATTTATTGAATTATATTTTATTCTTAATGAGTGATTATAATACCTGGACTTTCGATTCTGGTGTAGTGGTATGGATTAACACAGACTTCCTCTTTTTTCAAGGTATATGCATATTCACAGTTATCGAGGGGTCTGAGCTCATGGTGCGATTGCAGTTCTGGCCATCTCCATAACCGGCAGTAAATCACGTGGGGCAACCCTTTCCTCTGTTGTTGGACATTCCCCAATTCAGCAGCCGGGCGAATTCTGCAACAATTACCAATAAATCGCGATAATTACGATCGAGCAATTAAAAAATAAAAAAAGCAGAATCTGCTTGATGGCAGCGATTTAACAGAGTAATCTGTGAGTGATTTATGGGGTTGGTAATTGATGTGAAAATTGCGCAATTTAGGCAAAAGTGGTATGAGTGGGTCCAACCAGCACATTTTGCAGACATTTAGGGTAGGTCGCAAGCCAGACGTGGCGCGGTGAGAGGGGTCTAAACAAATCCATAATACCTATGACCTTAAACTTGGTGCATGAGCAGACAGCGAGGCCCAAAACTTACCTAGGAATTGTGACGCATTTCGTGTTATGGTTCTGCGATGAAATGGCTCTTTCCAATTCTTCTAAAGCGCCGGATTTTTTCAGTTTCTTCACCAAACTCTTCACGGCCTTCTCACACCATTTGTCATCGGCGTCAGTGCCTTTTTTCCATCCCAATAATCGTTTAACGACGGGCGGCGTGAACGACGGTAACATCCCACTCATCACCATCAAACAGACACTATTCGGAAAATTTCACGCGCACGTCTATCACAAATTTACTCGTCCACAAATCGCCAAAAATTTTACAAAAATTATTGCTTTGCCACTGCCATATTGTTCTTTGACAGGCGGACGATGATTGTCCTCGATCGAGCTACAAGCACAGATTCATCCGCAGCTTCCGTCTCTTTTCGACCTTTGCCAAAAATAAAAGAAAAAAAGTGCCCACGTACTTCTGAGATAACATAATGCGCATGCGCTTTTCTCCAATAATTAACAACACAGTGTCGGCGCAACAAGGTAACCTCAAGGAGCAATGTTTACATTGAAAACTTTATACTTTTAATTATTCCCATCATTTACGTAACCTTTATTTCTTGTTCTAAACTAAACAATAGACAATAGGAAAAACACTAATCACGAGTGATCTTAAAGCTGTTTTGTAACAATTAACCACAAAAAATTAAAATTAGTTTTAAATTTTTCCTTTTTTAGTCAAAATACAAAGATGCAGCTTATCTACGCTATTTCTATAAGGTGTTCATTCTATTTTGAATCTAATTTCCATGATTCCAATTTGTTTTTATTACAATTCCTACAGATATTATTGTAATTTTATACACATTGTATCATTTATTTAAAAAATACTTTGTAATTTCTAGTCTCTTTAAAATATAGTAAAGGACTCTAGAAAAACTACGCATTTTTTTACTTATTTCTGTTTATTTTCTAATAAACACTAACAAGAGTAATATATTTATTTTAACGAGGTCTTTAAAATTATTCTTCAAACATTGCTGTCACTTGTGGTATTTCTTTTCGGTTTTTTTGCCAAAATCGGTCATTAAATTTTACAAACTGGTTACTCTGTAGATAAGATAAAAAAAATACATTTGTATTTATTTTGGTTTGTTGATAGCGTCGTCTTTGATAGAGAGAAGTGAAAATCGGCCATCCAACATTTTGAGGTCCGTGATTTTGCAGTGGCGTCGGTCATCGAGTGTCAACTGACAGGTGACGTGTTTACTTTTTTAGTGATAAGGTTATGTCGTATAAATTTATTGAAAAATGATAATTGTGTTTGTTGTAAATTAAAATAACTTGTAAATACGTGAGTTTACTGCAGTTACTGTTAAGTGGCTCGTGTACGCAGTACGTTAAATTTTAGAAATGGGTACCGCAGTTAGCAAGAATTTGGATTTATCAACCAACGATTATTTACTGAAATTTGTAAGCAGCCAGCCGATATCGCAAAATGATCCGTTTTGGAACAGATTTGTGGCTTTCAACATTTCTCCGCCGATGACCAGGTGGGTATTCGAGTTATTAAGACAACCCGTCATGCATTCATTTTAGTAATGATCAACTTGCGTTGGAGTCAAAAATCGAAAACCTTTGCCAATTATTACTTAAAAACAACCAAACCTCAGGAAACTTTGGCTCAATAATTGACGTTTTCCTTGCACGCAGTTCGGAGCTATTGGCGGCCACAAATACTGACGCGTAAGAACACACAGTTTGATTGTACAACTCTGTTTCCAACAATTTTCTTCTAGAAGTTTATTTATATGGCAACTGTTTAATATTTTGTTCATAATTCGGTGCGTTTTGAAATTCCTCACCGAGACTGTGACAGAGGAACAGTTGATGGAACAAGTGGAATACAATGGAAATGGGACAAGACTTGAAAGTTTCATCGATTCACTTGTTAAAATTATTGTTGATGTTGAAGTTAAAGACTCCACTTATGGCATTCATTTAGAGGCTGTTACCACATTATTAGTTTTTCTCTCAGTGCAATTACATTCAGGTCAAAAGTCAGACCAAAGCAATATTTACAGACTTATAATGAGGGGTAGGCACACCACACATGCGCCTGTACTCATCAAAAGTCTTTTGATTAATTATATGAACCAGGAGAAAGTTCCTGCGGGATATGGGGCTAATACAGGGCACAGCGTTGTCTTGGGGATTGCTGCTGAACTGTGGTCTATTCTCACGTTCAGCAGGAAATCCGATGAAGTGTCTGTTTCTGAAAGCAGTGACTACCAGGAGGTACCCTTGGCTACACAAAGCTTGCTTCTGGTTTTAGTTTTAGTGCATCATTGGACCACAAAAAATAATCCATATAGGAATAGTCTATTTTTGTGTATGAATAGTGCAGGTATTATGGAGTACTGGTCTGCTGACAAAATAAAACTGTTTTTTTTTTTTTCAGACAATAATCCGATAGGGCCAACCCAAGTTCACATTTTTTCTAGAATAGATTACACAAACTTGTATACAACAATATGTAAGAAGGCGTCAGGGGACGTGACTACGTTATTGCTTTATTTATTGTTACACAGAAATGATTATTTCAAAGCGTTTCTTTTAAGTAGGCCGGACTTAGATCACTTGGTACATTTCCGCGATTATTTATTGATAAAAAATTAATTCGTCACATTTTTTTAGATAATCCCAATATTAAAGACTTTATATAATGCTCCCAACAGTAATTCACACCATATTTATATGTCATTGATTATCCTCCTGATTTTGAGCGAAGACGATTCCTTCAACAAGGCTATTCACGAGATTGTAACAGTTTCAGCTCATCATCTCGACTTGTCTTGATATTTCTTCATATTTGCAGAAGTTGAAGAACATCGTCTGGTACACGGAACGGAACCTTACGGAAGTGTCACTAGGTGGCTTGTTGGTGTTGGTGGTGATAAGAACAGTACAGTACAACATGTTAAAAATGCGTGATAAATATTTGCATACGAACTGTCTGGCGGCGCTGGCGAATATGTCCGCACAGTTTAGAGACTTGCATCCGTACGTTAGTCAGCGTTTAGTTTCATTATTTGAGACGTTAGCAAAACGATATCAAAAGCTATCCACAAAATTATTGAACGGGAAAAGTGCTAAACACGCCGAACTAGCCATAACTGTAGTACAAGATGGTGATGATATGGAACAGGATATTACCGTTTTAGAAGAGGTGTTACGGATGGTTTTAGAAATATTTAATTCATGTCTTTCCAGCCAGTTGGTCAATAATCCAAACTTGGTCTACACACTTTTGTACAATAAACATATATTCGAACCATTCAAGGAAAATGCGGCGTTTCAAGATATCATACAAAATATCGCGATCATCATCAATTACTTTTCAAACTTGCTGGATAATAAAACGCAACAAAATGAGGTCGACGCGTACCAGGTTCTTAACGTCATTCAGCAAGGTGCTAAACGCTGGCCTAAAGACAAATTAAAGGTACGTTGTGATGTTTTGTTGCAAAGATTTTGTACCTTTTTTTTGGCAGAAATTTCCCGATTTGAAGTTTAAATATGTAGAAGAAGATCAACCAGAAGAATTTTTTATACCTTACGTGTGGACCTTAGTTAGTCAACAGTCAATATTACATTGGACTAATGATAGCTCGCCGCTCCTAGCAACCGTTTGCTAACAGTTTTATTTAACACAATTTATTATTATTATTATTATATTGTTTAAATTTGAGTTAGACGTTTGATAATTTCGAGTTAAATTATTTCAAATATTCATTACCTGTGTGTTAAATGTTTAATATTTTATTTGTTCCATATTGTATGTACACCAGTTTTGTAACAGAATAATCTTGTATAATAAATCTGAATATAATTTGTTACTTATTTAATTTTTTGGTTTATTTTTAATCATACAATTATATCTTCAATTCATTTCTTTTTTAAATCACTCATATTGTTCAACGAAAAAAGGCTAGAACAGGAAAATCTGTCGTAACTGGCACTCCATCTACCTCAGGAGTGAAACGAAATCTAATGATACCTAAGAAAAATGAAACCTAAAGAAAAGAAAAAGTGTTAAAAAGAGCGACAAAAAAGATTGAAACGAATCATGACCCTTGACTCGTCATCCGAATCTGAAGTAGATATGGTTTTTCAAGATTCAGGTGATGATTCACCTTTCAGTGGTTGATGCTCCGTGCATTTTTTGTGACGAACCTTTTACTAAAGACAAAGCGGGAGAAAAATGGATCAGATGTAGTTTTTGCCTCAAGTGGCCACACATCTGCAATTTTCAAACACCGCGCGCACGACCAAGAAAAAGAGTTTTTGTTAAAAATCTCGAGGTGAGGGAAAGGAAAGCCCAAATCCGAATCGAGACAGTCAAATTCTGGAAAGACGGGGGACTGGAAGTGAAGACGCAGTGGGATCTTGAAAAAGAGGGTTCGATCGAGAGGAGTGTCAAGAGAAAGATTCTCCCCCTTTGCGCCGTGGTGCGGATCGAAGACCCCTCCGTGGAACGTTTGAAGAAAGTCGAACGCCCTGGTGGCGGATTTCATTTCACCTTTCACCCCAGTCGTACGGATACCGTCCCCCAAGGCCCGAGGAGTCGCCCAAGGATACCGACGTCTTCGATGCAGTTCTCATCTATATAAAATTAAGACCTATTTCGCGCTCTTTGTTTGTTTTAATGGTTTTACGCTTTAGTCTTTAAGAATTGTTAATTTTAGTTTCTCGTTTTTTTTTTGTACTTGGTTTTGTTATCTTTCTGGCCCGTGGCCTTGCCAGCAAGCAACTGACAGAAGTAGGTACTCGCTTTTTCTTTCTTTTTTTTTTGTGTTTATCGGTGGGCCTTTTGTTTCATGTTATTTCGTGGACGACCCATATAGTCATTTCATTATACAGCTTTGATAAACTGAGTGAGTTCAAAGATTTGTAAAATTTTGTTAGATTGTTGCATGTTGCACAAGATGATAGACAATGAATTTTTGCCAGTTAAGGTCTGAAATAATGCGTTCCTGGACACTAGAAAATGTAAAAAACTAGTAATTTTGAACGAAATTCCAAAAAAGATTGTAAATCATGTAAATTAAAAAAAAAACATAATTTTTTATTAAACATTGAATTATGTAACGACACAACTATGTAGTAACACAACGGCAGTTAATCAACCACATCTTAATTCTGAAATTCTGAAAAAAGACACCTGTGTAGTTTTTGAATCACGTAACTTCGATTTAATTTTAAATTTTTGCGCCAAGCAGTTTTGATTTGAGGTTAGGATCATTGCACAGCAACATCATCTGTCATCAAATATTATTACAATTTTCTGATTTTCTGGTGTGGAGTCAGTTTTGTAAATTGTGTAATTTTAAAGCACAAAATGCTCTCGGTACGTAGCGAATACGGCATGAATACAGAAAGTGACTGGATGAATGCTGCCCATAGTACCGGTGTAAGTTTTTTAACACAAAAAGATGCATTGAGGTTAGAAAAGCTTCATGACTCTTCATTTTAGACTTCTATAATGGCAGCAGAATTTGATGGGGGTGTAGTTATTGGAGCTGATTCAAGGACCACCACAGGGTAATAAATGAAATTTACTCATGTCCCAATCTGCATACGTATATTTTGTAGGGCCTACATAGCTAATCGAGTCACTGACAAGCTGACCAAAGTCACAGATCATATTTACTGTTGTCGTTCAGGATCTGCAGCAGACACCCAAGCTATTGCAGATATTGTTGCTTACCATCTGAATTTTCATGGGTATTTTTTTTGTGGCTATTTAATTTATAAGGTTTAAGATTTTTGTTTGCAGCATGGAGCTAGGTGAGGAACCTATTGTGGAAACAGGGGCCTCAGTTTTTCAGGAGTTGTGCTACAATTATAGAGATTCTCTAATGGCTGGCATCCTTGTGGCAGGCTGGGATAAACGTAAAGGTGGCCAGGTGTATTCAATTCCCATTGGTGGAATGTGTGTGAGACAGCAAGTTTCAATTGGTGGTTCAGGTTCCAGTTATGTTTATGGGTTTGTCGATGCCAACTATAAACCTGGCATGACAAAAGAAGAATGCGTCAAGTTTATCACTGAAAGTAAGAGGATTTTTTAAATAAAAAACGCACTACATAGTTTAATTGCAACATTACAGCTTTGTCACTTGCGATGTCAAGAGATGGTTCTTCAGGAGGCGTCGTCAGGTTAGGGATTATTACAGAAGATGGCATTGAGCGTCGCGTAGTTCTGGGCGACAAGTTGCCGACATTTTTTGAGGGATAATTTTTTTACAATTTTTTTTAAATAAAAGATACATTCACCATTACAATATTTTATTGGTTTAAAATATTGAATTAAACCACAAACTTCAATATAAAAACTTATACTTAATACACATGGTATTCATAAAATTTGTTTAGTAAAAGTGGTTTCAGTTATTTTATTTCTTCTTCCTCTTCAGATTCATTGTCTTCATCATTCTCATTGTAAATTTGTCCTTCATCTTCCTCTTCCTCATCATCATCTCCAGCTACTTCTGTGTTTTCTAGTTCAGCTCTCTCCATCTGCCTCTGTAATTCAGCTTCATCTGTGGCTGTTACAACTTTGGGCTAAAAAAAATATTGTCAACATAATTCCTTTTTTTTTTATATTTGTGAAACTTTACAGCCATTTGGACATTAAAAACACCTCCTAATTCTGCAATTGTGGTTCGAATTTTGTCGATAGCAATATTTAAAATTTTTAAACCATCTTGTTTCTCAGGTGTGGAAGTTGTCATGACTGGAATTAAATATTAAAAAATTGTTCACTCAATTGCACATTCTTACCATAAAGAGGGGGTGCAATTAAATTGATTTTAATGGGTAGCTCCTCACTTGAAAGGGACAAGCCTGCTTTCAAGGCAGTTTTTACAGCATCAATGCCTTCATAACCATAACAAGCACACTCAATGTCAGCTCGAATTTTTACTGCTTGAGATGTCAATTTTCTTTTTATATTGCTCAACAATACTTCCTTAGTTCTTTCATCCAACTGACATTCTGCTAATATACCAGGATCACTACAAACACAAAATTAAATTTTGAAAAAAAAAATGTTTCACAATAATTACACAACAGCTTGCTTAAAAAAGTCATAAGCACTGGATTTATTCTTTTTGTATTTCTCTTCAAAATACCATGCAGTTTTTTGATATAATTCTTCCAACTGTTCGTCAGACTCAAATTTGAGCAGCTCTGCAACATGTCTGAGAATGGAATTGACTGCCTTTGCTTTAGCATATCTTTCAGTGCACTTTTCAACATCTTCTGCACTGACACGTCGCTTTGACAAATCAATGTACCCCTTGTCTTCATCTACTCTTATGACAACGACGGGTTCCGTTTTGCCTACCCTAATTAACTTGTTTATTGATCGAATACGCCTTCTCGACAACTCAGAAAGCAATATCATGCCTTCAATATTATTGTATTCTAATAAATGGACGTAGGCCCCCATTTCGGCAATCGCTCGGACGTTAACCATGACGACATCGTCTATTTTAGGGTATTTTTCCCGATAAAATCGACACGAGAGAGGCATTTTTACCTGAAATATGGGAACCACCATGAGGTTATGTTACAATAATTTCAAAAATTCTATTACAGGTGACGTCAAATGTAAATTAAATTAATCGAAAACTAGTACCCAAGGGTTAAGTACCTATTTTACGTTGTTTATGCAGAAAAAAAGTGATGAAATGTTGAAAAATTTTCACGTGTGACAGTAGAAGTTCAACTCAACACAGCTTTTTTCGCTATACTGTTGATTCATTATTCATTCATCAACACGTAAATGCTTCTATCCTTGTCGGTATTGTGCACGTTGGGATCAGTTCTCTTACTCTTTACGACGTAGGGCAATTTCAGAAAAAATAGGGAAAGGTGTGTTGAGAGTTACCAACCATTATTAATATGAAAATGATATATATAAAATAGACCTCGGTTGATTTTAATTTTAAGAGGTTAAGAAAGATTTCTGATAAGGGTGGACGTACACGCAAGGCTGTGAAGGGATGTAAGAAAAAATATGAAACTCGACGCACATTTGATACTTCAACCACTTCCGAGTCAACCAAAGATTTGTTGCTATGGTTTGTTTGAAAATTTTTAAGAAAGAAACTCTAACAACAAAGAACAACGATTGAAATATTTTCTATTGCGGGAAAGTAAAACTGCGATGATAATTTTACTGGAAAATTAGTTGTATTCTCATATTTTTGGAAAAATTTCAGTAAGTCATGTTAATCATTGAACCAGTTGCTTGTACAATCATCTCCAACATTTGCATTGGTTGATTATGCAATGCGTGTGACTTCTTATTGGACATTTCTAGACGCGGTATATGACAGTTAAGATGTCTAGTGAAGGTGATTCTTCTAAAAATCTCTCTTCAGAGGTAAGTACTCGTATTTATTTAATTACCAATAAAAAGTTCACCGCGTGGAGGCCGTTCAAGGTTAAATTCACAATTTTATTTTATTGCTTTAGGAGGTTTTTCACGTAAAAAACAACATGTTAGTGAAAGAAATTTCAACATGGCGTATGTTGATATTTGAAAAAGCGGGAAATCGAAAATTACAACAAAAACTGCGAAATAATCGAAAAATAAATTTAAATTAATCGAATTTAATTGCAGTCTAATGAGAAGAGCGAAGCTGAAAATACAGATTCTTCCCAAGACGTAAAAGACGCCAAGACCGACGCTTCAGTAGAAAACAGCGTTGATAAGAAAGAAGAGAATTCCAAAGCTAAAGAGGGTTCTAAAGAGGCTTCAGATGAGCCAGACAAAAAAGCCGATAGCAGTAAAACAGCGACAGACAAAGCGGAAAACTCAAAAAGCGATGTGAAAACTTCGGACAAGAAAGAAGACAAATCGAAAGCTAAAGAAGAGGATGATGATGAAAACAGCGAACAAGAGGACGAGGGAAGCGACAAAGGAGGTGATGAAGACAAAGAAGTGCCATTACTTGACCAGCCACTAGAAAAATCTGGGAAAAGGGAGCGCAAGAATGTTCAACGCTTCAACGACGAGTATCCTGCAGAAACAAAAGATGTAAGTAATTTATTAAGTAACGATGTATCAGCGTTAATGTGTAAAAAAATGTTTAAGATTGAATTTCCTAATGGGTCTGGTATCGCTTTGGGTAACATACCGCGCATTGATGCTTCAATTTCTCGGTTCAAAAACGACGACATGAAGTTGTTCCACAAAATTTTGTTCAGAAATCAAGGGAAGAGCACAATGATCAAGAAAAACATCAAGAAATTCAACGGTTTCGAGTTTAAAAAAGACTCTGACGAGTACACAAAAAAAGTGGCGTTAATGCATAAATGTGAATTGAAGCAAGTAAAAAGCATTTGTGAAATGCTAGACCTCCAGAAAACGGGAACCAAAGATGACATCATCGAAAGGATACTTGATTTCCTCTTGGAGCCCAAAGATTCAGGTAAACCTGTAGGAGGCGGTAGACCGAAGAGAACGGCCGCTGTTAGAGCCAACAATCGAGGATATTCGTCCCATGATAATTACTCAAGCGATGAGAGGCATAGTGGGCGTTCAGGTAGAGACAAAGGTAGACGTTCCAATCTGAAAGATGACAGTTCTAGCGCTAGTGACGAAGATTTTGAACCGTCAGACGAAGGTAGTGACGAGAAACCTCGAGTCAATAAGCGTAAACGCGTTGATCGCAAGAAAGTCGAATCAGACGACGAAGACGCCAGCGACATGGAAAGCGCCAGCTCGGACGACAGTGACGTAAGTATTTGTTGCCTCGACGACTTAACTTCAGCTCTTGTTAAAATATAAATAAGACATATAAAAATAACATCACTCAATTAATTTATGTAAATTAGAACATATTTTTTGCGCATTGCAGTGAAAAAATTCATTATTCTGATGACGTTTTTGAAGAGAGATCAATTCTGCGTTGTTCTACGACTGACTACAGTTACAGTTCCAGACTAGCTCAGATCGGTTGAACTCGGAACTGGTCGGTTCAACTCGGATTTTTATGCAAAAGTTTTGTCATGCAAAAACTATGAAATCGATCAGGATTCGTTAAGTCTATAAATAACGGAATATCTTATTTGGCGAATATTAATTTAAATCAGACAACTAAGAATAGTAATACGAGTATATTTGTGTTGAAGGACCACGCTTGTTCTTTGTCGCAAGTTTTGTTTGTGTTGAGTCTTTCTCACTAGATGTCGCTATCCTGTAACAAGCAAAGTGGGTTGTGTGTTTCTGGTTAAAGAAGTAAAAGGACGAAACTGCGAAAAAGGAAAGTTGTTTGAACTGATACACACAAATAAAAATCGTACTCAATACTGAAGGTGTAATTGAATAAATTTTCCATCAAGATGTGCAGCATGTCGACAAAAAATATTTTTTTATTCTGTTGGAAAATCATGTTTTACGTAATTAATACGACTTGTACATCTAGTGTGTAGTACATAATTGAATTCTTTGTTTTACATTTGACAAAAATAATGCATCATCATCGATACCGCGTGAAAAGTTCAGATGGGTTAAGCTCTGGTGTCTTTAACGTTACCACCTTAAAATTTTAGGATGATTTAGCCCATAAGGAGATGGAATTTAGTATAATTGTCATTGCACGGCACCCAAATCCACATAATTTTAAATGACACCCTACATTTTTAATGACGGACTGTGAAAGAGGACGTTTGTGTGAAAAAAGTGATAGGTTGCAAGGGAAAGTTTTCGAGATATTCGACTTTGCATGTTATAAATTTGAATTTTTTATCTTTTTTATTTTTTTTTGAATTTTTTGTTTATTAAAAAAATCAGGTAACTTGGTTAGAGCGGTGAAAACAAATGAATAAAGTACCTACTCAAAGCCTAAACAGGACACAGACATGTTTCAGTATCTGGTTAACAGTGACAGATAAAAAAACTAACAAGATCTTTGTAATAATTTCAAAACAGATAATAATTGTCCTATTTTTAACTAGATAAAGTGGTAACCATTTGCAATTCAGAGCAAGAATAGCTAATGTGACGAAAATCTGCACGAGTAAGGTCTGAGCGACAAATATTGAAGAAATAATCACATTACGAATTGTATTCAGCAAGACAGTCTAATGAAAAAGTGATCTTATTTTGACGTTACCATGATTGCTGAAATTATTTGTTAAACAAAGACCAAATGTCAAAAACGATACGGTCTAAGGGCCGCGGTCGGGTCCCTCTAGTGAAGCAAACGAAGTAATTTATAACAATTGTGTATTTCACGAGAATTATTACACCAAATAAGTTTAAAAATATAACTTTATTTGAAATACAAATTAGATGATGGTCCTGTACTTTAACGTTAATATTGTCATTATAAGAATTTTTGACGTAAATCTTGCGAAAGTGAAAAAAATAAAGACGGCTATCGGTTGACTGGTTAGAAATGCAAACATTTTGATTGGTCGCTTTATTTTGAGTTGGCCGTCACAAGTTCAAAATTTGTCCTGGTTCATTATGTCCATTCAAGGTCAAGGTTTTTTTCTTCGAAATTGTTCATAATCAAAGAAAAAATGACAGACAGTGTCACAACATATCCTAGCTTATGACCGTTTGACACTAGAGCACTTGTTAAACACAACAGAAAGAACATGGGAAAGGATGTAATCCATCAAAGGTTCACGTTTTTGATGCATGATTCGTTTTTTATTTCAGTTCCAAGACGAGCCGAAAACCAAGCGCAAGAAGACCGTGAAAGCCAACAACAAATCGAAGGGTAAGGGAACCGGCAAACGAGGGAGAAAACCAGCAGCTGCGAAAAAACCTGTCAAAGGTGGAAAGAAAAAGAACAAAGAGAGTTCTGAAGAAGAGGAGGAGGAGGAAGAGAGCGAACACAAAGAAGAAGCGAGCAGTTCTTCTGAAGATGAGCCTTTGGTGAAAAAGGCGACGAAAAGTGCCCAACCTCCTACAGTACGTCTTTTTTTTTCGATTTTGTCAGTCGTGAAAATGAATTTGTAATTTTAGGACGACGAGATTAAAAGTTACGTGAAGGAAATCTTGGAAGGCGCGAATTTGGAACAGATCACCATGAAGACTGTTTGTCAACAAGTTTACGCGCACTATCCAGATTTTGATCTCGCACACAAAAAGGATTTCATCAAATCCACTGTCAAATCTGTAAGTGTTTTTTAATTATGATTTAGCCGGACTTTTATTTATTTTTTTTTACTTGCAGCTTATATCAACGTGAACTTGTGCAAGCGATAGAGGTTAAAAACATATTGTAAAATACAAAAAACCTTCATGTGTATGTCCGAGTACAAAGTTTGTATTTCGTTTTTTTCATATTTTACACTATGCATTTTATCAGATAATTTTTTTTGGCAAACTAATAAGTAAGTTAGTTTTTAACGTATCTGGGAAAAGAATCTATGCAACCAAGTTCCGAGCCATATTTTTCTCAGAATTTGTTTGCTGAAAGCGTTTTCTTGAAGTTTATTATTGTATATTCCACATGCATTAAAGTATAGTATTTATGTGTTTGATAGTTTATGATTATCTTTGAGATCTTAACACTAGAGTTTATTATAGATAAACACCTTTTTTTGTTGGAGAGAACCTAAATAAAATTTGTTAATTATCTATTGTTTTCATTATTTACATAGTTTTATTTGATTTTTTTAAACTTAAGTGTGTGCGATATAAACTTATGAAAGTGTAGCCAAAAAAGTTGCGTTTTTTTGATGTCAAAGATAAGAATCAGTCTGTTTAAATTGGTCCTTCAAGAAGTCTTACAAAAATTGTAAAGTGAAAAATTAAGATTGTACAAATTGTGTCAAAAATAAATTATATATTTTTTGTATTTGTAACATTTCTTAAATGACCAGTTATTGTTTTCTTTATTATTAATTATAGTAATGTACTTTTTTCATTATCTATTGCTTCTATGATGAAAATATGTAAGGTTTATAGTGTTTCAGTTTCCTACAGTTTTAGAAGAATGCTTTGTTGTCTTATTATCAAAATGTCTATGCTAGTAGTTCTTAGAAATTAACAATAGAGATCTAAATTGTATTAATTTCAAAAATACAATCTTTACTATAGTTGTTGTCGTTTTTCAAAATGTTGTTACAGTGTGAAGCGAACTTAAACAGGCCGCCATGGATTTATCGTTTGGTTCTCTTTCGTAAAACAAAATTCCCTAAATACCTCTTTCGATCAACGCGGCGTTGCTTTGACCATTCTGGTTCAGCGCTGGTCAGCTTGTTTGAAATAAAGTTGATTATCTCGGCCAGAATATAATTCAGAATATGGTAAATATAATCTTAATTCCATGAGAGTTCTATTTTAATTTATAATATCAGAAACATGTGCTGCGTCGAGTATAGGTTATGTTACCACGTGTTTGTTTACAGGCATCTGTTAAAGAAGGAAATCCTGAAAAACCAGGCCAAGATAGCCCTCCAGTTCATCACATCAGAATCACTTTGACCTCCCGGAACGTCAAGTCCCTGGAAAAAGTATGCTCGGATTTGATCGACGCCGCGAAAAAGCAAAAGTTACGCGTTAAGGGGCCTGTACGTATGCCAACGAAAATCTTACGTATTACCACCCGTAAAACACCATGCGGAGAGGGTTCGAAGTCGTGGGATAGGTTCCAGATGAGGATCCACAAGAGGGTTATTGATTTACATTCACCATCTGAAATTGTCAAACAAATCACCTCTATCAATATCGAGCCTGGAGTAGAGGTTGAAGTCACCATAGCAGATGCGTGAATGATGACATAATTTTTGTACAAGAACAAAAAATATATCTAAAAAATATTTACGTTTTTTTATTTAGTCTGCCTCGACGTGCGTCTGTGGTATCAATAAAAACTATGAAAAATCTAATATTTTTGTATACAACTTGTGAACTTGTTACAACATGCTCTCTGCAGTGAACGTCTGTCACCAGTTAATCAATTATATTGAGGAATATTTTGTCAGACTGGATCAGAAAAAAGTTTTTTTTTTTAATATAATTCAATCACAGCACAAAAACATGATTTATTATTTTTATTCAGGCAACACATGCTTATTTAACTTTTCCTGTAAAGCAATCACTTAACACAAAAAAAATTGGAACATGAACTCATGAACAGATATTTTAACAAGTGTGTTTGACTCAGAAGTCAGACCACCCCATCCTGCATGACAGCATACCCATTTTCAAAGTACAGGTTTACTCTGCAATTCCAGGAAAATGCAACACTATAATAATTAATAACGTTGACCATCTTATTATTTGTGGGGCGTGACGATAGCACTCATTGCTATGTATATAAAATGACGTAATGTTTTAAATGTTTGCCCGCCATTTTGTATTCCTCCGCGGAATGGGAGCAACCAAAAAAGTAGCACGGATTGATAATCGATCGATAAGATTTGTTTCGGGACAGTTGGAAGAAGTTCGTGTGCGGAATACGCCGATTTATCTCTAGATTACGTGTTCTTATCTAAAAAATGACGTTCACTTCGCGAATATAAATGTAGAACAAGGTGTCATTTGCAGGTTAGAGTAGTTTAGTCGATTCAGCAGCGTTGATCGTTTGTTGTTTATGGTGTGGCCCATCCCAGTTCGCTGTGAATGTGTGTGCCGTTTCCATAAGAAAATTCTTTATTAAAAATTAATGGATAACATCTGTTGCTGATAAAGTAAGTTCCTTTCGATTCCCTGGTAACGATTTTCGACAAAATCGACCCGGCACGAGCCCAACTCCTAAAATACAGGGCCCATTAAAAGGCGATTGTCTGTTGTTATGATGGTACGTCAAAATATTTACGGTTAGATCAAAAATTCGTATCTACAGGACTGGTTTCGTCGTTAAAGGACGATTTTTCGAAAATTGCGTTTCACCACGATTTTGTTTATAACTGCCAACTCTGTTTTTGCACTGTTTTAAATAGAACATGTTTTGAAATCGGTTTATGGTTGTTACAAAAATATACTTTGTTGTACGTTGAAAATCCCAAAATATTGTGTCGGGATTACAAAATATGATATTATTTTATACTTGGCACGAAAATCGATCGAGAAATTGTTTGAATTCGAAATGTTGGCACAGCGTAAATTGCCATGTTGTTTGCATTTCTTTCCAAATATTTACTGCTCTTGATTACCACTGATCGATTCTGCCAATATTGTTTTGAAAATCGCACAATTAGAAACATTGCCCTTTTCGAAAATATACGGGGTGATTCACCCACATCACTTCCTGTTCCTGTTCACGATATTTGACGTTTCCATAGAGACGTTTCCGTTCCATATATCAGTTTATTTATTTCTAATGTGTAGCTTCAGATTTTGAAATTACCGATTGCGAAATTAATATCCTAGTAATTTATTTTCAGATAAGTCACTTACGGGGTAGAGCCATTCTGCATGATGTCATTGGGGTCATTTCTGTATTAACTTTTAACAGAGGATGTGAATAATTGGGATTTGCGTCAGTTTTGTTGATCAAAAACAAATAATGATAAAAATGTTAAATTAATGCAAGAGCAACCGGTTTCAATCGTATTATTATGCTCTTGCAAAGACATTTAAAATCTGCTTCTGAATTACAGCCACTTACAAATCGTTAGAAATTGTTATATATAGCCGCATGACCTCACGACCTCATCATTTAAGAAGATACTTGTGTGAAATTCTTTTCAAATGTCTCTTACACATATTTCCAATTGAACAACAGTCACGTTAAACTAAAAGATAACAGCGAGCATTTGAGGTATTTAGTGACTAATTTATAAGAATCGTTGAAACTATTCATTATCGTTGCTTCACTTTCCACGAACGGTTATTATTTCTGCATTTAGTTCAAGAATTTTTTGACAGAAAAAACATTAATAACTTGCAAATGTGCATTTAATGTTAAGATAAAAATTTGTGCAGATCAACTTTCTATTCTATTAATAAACATTCGACAAGCAGAATACCATGCCATCACTAAGTAATTTTATTTTAACGATTGAACACAGTGACATAATATCCATTTCACGAAAGGTCATCCTCAAATTGCTCACTGACTAAAAATATAATTTTCTGGATAATTGAGCACTAGATTAAAATATCCACTTTCTTGCTTTACATCGAAGATCAAAAGAACATGTCGCGCTGGCGCGTTAATTAAAGCAAGTCGTGATGATTTAATGGACGACAATGTCGAGGAAATGGGTGAAAATGCGCACCACACCCGACTTTTCTAATGGAAAACTGAAAAAAAAAAGTTAAAACAAACGAGCGTATCTACTATCTTGTTGATGGGTGGGATCACTGGGGAATAGCGACTACAGGTGTGTACCTATGTTTTAACGATCACACTCACCTGTAGATTCTAATAGGAACGTAGCTTAACAAGTTGATGGTCAATGACCGTGACGACTCACCCATTATTTATTGGTTGATGATAGCGATGTATTTTTAGACCGGGGTGGGTCCGGCGAGGGTTCTAAACTTATGCCGATTTGGTAATTACTTTCCAAATATTGTAATTCGGCGTACCTAGTGTTGTTTCATGGTTGACGTACAAAGGTAGCCACCTCATGCGTGAATTTGGAAAAATTCACACGCAACAGGCATTGTTGTTGGGTGTTTGGGGGGGACAAGAACGCGAATTTATTTCCAACCGTTACAATGCAGTCAAAAGCACGAGTTGAGACAATAGATGCGAACAACACCTGCAAAAATGCATTCTGCACAGATTTAAACCGCCTTACTCGTGAAATTCCATAATGATCAGTGTTGTTTGTTAATGACTGACATAAAAAGATGACCCAAATTTTTGTAATAATGCACACGAGATGCGTGACACCGTCCTCGTCATATTTTAATTAAAGGTGTGTGTGCTTTTACATACATTGCAAATTAATTAACTCATTTAATACAATCATCAGGGGAATCGAACACAAGTCTTGATACAAATGGGGGTCATTTTGATACCAGACAAGCAACTGTTTTCTTCAATTTGTTATTGTAGCGGTGGTGATAGTCGCTGGCATAAATTTTCGCATGAATTGTGTGTACACATGTATGTATGTGATTGCTAGAGCTCTGCAGAATGGAGTGATATAGATGCAGATGATTTATGATCGTTTGTTTGCCAACCCGAGACAGGTTATCATTAAAAGTAATTTGATCGCCGGTCAGGTAACGTTGACAATGGAAGTAATTGCTGGGGGAGACGAAGGAATTTATTGCACGGATCACATTCTACGTAATAGGCAGGGATATACCTATTTATTTAAGCATACTGTTCCGACGGTTCAGGATTACGAGATTGTTAACAATTACCTACACAGTCGCGTTTGTAAATGTGGCGTAATCAATTTGGCGTCCTTTTCTGCTGAATGTTTATGTGGGAGGCTGGGTAGACAAGAGATTCAAGTCGGATATTATTGTTAAATATTAATAAAAGTGGGTTCGTGTACGCGTTTAATATTTTTAGATTTGTTGAAGTTAAAAGATAATTTTTTGAAGGCAAGACGCCGTAAATATTTGCTACGCAAAAACTTATCGATTTGTCAAAAATATTAGTCATTTGTATTATTAGTGAAAGTTAATGTTCGCATGTTAAGAAGGAAAAGTTTTGCGATTGGTTGATGAATCCCCAATGAAGTGGAATAAGTACTTTTCTTTTTTATTTAGCGAACTAATAGATACAAATAGCAGCTTTCGTTACTTCTGTTTACTTTTTTATGTAAACAAACATTTTCACATCGCTCTTCGGTTGGCAGTTTGTTATTATCGTCAAATATACAATTTTTTATGGAGTTTAGGTTTTTCTTCAGAACTGAAAAGCTTTCATTAATTAATTCAGAAAATTGAAAGTGCCAAATTAGATTGGTACGCCGAACTGGTATAGTCAGAGAAGCGAAAGAAATAGAGGGAAATATCAAATAAAATTTAAAATAAAATGCATTCACATTGTTTTGGCATAATGAGGGGCCATGGAAATTTTGGTTAGTAAAGTTGTCTGTTGAATTAGGTTATGTTTTTCTAAATTTAAGGTTATAAATAGCGTCAATGTTTAGCGCATTGTTGTCAGTTTTACATGTTTGCAATAGAAGAATACTCGGACATCACGGTTATGTTTATTTTGATAGGTTCGCATGTTAGGCACTTTAGTGACGGAAGTCAAACAGTGTGTCCAAAATAAATCATGACCTCCCATTATACGGTGTTTATATTCACAACTTCTCTGTTCATGTTTTAACAATCAAGTTTTTTTATTATTAGGTTTATGAATGTGCGTGTTGATTGCATCCAGATTTTAATTTCCAAATATGTATTAGTTTGCTGTGTTACCAGGAATAAGAATCGAAAGAATTAAAGCCCGTAAATATGATTGATGAGACAATTTTATTATAAATTTTTTATTTTATACGGAAATCTTCATCTGAAATAAAAATTTGCAACAATTCCCTCTTTGATCTTCCTACACCATCTAATATGATGAAATGAAGTGAAAATACCATTACGAATATCCTCTCCTGTAATTAAAATCGTCAATAATAATTCGTTCATCACACCGATCATAAAGTAGTTTTAGAGCTTTTAAAAAAGGCTGTTCGTCTTGGTCAGCCAAACACTTCTCCAGCACTTATTATCATTTACATTCGAAATAATATATTGTACAACTAGTTACGAAAGTCATACTTTTTTCATGAATTTGCAGTTTGATTAACGAGGGCAGAGCCCGAGTTAATCAAGCAAATGAGTGAAAAAAGAGACTTTTTAGCTTATCGCGTCTAGGAAACATTTTAACTATTGACCAGTGTAATCCGAAGGTGCCAAATCTGGCGAATGGGAGTTCAAGTTCTAAATTTTTTTGCAACACAGTTATCCCGTTTTTGTCCAAATAACAGACTTGTTTAGGCCTGGAGAATTATTATTTTATTTCTGATTAATAATGGATCCACCCACGGTTCATCGGTAGTTACCATAGGAGTAAAAAATTCTCAAAACGGCTGCAAAGTGACTTGGGTGAGTCAGCGGCTTTTGGTCAGGGTTGAAATATTTAGGAAACCACGGATAATTTTTTCACAACGCATAACGTGGAGGACACGTTCATACGGAATGTCCAAAGTATCTGCTGTATTTTATTTATTGATCCTCCAAAATCCGCCCTGCACAGCGTATATATTTTCTGAAATGGGTCTACCCACACAGAGTTCACCTCTGACTGGCATTGATCCTTCAATGAATTCAGCATATTCGCATAAATTTACTTGTCGGATAATCTTTTTAAAAATAGATACTCAAAATTTTAACTGTCAGGTTTTCTTAAGAATTCATAGTAAACAGTCACAAATTACAAAACTTGATGTAACTATTTGTCAAACATAGCACTCGTTTCCGTTGTATAACCCCATTTGATTTTGCCCTTGCTTATAAAAAAAAATCCAGGCCAAGTGTATATCAATATCTCATTGTACAGAAAAAAATCATGTCTTAACTAATTTCTGGTTGATTTTTGAGAAAATGTAAATCCTTCTCGTGAATGCAACGTGTTAAGAATCATAGGATATGTATTACCTAAGTGATGAAAAAGACACGAAATGTATTTATGTGGTTTTATTAATCACCTCTGACAAGCGGTAATCTGTAATATGAAAGAAATAATAAATATAATTTTCAGATAGACTTTCTTCTTTGAAAATTACATCATTTCAAATCAGGAATGTTTCATCACTGCAATAATGAGTAATGTGTTTTGTGGTCATTATTAGTGACATTAGTAATCTCACATAGAGTCATCAAGAATTATAACAAATAGTGTCATGAAACGGTGCAACGGATAGTGCCTATTGTTTCAACTTTTAATTATTCTTGTTTCATTTTTCCAAAATCAGTACCTACAATAGTTTCATTTTATATAATTGTGAAATTCTGGGACCATCGAGTAAATATCATAAACGGTGTTTTCATTTTGACCGAGTTTAAAACCAAACACGTTTAAATGTAAATCCAGATTTATCAAACAGAATTTGGTTTTATTTATGTAGCACTTGACGCAAATGTTTTTGTCGAAACCACTCCTCTGATCGATAATTTTGTCATCTGCGACAAAAGATAATATTGCAGAACAACATTCTTTAGAAAACATTACCAAACAAGTAGATTACTAAAGTGCTGTGTATCGAAAAGTCTAATTTTTTCAAATATATTTACTTACATAAAATTGTAAATTTTGTTTATTATGTCATAATCTTCAATAAATATAGTTTTTAGAAAAAATCTTTTTTATATCTTGAATAAAGATGTTAGATTTTACCGTGATTAATTCCAACATACATCAAACGTGCGTGTTCAGCCAATCAGAGCGCTTGCTTTCATCCAATCAAAAATGTTTATCTCGATAAAAACGTCCTACTACTCCTGTTGCATGCTACTCCTGTCAGATTCTCAGATTGTTTTTAATAATTGTGTTTTTAATAATTATATTATAAATAAATAATTAATCTTGCCAAAAATAACACGACTTAAATTTTTATATCTGATAAATCTCCCAGTTTTCACTTAAACAATTTTGGGTAATTGTTCACTTTAACTACTTCTGGAATTTTTGCGTTTTTTCTGACTAGACAGTCTCAGGGCGTCCTCCTAGATCGTGTCGCACCATTCAAACCTTGTGCAAATGCCTCTTTTTCTCTTGTTGTGTTTCAAGGTCGCGTCAAGGTCACGCCAAGTCTTAGTATAACTAAAGGGTAAGGAAAATTTTCATTTGCACAAGGTTTGACTGGTGGGAAACGATGTAGGAGGACGTCCTGAGGCTGTCTAGCCAGAAAAAACGCGAAAATTGCAGAAGTAGTTAAAGTGAACAATTACCCAATTTTGCTTTAGACAGTTTTACTCGTTGATATTTGGACATTTTTATTCAAAGATAAAACCCTCGAGCTAAAGCTCTCGCGCCTAACCAGAACAAAAATGCCCAAATTCAACTCGTAAAATTGTCAAAGCAAAAAGTTTTCGTAAAATTGAAAAATGTATCCGCTAAAAAAATTAGGTCTTGTTATTTTGCTTTCGTTTCGATCAATTTCGCAGTATGTACAACGAAAAGTAAACAAAAAAACTATCTTTAGTATACTTAGAAGCAAAACAAAGAGACGTAAACGTCCAAAGTAACTACTACAGGAGCGAAGTTATTGTATGAATGGAATTTTTGTTTCTTATTGCCAGCTGTTACGACAACAATAGATTAATTTAATTACATTTTGATAGTTCTTTTAGATCTAAAAATAATATGTATTTTAATTGTGCGGTACACGTATTGCGAAGCGTTAACAAAATGATAAAAAGTCTTTCAGCAGAGACATGACCGGAGTAAACTTGGATGCAGGCCTTTTAGAAAAATTAGAAAAGTAGAATATTGCGTGAGTTTTTCGACAAAACGCGTCTTATCTTACATTACATTCCTGAAATATGCAAGCTAATTTTCATGCGAAAAATATTTGGCGTTCAAAGCACGAGAGAGATGCGACATTTAAAAGGCACGGATTTCCCCCGATGCCGAAAAAGAAAACGAGACAAGACCTTATCTTAAATCTAAAATTCTTGACTCGATAAAGGGAACAGGCGACGGTCTGTCTACATAAAATGTCTGCTCCACACGCGATCTGGCGTGTGCAGGTTTACGATTGCATAAAGCATCTTCTCAGCGGTCTAATTGTCTTTTATGAGTAAAACCGTTTCGTTTTGATTCTTTCGACAGACTAGAAGGCGACGATGCCTGGCGAGAAGAAAATGGCCGTAGATAACGACTCATCTCCTGCCAAAAGCAAGACCTCGACCCTGGGTCGAAGCACTGGCAATACCGTGGCTCACGTGACGATGCTGGATGGAAGCGTCTTGGACGTCAGCATCGAGGTAAAACACGACCCGCTTAAATCGAAAAATATTCCGAGAGTTTTGTGCAATTGCAGCGGAAAGCCAAAGGAAGAGATTTACTCGATAAAGTTTGCGAAGCGATTAATTTGATCGAGAAGGATTATTTCGGTCTCGTTTATCCCGACCGACACGACCCTAGAAACTGGCTGGACCTCGACAAGAGAATTTCGAAATTCCTAAAATGTACGTGACGGAAACACCGCGTTTTAATTTTAACTAAATCGGATGTTTGCAGCGGAGCCTTGGAAGTTTACGTTCGAAGTTAAATTCTACCCTCCAGACCCCGCGCAGCTTCAAGAAGACATCACTCGTTACCAACTCTGTCTTCAAATCCGCAACGATATTTTGTCCAATCGTTTGCCTTGTTCTTTCGTTACTCACGCCTTGCTCGGTTCTTACCTCGTCCAGTCTGAATTGGGCGATTACGACCCCGAGACCATGGGCCGCAACTATCTTAAAGAGTTTAAATTTGCACCAAATCACACTCAGGACCTCGAGGACAAAGTCATCGAGCTTCACCGAACTCACAAGTAAGCGAACAACAAACAAACGTTACCGTTTCACAGTTGACAATTGCAGAGGACAAACTCCAGCAGAAGCCGAACTGCACTACCTAGAGAACGCTAAGAAGTTGGCGATGTACGGAGTGGACCTGCACCCGGCTAAGGACTCCGAAGGTGTCGACATCATGTTGGGTGTTTGCGCCTCTGGTCTCCTAGTTTACAGAGACAGACTTAGGATCAATCGATTTGCATGGCCCAAAATCCTTAAAATTAGTTACAAGAGGCATAATTTTTATATCAAGATTCGCCCCGGAGAGTTCGAACAGTTCGAATCCACCATCGGGTTCAAGTTGGCCAATCACAGAGCCGCGAAAAAATTATGGAAGACGTGTGTGGAGCATCACACTTTCTTCAGGTACTGTCGGACGTGTTTTAAAGACGTTTTAGTGAATTTTGTTGTTTGTTTGAAGATTGATGTCGCCAGAGACCAACCAGAAGTCTTCTTTATTCCCGAAGCTCGGCTCCAAGTTCAGGTATTCGGGTCGCACACACTACGAGACCAAAAAGACGCCTATCGAGAGACCAGCTCCACATTTCGAAAGGTCTCTGACCGGCAAACGGTTAGCTTCACGCAGCATGGACCGTAAGGAGGTTTTTCTTCCGCGTTATTGGTTTTGCATTTGTGTTTTGCAGCCCTCGGAGGAACTCAACCCGAAGATGATTATAATGAGGCCAATAAGCGCCATACTATGTCGCACCCGCCGGAGCACATCCCCGATATCGACAGTCAAAGTCCTGCTAAAGTAAAGTCGCCGAAAGAGAAAAAGGAAAAGAAAGAGAAGGTGAGTTGTGTGTCGTGTTTTGTGTTCATTGTCATCTCACAATAATCAAATTGGCAAAATTGATTTAATTTTGGCGTCAAAACAATTAGCTTGCTCGGAAAGGCAGTGGCGCCGGATCGGCGGCTTCGGTTAGTTCCGGCAGTTCTGTGGAAGGAGAGTACGAAGCCGAGAAAAATCAGAAGGTGTTTTCACATTTTATTTTTCATGATTTTTCAGCAGTGTTTTGCTGACGCCTTGTCTTGGTGCTATTTATATAATTTGATTGCTAGTAGAACTGTAATACATTTCAAATTTGCAGCCATTCAAAGACTCCATAAAATGTTTTATTTGTCGTTAAAAACAATCAGTGCGTTAAAGTCAACGTGTGGCTGCAAATGTAAAATTATCAGGACTTCCAGTTCAAAGTTGCTAAAGTGCCAGCAAGATTAGATTTTTATTTAATCAGTTTTAGACATTGTTGCACGACCGTCTAGAATTTCATTGTCTTCTGCAAGTGTTGGGAGTCCTGAGCCGTTGTTGGTTTGTTCTTGGTACAAGATTTTAGGTTAGGAAAACTGAAATGATTGCATAATTTCCTGCAAGGGTCTAATGAACGCTGTTTTGAGTAGAAGAACATTCTATAATCTATTACAGTCTTCAGTCTCATGTATTTATTTCGCTTTTTTATATTGTCCGTATAGTAATTAAAGAACTCTCGTACATTTGACCGTAGCTTTGTCTTTGCTTCATATAAATTTTGCTGCTTCCACTCCTATTCTCGAACGTACATTTTTTCCTCACGTGTTGTGTTGCCTTTTGCGAACAGAAACCGATTGGAGGCGTCGCTGTCCTACCCACGGGCAGCTTGTTCGGCAAGAAAAAAGACAAGGACGATAAGGATAAAGAAAACAAGGATGTCAACGCCGCCCCCGACCAGAATGGCACCGACGTCGACCTCAACTCGAGCGGCGAAGGCGAGACGCCCGGCAAGGACAAGAAAGAGAAGTCTAAGGTGAGTTTCGTGTCTCATTCCGAAGTTGCCGTAATATCGATTTGCAATTTGAGTAGTATTTTGCTTTGTGTATCGATGGTAGAATTATTGACGACTTAGACGTAGTCGAGAACATTTCGTATATTTTAGGAACTTTGTTGCATGTCCCAGATTAATTTTTTGCATGTTTGCTTTGCCAAATCAGAGTCCCGGTTTCCTTTTCGGTTCTAAACGCGACAAATCCCCGAAAGAGAAGAAGGAGAAAGTAGCGCTCGCCGAAAAGGCGGAACCAGGTGGTCCTCCTCTAGGTTCTCCCCAACTCCCCGGATACACCCGCGAGTACGATTATGACGACGAACCGGGCAGCCCGAAGAAGCCTTTCACTCCCATCGGGTTCAATTACGAGCAGCAATCCCCGTCGAGTCCCAAGGGCGATCTGGAGTCGCAGCAGTCCCCCTCGACGAAGAGAGCAACGGGTGTGGCCTTCAACTACGCCCCAGGGGAGGAGGACAGGCTCAAGAAGAAGAGTCCAGGTTTTAAAGACCCGAAGGACGACACGGCAGCCTTTTTGGCCGGAGAACAGTACATGCACGAAGCCCCACTCGAGAAGACGGCGAAACCTGGAGCGGCCGCAGCCACTCCGGTGCCCGCCGTTCCTGGCGCCAAAAGGACCAGAGTTGTCAAGTTGTTTGTCATCACAGGAAAGAAGGATCCCAAGAGCGGAAGGATTGACTTGGACAGTGCGAGCGTCGACATCACCGAGGCTCAGCAGAATATCGAAACCGGACTGATCGATTCCAAATATGGACTGGTTGACCCTTCCAATGGTACCGTCATCATCACGGATCCGACAAATGGACAGAAGGAAGTGGTCCAAGGTCACATCGACCCCACAACAAAACAGATCATCATTACTTCGGGGTCAGTGATTGATCCCAAGTCAGGAAAGAAGGATTCGAGTCTCGGCCAGATCATTTCTATTTCGGGACAACAGAACCATCCAGTCACCAGTCCGCTGGTGATAGCGCCCAAGAAGCGTGTGGTCAAGATCACCGTGATAACTGCAAAGAAAGATCCCAAAACTGGCAGAGTTGAAGCGGAGAAAGGTACGACAGAGAATTTGGACGCCATTTTGGATCCAATGACAGGTCACATCGACACCAAATACGGAACCATCGATCCAGTCAATCAGAAGATGGCGCACAGAGATCCCAAAACTGGCAAAAGCGACATTCGTCCCATCGAGATTGATTCGAATCTGGGGCAGATCATCGTGAAAGAGGGAGTAGTTGATCCCAAGTCGGGCAAAGTTGATAACAGCTTGGGTCAGTTGATTACGATTGCCGAACAAGGAGATGCGATCGTTCCCATCACCGCGGTCACAGCTAAGCGGGATCCCAAGACGGGACAGTTGGATCCCGCTCAAGCCCACAACGAAATCTCTAATGGTAAAATTGACAACAAGCACAACTTGATTGTGACAAAATATGGGTCGGTTGATGTCAGGAATAAAAAAATATTGTCTCGCGATCCCAAAACCGGAAAAGTTGAAGAGAGACCGGTTCAGTTTGATGCTCAGGACAATGTGATTATTTTGACGGGAGTGATTCACCCCAAGACGGGAGTGAAGGATGATAATCTCAGCCAGATTCTTCAGGTTGGTGCCGAGTGTGATCCAGAAGTGAAGATCGTTTCGGTTTGTGGAAAGGTCGATAAGAAAGGTCTCGATCCTAAGAATTTGTCGCCTGCTGAAGAATCTACAGGGTTGTACGATCCAGACACCAACAAGGTTTACACGAAATACGGCGTTTTTGATCCAATCAATGAGACTTTGAGTTATTTCGATCCCAAGACGGGTAAAACTGAGACTAAGCAAGGGCAGCGTGACCCTACCTCTGGTGAGATCCTTTTCAGAGGGTTGGTCAATCCGAAGACTGGAAAAGTCGATAACAACTTCGGAAGGACGATTAAAGTCGATGTTAAGGGAGAGAAAGCTGATCCCGGTGTTGTCAATCAACCGACATCAGTGGAGGACGTTAAGAAATCGATTCCTGTCTCTCCAGTTAAATTACCAACACCGCCCCCAGTCGCTCCGTTGGGCAAAAACAGAGTGATCAAGTTGCTGGTTATTACGACGAAGAAAGATCCGAAAACGGGTCATCTGGATCTAGAAAACGGTCACGTCGACCAGTCTGCTGGTATTTTGCACCCGACTGGCGAGATCGACTCAAAATATGGCTTGATCGATCCTAAAAAGGGTACGATCACGTTCACCGATCCTGCCACAGGCAAGCAAGAAACGGTTCAAGGACAAGTCGATCCAGTCTCCGGTCAAATCCAGATAGTCAGCGGTCCAGTCCTGGATCCGAAATCTGGAAAGAAAGACAACAATCTGGGACAGCTTATAACTGTTGTGGGTGCAGGTGAGGAAGTGGCGAAAGAGCCGAAACAACCTGTCAAGAATTCTCTAGCGTCTCATCCCGTCCCCAAGAGGCGAGTAATTAAAATTCTGGTTATCACGAGCAAGAAGGACCCCAAGACTGGTAGAGTTGATACCGAGAAAGGTACAGTCGAGAAGTTGACAGCTACAGTGGATCCAGTCAGTGGAATTATCGAGTCTAAATATGGTAAAATCGATCCACAGAATAATAAGATCGTTCAGAAAGATAAATCAGGTAAAGTGATTGTCACCCCGATTAAAATCGACGAAAATACGGGACAGATTTATGTCAACGACAATATTGTTGACAGCAAGACTGGCAGAGTTGATCCGAATTTGTCCCAAGTTATCAACGTTGTCGATCCGCAACACCCGGCTGTTGTTATTACAACTATAACGACGAGAAAGGACCCCAAGACTGGTGCAATTGATTTGGCAAATGGACGCGTGGAGACCACGAATGGAAAGATTATTCCAGAAACTGGAGAAATCGTCACCAAGCAAGGAACGATCAATTTGAAACTGATGAGAATCACCACGCGCGATCCCAAGACCGGTCAGACAAAAGAAAGACCAGTTCAGGTGGATAAGGATGATAACATCATAATTCCAGTGGGTGTTGTCGATCCAAAGACAAAAACAGTCGATCCGAACTTGGTTCAAGTGGTACAAGTTGGCAACGAAGTCGATCCGGAGATTCAAATCACCACATACGTGGGTAAAATCGATTCGAAGAAGAATACAATCGATTCGAAGAACGCTATTCCCGACACCACACCGGGTCTGTACGATCCAGATAAGAACAAGATCTACACCAAATATGGTCACTTGGATCCTGTCGAGGAGACCTTGACGGTCATCGATCCAAAATCTGGAAAGCTCGACACGAGACCGGGCCAATTGGACTCAAACACAGGCGAATTGATCTTCAAGGGTGGATTTGTTAATCCCAAGACTGGCAAAGTCGAGAAGGATCTGGGTCGTGCTGTTTCCATTCACATAACAGAGCCAGCGATTGATCCCGTCACTTCGCAGCAACCTTCAGAGAAGGAGTTGCAGAAGGTGGCGACGACAATTCAGCCCAAGCCTGCGGAAACAGTCGCGGCTAAAGAGCCCAGTACCGTCAGCCCGGTCAGAGCAGCTCCTGCTGGTAGAGTGGGCTTGATACCCAAACACCGCATTGTGAAAATCATGGTGATAACGTCCAAGAAAGATCCCAAGACTGGTATTGTCGATACGGAGAACGGACAAGTTGAGCATTTGACCGGTATAGTAGACCCCGCCAGTGGTCTGATCGAAACCAAGTATGGACAGATCGATCCCAAGACGGGATCGCTAATAGCGCGTGACACCGCCACTGGGAATACAGAGAAGGTTCCAGGAAAAGTTGATCCAGTGACTGGTCAGATCACTGTCAACGGGGGTCCAGTGATCGATCCCAAGACTGGCAAGCCCGATGATACTTTGGGTCAAGTCTTCTCGGTGGTTGGTTTGAAACAAGCTCAAGATCCCAACGCTGCCCCAACACCCAAAAAGCGCACCATCAAGATTACGGTCATCACTACAAAGATTGATCCGAAGACTGGGAAGGTCGACACAGAAAAGGGTCAGATCGAACAGTCGACTGCTTTGCTGAATCCTGAAACTGGTCTCATCGAGTCCAAGTACGGTTTGATCGACCCCAAGAACGGCAAACTGATCGTGAACGATCCGAAATCGGGAAAAATCGATGCCAAGACGGCACAAGTCAACGAAAACAACGGACAAGTCGTGGTTATTGGCGGAATCGTTGATCCTAAGACCGGAAAAGTGGATAGTTCCTTGGGACAGGTTATCAGCATCGCCGGACAGAACGATCCGGTTGTGGAGATTACCACAATCACGGCGAGGAAAAATCCGTTGACTGGTGAGATTGATGTGAACAACGGGCAGATGGAGAGCTCCAAGGCGAAGAAAATCTCGGCGACTGGAGAACTGGTGACCAAGTATGGCACCGTTGACTTGAGATTGCTCACGATCACAACCACAGATCCCAAGACTGGAAAGAGCGAGTCGAGGCCGATACAAGTCGATCCAGAAGGCAACATAATCATAACTACCAACGTGAAAGATCCAAAAACCGACAGCGTGAATCCCGATTTGGGACAAGTCATCAAGGTCGGTTCCGAAGTTGAACCAGAAGTGCACGTGGTCACTTTCGTGGGGAAATTCGATCCCAAGAAGAATACCATAGATACTAAAAACATCACTCCAGAAATTTCGAACGGTCTGTACAATCCGACCACCCATAAAGTCGACACCAAATATGGCCAGCTCGACCCTGTCAAGGGCACTTTGACTTTCGTCGATCCCAAAACTGGACGCCAAGAGGTCAAGCAGGGCCACATCGATCCCGCTACTGGTCAGATCTTGTTCAAGGGCGGTTACATCAACCCCAAGACTGGCAAGCCTGACCCGTATTTCGGCAGGCTCATGAGCGTGATCGTCAACGATCCTCAGGTCAATCAGAACGGCGAGATTGTGCCGAGGACAGTAGAAAATCTGAAGATCGATCCCAAGACCAATCAAGTTTGGGTGTTTGACCATCACGATAACGTCAGCAAGCAAGACGTGTACTCTACTGGACACATCGATCCAGTCACTGGGTATATTGTAACGGTCTACGGTACAATCGATCCCAAGAGCGGTGCTATATCGAAAGTTGTCAAGGTTGATCCGAGCAACGCCAAGATCGATCCAGAGACCAACCAGGTCTTCACCAAAACGGGCGAAACCGACGAGACCGGTGCTCCTCTGTACTCGGCGTCAGAAATCGACAAGAAAACCGGTACCATCTACACCAAGTACGGCAAGATCGACCCGAAGACAGGAAAGTTGGTGATCATCAGGATATACATGGTGACCGAGTCGGATCCCACCGGAAAGGTCAAAGAAATCGACCCGAAAGATTGCCAGTTCGACGAGAACACCGGAAGAATCGTCAGCGTGACAACTCAGACCGTGTACATTTACACCATGCTCGATCCCAAAACCGGCAAGATAATCCAAGTTAATCCCAACGACCCGATGGTGAAGAGCTCGAACACGAAAGTGTCCCAAGTGTTGACGCTGTCGGGAGAAATCGATCCCGTCACCGGGAAGATCCACACCGAGTGGGGCGACATCGATCCAGACACTCTGGACATCGACCCGAAGACGGCCAGAAGAGATCCAGTGACCAACCAGCTGATCTTGAACTACGCCCAGATCGACCTGAGCCACTTCCCCGACCTGAAAGACACCAAGATCAAAGTGAAAACGTACAAAGACGACGATTCGAACGCTTCCAGCGACGACGACCTGAACGAATACGCCACCGAGAATCTCAAGGACCTCCCGAGTCTCTCGGTGAAGACGACCAAATCGCCGACGACACCGGTCATCGTCAAGACGACGACGAAACAAATCGTCACCAAAGACAAGGATGGGGTCGTCCAGAACATCGAAGAACGAGTTGAAGACGGACGCACCGGAGAGGTCATTGTTTCAACACATGTTAACAAGGTAAGAAATGTTAAGTTTCTAGTCTGTTTCAGTCGATATTCAGCTAAAAAAAAAAAGAAAGAAAAAAGAAAAATCGCTTGCTCTTTACAATCTGGAATTCTTGTAATTTTTTTTTGGTTATTTTATTTTGGACATGTTCAGGGTGTTTTGATCGAAACGTTGCTCCTGACAGTTCGGACCGGACGCGGGTGAATTGAAACGCCCTGTATGTTGGTAACAAGTGAATTAATGATATTCTTTCATTTTTATTACAGTTACATGCAATTGCAGTGCTTCTGTTTTTTATTTGTTTTTTTATTTCGTATTCGTTCACGTCTGGCTGATACCAATCAAAAACACTTCTCGTAATCACTTTTTGTACAGTTCTAGTTTTGAATAATACCCAAGTCGCATAAAATAAAGCAAAACCATATTTTTATATAAATCGAAGACTTTGAATCGTGGTGGAAAATGTCCTTGGGTTTATAAGTTACATAAAGTGACGGTTTAAAATTTAAAATAGCTATTTATGCAACGAGTTGCAAAATGAATGCCCTTTTTGCACTAGACATGACAATTGGACCACGAGTGTGAACGAGGGGTCCAACATGTCGTGTGCAAAAAAATAGCCATTTTGATACGTGTTTCATACAAGATTTTTTCTAATTTAGTTACGAAAAGCACTCATTCTGATTAAAATTCTGTTTAAATCTGCTATTTCAATAATTTTCCCGGATAATACTACTAATGTCACTTTTTTTCACTAGTTATTAAATGAAGCATGTTTGACAACTAAAATGACATCACAATGGTTGCTTTTCGTAACTAAATTAAGAAAAAATAATTACATATGTATTTAAAAACAAGTGTGTTCGCTAATTACTGACTTTAATTAGTACTGGTGCTGCCACCAGGGTTCGGATTTCAAAATTCAAGGCAAATGCAAGTTCAGTACTGTAATGAAGGTAAAAAGCAATCTCGAATCAAAATGGTTGACAAATAAAGACAATCCATATTTGGCCCTGCATTAGCGATGAACAAATAAATTTACAAAAAATGTAACACCGAATTCCAGAGTCTTGTAATTTTTAATACCACAAATTAATAATGTGTGCTTGACAATTTCATTATGTATTACGATTTTTAGTGTTACGTAAGTGTGGTGTGGGAAACCACGAAATGATCTAACGATATTTTCCCACAATTGTCACTCCTGTGTTCATTTTCGAATAATTTGACAGTTTCGTTTGTTTGTGCGTGTTTCCCGTTATTTTCCTTTGTTTCATTTAATTTTTTTGTTTCATATTATTTTGTTTTAATTTTACGTACGAAGGCCGATGCACCGATTGACGATGGTAAATCACCTTTCGTTACCGCCCGTGCTGTAACGACACGTACCGCTACTACGCACGAAGATCTAGGCACTAACGCACGCACCCAACAACTCGAAGAGAAAACCGTGGCCCATTCGATGACATCGAGCGCCACGAGACAAGAACAGCGAACAGTTACCCAGGAAGTAAAAACCACCAGTACTGTTGTTGGTGCAGATCAGGTTATTATCCCTTTTTCGTTTCTTTATTTGTTTTATTTTTTTTTATTTTTTCACTTATGGCTATTTAACGAATTAATCAGTGTGGCCATTAAAGAGACAATCACGATTCATCTTTTTCAGTACGAGGATTTTTTTGTTTTGTTTTTATTTTTTGATTTGCCATCCATTTCGGGTCTTTAACTTTTATTTGTGTTCGCTTTCTTCACCTTTTTCTTAACTTGCATGGCTTTTAGCTGGGCAGACGAGATAGTGTTAGCTCGACTAGTTCAGGTGATTCAGGCACACCCATTGATCCACCAGACGATCCAAATCACCCATATTACAACAATAAAGTCTACAAGGTACGTCTCAAACAAAAGAAAACTCCTATTAGATTAAAATTTTTGACTTAAGTAAGTAGGCACGTGACACGTAGATTAATAATTGATGTGTAGTTGTTTGGAAATTTGATAAATGTAGGCATGAAACAGCTCAAAAATGGGACAAATTGCTTAATCATTCGAATCCACCATTTTTATTTCACAATTTGTCACACCGTCATACGACAAACACCACTCACTAACACACACTTTACTTTTTATTTTTTTCCTTTATTCAACACCGCTTACACACTCCACTGAATGCGAAGCCGACCCCATATTCATCTTACTCTCTGATTCAGGATCTTCCTGGCGGTATTGTTCAGACCGAAAGCGTGGTCTACAGTGGCGATCCGACCATCCATCACACTAGCACCACAAACGTGCCAGTGGTGGCGACCGAAGCCAGAAAAGTGCATTTGACCTCAGACGACGGTAACTACAGCGCGACTGGCGAGATAGTTAGCTCTCAGACCATCAGTTCCAAGACTAGAACTGTCGAAACAATTACCGTAAGTTTGTTTTGTTGGTCGTGTGGGATCGGTACAAGTTGGAATTGTTTTGTGCAGTATAAGACGGAACGCGATGGCGTAGTGGAGACCCGAGTCGAACAGAAGATCACCATTCAATCAGATGGAGATCCGATCGATCATGATAGAGCTCTGGCGGAAGCCATCCAAGAAGCCACAGCCATGAATCCGGACATGACAGTGGAAAAGATCGAGATTCAACAGCAAACAGCGCAGCAACCACAATAAGATAATGTGAGCGAGCCACCAATTTGAGTTCTGAATGATTCATTTGGAATTTTCAGGTTTTGTCGTAATGGCTTTGAAAACTGCCGAAATTTTTTGAATTTGAATTAGCTTTGCTTCACGATCAATATTTATTAGTGTTTGCATTCAACAAAATTATCTGAAGCTGGCCTCTTGTGTATTATAAAATATTTATAATTTAGGGATAAGATTGTTTTATTTTTATTTTCTCCGTGAGTTGTCCTCACATCACGTTTCTTTTTAACTTTTTATTTAAGTCATTCGAATATTCTCATATGCTTGGTGTGGTCACTATTTTATTAGTCTAACTTTATTTCACTTGTTTTGTTTTATTTATTTAGTGAATGTAATGTAAACTTAAAGTGGATAAAACTGCAATAAAAAAGTGCTTTTCAGGTTAAAACAAAATTTTAAGGATTTCAAGAAATTGAACTAAATTCAAATGTGTTCATCAGAAAAAGAAATTATGAAAAATTAGCCATCACATTCCATAATGTTGTATATTTAAAATATATAAGAGCTGATGCATTGAGTATAAATAAATTGTGGATATTATATTGAGAAATGTATTTGTTGTGTATTAACAAATTTTATGTATTGTTTTAAACACGCAAGCTACACTGTAATGAAGGGGCCCAAATACTGTCCGTTTTAGTGACAATAATCACGGATATATCAGAAAGTCACTATATTGTATGTTGCTTTTACTAACAATTATTAAATGTATATTCCATGACATTAAATGTTCGATTAATTTATTACTTGGTCCCTTTTCTCTTCCGATGAATCAGCTGGGAACATTTGCCTTGCATTTTTATGTCAGAGTTAGCTTGTCTATTATTTTAGTTTCTTAGATTTTTCTATGATATAGCATCATATTATTATGTGGTATTATTATTTTAATTGAATTTTTATGATTTATACTTAGCTTCTCAAACATTCTCGCGTCAACTCGATTATAAAATCTCAACCGTATTGTAAATATTAAGTGACTTCTAAGCTGAGTATGAATCTTAACGATCGCTTTAATTTACTCTATTGCAGCTCTAGCAGTTACATATGATAGTTGTTTTTACGTATTGTTTTAAATTTTTTATTTAATTAATAAATATGTTTTAAAAACAAAAACACAGTGTGCTATTTAAAACGCTGCCTTGGACGCCCTCTTGTAACACAATTTGGAAGCCTAAACGTCACGTTTCTGGTGGTGTCACCGGGATCAGGCAAGTTATCAAAGTACTACTAACAAATTATTTATTAACATTCACTTGTAAACAATAGGATTTATGAAATAAATAACGTTACTGGCAGTACAAAAAGGCACAGTTTTAATAGGAAACGTTAAGTCAAAATTGTTGTATATACTAATTCTAGACATTCAATTATTACCGTTCCGTTAATGTTAAAATAGTTTTTGGCGTTTCTTTTTTATTAAAAAATTACTTTTGTACTAGTTTGTCGCTTTTATTGCGCTAAAGATCATCTAAACGTTATGACAGTGCTCCCAATAGAGTCATATGATTGGATGTGGTTCAAGGCTATTTCGATATCTTGGGGTTGAAACACTTTGTCCACAACTGTCTGAAGACTGCCGTTTTCGACTAGATCTGCTAACTCGTCCAGAGTTACGAAACACATGTGGCCTTCATCAAAATCGTTAAAAGCAATTCCGGATACTTTCTACAACGACGTGATTAAAAAAAAAGCAAACAAAAATGCTATACTCGAAATGTTTTGGATATGGATTGTCAAACTTAAGGTCGCTTAAAACTTATGATTGTACTGTACATTACTGAGATCTGTCATAAATTCCAATAACCTTATTGGCGCGCCTAGTTACTTTTGCTGGTAGTGCCAACTTAACGACAAGTCCCCAATCCACATCCATAACGTTCCGACTGTACCTACTCACTTCAAATAAGGACTTCAGATAAATGTATCCTCTGATGACAAGTGCGCCCAAAAATCCACAGTTGTCTGAATACCGCTGCTTGGGCACCGTCGAGACCATTTTCCCGTTGCAAAAATCTTCCAATTTCTTCGTTGTCAAAGCACAGTTTTTCGTGACTATTATAAAATCAAATCTCTCTTTTAATTCGAGTTCTTTCTGAAACGCGTTCAAGCATTCTTGGGGTAGTTCTAAGCTAAGAATCGACTTTCCGTCAGTTTTGACCGGTTCAGGGAAGATTATGACCTCGTCAGCACCTAGAGCTTTGACAACAGGCATCGCGCGTTTGGTACTGGTTGTGGTGACGTGAGCCTTCCAGTGTTTCAAAACTTGTATCAAGACACATCCCACGGGAGTACAACCCCCCAACACCAAAAACCTTGCAATGAGAAATTATACTGAATAACAAAAGCTTGGTAATTAAAAATACTTTTTGTCTTGTGCGTTTTCCTGAGTGGTTTCGATCTCCCTGAGAGCGCTCAGGGCCAAAGTCCCCGCGTATGGAAGACTGCAAGCGCCTTCAAATCCGATGTTTTTTGGCTTTCGCCCTATCCTAAACTCCGGTACGATGACGCTTTGAGACAGAGTACCCTCGTACCAAAACGGAACCGTTAACCAGACCTCGTCGCCTACTTCTAACCGTTTGACGTTTGAGCCTGCGTCAGTGATAATTCCAGTGCAGTCCCGCCCCAAAGTCACCGGTAAGGCGTATTTCGAACGCTTAAAAATGTGGTCAGTCTCGCAAAAATTCATTAGTCATGAGACACACCTTGTTGTATATTCTCTGGAGGATTTTACGTAAAGTCTTACCATATCCACTACAAATCTCAGCGTCAATTACGTGAACTGAGGCTGCTTTTACAGTGACTATGACGTCATTTTCGCTACACACGTCGGGAGCTTGCGCGTTTTCCACAACCATCGCCGACTATTAACAAAAATGCTGTTACCAGAAGATATTGTTAACAAATTAATTATACCTCTGTCCCCAAGTAATTGACACATTGCACTGCTTGCATGTATCGGATTACTGAACCTTTTTTCTTTATTGAAAGCGCGAAAATGACTCCTACAATGCTCCCACAAATGAATCCTGCACTTAAAAAACAAACGTCGCGCTTTGTCCCTACAAATCACATACAGTGTCTCTACTTTTATAAATGTATCACCCATTTTACATTTTTTCCAAAAAACTTTGACTAAATTGTAGTAGAGTGCCTGGGGGTCAAGACGACACCACAGTTCTTCTCGCAGTTTTAGTCCCAATTTTACAATATAATTCCACAGTTCATTTACATGTGATTTTAACTGCGTTGTATGTGAGCTATTCCACGCTTGTATAATTGCAGACTTACTTTGTTCCGAATACTGGTGTAAAATGTCTTTACTTTGAGATGCGGCGAGACTCAATTGTACCTACAAGATGACAGACAGTTTATACTTTGCGCTTTAATTAAATCAGTCGTACCTGAAAATTTTCGAGTCTTTGTGAGCTTCTAAACAGAACCTCGTCCATTTTAGAGCATTTTTCTGAAATTAAAAAATAAAAAACATGATTTTTTTTGTGTTACATAACCGCCATCTCAGTGGCACGAAGTAAAAACAAAATCAAAAACAAATGCGTAATTTCCACATAATTTTGTAGCAAATAATGCCCCAACAATCAGTCGTATTTATTGTCAAGGAAATTAAATTGTAAAAATTTTAATAATTGACTTTTTGACGTTTCAAGTTTGACAGGATATAAAAAGCGTTGCCAGAATGCTTCTGGGGGAGTCAAAAAATAAATAAATAAGATCATTAGAGATTGTTATAAACATTCTGTTATTAAAACAGCATGATTATGTGTTTTTTTAGTGTATCATTTATTTGTATTAGAGTTTAGGAAAGCCTACAAAAATATTCCTTGGTATTCTCAGCAATTGGCAACGTCGCCACATATTTTGTTTTCGTCTTCCATATTTTCATATCAATGATCATAACCTCACATTTATTATCTTTGGTAATTTGTAGTTGGATTGTTTTATTATGTGATGTGTCCGTGAACAGTTTTAAATTGTTGAATTTTATTTAATTAATTGGTGATAGAATGGCTAGTACAAATGAAGAACCGATTGAAGAATCGCGTAGTCAGAAGAGAAAAAGAGGTGCTGAGAAAGACTCTTCGAGTGAAGAGAGTTCTGATCCAGAAGAGGCCGAATACGAATTATATTCGAAGTATTTTGTCGAAGGCTACGATCAAGCTAAATCCAAAAATTCTAATACCAAAACGGACGATGAACCTGCCGCGAAACCAGCAGACAAAACTGCTACAAGAAAACGAAAGTATGTGTTTAAAACCGAGTCCGTCGCTCCCAAAAAATGTAAGAAGTTTTATTTTCTAAATAAATTCATGATAAAGCCGCGTAAGCCCAAAATTGTGAAACCCATGGATGTGGAAGAGAAGAAACAGGAGAATGTCGCTGGAAAGAAACATAAATTGCATTTTGCTAAAGTGGATGACAGGGGTAACGCGTATTTGGTGCATCGCTCTTATCTCAAGACCGATTTATTTTTTAATGATGAGAAAAAGTGTAATTATGAATCTTTTAAAAAGCTGGATTTGAGTTTTCATGTGGTAGATGAGATTGCCCTTGAGGGCTTGGATGGAATCACTCTTGAAGGTTTGTTTCAAATGTTTTATTTTAATTTTATTTTTTATCATTTGGATTAGCGGAAATAAGTAATACGCACTTTATCATTTGATTTATAATTTTTTTTGGCGTTCGTTATTAAATTAATGCACAGGTTTTTTCATTCATTTGCGTTCATTTTTTCACGCATTTGTGTTAAAAAAAGTACTGTAGCGTGTAATTTTTTAACGCAATTATAAAATTTGTCATTCATAAATTGTGATACAGATGTTGTCAAATTAAATTTAAACTTACGGGCGCCAAAAATTTTTTTATATAACTCGTTAGTAAAGTAACTTATTTTTTACTCGGCGGATTTGCCGTCCGCTCGTCCGGCAAATTTTCCTTCTCGGAAAAAAGTATTACTTTACTCACTTGTTACATAAATAACTATTACCTAACATGTGAACATATTTCTCAGCTTTTTGGAAACGTCTTAGAAATGTATTTCCAAATAACATAAACAAAACTGTGGCCGACCGCATATGGAGAATGATTTGCAACAACAAACGTATCAATTTTTACATTCTGAAAGAACCTCGTGAGGAGTTAATATTTTTTGATCGTTGCAAATATTTAGATATAGATTCAGGAATGTTTGTTGAACCTGTGAGTATTTTTTTCTCCATTTACACATTTAAGTAACATGTTTTGTAGTTTATAGAGTTCAAGGATATTTATCCTTTGGCTTCCGTCAATGGTAGTGAAGTCAAAGGCTCCTGTTCAACTTTCAATACAAGAAAAGAAAATAATGGCGTAAGAAAATTTTCCATGGAAAAGGCCATAAAATTGTTTGTTTTCTTTTATTCTTGCCGTTTGTTTTATTTTAACGTGAAATTGTAGGTACGACCAGAAACTTGTATTTGTTGCTGACCAAGCCGTGCGCAATAAAACGTTAATAAACGAAGAAACCGATCCAAACATTGACCTGTTAGATCTCGAATACTGCATGCTAGAGAAAATAGGACGGTCTCGAGACCAGGGTGAAATCACCCAAGGCAGAATGTCACTAGTTAACGATAATAAAAAAGTTTACCACCACAGAAAAGTGTTGACCCAGCATTTTCTAATAGTCCATCAAAATTTCTGTTTAAAATCTCTCGCCTTGCAACAAAACATTTCCGGTGGTTTAGTTCACTTGTCCCGATTTTACAACAAAAGAAAAACCAAACACATCGTCATCATGGAACGAATTGCTAACTTGCTCAGAACGAAACCGAACTACCAGGTTGAATTGTCCGAGTTCAGAAAAATTTTTGGCAGAAATGTGTCCATCATCAAGTTGGTGAAGACGGCGGATTTTCGAAAGTTTTTTAAAATCTGCGTAATAAACTACCGTCTTTGTTGTTTTTTTTTTCACTCGGTATATTTTTGCAGGCTTTTCCCTACAGAAAGTTGTACCCAAATGCTAGCAAGCACGAGTATTTGCATAAAAATAAACAAAAAGAAAAACAAATCAAAGTTTTACGCATGCTGGATCCGTGTGCAAACGTAACAGCGATTATGGAGGCCAAAGATGCCAAAGAAGTGCGCCAAGAGAAGAAGAGTAAAGTGCAAAATTTCGCTTTTGACGTACGTGACCTTGTTCTTTTTTAGGTGATTCCCCCGGACATAAATATTTTAATTATGAAATCTTGCGCGATATTTTCCTTTACATTTTCTCAAGCGGTCCAGTGGGAGTTACAATTCAAGAAATCCATGACCATTTTAGCATGGATTTTTATTCTGTTAGAATGGTGGTTCGGAAATTACTGCTGAGAAATGTAATCGACAGCAACAAAATAGATTTAGGAAGGCAGCAATCACTGAAGTACGTTAAAATTGAAATTTGTTCACATCACCACCCATTTTTTTATTGTTTTTATTTGTTAATTTGAATGTCAGAAGCGAATAGTTATTTATTTAACGAGTTCGTGTGTAATTTGGCATGAGTGGGCCAGGTCCACGAGTGCCAAAAAAGCGCAAATTACACAAGAACGAGTTGAATACAACGTTTTTTTGTTCGACGAGCCCACCCAAAGGCTCCAAATGGCTGAAAATCTTTAAAATTAGCTTGACGTTTCGTTTTGACAAGTTGTCAAATTCATCAAAATCCGTTCACACAGGAGAAAATTCTCAAATTCTGACAGTGTCGAACAAAAAAGTAATTTTTTCAAACGCATGATTATTTCAGGTTTTTTGCAAAGTGTCACGCCGTCTCAGACTGCAAAATTGATACCCAACCAAAGAAGTATCAGCTTACGGAGGAGACTCTGTCGTCGGTTTTTCAAGGCTACAAGAATAAAACCGCAGATTCTGTCAATTTTTATTCAGAAACAAAAACTCCGACGGAAGTGGTTCCGGTGCACACCGAATTTAAACTAGATTTCGAACCTTTCTGTTGCACCGCATTTTTAACCGAAACCGTAGACACAATTTCTGAAGAAGTGACGATCTACGACATCGTTAACAAGGGAAGAGACAGAATTCTTCTAATCGAGAGTAACTTATTCGCTCACTACATCAGCGAATGGGATGATTTTTTACTAAAGAGAGACGACTATTCCAAAGTGATTCAACTATTCCAAAACGGCTTCGGCAAAATTATTTACGATTTTTTAACAACTGTTAAGATAAAAAAGAGTTTGGAAGCTGATAATTGTATAGTCTTTAAACTGGACAGTGTGACTTTAGACACGAAAATTTCCAAACAATTCCACGGACACCGCATAATCAAAATCACGAAGAATTTCTCCAACCCGCACAGTGACAATTGTCACGTCGATGTGATCTCGAAAATTTATCTCACCGAGGCTATGTTGAACGAATCGCACAAGACCAACCAGTGCGTCGAAAAACTGAAAAATGTTTTTGAACGCTTCATGATTTTTGACGGCAAGAAAAAGCGTGAAAATGTCGCCTGTTCTAAACAGGAACCCAAGATCGAAGTCGAAGTGTCCAACAACGTCGTCATGGAGAAATTCATGGGATCCAATCCTGTAATAGAGTGGTCTACAGAGGAGGAAGGCATCAAGATCGAAATATTTTGTTCCACCAAACCGGAAAGATTTGTAAAGTTGGGAACTGTGTACGCCACTGATGATGACAGTTTGACACAAAGATACATCAGCAGGGCCAATTTGATTTTGAACAATGTCTACAGGGATCAGGTGGTGAAAGACGTGAGGGCGCTGTTCAAAGACGTACGGAGAGAAGAATATTTGGAAGGTTACGACAAGAAGGTTTGCAAAAAGTCGATTATTTCCATCCTGTCTAAGTTAGTTGACGAAGGTTACATCAAAGTGTTCAAAGTGGTGATGACGGGCAAGAACACCACTCGCACCCAAAGTTTTATTTGCGTCCCCGACACTGACGCCCACCACAGTTTCATCAAGTCGACGATAGAACAGTTGAAATTGAAATTCTACGTTGGCTCAGCTCACAACCAGAAAACCATCACGGTGAAGAAAAAAATCGAGTCACCGTTCAGCAGCACCGACGTCAAAGAGAGCATCGTCGAGTTGAAACAACTGACGAGCGCCAAAATCGAGCCTAACTTGAAGTGCAACCGGAACGCGGGGAAGGGCTACGGTTACAATCCGAAGTTTGTGCGATTGAGGGTCCTGCACGAGCACTTGTTCTACGTCATTCGCGAACTGACAGAGAGCGAACAGTTGAGCAACAGACAGGTGTTCGAGCTGTGCAAGAGTTTGAAGATCAAGATGTCGCAAAATGACATCACGGACATGCCGCCGGTGTACCGCAACGAAGTCAGCTGGAAGATGTTCATTCCGGCGCTGCCTCAACACAGCAATTGGCCTAAAGGCTGGGCTCTGGCTTGCGACATCATATTGAGAATGCCGCTGTCGGTGTTCGTCAAGTTGTACAACATCACCTACGAAATACCAGAACTGGAGGAGTATCTGAGCCACCCGATCAAGCGACACTTTCTGCTGAAGTATTTGCCAGTGAGCGTCAGAAATGTGTTGTTGCACAAGCGAAAATACTTCCACAGCATCTACGAGATCCTTTGCTACCTCTGCTACGTCGGGTTGTTGCAGATGGGGCTTCGCAATTTCAAGGAGAAGGATCAAGTCTTTATTTATTTGAACTCCAAGGCCACTCTGTACGACACTTGCACCAGCAAACCCGGTTACAACCAAATCGAGGAGAAGAAGTACAAGAAAGTGCTGTTCGAGTTCAAGTCGAGCAGCGACGTGGAAATCTACTGGTCGGAGATGTTGCGGATTTGCATGAACACCCAGTTGGGGAAGCGAAAAGTCCTGGACGGCCAGTGCGTCACCATCGAGGATTGCGCGTCGAAACCCGCGATGGCGGCGACTCTGAGCGCGAAGACTTTCGAGGCGGCCGTGGCGAACGACAACGGGAGGGTCCCAGGGGACCGAAAAGGCGCCGCGGGTCTCGACTCCTCACTTTGGAGCTTCGTGAAGAGGAATTGGGTGTGGAGCGGTCAGATGGACACCAAAGCCGCGACCAGCGTGCAGTCGGCAGTGAACGGTTTGAAGAAGGAGAAGTTCGACCGAGCCCTGCCGCAACCCATCCAGTACGATTTGCTGGCGAAAGGGGGCGCCCCCGAGCGCAAAGTCTACCTGAAGCCAGTAAAAAAGCCCAACGTTAAGTCGATCATCGTGAAGAGATCGTCGAAGAAGAAGTTTGTGAGGCAGATAATCGCGCCGCGGACGAAACGCGTTCGAGAGTACTACGACGCCATCGATAAGTCGATAATGAAGAAGAATCCAGCGATGAGAGTCGACTGGGACGAGCACGAGGACCAGTTGTTGCGATATTGTCGCGCCGCGTCAGTTTTCTTGTGTCCAGAATTCAAAAAGCAGTTTGTCCCGTACAACATCATAAGAGACGTGCTGCACCGACTCTACCCCCAAAGCAAGAACAAGACAGCGAGAGCAATCCAGAGGAGAATTTATGTTTTGTTGACGAACGACGAAGCCATCAGAATCATGGAAAGCAACATCGAGAATTTTTTGAATTCGGACACGATCGCCAAATACTTCGACCAAATCCACAATCGATACAAATACGACATTAAAATCAGCGACGCGCAGATGTACATCTCTTTCATTTATCTGATGTCATACATACATAAGCACAAGAGGGAGATGAATTTGTTGCTTTTGGGTTACTTTGCAACTTTTGATTTCTTCTCGGAGTCAAACATTTCTGATTTTGAGGCTATTTTGCAGAGTGCCGAAGAGGCGAACAGCACTGTGATCTACACAGATCCTAAAACTGTCGAGGATGTGACTAAAGATACGATCAAGTCGGTCGTGCATTGCTCTATGGCTTGCAAGAAGAATAGCGTGGGATGGACTTTCTATTTGTCGAGAATTTACAAGAAGTTCAGAGACGACTTTATACGAACCGCTGTTGCAGAACTGAAGAAGGACCAGTTTTTCGTCGTCAACAAGAACTACGAGGGGAAGGGTTTGGATAATAATTGGCCGACTCCTTTGAAGTTTTCCCATCTTTACAACGTGGTGAAGTCGACGACTTTCACGATAGGGATGTTCCGCGAAGCTTACAAAAAATTCGTGGCGATTGTGGAGGCGCAAGTCAACTCCAAAGTCGGGAGTTTTATAGTGTTCAACGAAATCTACAGCTTCTGGGAGCAAGCGGATTTCATTTTCGAAATCCCCGAGATGGGTATTATTTTAAATCCCGAAGTGGCGGATCACGACGAGGTCATAGACGAACTGGCCAAACGATTTCGATTTTATCTGGACAAGATACACGAAAAGAAGAACGGGACGAAGAATAAGAACAAGGACGATGGAGTCGCGCACGAGAGCAGACAAGACAAGGACGTCACGAAAGACGTCGAGGAAATAAAACACGACGTCAGACATCTGATTTTCAGAGTGCCGTACTTGCTCGAAGGCAATTTAGAGTTGAATTTTAAGAAGATGCTGGACAGCAGCGACAGTTCGGAGATAAATGATTACATCAGTTCGATGATCGTTGATTTGAAAAAATTCGCGCAAGGGAGCGAGACTGTGGAGGATTTGAAGAGGTTCGTCGAGAACGTCGAGGATACGAGTGTTATGGACCAACAGGAATTAATGAAGAATCTATCGAAGGTGGTGTTTGCGATACAAACTATTCAACAGCAGAGTGTCGACTCGACCGCTGAGTCTGAGGATTCTTTCGATGACGCCTTCAAACTGTGGGAAACTGAGATTTGGGAGGAAATTCGGCCGAACTATGACGAAGAAGTGAACAGTCACAAGACGCGGTACATTAAAAATTACTCCAGCGGGATGGAAAATTGCATAAAGAGGGCGCAAGAAGGTGACTTTCCGTCGTTGGAAGAGATCAAAGAGGGAATGATGGCGGAGGGGGAAGATCCAGAAGACAGGAGAATTCCGCACATTACTGACTTGATTATGTTGCTCAACGAGGGCAGATTTCCTGAATTGGACACAGATAACGAAACTATAGAAAAAATGAAAGAACATTTCGTTATACAGTATCCTAAGTTGCAGCAGTTCATAATTGAAGATTTGGAAGAACTGAAGAGTCACGAAGTGACGAGAAAAGTGACGGATTCTTCGAAAATTGACACAGTTAAAAGGGCAACTCAAAAGTAATAAATATTGTTTGTTCACATCAGAGAAATAATTTTTTTAATTTGTAGTTTAATAAAGCAGCCCCAGTTGGATCAGATCATAACGTTCATTGAGGATTTGAACGGAACAGAAGACGACATCCAAATTACCGAAAATTTGATTGATTTTATTAAAGAAAAAAAGGAGTTGGGTGTGGCGGCACGCGACCTAAAGGCAAGTTTGACTTTTTTTAGGATTAGTCATTGATTTAATTTGTTTATGTAACAGGCTAGGTTTGCGAATCGAGTCGGATTCGATCTTGTAAAATTGTTGGACTTTTTGTGTGAAATCGGTGTACTTTTGAGAACCGGCGTCGCTTCGATCCTGTACGTTCATCACGAGCATCAGACGGAGTGGATAACTGAAACTTTCATGTTGACTCCGAACGAAAGAGAAATTTTCGAATCGAAGGAAAAACAAGAAATGAAAAAATTGAAATCGCTCATTGGAGAAAAACTCGAGTATTTTGTGATTGTTTTTTGTTGAATTGTGTGTTAATCTTGTGTTTTAGCTCGACGGAACCGCGAAAAGTCCAGTTGAGGCCGTGGACGAAACTCGATGGTTCGCTCAACGACGAACTCTTCCACGAATGGCTGTGTATAATTCTTTCTCGTTGTGTAGATTTGCCAAACATTCCATTTTTGACGTTGTGCGAAGTATTTCATTATATCAAACCCGTCGATATTTATTTTTTGTTGGAGGTACGTCGGTCTCACTTTTTAATAGCCGGCTTTAATTAATAAAATGTTTTTCAAGGTACTACAAGAACTTGGCTGTGTTGAAATCTGTTTATTTAATAGCTTAGAAAACAACGTTTTTTCTACAAGATATTCGATTGAAGACAGTAAGAATTTCAAAATCTCGATTCATCAATTACATTTTGCGATTTTAGGTAAAGCAACTTGTCTGGATAGCTTTGAAGAAATGTTCGTAAGACCGACAAGTTTCTCAGGGTTATGTTTCGGATCCCTCTTGGATGCTGGTGTTTTATTGAATGAGTATTAGGTTGCGTGTTTGAATTTGGCGCTGCAGCAAGTCTTGCCAACCTTTGATAAAAAAATTACTAGATACTAGCTTAAAAAACTAAACTAAAACCTGTGTAAATTTTATTAATTTGTTAAATAATTTTAAGTAAGTTTAGATTTCACTGTTGTTTCGAATAAAGTGCTGCGAATTTTAATAAATGTGAACAACAGCACGGGTTCGAGGTTCGTCCTAAACTTGTACTTGTATAAAAAATAAAGTTACTAGAAATTTGAATTTTTAAACTAACGTCATTAACTGTCAAATGTGCCGGCAACCATTATCTGAATTTTTGATTAGTATTGAACGATAGAACATTGATTTTTGCGATGGCAAATAAAGAAAACAATCCAGAATTGACAGAAATTTTAGAGAAACTTAGTAATGTGCACTATCCATCAGGGCCTATCCGTCAAAGTATGTAATTACAAATTTTTGATCACAAGCAACTATTTCAGTGTTTTAGGTGTAGAACGCATGAAAGCACACAATTGTATGCAAACTAATGAATTAGAGGCAATATATCATCTAGTCGAATCACACGTGCCAAGTTTGCGAATGAAAACGGTATTACGCTATGAAAAAATGCTAGTTTCAGCGTCGGACAATGCACAGTTGTCATTATGTAAAAATCACGTCGCAGCGACTTGTACGAATACCAAAATTGGCGATAACGTCAATCTAATGTTAGCTAAAATCAGAGAAATGCCGCCAGGTAATTTAATCCAGGTGATAAAGTTTTTATTGAGTTGATTTGTTACAGAGTGGACTTTGGTACAATTAACACCACATTTTAATCCGAAAGAAAATGTAGAAATAGATCCAAATAAGCACTACACAAATTCCTTATATATTTCAGTTTTTAATTGTGGTACAAACCAACCAAAACCATTTTGTGTAAATATTGAAGCACCTAGAGATAGTGTCACAGGATCCCATGTTGAATTTGTTAATGAAATTCGTTCCATTATATCTGATAATAAAAGCGCATTAACATCTACAAAAGTACAAACACACTTCAGAGGTGTACCTGAGAAACAAAATTATTTTTCAAAGAGGCAGTCTCTTGATGATCGTTTAAGAGTAAAAAGCTACACTTTGATCTTTTATTTTTATCATTTAAAAACATTTCTAGATTCTAGTTAGAGACTTACAAAATGTATATTTAAAAGAATGGAAGTGTTTTATGATTGGTAAATATGTTAATAATGATCTGGAAATCAAAATACAAAAACGCATCAAAGAATTTTTTAAAGCTGAGTGAGTCAGGTGTGCACTGTTGGAAATTGTTGGCTTATTTAATTTTGTAGAGCGCCATCGTTTAATTTAGATGAGAAAACTCAAAGTATTGTGCAGTATTTAGTAAAGGGCGCTCAGCAATTAACGTTGACTGAAATGAGGAGCGCAGTACAAACACTAATTCCAAATAGTGGCGCAAATAAAACGCTGCAAAGAAATTTGGGCGGGTTTTGCAGGAGTTTGGCAGATGAGCTGTCACTTTATGAACAGAAAAAACATCCTCTAATTTTGATCATTGATGATGTAAGAATATCCCACTTGTTTTAGTAGCAAATAAAATATTTCTTGTTAGAGTCTAGATTGTTTTCCATGGGAAATGATGGATATACTTGTTGATGTGTCTGTATCAAGACTGCCAAGTCTGCATTTGGCCTACGCGTTATTTCAAGAACACAAAGCGACCATCCAAAATGGATTCAAAATCGTCCAGAATCCGGAAAATGGAATGTACATAGTCAATCCCGATTTGGATTTAAGAAACATGCAAAATCGCATTACTAGTTTTTACGAGTATTGGTTACCCAGCTGGCAGGGAGTTGCCGGTTCTAAACCGACTGAAGAGCAATTTGAAAAAATGCTTGTTTCTGGAGATATATTCTCGTAAGTGAAAACTATCCACATGTTACGCCACTTGTACATTTTTATTTAACAATTTTTCTTGTTGGCCGTTAGTTATCACGGTCACGGTAGCGGCTCGCATTTCTTTCCTTTGTATAAAGTCGAGCGAATTCGCATCAACGCTATTGTGTTATTGTTTGGTTGCGGTAGTACGCAATTAAATATAATAGGGCCCCAAACCGAAATGTTTAGTACCTATCAAATGTACTTGATTGCCTGCAGGTAAAACCGATTTTAGTACATTTCATTATTTTTAAAAGTATTCTTTTAGTCCTTGCATTGTTGGAATGCTTTGGGAAGTCACTGATCTTGATACAGACGTTTTAACAACTGAGTTCTTGAGTCAGTGGGTTCCCAATTCTGATAAGCCTCATTGGAAAACTTTGGATAAGACTCAATGGAAAAAGGGAGAAAAAGGTGATGCGAAAATATGTATTCACTGAAACAGATGCTAAAGTGTAACTTTTTTAGTTGATTTTTCAGATAAAAATCTAGCAGTCACGTCTGGCAATTGCATCCAAGAGCCTGAACTGTTAAAAGCTTTAAGTTTGGCAAAAAAATCTCACCTACTTAATTTTTACTTAACAAGAGCCTCTTGTGTGGCTAGAGGAATACCAGTCAAGATAGTTAAATAAAACTTTATTTATAATTTTTTCATAATAAATTTTCACTAAAAAAAAACTGGCAACTTATTAAACCACCTGATCAGGTCACTGGTTTCGCCCTAGCTCACTTTTAATTCGCTTCAAAAGTGAAGGCATGAATGATAACTGTTTATCAACACAGTTCTTGGCGCAATTTTCGAAGAGTGACGTGAATTTACTTATCTAAAACAAAGCATATTTATCACAAACATTGCTAATAGAACTGTATGCAAACCTCTGCTTCTGTGGGATTTGGTCCCATTTTCACTCTTATATCGTCGTTACAGTCCATAACGCACCTCTGCAGTTTATTTTGAAGCTGTTCTAATTCTTTTTGGACATAATTTTGCGCGTAATTGAGCGGCGAAGCGCAGTTTTCGACACATTTTTGTACGCTTTCTAGTGAGATCTCACGGTTGTCGCAGCACCTGGCAGCACACCGATGCATCTCTGCCTGTAAATTATTTGAAAACATTTTTTAGAGTATTTGTTAATGAAAAGTACCTGCATTTTGCGTAAGTACTCCAAATCAAGCTCGTTGACCATTTTGGTCATCTCCTGTTCAATTCTCTGCCTTTGCTGCTCAACCATTTTGGCCGTGTTTGCTAAAATTTAGGTCTTGTGATAAGAAAATTAAAAACGTGAAATGCGCGAGGTTATAAAATTATAACCTAACTTTGTAACGTGACGTAACCTTACACACCCCCCAAATTTCACATGACAGAAATGTCAAAATATAACCTTACATTTACAATGTCAGGTTTGTGCAGACGGCTTTTGCCGTTGGAAATTAATAGTGTGAAGAATATTTTGTACCGAAATTACTCCAAACCCGTGATAAAACCATTGGAGAATGTGAAAGCGGAGTTGATTATCACTGACACTTGTGTGCAACGTCTAAAAAACATTACAAAGGGGTCTGAAGAATTTTTAAGAGTTAGCGTAGATGGGGGAGGATGTTCCGGTTTTCAGTACAAGTTCGATTTAGATTCAAAGATTAACGAAGACGATAAGTAAGTTAGAACGTCGCTCTTTAATGCATTAAAGTAAAAAAAATCTGCAGGATATTTGAGAAAAGTGGAGCCAAAATAGTGATTGATGAGACTTCTTTAGATTTTGTCAGAGGCGCAACTGTCGACTACCGCGAAGAACTGATCAAGTCATCATTTAGAATTGTTAATAATCCATTAGCCGAGCAAGGCTGCTCATGTGGGTCATCTTTTGCTGTTAGATTGGACTAAAATGAACTGAATTTGTGCAATTATTTATTTAGAACTTTTTTGCAAATATGTAAATAAATATGTTCAACTTAAATAAATTGCATTTTTTACAGTTTATACAATGGCAATAATATAAATAATTTATACATTTACCGATTCATTCAGGGAATGTTCATTTTCTAGTAGCAGCTTTATGTTTTAATGTTTCAATTTCATCACACTGTTTTGCAATTTTATCGTTTTGGGCGGCTAAATGTTCAGTCAGCGCATCTAATTGATCTCTGTAATTCTCTATGGTAATTATCAATTCTTCATTGTTTCTCTCTAGGCTCTGTTCCAGTTCTTTATTCATCAATGCCAAGTTTTCCAATCTTGCTTGTAAAGCTTCATTTTCTCCCCACAAAGTTTTAGTTTCTGAGACAGCCACTTGCTTAGCTTCTAAAATTTCCCTCAACTGTGATTCATAATATTTAGTCAGCTGTTCATTAGACTGGGGTTTTGAACGCAAAACTTCACACTCTGAGCGCCACCTATCTGCCTCTTCTTTCCAAAATATGATCTAAAATATTCTACTTATAAATTGCCAATCAATATAACAATGAATTACTTCTTTTTGTTCATCATTTGGTTTTTGAACATCATTATTCATTAAATTCTTGTGTTGAATTTCTTCAAGTTTCTTCTCAGCTTCATATTTTCCCTTCTTCAGCTTTGCTATTTCATCTGAATATTTTGACTCCTTCTCTTGTACCTCCTTTCCACAATTATCTAATCTCATTTCTAACCATGCTATCCTCTCCTTACAATCACTCAATTCATACTCTTTATCTGCCATCTAAAAATCCAGTGAAAATTATTTCAAAAACTGTATTTCTTCAAAATAAAATTTATACTTACACTGCTCACAAGCTGGGCATTTTCAAGAATTTTCTTTTGCAATTCTTCATCCAACACACTCGTATCTGACTGAAGAATATTCTCAGTGCTCTTGTTTTTACCCTTTTTGACATGACTGTTTACTTGGAGCTCCTGTTGCAACACAGAGATCCTCTTTGTGAGCTGTTCATTTCGAAAAGTTACACTTTCCATTTCTTGGTCATGCTTCCGTATCTTCTGCTCGTGCTTCTTCACAACGTCTTTCAACTCGTTGTTTCTGGCTTGCTCATCCAAAACGGCTTTTTTCAACACCGTCGCCTGCGATCTCACCTGCAAATTTAAGCCGATAATGAGCGGATCCGCCCTCCATTATTTATTCAAATCTAACACACTTTCGAATATTCTGCGGCCAGTTTTTGATACTTCACTTCCAAATCGCTCGGTTTGTCCATTTTTAGGTCTAATTACCCCGTTATTTGCCAGTTTATTTACTTTCTTTATCACATAATTAGGTTAGAAAATTTTGACGGGGATGACATCGCCGACGAGCTAAAGACCCGCGCACACTAAACCCTATAGATGGCGCTAATATGACAGTTATTAAATCGCAATCGCAAAATCTTCTGATAAATTAAAATTGTACTCAATATCAAAGAACTCGGTATCTGTATATTTATATTTAGCAAACTTCAATTCTCAATTCTATTTTTAACACTCATTACAACTTCAAGCCAAGACGTGACGAAATTGAAGCTAACTTCACAAAATCTCACTTCTTGTCACAGATTTCGGGACAAATTGTGAGACAAGCAAGCGCCCCATATTATTATACCCTTTGATTGATTATTGCGAAAACAGCTTTGACGTATCCCCGCAAATTACGGCTTTTCATGTCGACACCAATTAAGCCAATGGTGCGTTAGATTCGTTCATTTCTTAGACCACTTTTTGCGTTTTTTTGTGGTTATTTGCTTCCCACAACTCCACTCCGAATACTTATAAATCAGTGAGGGCCGTTTAAATCGTCCCCTCGCCGTGAAATCGCCTATTATATAAAATTTCACGCAATTTCATGTGCAATAAATCATGTTATCCGTGAAAGCATCCCCTAAAAGATTTGGAACTAGACCACCACAAATGCCCCTCGGGAATGTGGGTACCTGGTCGAGTTATTTTAACAAGTGCTCCAACAAGGTCGCGCTATTAAATATTTTTTAGATCTTATTCGATCATCCATCTGTGCGACACGCAGGTGAATGATTTATCGCTAAACATTGTCCATTTGAGTATTTAACTGCCCTTAAATGCCAGCAGATTATACAGATGAAATCAACACAGCATGAAGGCAAATAGACTTGATTGACCATTTTGTATTAGCCGACAGCGGCTTGCAGATGCCATAAAACAGATATCTATACAATGCGTTATTGTGGTGCCCCAAGTGCGATTTAAATCTTCCATGAGACATTTATTCACCTCATAACGCCAATCATTTTCGAATATAATTTTTTCGCTGGAATTTATTAATAAACGCGGTACGCAATGGTGAAGCCTTCGGGAATATCGAGGGAGCAGAGCAGGTGAGCTTTTTGTTCCAAGAGAGTTGCAAAGTTGGGAGCACCACCGCTTTCCTGATTAAATTATTACAAAGCTGCGGTCAGGGAAGATTTGTAAAAGTGGACGCCACAAGAAAAATACAATGTCGAGGGACATCTTCGGACAAATTAGTTACGCCGTACCACATACCTGAGACTTTTTTCAGTGTGGTACATTTTTTATACTATCTACTGCACTGTCAATTTTTGATCCAATCTATGTGCGTCTTGGGCGACCCTCGCCCCCTAATCCTTCTATTGATCCTTGTAATTTCCAATAATGTTACAAAACTCGAGCGCTTCCATCGATTCATTCTTGCTGTCAGTCAGGGTAAAACGCGAAGACCTTTTTAAACGAACCGTGTCGATTAAGTAAAAGTGCGTGGGAAGAGACCCTTTTCGAATCCCGGAACAATATTTACATTGGTTTTTTCGCGAATCGTCGAAAATACAACGAGTGCAGAGAGAGTCGAAAGAAAAACGAAGCTTAACACTTTTGTTGGGGCACTTGGTGCGGCTGGAAAAGAGCAGTGGGTTCCTCTCTTGGGCATATGCAGCGTGGGACCGGGGACTAGGCCGTGACAGATCCGATCAGCAAATAGTGCGCTAATTTGCTTATAATCCGGTTAGAACGATAGAACTGGAACATTGAGTGGATTATATGGAAATGCGCCCCGCTAAAGCAAACTGATGAGAAACGAGACCATTGTGGCGTTCGCTCCGCCTAATTTAATTGGCTGCAATTTGTCGCGGAGAACCGCAACCGAATAATTTGCTAAAAGAGACAATTTTATTCGGGTTAGTCGTTCTTCGCGACGACGATAGTGCTAAAGCGATTAGAATGAGGCGCAAGGCGGCGGAATGTGCTTACAGTTGGCAAGTTTTTCGGGCGAAATGTGGAGTTTTCTTAATGCCGTCAAGGAATTTGGATTAACAAAGACAAATCAAAAGTTCCTACAAACTTTGTCCGTGAATGAATTGTTTTGACTTGTTACCGGCTACATTTCCCCGTCCCATCTCATAAATACACAAAGGGAGAGAATATTTCCATGAATATTTGACGACGAATCACGGCGAACTGAACCGCGGAAAAATAAGGGACGAAAAAGTTCAAGTGAAGAGGGTGCTAGATGAAAACTGATACGGTTGATATTGATTTATGTGAATAGTTTTCAATTAAACAGGCTCCTCTGTTTCAGAGATTTATCTGCGAAAGGAGGCTGTCGTTTAGGCAGTAAATGAACTGACGAATGTAACAAGCAAAATTAATCGAACCAAAATACATACAGTGTTCCTAAATGGTTGTGGTATCGTGTAGGTTTTGACAATTTGAGTGTTTTGAATTTTGACGCATACCTACTAAAAAATAATACCAACCATCAAACACCGTCAAAATGACAGGTATAAGAGAGGTTAGGTTTATCAATCAAAAAATATTAACTAAATCAGTTTGTAATGGTTTGTAGACCAATTACAACTCCTTAGAATAATAAAACCTTTTGACTAGTTTTTATTGGGTAAATCCGAGGTACCATTTCACTTCCTTGTAAATTTTTGAATATTGACAACAGGCAATAATGACAGAAATGATATTTGACGATACCACAATCATTTTGAAACAGTTTGTGCAATCACTTGTCGATGTGTTTGTTGGTTACGTCACAGCTTGGTCCGGCGCCGTCTGCGATTGTCAAAACTGACGTGGGTCGCCATTTTTTTTTTGGGTCTGATTTTTGGGTTGAAGAATTTGGGTAGTGTGCGATATGCAGATGCGTCATCATAAATAAAACATGATCCGTTTTTTGTGGTGTTGGTGTAGTAAATTCGTGTAGTCGATTCCTTATCAATATTCATTGGGGGCGTGGAACATCTGTCTCATAAAAAACTGCTCTGCTCAGGCGACCGAATGTGAAACAAATATGTTTCTTTGTTTGGACCCTCGTACAGGAGAAAATTATTCAGATCGGCCGGCTACTAATTTTCGAAGCGTTCTCGCTTTTTCGCACGCTTTCCGTTTTTCGGTCAGGACGAAATGTGATTTACGCGGCGTCCATCTTTCGGACGTGTTATAATTTCTAGTCGGTTCGTTTTACTGGGGCATTAAATGGGAAGTCAATGAATGGCATGAGTTATAGTGTGGATCCATAAACTCATTGAAAAGCCTCGTAAAATCTTCGACGAGTTCATATGATGCGGCTGAACAAACAACAACCCATAAAATAAATTTTCTACAATAGATAAAAACTAATTGGTTTGTTTGTTTTATTTATTTCCTATAGGCTCGGGGTAATTTCTACACAAAAAAATTCTTGGTGGTCAGTCAATAATTGAACTACGTTCACAGTTTTGCTCTCTTTCTTTTTTCATCTTCGGTTTTTATGTTTGTAAACATTACGTAGTTAACGCGGTATTTAAAATAGTTTTTGCTGGAGTTTAACATCATCACAACTAATTAACTGCCACTACTAGGTGGTCCATTTATTATAAACTTTTATTCCTCTAGGAATGTACGTAGCTACAAGTTATAGCAACTAAACAGCGTTCACGTTGTTTTGGCATAATGGGAGACCATGATTTATTTTTTTAACGTTGGACACACTGTTTGATTTCCGCCACTAAAGTGCCTGACATACGGACCCATCAAAATGAACATAGCATGTTGCTGAATTTCCCGCAATGTTCTTCTATTGTAAACTAGTAAAACTGACAACAATGTACTAGACATTGACGCTATTTATAACCTCAAACTAAGAAAAACATAACCTAATTCAACAGACAACTTTACTATTACCAAATGCAAAATTTTCATGGCCTATTATGCCGAAACAACCTCAATGCATTTTATCTTGCCGGTTTATGACTTTTTTTTGTCAGAAAAAGACGCATTGCTTCGACGAAACTGCCGTTGCATTTTGAGTTGCCTGAGGTCACCCTACTTTTCTGTATTAGTTTTGACATAAACAATCTTGTTTCTGTTGGCTTTTGTGTTTTTAAATTTCGTTTCGTTAGTTGTTTTCTTGGTTGTTACCAAAAATCAGTCTTTTCTTAAGACTACACTTTTGTCTGTGATTGAACCAAACCTGCCTGAGTGTTTTGCAACTTGAGGAAAAGCAAAATTTTTATTTGCACCAAAATGGGGTTCACTGAAGCACACAAGGCAATCAAGGCATTTATGATTGAACCTTAGGACTTTATTGACATGGTGGAGACTATGCCTTCGGGAATTTCGTCAAATGCCTTGAGGTTTCTCTAATTGAAGTAAATTTTGTAGACACTTTCCGTGAAACCGACAATATCAAGAAATTGTTAAGAAAGATCTGATGTTGTATCTTTATGAAATTCAGGATTCTACGAGGGGTCCTCAAAAAAGGGAAAACGAACAAAAAGGAAATGGAATAATAAAAAGAAAACATACCTAAGTGAGAAAGTAGAAATTTTTTATTGGGGAAAATAAATTTGATTGTATTTTTTTTGCCATTGATATGTCTATGGATTCACATTCTTCAAAACGAGTCTCACTGAATGTGATTTGTTTTGCCCCAAAAATTATTTGCCGCTGGGCCCCTTTATGGAGAAGTCGCCCTACCCCGGTATCACCATAACCTTACTTTTTATGAAAATTGCAATACATCTCAATACATTTGAAAATTTATAAGAATAACCTGGACAAGTATCTTTGCTGATTTCTACTGCTACATATAATTAAAAAAGTGACTGGAAGTGAGTTCAAAGTTACTTAATGTGCCTCTATAAGTTGAATTTTTTTAATAAACAATTGTCAAAACGTTGTCTTGTTGGTATGAGCCAAACTGTGATTTTCATGATAATACGATTGGTCACATTGAGTGTCAACATTTTTTTATGTAACTGAGCCTGCGCCCTAACGAGCGAGAGTTTATTTCAAATTCGAAAAGGTTTCTCCTGATTTCTCATTAAATTTGTTTTGAAAATGAATTCACGGAAGAAAGGTACGGGAAGTGAAGTGAACATAACCTTAACCATGATTTGGTGTCAAATTGTTATACAGCTGGTCCATATGTCCAAATTTTAGGGTGGTACAGTATGGTTTTTTACTTCATTTTGACACTGACAATTGTTTATTAAAAAAATTTCACTATAGGTACGTACATCTATGATCAAAATAAGCATAGTGATTGAACACCTCTTTAGGCCTATGTTAAGTAAATGTAATACATACAGTGTAAAAACTAAAGTACTTAGTTCAATAATTTATTTTGACTTACCTATTTTTATTTCGGTTCCACAAAATGTACAAAGAAAAGAAAGTATGAAGACATTTGTAATTGTAAATAGGTTATGTATTGCTGGTTGCATACGCACGCAATTAAAAATAATTATTGGTTAAACTTTGTCTTATTTTGAATAATAATGCAAATATCTGCAGAACGTGAACACTTTGCCGTGATGGCCAGAATGAAAGAGCCGTCGCTGTCAATCTCCATTGTGTGCGGCCGAATGGCCCATGCTTCCTTAAAAAGCCCTCCACAATACCTACCGTTTCGGAAAGGATAAATATCTGAAAAGGCAACTATCAATAACCGTCGGATTAATGAAGAGCACCCCGTATTTGTGAGCATCATCGAGTGGGTCGTGTGACACCCGTGTCAAGAATGCCGTGCGTGTTTGGTTAGGCCGGATCCCCCGCCGAAGGCCAATAAAACCATCGAGGACCCTTGATTTCGGCGACTCAGCTTCCGAAACTCGATCGAGGAGACTTGTTGGGGACCGCTGGCTCGTATAATAACAGCGCGTACCGTGCATAGAGAATGCAAGAGATAAATGAAATGAACTCTCTGGATAAGAAATAAAGTAAACAGCACTTGTCGCCTCGGGGTTCGCATTGTAACGTTACGGATGAAACGGTGCAGCAGGCAGAGGGGTTTTCGCTGTAAACTTGGACAATATGGCTGGCCACAGTTTATTATCAACAGAGCAGAAACGGGAAGGGTTACACTGTGGGCATCAACGCAACGCCGCGTTTGCCCCACTTCTGCTCTTTAATTTAATATCACAAAGGGCAGTCAAGTACATTGAAATCATCAAACTTGATCCTAATTATGAGTTATGACCGCACCACGCACAACAAAATGAAGAAGAGACCATCGGATTTTGCTGAAATGGCGATTTTTTCTCGGCTTGCGAAAAGAGTTTATGTATGGAAGGGAGGATGATACTTTCTGTGATTTCGCTGAGCGTTAAGTGCGTTAGATTTAAATATAAAAATACTAAAAATCAGCTTCTGCAAAATATCCAGAGAATACCTCACTACGTAGCAGAAAAAAATAAGTGTTTTTTGTTTTGTTTGGTAACTTATTAAAAGCGAGAATATTTTTCAGGACAACGTTATTAATTTATTTATTTCTTGTGAAAAACGATACAATTAATAGTAAATAATACAAAGGAGCACTTTTAATAAATCAAAATGTGGAAGAACAGTAGTAACACAAAAGACAAAATTTTATAAAAAGAAAAAAGAAGGGGAAAGTCAAAGAGTTTTGGAAATATTTTCTACGAATTTAGATTGATTTGTTTTTTCAATTAGGTACATATTTCTTTAACGCATTTCCCATGATTTTTATTTTGATAGCTTTATCTTAGATTTAAGTCCTTCGTTATTGTTACTGACTTTCGCAATTTTCCAAGAATATTTCATTTTCCGTCATCGCTGATCCATTCAACACACAGAGGATGATAACAAAATGTTATAGAATGTAAAGATAGAAATCTAAAGTTGTTGAAATACATTTTTTGTACTCATAGCCTTGAAAGCAACGCTTCCAACATCCAACACTCACTCGCTCCGAAACGAGTGCTTCCCGGTCGACTCGAATGTAAAAATTGCAAAAAACGCTGGCCCTTTGAGGCATTCAAAAAAAAATCTGTCTTGATAATAATAAAATTTAGTTCAGAAAATACAACTTCCCTGGGTTTTCCTCCATTAAAAAATTACGGAAAGATTTATAATCGTTGAAAATTGTTCCTACAAAATTCACAAATTATTGCAAACATTGAAATTTCAAGTGAAGCAATTGTTTCTAATAACCAAAGGTCACTGACTACTTGGTTTTATGTTCGTTTATGTTTAATGTATTAAAACAAAAAAATTTTATGTAATTTTCGTACAAAAAATATTGTACCAACCACTTGGGTGAAGACATCTTCCGTTCATTCGCGCATTAATTAAAGGCTTCGCTCCTTCGTCGCTCGTGCTTTAAAAAATGCGCTCATGCGGGAACATCGTCTTCCCGCACTTGGTTCGTAAATAACTATTTCCTGTTTCCTGTTTATTTCTTTTTGAACCATAAGTTATTCCTAGATGTTGCTAATTTTTATTAAAGGGGCAGTTTTAGAAAAGGACCTTTAGTAAATTTATCTGAACTCTTGATAAATTTTTGACCGCATATCTTGTTCCGGTATTTTTTTACATTATGAGAAATTTTCACAAACGTTTCAATTATTGTCACAATTTTTTTTTCAATTCAACACTTAAAAAAACAGTGCGTATAAGTCATCATTAAAGCACGACGCCATGCTTTACTATGTTTATCGTACAATTTGACAGAGAAAGTTCTAGTGTCAATAAACAACAACGAAATTTTAATATTGCTTTATACCATGCGCTCGAAAAATAATAATCGACCAGGTCAGAACTATCATGGCCAGTTGGCACCGTTAGTTAAAATATCGCCGTATTTGATAACCGTCAAGTTTCTTTATTAGAGGTTAGAGGACTTAAATATGTTTCTTTGACAACAGTAATATTTCAACTAGAGCTGCTAACTGAACCATGATCGTCATGGCTTATTCAACTATTTTTTTTTCGATCGAATGGTATTACAAACAACTCGGGACACGACAGTAAATATACACAGTATGTCAATAAAGTATGAGTTTTGATAATGAAAGGAATCCATCTGCAATACAAATCATTTAAGAATAACTGAGTTACCGAATAGCATAATAAAATATGTCTGCTTACGCCTTGAATAGTACTCAGTGGTGGAAAAGGTCCCGAATTATCCATTTGATCACAAATGACTGAATCTGTTGGTAACAATGAAAATTTGAATGATTTTGGTACCACTGTAATCTAAACGCATTTCCGGTTGTCAGCTTTGACAGAGTTGACAAGCGAATTTGAAAGGGTCATTTTTGTAATAGCATAAACATACCCGACATAACCTAATTTTTTTTAATGTCGTGTCAAGTTAAAACATCCGGTCAGTGCCAATTACGAAACAGAAAAACACCAATATTTTTCAATTGCTGCAGTTGGCAGCCCTTGTTTAAATATTGCTGTTGTCTTATTTCTACCAAGTGACTATAAAAAATGATTGCAAATTTAGTTGGTTGGCATCCCTGTGCAATTGGCAAGTCTCGTTATTATCAACGTCATCTTTTGATTCATTTTTTAAATTGACGCTTTGGTGTCATCGTGCAAAATCGACACTGTAAATAAGATTTTACAGTACAGAGTTATTATAAATGTTTCTTACATCGTAGTTGGCTGTGGTTTATGGTATACTTATAATTTTGCCGCGTCTTCTGGATTAGTAAATTTGACATTTGACAGCTTACACTTGTCACTTGGCAATTAATTGTTTATAATTTTTCAAATTATTCATTAGGTGTTTTGAATTAGTAAAGGTAGCAAGAGTCTTTTTCAAGACTATTTCGTACAGGACATTAGTTACTTACACATAAACGCTTTCTTTACTCCAGCAACAACGAAACAGGATACATTTATTGTAATATCATATTACACGTAATCAACAATAACGAGTGAATTTCTTCAGTGTTCTCCTTTTTGCTGTTGTATTATTTTATTTTTTGTCATTTTTCAATATATTTGTGTTAAAAAAATTAAGAATTGTAATGACAACTTCGTTTTATTTGACTTTTGATTTGATACATTTGAATTTGAAAATCGGGTATGCCAACATAACTTAAAATATGTTGCCAACCTAACAAAATAAATGGTTTGGTGACAGAAACGTCTAATTGAAATTGGATTTGTAACAACGACAACACCGTCGCCGCGACCGTGACACTTCCGTGGTAATTTCTTTCGTTTCTGGGGCGCTATCCGTCGCTCGCCTCCTCGTTCCATTCCGACGGTCTCGTCGAGATAATTCCGAATTTTTTCTTGTAGATATTTTTTCTCGAAGTCACGTCAGAGTCGCGTTCTCGACTCGGCATTATTGGCGTTCTTAAGGAGATGCGCGTGCCGCGTCCGTGAGGGTCATCATGGGTCATCCGGCACCAGCTACATGCACGAGAACGTGCTCGTCTCGCACCACGCTATCCGAGTATCCGAACAGACCGGCCCATCCCGGCGTCCATACAGCACGCGGTCTTACACAAATTGAAGACTAAAGTATCCAGCATCATTTATTTCCTCCAACGGCACGACAACCGTCCCTTGGATTAATTACATCAAAGTCTGCCGAAAGTGGGACGGTACCGAACGATTTTTTCCCCGCTTTGGAGTACCTGGGGCGCTCTCCAAACCACACGTTGTAATTAGAAAATTATAGTGTGCGCGACTAATCGTTTTTTTGGACAAACATTAATAAAAACGGCCGTTTCGCGTTTTCTTGCGCCTCTTCCTAACGAGGGAGTTGTACGAATGGAACTGAAACTAAACGATAGTATCAACAAACGCAAAGGATTTGATACAGATCAGGTCGAATTAAAAAAAAAGGAACGTTTGAAGATGTAGAGCTGCTGCTGTATCTGTTGCACCAAGAATCAACAAAATATCATTCTCATGAATTGTTGTTGCTTGTGGTTCTGTTTCGTTAAATTTAATTCAAGTGCTTACGGTGGATAGTTGAGCAAATACTGAAAGGTTAAAGAGTCATCGTCGACAGCAGAAGGTTGGTGACTAATAAGAAGAAGAATAAATTATTGAAGAGACAACGGAAATTGTGATTATCCAACAACGTTGCACATTTTAAATTTGATTTAAGTCACAAGTCAATCCGAAATATAATCTTGGAAAAGAAAAGCAAAGAAAAGAAATGCAGTAGCAGCACCAGCAGTATTGACAAATGTCAAAAACTCAGTCAAGAAAAGAATAGCGAGTAGTTGTAGTTGCACTAATGAATCTTTCAATTTGACAACTCTTTTGTGTCAAAAATAAAATTATGAAGCTTTTTAGGTTGCTCATTGTATCTTGCGAATGAAATAAGCATTTGATACTGCAAACTCTGATCACTTTATTGTGTTCTAGATCAGAATCGTTCCAATATTTGTCTTACCGTAGAGTTAATTTTAGCAACCATTTTCTCTTATATTGGAGGCTTCGGTATCTGAAGATAAGTTTATTTTTGTGTTTTAGTTAGGAAAAGTTTAGTGAAGAATTATAAAGAGTTTCTTTATGATCATAATCAGCGGATGTAGATCATTATTAATTGTTATCATTATGTGTGTTTAAGTACTCACGATTTTTCGTTGTTTATACTGTTGTATAAACTATTGGAGCCCCATGTAATAGTTTACTTTAGACGTTCAAATAATAATTTTGTGAGTGGGAAAATAGTGACAAAGGGAAAGGACTACTGCATCTTTTAATCTCGAGCTTAGCGAGGGCAATAATTACACGAGGGATGAATCCTGTGGTCAATATGTTATTTTTTGCACGACCTAATGAATTTAATCATTTAATGACGTATAACTGTCAACGGGACATTATTCACTACAAAGGTTGTGCCAAAAATTCATAAGTGTTCTGTAATTTTGAATACAATTGCTGTTAAATTAGTGGTCAACTCTTATTTGTTTAAAATAATTGTATAATCACCAATTCTGTATTTAGCCCATTCATTTTATTTCCATATTTCATGCAAGGATTGTCCTTTCCTTAAAATGTAAAGAAAAGTGGTATATGCCATTCACGATGTTTTGGCATAAGGGGAGGCTATGGAAAAAGTGCATTTAAGTTGGCAGTAAAGCTGTCTGTTGAATTAGGTTATTTTTTTCTAAGTTTGAGGTTATAAACTGCGTCATTGTCTAGTGCATTGTTGTCAGTTTTACTAGTTTGCAATATAAAATACTCACACATTTTTAATCCAATTTAACAAAACAGGAAACTGACTTGAACAGACTACAGAATAGTAGGGACCGGGACCGAAAGTTAAAGTGGCTCCTGCACCACTTAGATAACCCACCTATACAGTGTCTTAACCAACCAGTTAGTAACTTGTCAATGAATTTTTTATTTTAACCAAAACGTTCCTAGAACTAGATTGTATAAAATCTTGTACCTACTTATTAAGCCTTACTTTATTCGAATCTTTCTGCAAAATATTTACACACCCATCGTCCATGACAAAAAAAAGAACAAAACTATTCAACTTCCATAATTTCATTAGAAAATTCTGAATCATCATTACCTGCATCAAATTCCGAGTCAGATTCTCCTAATGAAATTATTAAAGGAAGAACGTTTTCAAATGAAAGATTTCTCATTAATTTTGCCCAATCTTCCGAAATAAGTTCTTCACAATATCTACAAAAATGTTGGCAAATTTCAGGAGTACATTTTAAAATAGACTCAAGCCATAAATTCACAACTCTATCGCGAAGTTATAATAGGGCTTACAAAACCCCTGTGCCATTTCAATTGGGTCGTTGTTTCTTCCTTCACTATCCGTGCTACATATTTATCTTGTACTCACCTACGATTGAATTTATACATAAAAAGAACTTGACTTCACTGTAACTTACTGAAAATATGTTCTGCAGTCTAATACAAACACCATCAATACGTTTTAATGTCGCTTAATTATGATTACGGTAAATTCGGCAACATGTTACGTTCATTTTGATAGGTTCGCATGTCAGGCACTTTAGTGACAGCAGAGATGACAGAAATCAAACATGTATCCAACGTTAAAAAATGAAATCATAGCCTCCCCTTATGCCAAAACATCGTGAATGGCATATATATAGTGAAATTTTTTTAATAAACAATTGTCAGTGTCAAAATGAAGTAAAAAACCATACTGTACCACCCTAAAATTTGGATATATGGACCAGCTGTATAACAATATGACACCAAATCATGGTTAAGGTTATGTTCACTTCACTTCCCGTACCTTTCTTCCGTGAATTCATTTTCAAAACAAATTTAATGAGAAATCAGGAGAAACCTTTTCGAATTTGAAATAAACTCTCGCTCGTTAGGGCGCAGGCTCAGTTACATAAAAAAATGTTGACACTCAATGTGACCAATCGTATTATCATGAAAATTACAGTTTGGCTCATACCAACAAGACAACGTTTTGACAATTGTTTATTAAAAACATTCAACTATAGGTGATCAAGAAGGACTGTTTGAGTTGGTAGTATTGAATTTTATTTTTAAATGGTACAATTAGAGTAACTTCCGGTTGCTGATGGCATCACACTGACAGCCGCATCATTGACAAATAAAATTTGACATTTGACATAAGTTCAGGGCAAAAATGTTACTGCTTGAAGGATATATTTCAAATTTTACGTGCGCAAAGTACTACTTCCTTTACGTAGAATTTAGTGATTTTTATGTCAACCAATCTCTCGCCGGATAAACTATATCTACTTATTAATGCATTTTTCGATAAGATTTCTACAAACTACAATACGTATGTAATTTGTATTATTCACACCGATATAGGTATCATGCGTTCAAATGAAAACCTGGGCTGAGTAAGCGATGAAAAAAGTAAACCATTTGGAACAGTGTAAAGTTTGAATGTCCCGCCGTTTGACATGAATGACAATTGTTGATGTTTAATTGACACATAATGGAACATATTCGTTTTCACCAAAGGATGCCCTAGATATTTGCTTCGAGAATAGAAATCGCTAGTTATTCTATTTTCAATGTAAAACATTGCAAAGAAAGAAAAAAACCCGGGAGATTTGTTTATAAATTTTAGATTAGCTCTCAACATGTTCTAATTACATCAACTGTGAATTTACACTTTAAAAAAGTAAAACTATTGCCAGTTTGCAACGCCTTCCCAGCTCAGGATTTCATTTGAACGTCCGATAACCTTCTTAATAGATTATGAAAGATATGCATGTAAATTGACAGTTCTGGTTTTAGCATTCCTGCAGTAAGAAATGATAACAAATGGTACGATAATTTTAAATTTCAGGGTTTTACTTGGTGACGCTTTACGAGAGAGTAGATCATTTCTGCTGTTCTGTGGGTAGTCGAATGACAAGAACTCACACTGTGAATAGATGCTCAAAAGCAATAAGGCTAGTGCATTATTGCTTTCGAGCATCTATTCATTCAGTAATGGTACTAAGGAACTCTAAATAATTCAAGGAATGCACTTCTAAAGCAATTTACAACATCATAACAGATGACGGAAGGTGGATATGCCTATGCATTTAAATTTGAATATACACGGTGACTGACGAAAAACCTTTGACGCTGTATCTTACTTATTCTTTATCCGATTTGAATAAATGACACATCAAATGAAATAGTTCGAAAAACACTTCATTATTATCCTATTCCATATTTTTTTAGACATCTATTTTTTGACAGACGATAGCCAACTTTTTTTTTCAAATTACACTCTATATATTTTTTTATTCGTTCTTATAAAGAATCTTCTTCTGAATATTCTTACATTAAAAGAAAAAACAAAAAAATTATTTTAAATGAAAAAAATTGAAAATCAAAAATCAAGTAATCAAATTTGTAAACAATACAAAATCTATTCTAGTTGCTCAAAATTCCCTCAATGCTGTTGCAGACACTATCGATACCTTCTAGAAATGCCCACCTTTGCATTCAGTAAAAAACTTCGGGCTTTTTCCTGACATACTCGCACTATCTTTTTTCTTAACTCTTTTTGGGTACCTGGTGGGGTCAAATAAACATTGTCTCGAAAGTTTCGAATGAATATAAAGAAATCCAATAGATTCAAATCTCCAAAAATGCCACACCACAGGTTAACACTAAATCGTCTTTGGAAATTTTCTTCCACAACAACATTATAATATTATTATTATTATCAAACTGTTTCGACAAATGAATACTCAGAGCTTACTTAGTCATTTGGAGCATTTAGAACAAACTTCTCTCTTGTTTATTTTGGTCACTTGATTTTTAAATTTTGTACATTTAGGTACTCTTAAATTTCTTGACTTTTGTTTCATGAATGAGTATAGTTTTTTGCATTTTTATATTCAGAAGACAAATCTCTACAATACTGAATAAAAAAAATGTGCAGTGCTATTTGAAAAAAAGAAGCTGATGTTCATCTGTCAAATATTTTTTTTATTTAGTTGGTATTGAAGTGTTTTCAAAATTATTTCATTTGACGTGTCATTTATTCAAATCGGATAAAAAATAAGCAAGATACAGCATCAAAGGTTTTTCGTCGGTCACCCTGTAAAAGACACTACCACAATGGATGTTTCTGTGCTTGCAAATTGTTTTATATCACGATAACGCTAACAAACAAGACCCTTTTTATGGCATCAGAACTAGAATTATTAGAACACCTGCTTATAGTGCTGATCTCACACCTTGTGATTAAATTAGTTCCCCAGATTAAAACACGACGTGCGTCGTTTGATATTTTCAAATCCTGATCAAGCCATCGAAAATTTTAAAAACCTGGTTTCTAAAATATGCCATAAAGAAAGGTTGGAATTTTTGTTTTGATAACTGGTGCCAGCGAATATTTAAATAAATATGCCGAGCAGGTTTGTCACCATTTTGAAAAACAAACATGTTTTTAAATACAACTAAGATGTCTTTCAACTAAATTTTTTATTTACCATCAGTGTATCTAGCGTTGATCTAGCAAATTAATCTACATAAGATAATTCTGAATCAAACAAAACTTTAGTTTTTGGTACCGAACGTCATTACTAGTTTTGGAAACACAAAGAATATACTATATTATTTGTTGATGGTTACTGCTTGGTTCCTCATTTTCCGTCAGACCATAACTCCTTCCTTCTTCGTTCTTGTTAGTAGGCAAGTTGTCTGCTTCTTCTTCAATTCTTAACCTCTTATTTAGGTGTTGTCACACTACCTCTTTCTTGGTTTTCCGGTTGATCTTCTTCCTTTAGGTAACTTGTCTCTTGCAATTTTTACCACTCTGCTGTCTGTCATTCTTTCTATATGGTTGTTCCATTTTTTTTTCCTCTTACCGCTTTACCAACATCATCTACCTTACATGATACATGTTTTTCTAATCTTCAGTCCTCGCTCTATCTCAAGGCCTTATTTATTATCTTCCTTAATATTTTCATTTCTCCTGTTTCTAATATTCTTTGGTTTTGTTTCAGCTGTTTATATCATTATTGGTCTGACGACGCTCTTGTAAATTCTGTTCTTGATACGTGTTTGTTTTTCCATATACATAGTAGGTATTATTTAAGCAACCTGCTACTCTGTTAGCTTTGCTTTTCCGTCAATAGAGATCTTTATCCCTAGATGTTCCATTTCTGCTAATTTAGAGTTTTTGGAGCTTGTCATTTACTTCTTTTTCTCCTTAGCAATAGCGTGTCGAATCCTAGTTCTGACTTTGGATTCGTTTTCATTCATTTTTTTCGAAGGTTGCCGGTTTGAAGCGTATGGGTCCGCGGCTCATGCACATAAGTGTGTCCGGAGATTTATGACGAGGCAATAAATTCAGGTTATTTTGCTTTAACTGCATATTAGACAGGTAAAATACGATATAGTTGGGTTATAATAGGTATTGCGGTTTGGCCGTGTCATAAATCAAATAATTAAGAAGCGCCCGTCGACTTTTAATCTCGACGAGGAGTCCGGTAATGAGCGTCGCCGTCGACTTTTTAACAGTCGGCAGAGCGGCGGAGGACCGCCGAAGAGTATTGATCACGGTTAATTAGAAACGACGAAAATATGATCGTGTTTGTCGGTGTCGGTTGCGGTATGATGAAGGGAGCCATCCGTGGGGGAAATTTGGGGTTGGCAGGGCGACGCCGCCCCCGGGGCAGCGCTCGATACCCCCGGAGTCTGCGCCGCGACGACCGCCCCCGGGGCTCAAGACGCTTCCACGCACACTGTCAGCCAGCTTCAACCGAATTTATCAAGAGGACACCTGAACACCGCCGCAATTAGATATTTGCGAAATGAACGAAGCACCCACACACGTAGGGATGTGCTCCAGTTGCTCTTTTAGTAAACTTTTTTTAATAACTCGCACGGTTTTTAAAAGAGGAAAGTCAGGCCGACGGTGGAATTTTTGTCTCAAAGAAGTTTCAAAGAGCGCCGCACAAAAGACAAATTTCAATTAAGAAAATAACAAGGTCTTGTTACACAACTGCGGCCCTACCGATAAACTTCGACCAAATTGTTATTTTGTTTGTATCTCTTCTTTATCTTTATTAAATATTTATTTTTAAGAAGCATGTGTTTAGGAATTGAAGCTAAATAACCAAAACGATTAGAATTGTTCTTTGATTGTGTTGCTTACAACAAAAATTACACCGTTTTTTCAAATTATACGAAAATATAACCAACCCAAATAATTTAAAATGGAGCAAGCCTGACACATTAATTAAACAATTTTACAAAATGTTTAAAAAAAAGACGGTAATAACGGGCCTCCAAATAAATTTATATTTAGAGCAACCTCTGGAAATTCAATTGTTTGCAACATTTTTCCAGCGTAGAAAATGGACACAAGAAACGAAATAAAATTAGGTTAGAAAATATTTTTAATTTTTTTTTCCCTCTCCACGGAATATGACAATATGAAATTGGGAAAAAGCTTACTATGTACCTAACCTGTGTAACTCGGGAGAATAATTGGTTACCTACAAAAATTACTTTACACTGTTAACAGAATTAGAATGTCGCCTACGCCTACTCTAAATACAGGGTGACTGACGAAAAACCTTTGATGCTGTATCTTGCTTATTTTTTATCCGATTTGAATAAATGACACATCAAATGAAATAATTTTGAAAACACTTCAATACCAACTAAATAAAAAAAATATATTGAGTCCAGTTTTTGACAGATGAACATCAGCTTCTTTTTTTCAAATAGCACTGTACATTTTTTTTATTGAGTATTGTAGAGATTTGTCTTCTGAATATAAAAATGCAAAGAACTATACCCATTCATGAAACAAAAGTCAAGAAATTAAAAAGTAAATGTACAAAATTTAAAAATGAAGTGACCAAAATAAACAAGAGAGAAGTTTGTTCTAAATGCTCCAAATGACTAAGTAAGCTCTGAGTATTCATCTGTCGAAACAGTTTGATAATAATAATATTATAATGTTGCTGTGGAAGAAAATTTCCAAAGACGATTTAGTGTTAACCTGTGGTGTGGCATTTTTGGAGATTTGAATCTATTGGATTTCTTTATATTCATTCGAAACTTTCGAGACAATGTTTATTTGACCCCACCAGGTACCCAAAAAGAGTTAAGAAAAAAGACAGTGCGAGTATGTCATAAAAAACCCCGAAATTTTTTCTGGATGCAAAGGTGGGCATTTCTAGAAGGTATCGATAGTGTCTGCAACAGCATTGAGGAAATTTTGAGCAACTAGAATAGATTTTGTATTGTTTACAAATTTGATCACTTGATTTTTGATTTTCAATTTTTTTCATTTAAAATATATTTTTTGTTTTTTCTTTTAATGTAAGAATATTCAGAAGAAGATTCTTTATAAGAACGAATAAAAAAATATATAGAGTGTAATTTGAAAAGAAAAGTTGGCTATCGTCTGTTAAAAAATAGATGTCGAAAAAAATATCGAATAGGATAATAATGAAGTGTTTTTTGAACTATTTCATTTGATGTGTCATTTATTCAAATCGGATAAAGAATAAGTAAGATACAGCGTCAAAGGTTTTTCGTCAGTCACCCTGTATATATTTATTTGAAGGCCCGATACAATATAATATCCTAATAACTTAAAAAAACATTCAATTCAGGATTATTTACTGTATTGCAAAAAGAAAGAGTAGGCCTCTTGTAATTAGTGTATATAATACAGTTTTTTCAGTAATTTCATTTGATTTAGATCTCATTAAAATTGGATGAAAGGTCCAGTTGTTAAATTTTTTCATGATCCTCATTTTGAATCAAAGTTTTATTTTACATTTTTATTTGATAAAATGTATACCACTCTTAGTCAGCACATTTATAAAGTTAATACAAAATGTGCGAAGTAAGTTAGAATTATGGTTTATCATTTTTTTAATTTCAGTTTAATGTAATTTTTGTTATATGTACCTACATAAGCAGAATATTAATTATCTATGCTGCTTAAAAGAATACATAATTAACAAATAACCAAATAAACTTATTTAAGAAAGTCGCTTTGTGAAAAACGAAATCGCACGAACCCAAATAACTTTTCTCTTGAGGCTCCAGAAAAATGCCACGTTTGTTGCACAGTATGAAATGACGTCTTTTTGAGGTATGTTGATGTACCATTCTGGATCAAGGGGTCCGAATTTTGATAACAAAAGTCGACGTGGGTCCCATGGTGCCCGTGTGGCGTACAGTTTACTAACGTCTTCTGGATGTGGTGTGGGAAGCGTGTCAGCGGTTGGTGGTGTTTGCTGGGCAAGAAAGATGAGCGAGTCGAAGGAGTTTGCCAATGAAAGAGGACTTACAAGTTCAAGAGTACAAGTCTGTGTGTCTAAAATCTGTGATATATCGGTCTATGGTGCTTATTTTTTTTTACGGCGCGTGCCAAATCGCTAATTTTACATTTTAAACCCGCGTCGCGGCTAAACCGTTAGTGTTACAGCAAGATGATGTTTATTATTAGCAACACCAAGATTATGTCCTGGATGACATTATCGCACGTTTATGGACTTTTGGGTGATCATTTCATGCAAATTTTTCGACATGTTTTTTGACGTACCACTTCTCCGATAAATAAATATGTAATTATTTACATTAGAGTACGGTAGGGGTACTTTACAGCGCGAAAACTAGATTTCAGGCACGAGGTGTAGCCGAGGCTCTGATTAGTTTGAGCGCTGTAAAATACCCACTGTACGACATTTGTATTAGACTTTTCGGCTGACCAAATGTTTTATTTTGCACTTTTAGAGAGTTTTATGAAATAACAAACGTCAAACTTTTTGACATACAGAGCTGCCAACCTGACATTTGTATTTTCCTTATTATGCTTACGATTATTTATTAGTCAATAAACATTAAAGAAACAAATTTATAGGAAAAATAATATGTACATGTAAATGTGTTTTTTTTACACTAAATTAAAGTAACGTATGAACATTTTAATTTTAAAAAGAGTAAATTTACCGTACTCCCCCACAAATTTACAACATCCGTCGGGAAATCGCAGCTACCTTAACCTAAATTGAAAGGTAAAGATGTGTTAACCAGTTAGGGAAGCCGAAAATATTTTTTTGTACTCATAGCCGTGAAAGCAACGCTTCCAACATCCAACGCTCGCTCCGAAACGAGTGCTTCCCGGTCGACTCGAATGTAAAAATTGCAAAAAACACTGGCCCTTTGAGGCATATGTTCAAAAAAAAAATCTGTCTTGATAATAATAAAATTTAGTTCATAAAATACAACTTCCCTGGGTTTTCCTCCATTAAAAAATTACGGAAAGATTTATAATCGTTGAAAATTGTTCCTACAAAATTCACAAATTATTGCAAAAATTGAAATATCAAGTGAAGCAATCGTTTCAAATAACCAAAGATCACTGCCTATTTGGTTTTATGTTCGTTTAATGTATTAAAACAAAAAATTTTAATTTAATTTTCGTACAAAAAATATTGTACCAACCACTTGCGTGAAGACATCTTCCGTTCATTTGCGCATTAATTAAAGGCACTCGCTCCTTCGTCGCTCGTGCTTTAAAAAATGCGCTCATGCGGGAACATCGTCTTCCCACACTTGGTTCGTAAATAACTATTACATTTCCACCACTGACGCTGTATACTTGCGAAGCTTAGTTTAGGAGCTGTGACCCTTACAAAAACGTTACTCGTAGTCAAAGATGCAGTCATGTCATCTCTTTTCACACACTTCTAGATTGTATGTGGGACATATCCATTGCCCAGAATAAATCCTTGTCGAAATTCGTATAATCGTATATCCAGATTCCGTCACCTGATACATCATCTTGTAGGCTACCTTAGAGGAGAGGTTTCTTGTTTGTATTTTTTTTGTAGTTTCTTTGTACAGTTAGAGGCGTTTTTGGTTTTAAGGAGCTGTTAGATCATAGGACACTCAACCTCCATGCAAGATATTATCGACAATCACTACGATATCCGATGTGTTTTTTTTTACAGTTCTTCAGGTGATTCGCTCATCGTCTTGTATCATTCTTTAAACAACTGGTATACTTTCGTCAATAACAACAGAAATATACTTTCCTTCAAGTGTAATAAACATTTCAAACTTAACTTAATCGTATAACAACAACGCAATTTCAATGTAAAATAACACATGTTACAACAACTGACAGATAAAAGCTCCCGTTTCACCCAGTAAAAAATGGGTTATTAGCATTGCAATAAAGAAGCAATGATCGATTGAATTTGCTTTTGTCAAGCAAAATAAAATTTGTTCCCCGGTTTTTTGAGATTTTCTTGAAAACTAAAAGAGCTAAGGAATCATTTTTTAGTTCAAAAGAAACATCTCGAAAAGAGAAATCCAAGGGTGTCAAATGCCATATGTTGCCTTAATAACTAATAAGGTCGATTGAATTTTTGGCAAGAAAAACTGAAACTTTCTTCCGTGTTTTTGCAATTTTCTTGCAAACCAAAAGAGTTCAGGTATCCGGTTTTAAACGATCATTACGGATATTTTTTACCAAGTAATCAGTGACAATCTTTTTGAAAACACTATACCACCACTCTTTGCATCTATAGTCCAATTTTTACCCTTTTGAGGTGACGTCACGATTTCTGTCCTCGCTTCTCGCTATTGAGACAGAAACAGAAAAAAACAAAAAAAAAGGCACGTTAATTATATGGTCACTTTGAGGTTATTTTATGCTTCTGTCAATTTGACAATTTTTAATTTCTTTCACTTATTACATTGATTACAAACATAACCTTTCGAAGCAATTGTCAAGAAATTTGACACATTATAGTAAGTTATTTATGATCAATTCAAATCTGTTTCTGATCCTAGCTCAAACATACGTGAAGTTACTAGATAATGACGTCATCGCAAAAGGGTAAAAATTGGACTATAATTTCCCCAACGGCCATCCATCCAAACAGTGACCACAGTCAATGTTGCTTAACTTCATTGACCGAATGTTTTAAATATTTTTATAAGTATTTAAAAATTTAATCAAGAAAAATCATTGGATACAGATTTAATTTTTTTGTTTATATCTTATTACAATAAAGTAATTATAGCTGGTTCATAAGTCGCTTTACCATTCAAGGATTCAATACATTATGATTTTTATTTATTGGTTTACATAATGAAATATCGAATGTGAATTTTTGCAACACCTTTAAGAATGTAGTTATTTTTTAATTCATATTGCATATTCGTCCTCAAAACAACATGGTTCGATTACCTAGGATGCTGCACGACACTAAATCGCGACAAAATGGATGGAAGGGAAGAGTGCCGGAGAAGAAGGAGAGAGAAAAATACTACCAGAAGAACGGGTGTGCCAGTAAAGAAATGGAAAGATATAGAGCAAAAGGAAGATGGATGAATGTAGAGCTGAGTGAAAGGGACAAAGATACAGATAAGCAAGATAGAAGGGAGAGAATCAAAGAAACCAGATACAACAGGGAGTATAAAAGGTGTATGACAGAGGAAATTCCGAGGGAGAGAGAGTGCAAAAGAAAGAAAAATGACGGGGAGATTTAGATGTGGGAACGAGGAGAGAAAAAACAGGTATTGGACAGAAGGAGAAGAAAAAAGGTGCAGAATGCCCTATGAGGCGAAAGAGACAATTGAGCACATATGGAATGAATGTAGCGAAATGAGAGAAAGGGAAAGAAAGGAACGGGGAGAAATACTGAATGAAGACGGAAAGGCGATAGGATGGATGAAAAAGATATGGAAAAGGAAAGACAGAATGGAAAAAGAAAGGAGTGTTGGATAGAAAGACATTTTGTTTTTTTTTTGGAATTTGTATTTTTTTAGATAAAATTGTGTGCAGGAACAGGAAAGCCCGTACGGAAAATAAAGCATTATCTACAACATTGTTTTTACCATTATATTTTGGGTTTAAATAATTCTTCACAATTTTACACTAGAGCTAACTTCTTGTTTTTGTTATCACCTTAATTTTCACATGATTAGGTACTGCAACAATTTTTTTCCTGAGGAAACAGGAAACATTTGTTCTGTTGCAAATTTTGGAATTTTATAATTGGAGTCGTCGACTTACTATGCTAATTTCCGGAGGTTTAGTTTAGAAATATCTATCGTGACGGAACCACAACAACTCAATTAGAGAAGCGCCGTCTTTTTCATTTCCGCCAACTATTAAACCAACCCTAAACCGTGCAGTTTATTACTCAGCTTGTCAATTCTCGCTTGCGGTGGTCCGTGGAGTTTTTCTGGTTCCGCAGAGGGCGTTATTGGTATGATTAGTGCAGTGAATGGCACCCTCGCACGTTCTAGCATTATGTCTGGAAGGGCCAAAGGGAATCAGAATAACATATGAGAACGCGTGTCACCCTCTGCGGTCCGCAGAGACCGCACTTTCACGAACGAATTCATCCAAAAATATCAACGGCATCCCTTTATTGACAGCGACACCCTTCACCGAGAAAAAAGTGAAGAATAGAAGAGTGGAGTCTGGAGAAGTAACCGTCCGACTTGTCAATTTCCAGTGCCTTACCGTCCATTGAATTGTAAATTGCCGTTTGCGCTCCAGATTTGATGCGATTGAAAATAAGATAAAGCACTTGAGGGTCGTCCGAGCTGAATTTAAAGCAGCGTGCGAGGTGCGCGCGCACGTCCTGATTGGACCACACGATAACAACCGAACGTCGATGCTTTAAATTTAAAATTATAGCCTTGGCTTATTTATGAGTTATGAGTGCCGTTTATGTTAGAAAATTATCCATATTTTATAGTGCCGTCGCATCATCGGACAGACTGGAAAAATAACAGTGAAAAACAGCGTAGGGCAGATCGGCAGAGATTAGCTGGCTCCACTCTGGATTCCCGTAATTGGTTTATTGAATCACTTTCGGAAAAATAAAGTTGGTGGTACTGTGCTCGAACGTGTGCATACGTGAAGGGTGTATGATTTAAATCAGCAGTTGCTGCAACCAGACCGAACTCGGCTACAGCGAGAAACGAGGACTAATTGGAATATCCTGGGGCTATCCTCGCTTCGGATCCTTGTTCAGCCAGGATCGATATGTACAGCTTACCAAATAGCTCAATGATTCAATGCTTTTATGGACGTGTCGTGCTGCGAACGCACCGGCCGTCGGAAAAAGTATTCCGAAGACACATTTTTCCTCATCCAAAAACAACGATCGATAGCTGCAGACACGTGTCGTCACTTATTACCTTACTTTTAACGTACCACCTCAAGTCGATGACAATACCTAACACGACCGAAAGAAACATCCGCAAAGAAGCCATCCAACGTTGCTTCCGACCATCAGGTTAAAGATGAAAGTAGCGCAAAAGTCTGCTCCAAGTCTTTTTTTGATTCATCTAAATGGAACTGTTATAAATTAATTGGTTGTGACCTCTCTTTGAAATGTTAATAATCATTTTAAATTTTATTCTTAAAGTGTGCGAACATAAAGTCAGTTTCTTTCTTAAATCAGATGACATTATCTCATGCCTCGCCTCCGTTATAACAATTGCTTTCAAGATGGTTCACTATACTTCACTGTTTTAAGATTTTTTATCTTGTAACAATCAATATTCCAATGTTGTGGATTGCAGATTCCTTTGAAATAAACAAAAAGTAATGTTAACATTTTTCTAATAATGAGAGAAAATTCTTGCTACACTGCAGATGGCTTCTTCGGTACATTCTCGGTTCCATTTCATTTTTTATATAGCTCATCTCTTATTCTTCCTTTATGTGTAGTTTTTAACTTTTCTCTAATTATTAGAGACTCACTCTCAAAGTCTTTTTATATTTTTTATACTAAAAGTATCGTGCGTTCACTTAAATTTATCCTCAAAGTTGGCGTTGAAGAGTCGATTGTGAATGCACTACTCGTGTAAAAACGTTCCAGTTTCTGTACGTTAATTTTATGATACAATCTTTGATTGGGGTTCGAGGTGCACTCTTTGCATATGGATTTCGCTAAAGCATTCGCCATTATTAATCATTCCATTTTGTTACAAAAGCTTGCCGCTTATGGGGTGTCATACTCACTTTTAACGTGGTTTACAAGTTATTTATCTGGACGATCTCGACAAATAAAAGTCGGTGGTTGTCCGTCGTATATCACCGGGTATTCCTCAGGGGACTATTTTAGGGTCATTGTTGTTTTCACGTTTAGTAAATGACACATGTAGGTGTTTCTCTAGTAAATATGGCATATTTGCAGAAGGCTTAAAATTATATAGATCTCTAACAGGACATAATGACATCGTGCTTTGCAATCTGATTGATAAATGGTGTAGTAACAACAATATCCTTTTGAATGTTGATAAATGTCAACCCATAAATTTCAATAGGAAAATGATAAGACCTTCTAATCCTAATTATACTTTGAATATTATGCAATGAAAAATGTAGTCAAGGATTTAGGTATTTTATTAGATAATAACATTATGATACTCTGGTATGTAAAATTAACAAGACACTTGGCTGTATAAGAAGATATGGACACGACTTCAATAATATTCACTTCTCGAATGTGATACTACGTAATTATAAACTACATATCGACAGAATTGAATCTGCTTTAGAGGAAATTATCATTTTGTTAAGTGGATGTTCTAGGAAATATTTCAAATTATCAGTTGAACCAATCATACTTAGTTAGGTCTAGGTGATCACGGGTTAAGAACATTCTTTGCCATTTGCTTTATGTAATACAAGCCACTCAACAATTTCATTGATGCTCCAGGATCAATTGAATCTGTATATTTTTACGTCCCTCAGTATTCTATTAGGATTAATCCTTTTTTTCGCATTGTGCAATATAACAATAATTATGTACTACATTCATTCTTGAATTTTTATTTACCTGAATGGAATAGCTATTGTATATAAAAAGGATTTATTTTTTCTGTTAGCCAACACGCTTCTTTCAAAAGTAAATTAAAACAAATTTCAGATATGTAGATTAATTATTGTAGAAAGTGTCTCTAATAGAACGTACATATATCAATAGTCCTGTGCTGATCTGTACTGTAGCAAATGTGGTAGTACCAAATAGAAAAGCAGAGGTTATGTAAGTCCATTAATGTCAGGTTTTTAATAGACTGTTGTAAGATCAAAAGCAATTAGAATAATAGAAAAGCTGAAGAAAATCACAAGCGAAACAAGTAAGACGTCGAACTCACAATTGACGCTAAGATTTAATAATTTGACATTTGACTGTTGACATCTGAAGTGACGCTGTGACGGCTTCAATGGCTCGACATAGTTCGGCAGAATACAATTATAGAGCCGCACAATTCCACAGGACTCTTGATATACGATATTTATTACGACACAAATGGCTAATACCATAGTGACTTTTAGTTTATAAAACTGGTGTACAGATCTTACTGAAATGCATTCTAGTTTATAACTTGGACCGTACTGCTCTTAAAGTTTTAAGTTTCCAAGGAATGCCCCGGGTATGCAGGCTCACACCCTGGAATTGGATCGCAACGCTTTTAGCATATAACTGGAGTAAAAGACAGACTGTTTTCAACTAGATTTATTATTTGTCAAGTTAACAGAGTGCTTGTAATCAAAAATTACCAAGAAGTGGTGCCTAAAACAGATCTAAAATAAAAACAGGAAAGTGCTAACCTTCTGCTTTGGAAAGATGAGGTGTACTTGATGCCGCAAGTTTGCACCTAATTTCATTGAAATCCGTGTAGAGGTATTGTTGAGTGAACAATAAATATCGAGCGATCCATCGAATTTGTTATTAAAAAGTTATACCGTGTGAGCAACAAGTACTGATTGAGTTGGCAATAAATTCTGGTGATTTTTGGTGACTTTTATGTCATGTTCCAACGAGAAAACCATTTTATTAATAAACGATTACAAAAACCAAGAGTTTTAAATTTGAAATGTATACCAGCTGTCAATAATGTCAATAAAACAAACCGAAATAGGTACAATTCACAGTCTTGAAAATTTTATGTAAAATTTTTTTTTGCCAACTGAATCAGTTATTGTTGCTCACCCTGTATTATCAGTAGTAGGTTTTGGACCTAAATAAAGTGAGAGTTGTAGTATCGCGTGTTCAAATGAAATCCTGGGCTGAGTAGGCGTTGGAAATTAAAACGTTTAGAATAGTGTAAAGTTTGAATTTCCCGCCGTTTGACACGAATGACATTTGTTTATGTTTAATCGGGACATAATTGAACATGTTTGTTTTCAGCAAAGGGTGCCCTTAGATATTTGCTTCGAGAATAGGAATCGTTACGTTATTCTATTTTCGATGTAAAACATTGCAAAGAAAGAAAAAAAAAGAAAAAAATTTTGCTCCAATTAATCTACGCTTTAAAAAAGCACAACAATTGACGGTTTCCAACGCCTTCCCAGCCCAGGATTTCATTTGAACGCGCGATATAGTAAATAAACTATTTACATGGTTAATGATGTACCCAGAGTTCCTGGATGGTGCTCAGAGAGGATCTTCACTTGTCACAATCACCAAAAATTGTAATGCTTTCTTAATTAATACTGTTGTATTTAAAGAGTTGATCATTGTTATGACTTATTTATTAGCTTGTAATCTAGTTGTACAGCACATTATTTCCTGTAATTGGGTGCTTCCTGTAGGAAATATATTTATTATTATTATTATTAATTCATACGTTAAGTACCTAGGAATAATATGAAAAATGCTGTGACAGACTAGCTCTAAATGTTCTTTCACAATGGCATGCTTGTCTCTCGCTATCCAAAAACTAAATAATTTATTTTACAATACACAACGAAAAGCCATGACAGTTTTCCGTTGGAAAATCATCCGTTCAAGAACTCTTGACTAGTTATTAGCATCAACATCTAACCGACAGAAATTCAATACTTCAACAAATCAAAGTGCCATGCCTGTGACCTAATGGAAAAATGTTGTCTAGAGCGAAAGTTAAACCACTTAAAGAAATTGTGAATGTGGTTCTCAACGACGCAAAGGATTTTGAAGGTTTCTATCGGCAATTGATCTTTCAGCATTTGAACAGTGATGATGGATTTGGTTTAGCTATGGGCTTTGAAGTTAAAGAAAATGAGGAGAGTAATGATAATGAGCTATGGAACAGAATTCAGTTGAAAATGGAAAAAGGAAATAACAATTTAAGTGTTGCAACGGAATAGATTCTACATTAATCAAATATTGGAATTTTGTTACTCTTTCACCTTACTTTAATATAGGGTCATTATAAATGATTGTCCCATCGCAGTTGGTGTTGGTGACAGTCTTTAATGTGCCGCAAGCCTTATAAAATGATTGAGACTAGTATCGCCGATAGGCGGCGCTTCTGGCGATAGTGGAAATCAAGTTTACTAGTTTGGCTAACGTTGCGAGGCTGCGGCACATCTAAAATTTGTGTGGGATTTCAACGCCTACCGCGATGGGACAATAATTTATAATGACCCTGTATGTAGTTTTAGATAAAGTTTAAAATTTGTTTGGGTCAATAGTTAAGTTAATTTTAGTATCTCTTACTGATGACAAATGATATTTGTGGGGGTTAGTTTTTTGGGGGAAAATAGTGACCTACTACATATTAGCTGAAAAAAATGAGTCGGCAATTTAACTTTTAACTACATGTAAAGTGAGTTCATTGGGGTTAGGTGCTATAAATAACAATGTTTCAGTGCATTCTTTTTGTGTAGTAAATATGTATTTTGATACATTAAACAATGACATTTGTTATTTTTTATAGGCGCTACACTTTAACGCTAATTATCCCAGAACAATCCTGCTGGGAGTTAATCGCATTGTTGCATAACATCATCGGATTATATTTTTGTTTCATTATCATGGTCACCTACCTACCTAAGATCTAAAATTTTGTTTTTGAATCAAAATTGTCAGAACTATAAGTAAGAAGGCTTTAGAGATTGTAATTCTTAATTATGGAACACCCATAGATAGAGAAAAGAAATCTTTTTTTTTCCACAGAAGTAGAGGATTAAACAAGATTAATGAAAATGATTTGTAATTGTATTTAATTACATCACATTAATGGCAACATTATCTAGCAAATAGCTTGGACAGGTGTTGATTATTTAATTTTGAGTCATCGTTTACTTGTTTGTTCTACGGTTATTAATTGACGTATGTACAGATACAGACTGTTTAGAAAGTAATGTCAGAAAACTGGAATGTAAAGAATTCTCGAAGAACTTATGCTTCACTTGCAACACCCCCGTCCACCTGGGGCGGCGACCGCGGCCCACAGCGCGAACGGTAGCGTTCCCGAATTATGAGCGCGGCGCCCCTTCGCGGGGGCCATATTGTAAAAGTGCACCCCGGTGAGACACGGATGGTTAAATGTTTAGCCGGTCGAAACAATCGCACCTCGGGCTGGCGATGCTCATTTGTTATGCGCAACTGATTTGATCTACCGTGTTCGTGAATAAATTAATGTAGGAGTAGGAGTGCATACATATTTAAATTTTGGAGGCACGATTTTTGGGTTGCGATGCTTCTACATGTTCCGCTCTGCGGGCACGCAATTAATCGCCACAGTTACCATCGGGGGCTCTTTTTGTTCTTGGGCGACGATGAGAAAAAGCTCCCAAAACTGTGAAGGAACGGTCGAAGATATGCGGTTTTTCAAATTATAAGCTGCGGATTGTGTTGATTCTTTATACTTACTACATTGTTTGTGACCATAATGATAGGGCTCGATGGAAATCGGTCTGTGGGAATCTAACTCGTTATAAAATCGTCTAAACACTGTCATTTTGTAAATGCCATGGTACCGATGGCTTGATCGTAAAAAGAATCAAGTTTGGGCGGATGGGCCATCAATGACAATTACTTTGCCGAAGAGATGGGGCTTCTGGTGCATATTTTACTTAATCGCGTTCTCGGTACTGATTTCGTTTTATTTGATTTATTGCCCCGCTATTGGCTGTTGGTGCCACTTTGAGAAGAGTTGTCTGATTTTACCTGACCATTGTTAGCAAGATTTCCATGCGATGAAACAATGTGAATTATTTATGATTCTAAGTGAAGAATGTCATTTCTAATACGGCCAGAGCAATCAAATATCAAATTATCCTCATTATTCAATGACGCCTGTGGACATTTCAACTCCTAGGACTTGAAGAGTTTCAGGTCCGGTTACAAAAAAAAGCCACTTCAATCTTTTCTGTAGAGATACACAACAGAGTATCTTTAAGAATTTCGGTAATCAAGAGATTTCCTTCCTCCATCGAGTACTCGTGTACTTCTGGTGCTAGATCAACTTCCGCAGTAGCTTCGCAAGAATCTCCTCGGCCTGTCGATTTAAGCATTGTTTAATCGCATCCGTATCTTCTTATGAATAGTGCATGAGGCCGGCTTTGATTAAAGCAATCATAAAGGTACGCCTGGTATGCGCCGTGCGTGTGTCCATCATTGTGCCCATCCAGTGTGTGGGAGATGGATGCACACGCAACTGGTAGATACTCGCCAATCATCATTCCACTTTTCTCACAAAAATCGGTTCCCACCATAACACACCCACGAGCTATGCACGGTATTCCACATGGGTTAACGCGATTTTTCTCCTCACCTGCCGTCGAATTACAAAACATGCAATGATGCTAATGATGATTACAACACACAGAACGACTTAACTATACCAATGATCAAATTTTTGCAGACTGGAGGGCTCGCTCCGGATCGCGTTCAGATCCTCCAGATAGTTTTCGTGAAATTTTATGACGAAACTTCTCGGAATCGTAAAAAATGATAAACCGCTCGGGTATCAATTAACAGTTTCGCGTTTTGACCAATGTCGGTCGGAGTTGGCACGAGAATGCCAGATCTTTCCCCTTCGACAAAAAATCCATACCGCTGATTTGCATAAAGATAATTACACCCGCGGCGTAAAAAACATGCCATATGTAGCTATCCGTTTCTGAGGGGCTCCTCGGGTTATTATTATCGCATTAAGGGAGTTGTCGCCCTTGTGCTTTGTGATCCGGCGATTAAAATAACTCGATATATTCGACATTATCTCGTCTTCTTGCGGCGACGAATGGTAAGAATGAGTCCGCGCCATAGAAAACTAAAGACAAAGACTTTTTGTGATATTAATCACGGACCACCCATTGTTGTGTGGAGAAGCAAAATTTAATTGGGGACCGATGCAGTCTTCTATTGTTCAGACATGCACGATTCATCCCCATGTTTCGACGATCTAACGAGCGACAGCTAAATACTCGATTGGTTAAACCGCCTCCTTCACACCAATTAACCGTAAAAAGGACATTTTTATAGCGACCGGGAACTCCCAGTTGGGCGCAGGAGCTCCGGGGTGTTTCCACATAATAAATTGACGAACATAAAATTTTTCACACTGACTGTATAGACACAGTCAAATTAAGAATGCTTCCGAGGCAGTAAATAAGAATTATTACGTGATGAGTAAATCGACCACTTCGTTGATAACTATGTGATTTTGTTACGCATTTTAACCAGCTACATTACAATCAGAATGCAGCTTTTCAAATTTGAATAGCAAAATAGTTGCGGGCAAAGCGGATTATGCAGTGACAACATTTTCACGACTATTATTACACCAACGATAATCTATTTTGTGATTCGTTGTAATAATACACATCCCTGGTATAATTTTAATGGATGTAAAAAGTTTTAATTCTCTGTAAAAGAACTGTTCATGGCTTTTGTCACCTACATTTTTTTAAATAACTAATTGAAATTCAAATTTTTGTACATTTTAAAAGGTATCTTAAAAAATCAATTAATTTAAAGAAACTACGTTTACTGATTCAGTGTTTGTTGTAGATGACCCCGTTAATCAATGAAGAAAACAGGAACACAGAAACAACAGTATATTCCATTTTCCTACCAGTTTCTTCAGATTTTAAGAGAACCTTTGTGTAAAAAGTCAAAATTTGTTTAATTATAAACTGTATAATTGTAACATCTCCCTCTGCGAGAAATAGTTATTTACCTAACGCATGTGGGAAGTGAAATTTCGCGCGTGAGCACTTTGTTTGCAGTACGACCCCAGGAGTGCTGCATTAGTGCAAACGCGGGAAATTTCTTCCCGCAAAAGTTAGGTACAATATTTTTTGTAACGAATAACTCAAAAATATTGCACTATCCCACCTCCACCCGGCGGCACGGCAATTTTGCCGGAGTACATACACTATTACGGATATTACTATCAAGTAATAGTGCAGTGCTTATCAACATAATTACCGGCGTCTTGCCTCCGCATTTTGACTTTGTTGTGTATTATGTTCTGTGTCAATGTTAAGGAACTTCCTCACGATGTGACATGAGTATAATAATATACTTTTTTGAATTTCAACTACCAATGTGTTATCTAAATCCAGAATTTTTAAATTTTTAAAAAGAGATTGCGGTACTATTCCCGTTGCTGAAATTACAAGTGGTAAAATCGAAATTTTTTCTAAACACCAAAGATTTCTCATAGCAACGGAGAGCTCTAAAAATTTATTAATTTTTGTGTTATATGTCTGTGTTATATTGTGTGAATTTGGAACAGCTATATCTAAAAGATATGCTTGCTTTTGTTGTTTATTTAAAATTATAATGTCTGGTCTGTTATGCTTAATATGAATGTCAGTTAAAATTGTTCTATCAAAATATAACTTGTAACTGTCATCCAAACAACTTTCTGGTGTATAACTATAATGTGGTTGTGTATTCTTTAATAAATTGAATTTAACAGCTAAATTCATGTGTATAATTTTAGCGAATATATCGTGACGTTTTTTATATTCGCTTTGAGCCAAAACGGTGCAAGAAGAAATTATGTGTTCAATTGTTTCCCCTTCAGTACCGCAAATCCTACATTTATCAATTATCGATTGCAAACCGCATGTGTTTTTTATAATTTCTTGTATTTATAACACGATCTTGTATTGCAAATATAAAACCCTCCGTCTCAGGGTGAATATTTGATTTCTTAAGCCATACATGAGAGGCCTGAACATTAACTTCTGGTTGTTCCAGTTCTTTAAAGTATCTCCCATGTAAAGACTTCTGTTTTATATTTGCTAAAGTGTCAGGTATATTTGGCTTAACAATGTCTGAAATTATATTATCACTTAAATTTAAAGGTGTGTAGCCTTTATCGGCTGAAACCAAAGCATTAAAAAAGGTGTTATCACGAGCTCTATTGAGGAAATAATTTTTTAGCGAAGCAATTTGATTTTTTAGCAGTATTTCTAGATTTGAAAAACCCCTACCACCGTTTTCGCGTGGTAAATTAAATCTTTCAATAGCAGATTTAGGATGGTGTTTACTAAATTTGGTAAAAAGAACTCTAGTTTTAATGTTTATGTTCTGTAAATTAGTTTTGGACCATTTTATAACACCAAAAAAATAGGTCAACATTGGAACAGCATATGTATTAACTGCTTTAATTAAATTATTACCGTTTAATTTTGATTTTAAAATAGATTTAATTCTTAAATAAAATTGTTTTTCTAAATTTTCTTTTATAATTGAATGTTGAATATGATTTGATTGATTAATACCTAAATATTTATAAAATTCTCCTTTATTTAAATTTTTAATGATTTCTCCTTCTTTAGTTATATATTCTAAATTTTCGTAATGACCGCGACATATTGATTGCGTTTTACACTTATCAATACCAAAACTCATGCCAATATCATTTGAGAAATTTTCAGTTATTGTTAGTAAAGATAAAATGTGATTCTTTTTAGATGCATAAAGTTTTATGTCATCCATATAAAGAAGGTGATTTAATTTGGATAGTGTGGTATTATTAAGTCTAATATTGAAACCATATCCAGTGCTATTTAATAGATTTGTCAAAGGATTAATGGCTAGACAAAACCATAAAGGACTTAAAGAATCTCCTTGATAAATTCCCCGTTTAATTTGAATGGGCTCGGATTTTAATTTAGTATTGTTTATTGATAAATTTAAAGTAGTTCTCCAAAATGTCATAACATGAGATAAAAAGTTAATCAAATCCAAATTAATTTTATAAATTTTAAGAATTTTAATTAACCATGAATGTGGTACTGAATCATAGGCTTTTTTGTAGTCTATGAATGCGGTATAAATACGGAGTGATCAAGAATGACTGAGTCTGTTGGTAACAATGAAATTTGGCAAATTTAAAATTTACCAACGAAGGTTAATTTTTGTAATAGTATAAACATAACCTGCATAACCAAGAATGTTTTTAATGTCATCTCAAGTTAAAAAATCCGGTCAGTGCGTGGTCAGTGCCAATTACTGGACAAAAATCACCAGTATTTTCAATTGTTTCATTGCCAACAGACTCAGTCATTGTTGATCACGCTGTATTTCTATTATTTTTTCTAGCTTGTTCCATTATTACCGTATCTATTATGAGTTGTTCTTTACAACCAAAACACTCTTTAACACAACCTTTTTGTTCTTCATTAAGTATATTTAATTTTTGACAATGGTCGTAAATTATTACTTTAATGCAAGATGTCATAATTTTATAAATTGTAGGTAGACATGTGATTGGTCTATATTTTGATGGATTTTTAGTATCGGAATCTTTTGGTTTCAGATATGTTATACCATGGGCTAAAAACTCTGGAAATGTGTTAGGTTCCCTAATAAATCCGTTAAAGTGATCAAGTAAGCATTTATGAATACAAGTAAATTTTTTTAAGCAAAAGTTATGAATTTGGTCACCTCCAGGGGATTTCCAATTATGTGAACTATTAATATTTTTAACTAAAATTTCAAGGCTAATTTGAATATGATGTCGATTATTACTATCTGGTATATCACTTTCTAAATGAGGAATCCATTCTGCCTGATTATTAAATTGAACTTCATTTGACCATATGTTTGACCAGAATTCTTTAATTTCGTTTATATTTGGTGTACCATTATTAGTTTCAGTTTTATTATCTGTTAAATTTTTGTAAAACAACTTCTCATTATTTCTAAATAGTTTGTTTTCAAATTTCCGTTGTTTATTATTTTTATATCTTTTGAGTCGTTTAGAATAAATATTTAACTTCTGTAATAAAGTGTCTTTGATTTCTATTAATGTTTTATTATATTCATTATATTTTAAACAATGTATTCGGTTGTTATTTAAAATGGATTGAATACAATTATTTAGATGATTAGAATTTATACCCTTTAAATATTGAGTTATTCTACCTAAATCTCGTCTGATATATATACGTTTATTTAATCTTTGTTCCCATTTTGGTAATTCTTTCGCTTTTATATTATTTGTCTGGTCAATTTCTTTTGATCCATTTAATCTGATAATTGTTAAAGCTCCACTATATATAATACTGTGTAATTTTTTAAAACTTGTGGTGTTATTTACAAATTTCATTGCAAATAATTTTTTTGAACTTTGTTGTTTAGGTAATAGTGGTCTATTAAATGGTTCTGTGTGTTCAAATTTGTTAAGAGTTCTATTGAATTCATCTTCAATTTGTTCTTTAAAATTTTGATGGTAGTAAAAATTTTGATTAATAACATGTATATCATTATAACTCAAGTCTAAATTATGTATGTCTGTTTGTATGGTGTTGTTTGGTGAATCGAGAATTGGACAGAAAGAGTCATTATGATTAGATAAACTTTGTAAACTTTGCGGTTCAACAGAATTTTGGAGAAAATTATTAGAAACTTCATTATTGTCAGAATAATTAATTGACAATTCTAACTTTACATCATTTTTGATCTTTTCTAAAATTGCCGAAGGGATATAGTTTTTCTTCATAATGGCTCTCCTCTGGTCAGCTAAATTTTGAATAGTAACAGGAAACTGGGGGTACTTACTTTGGAACGCTTTAAATAAATCAAGCCTGTAAGTACTCACAACATCCTGTAGTTTCGTGATCCGAAAATAAAATTAAAAAAGTAAATCATTTTAACATTGGTAATTTTTTACTATTGGGTTGGTAGCACTTTCCGCGCTGATTATTAAAATTTAAAGCGTCGGTGCCGTCGACTACGATCACACAACACGTTGAACAAATTCTTCTTTTTCACTTGAAAAACAACAATAAGTATTTTTAGGGCCTGTTATTACTCTTACCTTTTTGAATTGCATTCTTATCTATTTGTTTTATAACAAAATTACTTATTTTTTGTGTTGATGAGAATTAATTTTACAATTGTAATTGCAAATGTAACGAAACATCCATTTTGTTCAAACTCAATTCACGTTTCCGTCTGTCTACGTTATTAAATACCAACCCTACAATGCAATTTCCCCTAGTTTCTGCTGCAAAGTAAAAAACACGGCGTGCGGGAAATCGTTGTTTCCGCACTCCGATTTTGAGGCTATGAGTACAAGAAAGTAGGTACTTAAGTGCTCTTCATCTGTTTATGCTTCATATGTTTTTCCTCTTGCCGTTGTGTTGAATTTTCTAATATGAAGATTCAAAAATATAACTTAGGAATTGTTTTTTGGTTTGGCATCAAAGTTTATTATATCGTGTGATTAAGAAAATTTGTAATCGAGGCAGCCTTGGAAATGTTCGTGATTGAACTGAATCGATAGTTGTTAAACAAAATAATAATATTTAGTGTACAGACGAGTACCAGACAACACGACTGCGAGAAAATGAGGTTAGCAATTTGTTTGTTGACGTAGAATCTGGGAATATAAACACTGAAGCATTATTATTATATTCCGCATCTTTTCTTGCTCTTTTCATAAAGACAGTTTAATTGGCTGTAGATCTAAAACAATTGAGTACGTAATACTGAAAGTAACTTCTGTTGCCAAAAAACTTTAAAAACTTAGGTCATAAACTGAGACATGATGGACGCATGTTCAGAACGTCGGCGAAGTTTTTGTTTGAAAAGTTTCTCAGAGAACTATTAATTTTTAATAAGAACTGTCGTATAACCCAACTTTTGCAGATGAGCTTCAGCAGGCAATATTAATTAAAAAATTCAAACAATTATGCTTACCGATATCTTTGTTGAAACAATAAATGAATAACGGACTCCGTTGAAAGGTAAAAATGCATTCTTATGCCAAAAAGAAAATAACTGCTGCGTTGCATATGTCTTAAAAACAAAAAAGTATTATCTTCCCTTAACATTTTTCATTTACATAGTTTTAATTTAATCATTTAGTAGTTTTCGTCCTCACGCCAATACTTTTTAGTTCCTAAAGTAGAGTAATTTTTACGTCACTTTCATAAAAAATGTAAAGAGAAGCTATAGTAAATTCAAAAAACTCCTGGACTGTCAAAATTAAATTTTAGATAAAATGCTTGTTTTGACTGTACTTGGGTATAAAAAATTTTCGCTAGAATGTACCCACGTCAAAATCTAGTTACAAAATGTATTTAGGTTATGTTTCTTTTTAAATCATTGAACTAAAAATGTTTTGAACACTTGAAGCGAAATGCAGCAACTAAAAAACTGGAGCAATTTGATAACGTTTATAAAAAAACACAAAGATAAAGAGAAGGTGACACACGACAAACTGAAAACAGGTAATAATCTAAACAACAACCAAAATTGAAAATCCCTTGATTACCTATGGGAGTCAGATTCCGCGAAGATATTATGGGTGAAACATCTTTAATACTCACCATGGTTAATCAGCTTTTTCACAATGCAAGATGCTGTTTTTTTACATAATTGGGTAAAATCAGAAACGTTTTTTATTGAAGATGTGGCTTTATAATATAATAATTTGTGATGGCCCTATTCTCTCGCGCCAATAGAATCACCCTAATTCGTTTTGAACTTTCCATTTTAACCCTTTTAGAAAATATACTTAAATAATTTTGCAATTTATTTGACAATGTCAATTTAAACAAATGAATAGTTTGAAAACTCAAAAAATCATAGATACCGACCGGGTAATATGAAAATAACTAGTGATTTAACCAACGTAACAACTGCAATTTTGATTTTGACAGTCCAGATGTTTTTTTAATGGACTTTACAAACAAATACCTATAGTTGAATTTTTTTAATAAACAATTGTCAAAACGTTGTCTTGTTGGTACGAGCCAAACTGTGATTTTCATGATAATACGATTGGTCACATTGAGTGTCAACATTTTTTTATGTAACTGAGCCTGCGCCCCAACGAGCGAGAGTTTATTTCAAATTCGAAAAGGTTTCTCCTGATTTCTCATTAAATTTGTTTTGAAAATGAATTCACGGAAGAAAGGTACGGGAAGTGAAGTGAACATAACCTTAACCATGATTTGGTGTCAAATTGTTATACAGCTGGTCCATATGTCCAAATTTTAGGGTGGTACAGTATGGTTTTTTTCTTCATTTTGACACTGACAATTGTTTATTAAAAAAATTTCACTATATATCTTTATTGAACAATCTCAGAAGGGGTCTAAAAAAATAAGAGCAGAGCATAGTTTTATGCAAAGTGTCTATAAAAGAACGTGTATCAAGGATTGTGAGGCTGTATTATTTGATTATGTTGAACCATGTCGAACCATTGAAGCCGTCAAATCGGATGTCAACAGTCAAATGTCAAATTATTAAATGTCAGTTGTGAGTTTGCCGTCTTAGTTGTTTTGCTTGTGATTTCCTTCAGTTTTTCTATATTCTAATTACTTTTCATCTTACAACAGTCTCTATTAAAAACCTGTCATTAATGGCCTTTCATAACCTCTGTTTTTCTATTTAGTACCATAATATACAACAAAGCGTCAAAAATCAAATACTCGTATATGCCGTTCACCATTGTTTTAAACACGCAGGAGGCCACGATATTTTTTTGTTAGATTGGCGTCAGGTCCTGTCATATGACGTTTCGTTATTAAATGTTCGTCTTGTTGTCAATTCCCTAATTGATTCAGTGTAATTCAATTATAACCTAAAATAGATTTATTATGCCAAATCACAATATTGACAACTAAAATGTCAGATTTTCATAGACAGTCCGAATTTGAAACAATTGTGAACGGATAATATGTATACTGGAATTCCACAGGACTTTTGACATACGTTCTTTTTTGGACACTGTACATTTCAGAGTATCTAAAAGATAATCAACAAACCTAATTTGATCCATTCAAAAATTAACAAACACATTCTCGATTCACACTGATCAATTCCTTAGGAATAAAATAATTGGATGACTGTCTCCATATTTGAAAGAATCTTACAAAATAAAAACCGATTAAAGTTTGTCCTTTCTCCTTAGATCGGCGACTTTACAACTTGTCTTATCTTCCAAGATTTCAAATTTCAAGCTAAAATTTAAACAAACTGAAAAAGCATGTACAAGACATTTTCTTAATAATAAAACATGTACGAGAGCAACCGCGATATTATTTTTAAACGTATATTAAAATGAAATTTTCGTAAAGACCAGTAAAGTTATTAAAAAGTTGGATTAGATTTGTTCGTTTCCATCTTCTTTGAGGGAATTTCCAAGGCAATGATTCGGTTAAGCATTTAAAGCCAAGAGAGTTGTACATCTTGGGACCAATGCAGACTTACTTTTCGATTTTTCAAATTTATAAATATAATTTAACAGGTATTGATCACTAGCTGTAGCTTCGTCTTCAATCTGTTCCTCAGCTTGCAGCCAAAAAAAAAGAATGCGTGTTGCTGACCGGAAACGCTTAACTAGTCCGTTTTTCTCATTTAATTTCACCTAAACCACCAAGTTTGCTCGTCATCATATACTCAGATGAACGCGTTAAAGAGCTTAGATTGCATGCAATTACCTCATTAGAAAACGTTTCTTAGAGAACGTAAGCAGATTAAGCAGATAGAAATCTGAAAAAGTCGGTTGGTCCGCCCATTATGCAGATGACCGCACCGATACGGGTCCATAAAAAAATCGGAAAGGGTAATTTTTGTCAATAACTCATCACAATGGGGCAGAGATCGGTTAATCGCGAGCCCTCCTCGAGATTCCTGCTAGCACATGAATAAACACATTAGTTGTTGAGCCGCCGCACCTCCAATTTAGATCGATAAAACACTAAAGCACATCACCATCAGCATATTCCGGCCATAAAGGCCTGGTTTTTTTGGGGCAAAATTTTGGCGGCGCGGTGCGTCGGATGGGCACTCGGATGCGGCGGAGCCCTACCCGGTGATTACGGATGCACCTGGTTCCCATAATAATATTTGGGCGTTTTTGAAAAGTACTCGCAGGCTCGAGGCTCCGGGAATGTAAGCGGCGCAATGACTTGGCTCTAGGGGACAGTCGTGGTCTGCTGTAGAGGAGGCCTGTATTCTGGGGCCCATGAGGCCCCTGGGCCATCATGAGCCGACTGGAGATTGTAGTGGAGGTTGCGTTGCGGTCTACACGCGACCGGCTGCCGCGGGGGTGGTAGCTTTATTATAAAATATTGTGGCTCGTTTTCTGATGGTTAATGCCGGGGCCGTGCACCCATGCACACAATGAGCGGCCGCTTGTCTCTTCCAGGCTTTTGTTGCAAAGCTGGAGCGCTTTTCGGATGGAGTTACGTGGCGTGCGGACCTGCCGTAATGGAAATAATAACCCCTCCTTTCAATTGTAATCGACCTCAAATTACACGCGGTGCCACCAATTACCAAAAGTCGCACCTCTTCTGACAAAGGAAGACGGCGACACCGTCAACGCAACAGAAGTTACCACGCGAAGCTGCAGCTGCTCTAAAGACCAATATTATATGAAAACATTAAAAAATTACACGTATTGAACAAATATAGGAAACTTGTTTTACTATGTAGTTTATTTTTCAAATAATATTTTTATTTTTCAAAATTTTACCATTTATCCATTCCGTGGAACCAGTCATCAGAACAATTCCTCTCTTTCTGAGTTGCTTTAGAAACAATGTTTTCAAAACTTGCAAGGTCTCCGTGGGAAGTTTAAAGTGCAAAAAAAATTACAAGGTACCAAGTCAAGACGGTAACGTGGGTGTTATTTTGCTCCAGAGGCATCCATAAAGTGTCTTATTTGTTGCGCAGATGAGATGAAGCGCTGTTACCATTGTAGATTGAGTCCCAAAGCAGCACTTGCAAGTCTTGATTTTGAGAAGAAAAAAGAGAAAAACAATAATCTTTGCGCCTGTCACATTTTGTCATAAAGGTTTTGTAGATTGCTTTAGAAGTACCTACTTGAGTGAGGAAGGCAAAGAGCTTTCGTTCACGCGAATTGCTTGTTCAATTCAAGTGAACGAAAGCAGTTTTACTCTAGAGTGCTGTATTTGGTTTTGTTCGATACTTTGTTAGAAAGTGCGTCTCTAATTTTACATTCAAAATTTAAAAAAAAATAAGTCATATTACTCATATGTCATATTTTTGAACGGATCTGTTGCTATGGAAAAAAATAAAAAACAAAATAAACAAAGTTCTGATGTAACGTCAAAAAAGTGATTGTGCGCACGTTGTGGAAATGGATGATGAAGGGTTATATGGTCCTAATGATATCCTGGAAGGGGCAAGTGCCGGCGAGGTTGCCTAAAAAATCAAAACTACGTTATCAGAAAGAATTGGAAAAATTTACGAGTGAATGAAAACCAGTGAGTGAAAAGAGTGAGCGAAAAACGATGAGCGAAAGTGAAGTGAAGAAAAGAGAAACCTTCACTGGTAACTTTGGATACAGACTCACTATAGGAGTGATTGATACAACAACATATTTTTTTAAACAAAAAGGGACTGAAAAATAAATTAAAAAAAAATACCTACTGATTTCTCGACTCGATAAAATTATTTTTAAAATTAGGTGGGGGCAGCACCTTTGGATGATACTATATATTTGCAGTTTATAATTCTTGTGTTAAGATTAAAATAAGAGAGAAACAAACAAAATTGATGTCAAAATCAATTTACTCAACCTAAGCTAATAGCGAGGTAGAGTGCTTTGCTAATTATTTACGGACATTTGTTTAGCATGTTTTTCTTCGATCTCATTATGTGCGTTAGGGTTGGCCATTCTATTTCACGAACGTACGAACAAATATCACGTCTGTTATGCCCCAAAGGAATCGTGAAGAACCAATTTTCAGCTTGCACACCTACGGTAAAAAACAGAACACCTTTAACAAAAAATGAAATGGAAATAATTTATGATTTTTTGTAGCATCGCAGTTGATTAGGAAGAAAGTGTAGGCCGAATGTTCCTCATTAACGTCTTCACTTGATCGAGTAGTATTGGAGATTATCGAAACACGAAGCAAAGTCGTGAGGTCTATCTGTGTCAAAGCTGGTCAACCCTGCCGTTCCGGTATTCCATTTGTTATAATAAGAGCAACGTTGTGTTTTTTCGAACAAAAGATGATTAAATTTAATTAGGTAGGTATAGTCGTGTAATTAACGTCGCGTAAACACAAAGATAAATATCGTAATGGGAATTGGTTTTACACTTTTCTCGTCGCTTATCCGCGCCGTAAAGTAAATTAAAACTTAGCTGGGAGCTCCCTTTCGACGTGTTCATCCTCTTTACCTCGAGTTAAGCCACGAAGAGGGCAACAAAACAGAGAGGCGGGGTGGTTGCATCACGTTAATTGAATGCTAAGAACACTCAGAGTGAATTAGTACAGGTCGATGATCAAAGGTGATTATTTCATCCTATCTATCAAGAGCAGACCCATCACATAACATCATACATGACGATTATCCTCTAGTTTATGTACCTGAAAGCTGGCGTACACTAATGAATTATGTTCTAATTAATTGGATTGTTTAACATGAGCTGCGTGCAACTGCGGATTTGTGGAAATTTGGACTGGTCCGAAGTCAGGTCGAAAATCCACTAAAAATTGCAAAGTACTGAACATTTAAAAAAATTACCTTTAAGTAGATAAAAAAAGTAGGAAAAAAGGTGAGACAGTGGCTTTCCACAATACCATTTTGTAGTCAGGGAGCTCCTGAAATGGACTTATTGTTGGAGAATAGACCAAATGAAAAATTTCTGTCTTTTAAAATAAAAAATATCTACAACTGCAGATTAGTATTAGTTAGAGTGACGAGCAATACCTACATTTTGGTTGTTTTAAAATTTCGTAATATTGTCGCAGATTAAAAATCTGTCAAGGTCTTTTTAAATGGTTCAAAATCATGGTTCCACTATCACGTTTTAATAAAGTAAGAATCATACCTGACGTTTCATTTCATCAATAAAATTTGACAAAGAGAACATAATGGCAATTAATGTCACACAATATGTAGGTATGTTATGTCTGTTTCACAATAGAGCACACTCGCCATTGTGTCGATAAATGATATTGACGAGCAAACTTTATTGCTCGCAACTGTAGCACCTACCTACATATTATTAAAATTGTCTTGAAATGCGAATTTACCTAATAATAATATAAACTTAATTGTAACTATGTAATATATTTTTAAAATTCCAAAAAGAAAAAAGAACCAACGAAGTAGGTAGAGATTGGAGTAATAAATGTCATATTCATTTTAATAATTTTTTAGATACAGGGTGTTTTCGAAGTTGAGGCGTTCCTTGTAACACGAGGTACACTATAGTAAAATGTTTGTATTAACGGAGATAATTGATTGTATATTTTTATTGTTTTCTAAAATTTTGAGTCCGGTCCTGTCCATTTCTCCGTTGTACTAGATTAATAACTAACCTGTCCCAGAATGGTGTTTTTCCGGAAATCGCTTTGCAATACTCTCTGGACGCTGCAGATGCATTCTGATAACGTGATAACATTGCCCATGCATTTGCAACATATCTGTGAGCTCATTATTTTCCTAATAATAAAACCATTTCGACTAATTAGATGACAACTCTGACAGTATTTTTGATTAACGTCCATGCTCATTTGATTTTCTTTTTGTCAATTCCAATTTCTAACAAATCAGCGCAAATTTGAGCAGGACCGATTTCAAAAATTTCAAAAAAAAAAACTTATTGTATCTTCATTTCCGTACACATTTTACTAAGGTGATTTTGGCTAAAATTCTTTAGAACAACGCATACTATCACATGTTAAAAGGAACGCCTCAACTTCGAAAACACCTGTATGTACGTATTTATAGTCCTTTTTTTTAAACAATTTTCAATGTCGCTCAAAGTATCAGGCTGTACCACCCTAAAACCTTTCGTTTCGGAATACCTGTATCGTGAAACCTCCGTAGATCAGGTTTGAGGTTGTCAATAATTTTGAAAGTCAGAAAAGTTTCAGGTGTAGGCAAATTTTATACCAAAAGACAAGTTGAAATAAAGACGATAATGACACTGAAAAATACAACTGAACATATTCAGTGCCTTACATTAAAATGACTGACATACAATTGACATTTTACGTTGCCAACCTAATAACCATCAAATAACTAGTGGCTCATACCAACATAACAACATTTTGACAATTGAACTACAAAAACCGCTCCGTTGTTTTGGCATAAGGGGAAGCTATGATTTCCTTTTTTAACGTTGGACACACTGTTTGATTTCTGCCACTAAAGTGCCTGACATGCGGACCTATCAAAATGTAACAACAATAACACATAACATGTTGCCGAATTTACCGCGATCATAATTATGCAACTTTAAAACGTATTGTTTGATCAAGCCTGCTAAAACATTATTTATCAATAAATTACTAACAAATTAATACTTCCTTCTTAAAAATGCCCAGAATTATTAGCTATGAAATTAAAGTAGCAATAAAAAAGAGTTACATTTAATACAGAAAAGATTCGCCAAATTTCAGTCGTGATGATGTTTGTATTAGACTGCAGAACATATTTTCAGCAAGTTACAATTAAGTCAAGTTCTTTTTGTGTAGGTATAAATTGAATTATAGGTGAGTACAAGACAAATAGCTCGGATAGTGGAGGAAGAAATGGAAAATTTAAGCACATCATCCTTTGGCAAATGAGACAAAACCGACATTTTTACAAATCACATGTTCAAGAAAGACTTGCAACGACAACAACAATCCAATTGAAATGGCATGGGGGTTTTTTAATTTGTAAGACCTATTATTACTTCGCGACTCTCGTCTAAGGACAGAGTTGTGAATTTATAGCTTGAGTCTATTTTGAAATGTACCTACTCCTGAAATGTAGCAAAAAAAAATGTAAGTGCATTTTACACTGTAGAAAATTAGGTGTACTCTGTAATATTGAAATTAACTGTAGATATCAGAAAATGTTCTTAAAGTCATTGCCATCTAGAACACAAAGCCTTAAGGAAGCAATTGTTTTTGATCATGACGTAAAGGCTTCATCGAAAAACGAATGAAATCTCCAAAATTTAGTAAAAATACATATTGGGTGATTCAAAATGGTTGTGGCCAAGTATGGCAACTATGTACGAAAATTTATGTGGCATCTGTGTGAATGGGGTAGAGTTGACATTTGTATGACATTTCATAAGCGTGCATTTGATTTTTTCATTTCCATTACACATTGATTTGACAACTTACAAAATTGCGCGACTATGAACTGTCAAGGAAATGTCAACTCTACCCTACACACACAGTTGCCACATAAATATTCGTACATAGTTGCCATACTTGGCCACAATCATTTTGAATCACCCAATAGTAAGATTTTTGGTTAGCACTCTTTTTTTTAATAGAACGTTGTGTTTAGGCTGCCTCGTGGAGTAAAATGCCATTAATGACGCGAAAATGTGTCATTTACAAGTGAGGTTAAGTTTGTGTAGGTATTTATTGTTTTTACGGAATTTTACTTTGTGAATCATTTAAATACCACCAAATCACAACAAATGCTTCTTATATGTCCAGCAAATATTTTTTCAACTAAATTGTACCTACTTACAACTTACAACAACTTACAATCACGAAAATGTTGATAGGTTATAAAAATAATTACCAGGTTTCAATGTTTTCTGCGACGTTCGATGAACAGTAAATAGGCTGGTAAGTATACTTTGCTCAGCGAGAGATTGGGAGATTTTAAATTGTATTAGATTAAACCAACACTACAAAATACACTAGAATACATTAATTAGAGCATAGTTAATTTCAGGGCGAAAATGTTACTGCATGTACGAGTATATTTCAAATTTTATGCTCTAGGTACTCCTTGCTTTACGTAGAATTTAATGGTTTTATTGTCTCGCTGGACAAACTATCAACTGAAATTATAATACAGGGTGTTAGGGAATGGTCTCCCAAGAATTTCAGAGTGAGTTTGTGAGGGAAAATGTGGTCGAAAACCTTAATACCATTTTTTCCTATCATGAATGGTTTTCTTAAAAATAAAAATTTTAAATAGTGCCCCTCTGTTTGGGAGCTTTTGCACCATTTTATTGTTGTGGTGATAATTAAATAAATAGTTAACATTTTGTAATGAAAGTCAATTGCTTAGCAATCAAAAACAACAATGCTTAATGTCAGATTTTATCGAGTACCTACTGTCACAATGACGTTTTGGTTTTAAATATTTCCCTTGGATAATAGATCATCAAAAACTACCAGGACTGCATTTTTTATTGATAAAATTAATAACTATATTCGAAATAATTATCTAGATTCACCACAACCTTGAGGTAAGTCCCCTTTTAATGCTACAATGAACTGAAATTATTTGTGCAGCTTCATTTGTGATACCACATCTCCATCAACCTCTAAAGTGATTTGAAATCGAGCACTGACCCTAATAAAATTCGTTAATTTCTGTGTAACTTTATTTATTTGTATTTGAATAGAAAACATTCATAATAAATGCTTTTCTTTATACCATACTGTTATTAGGATTTATCAGTACTCAATGCTTGATTGATATGATACCCATAACAGACTAGGCCGTTATTCAAAATTATCAGACCGAGGCCGTTATTTTTGCTACCGTTGCTACGGTTACGGCACAGATGACAACTAAATTTAATTTTTGAAGTAAAGAGAAATGTCAGTCTTACAAATAAATCATCGTTAAATGTTAAGTATTATTGATATAAAGAAAACTATAAAACAACATACGGCCGATATGGATATAACAGACTCGGTTGATTATAAAATCTCGGCTCTGCCTCGATTTTACAATATCTCAACCTCGTCTGTTACATAACCCATATCGGCCTAATACCGTTATATACTATAAAATATCCTCCGTTTGTCATTACATAAGCATACCTTCGGACAGCAGCATTGGCATTTCCGCTACATTCCCCATACACAAAATGCATATCTCCATACTCCTCGATAGAATATTCTGGCGTTGTAAACTAGGTATTGTAATCATTGCAGGCGACGGATAAAAGATAGATCAAGTCAAAGTGTAAACTTTGACAGTAGTAAATTTCAAATCGTTACCAAGCAATCATTTTTAAATCGAAACGTGCAAGATTTTTTCGTGCACAAAGCAATATTTCAGCAGTCCCAAAACAACAGGGAACAATTTTATTTTCATAAAACGGTTCAATTTATCCAAAAGCGGTATAAAGGTTTTCGACCACATTTTCCCTGATAAACTCACCCTGAAATTCTTGGGAGACCATTTCCTAACACCCTGTGTACACTTGCCACCAAACTTTTGGTTATCTCACAATTTTCAGTCTTTGATAAGAATGGTTAAAACACCGTATTTGATACTTTCTGAAAATGTAAACAAATTTTGACGTTTGGTCTTCCTCGTGACGTCACACGCTGTCTGACTTAAAGTCTTGTGTTCTAGTCTAGATGGTAATGATAAAGTCCAACAAACATTTCAATTTTTGTTTTGTTTATAGTGTTTTAAATAGTGATTATGGTCATGAAATTTAAAATGCAATTTCGCTTTTCTATAATTGGAAAATCTCTTTATTGGGTGAGATATATCCACTGTCTTTGATTAAACATTTGTTATTAGCGGTGACCAGAGCAGGTAGGTAAATTGAATTTGATTTAAATTAGAAAGGATGCTCGAAATACCTTGAAATGTTTATTTTATCAAAAATATTCTTCCAAAAATAATAACGTTAATACAAGCTAAAGCCAAGAATATAATTTAGGTTTTTTGCTCAATTTTATTTTTGGTGTGTTGTGAAAACACTGAAAACAACATTCAAACAGCCAAAATTTACAGTATGGCCAACCTAGACGCTTTGACGATCCGCATACATTTCAGCTTTGAAAGAGACTGCAAATGGTAAATTCGAATACCGCCCGTAACATTTAATTAAAGAGAGCTTTTTGTCGACCGCCCGGTGTCCTTTATCCAACAGCGAACGCACCTCCAGATAAACGAACACAATTAAATAATAGAACGGAGCGAGCTATAAAACGGGAACCGGGAAACAAAACGCATCGCGATTTCAGCGTCCTCGTCGGCAAGGCATAAAAAATAAACAGGATGAGGGGCATAGCCCGAGGCTGGGCGTGTCTTGAGGCCCTGATTGGCTGCAGGACGGCTGAAGAGAGGCGGAGACTAACCGCGGATGCCGTTGGGAGTAAAGCCGGGGGCCCACCTGCGGGCCAGTTTCCCCCAAGCTTTTGTCTGAGTTGCAAGTAGGAAGTTCGCGAATCTCGACAATCTAAGGCCACTATTCACATCATGATAAATATTGACCTTTGAACAACTCATAATTATGTAAGTAGATTTCCTTTACGTATTTATCGCGTTATTACCAATTATGGAACACAGGTGCCGTAACATTTATGGAACATGTTCTCTTCGGTTCTGTTTGTTCAGTGAGACGGCGGTTGAGATCACGTCGAGAATTTCTCGGTAATGGAATGTTTGTTGCAAATATAGAATACTAATTTAGGGGTGGATTTGTGCGAGCGGTGTGTGGTAGAAATGTGCCTCAACGAAACAAATTTCTCTGTTTAAATTGGCACATTTACGCTGTCAATTATTTATATTTGTTTTAGAAGAAGGGAGAGAAGTGAGACCCATTTACTTATCTACTTGTTTGTGCTTTAATTTTTGTACAGCTTTTTGAATCCTACACAATGATGTGAAAAATGTAAAAATAAATTTACATACCTATAGCGGCATATAGGTACCTACTTAAATATAATATGGATCAAATATTTGTCTCATACGTATCTACGTAGGTACATAAAAAATAAAAAATATGTAAAGAGCTGCTCTCCATAATTTCTTATACAGGTGTCCCCAAAAAAAAAAGACGAGTCAATAGCTCCCTTATTTATCGAAGGATTTTAATTATCTATACACCAAATTACATAGTTGTTAATAGGCTACAAAACGGCTTAATAAATTCTCGTATACCTCCAAGGACTTCAAGACTAATTTGTCAAAATATATTTTTTTTAAATGGGATTACATATCTTTTTTTAGTAATTCTGATAGAGATTTTAATTATGAAAACAACAATGTATCACAAGTATAACTTCACATAAAAAAAATAACACGCTAACTTTTGAAACAAATGACGAGCACCAAGCGAAAAGCTATCAAAATGCATTGCGTTACAATGTAATAACCAAATTAAGGTAGCTGGAAAAACAAATGATAAATAATAACATGTGGGATTGCGCAGATATGCCGCCAATGTTTAGCGCAAAATGGAACATAGAGGATAGTAGCGTTTTTTACATTTTTTTTGTGAATTTTTGGTATTTAAGTGTATACTTGTGATACATTGTTGTTTTGAAAATAAAAATCTATCAGAATTACTAAAAAAAAATACCTATGTAATCCCATTTGAAACATTTTTTTTTACAGTTTTCCCTTGAAGCCCATGGGCTATACTTGAATTTATTAGGCCATTTTGTAGCCTATTAACAACCATTTAATTTGGTGTACAGATAATTAAAATCTTCCGATAAATAACGGAGTTATGGACTCGTCTTCTTTTCTGTAAATTGAAAAAAAGAATTGTATTTAAAATTTTGAAAAAATATTTCAACAAAACTATAAATATGACAATATGTATCTTATACCTATCTACCATAATTAACAAAATACTTTTACTTTGATTATTAACGTTTTTATTCTTTGTTCAGGGGTTTTTCTTGTGCCATTATTTTCAATTTCAGTTTCCATAGAATGTACAGAAGATGAAATATTTTTGTTGAATGTTTTTTCTTCGGTTTTTAGTCTCTTTGTGGACTAATCCTTGATAGGTATACAGGGTGTATCTAAACTCCGTGTGTTAATCTTAACAGAGCTTATTGTTAAATGAAACGTTTTTTTCTATTTGAATTTTTTACAAAAGCCTTACAAATCATTATTCGATGGGTTTATCTTCGGTGTCTTTAATGTTACAAATTTGAAAATTTAGGATGTGAGTCATCACGTAGGAGGACGTAACTTAGTACAGTAGTCACGTCATTATTCTGTCTCCAGCCATTCCCATTTTCAAATTTTAAATGATATCCTATCACGGATTGTGTCTTTGTAAGTAAGTAGATATGTATATCTTTTTTAGTAGGTATGTCTATATATTTTTTATTTTTCTATATTCTGTACAAACTAATTGTGGTGTTGTAGTAGGTTTCGACAATTTGAGTAGGTATTTTAAATTTTCATGCATACTAGAAAAGTGGCATCAACTATCAAGAACCTTCGAAATGACATGTAGAGAGGTTAGGTTTATCAACCAAATAATATGAACTAAATCAATTTGAACCAGTTACGTTACAACTCCTTAGAATAATAAAATGTCTTGACTAGTTTCCGTTGGGTCAAACCGAGACATCATTTCACTTTCTTGTGAATTTGTAAATATTGACAAAAAATAATAAGAAATGGCAGAAATGATATTTGACACTTCCAGCGGCTTGGAGGTTATGTTTGGTGTAGCATAGTATAGCATAGTACGGGACCTTATCGTCGAAAGGTGGCAAAGTATTTTTTCTGATCCAAGCAGCCTACAATACTTTGTCACTTTGTATATTTAATCTTCTCTCTGTATTTCAACTTATTTTTTATTATTTCTGAGAACTATATCCATATGTGCGTCAATAAACTATCACAATTTCTTTGGATTATTTAAAAATTTAAAAAACAAAATCTGTGGTATACTCACCTTTGCATTTGTTAATAGCACCTACGCATATTTAAAACATTCTGTTTAAAAGTCTCCGAGTCTAATTAGCCAACTCCTAATTGAATGCGGAAATGTACCTCGACTTTAAACTGTACAAAAAGCAACATCTTTATCCCGGCTTTTAATTAGGTTCAGGTCTGGATCCCTGAAAAATCCACCTGAAATGTTCTTTCCTAAAACAGCACGCCTAAATAGCCTGTCTAAGCACAACATCCAATTATTGAACTCATGTTCATTCATAGATTTCTAGATATCTCAATGTATTTACCTGATACACATTGAAAGCTACATCCTAAGGGCCTAAAAACATTATTAATGAGTTGTCATTAATACAAATTACAACTCAATTACGACTAATTTAAACAACATTAATCATATTTGACACAAATTTGCATTGGCATACCTGCAATTCTATTCTAATGTTTATTTATGAAACTCTGTATTATAATAATTTTACCTTGAATTATTCATTTTGGTAATTGGATCCGTTGTTTTAGGCGAATTCTTTTGAATTAATAAATAATAAAGCGCATCCCGGCACGCGCCACTCGTTACGAATTCCTCGACCGTAAACAAATACAGGAAGAAAAAATGTTTTGTTCTTTTTTATCATTCACAGACATGGGAATTTTTCAGCGGGAGGAAATGTTTCTCTTGCAATAAACATTGCATTTGGAAAATATAAGTAGTACGCTGTCTCTCACCCTTCCTCACCCGTGCAACAGATAAACCGAAGCGTAGATTGATTCACACGATTTTAAATATATTAGTACTGGTAATAACAGATCAGATACTTACATCAGTAACAATTAATATTTAGTCGATTACTCATTAGAAATTTCCGCTAAAACATTGTTTATTGCTCTTTTCAAAGTGATTCTCTGCAGTATTTGACTTTTCAACAGATTCAGGTAAAAATCCATACGAGTGAATCTAAGACTCGACATTTGTTTTTCATGGGTTTAAATTTTTTTGATGGCATTGTATTACGTTACATACATTAGTTTCAGTCAGAAGAATAGAAATAAAGTTACATATTATTATTAAACAAGAATTTTTCTTATTTTACCAGCATCAGTATACACAATTTTTGTTATTTTTGAAAATGTGAAACAAGAATACTGTTAGCAGAATCGACCTCTTGATCAATTGTTGTAAAAATGATTCCTTTTATTAACATTTTTGAAACACTTCAGTTCAGTGGTTTCAATCTCCATAGCAAACTTTAATTAATTTCAGTCACGATATCCTCGAGTCATAGCACACTAAGCTCGGAACTTTGATGAGGTGTAAAAATAACAATAGAATATTGTAATTGATATACTTTTGTACGTTCGAATAAATCTGAGGGAACATTGCAAAGTAAAAATCTATTCGTAGATTGATTCACACGGAGTTAAATAAAGTGGATTGTAGTGGCCGCAACAATTAATCTTTGGTTGCTTCAGAGTCCAGTTCAGTCTTCTTCAGCTCAATTTGTAATTTTAGAAAGTATTTATGTTGAGAATTTGTCCTATCTTTTTTTTTTGGAGCAAAAATTTTGAAGTAATTTTTTATTTGGTGATATCTTGACAGGATGTGATTTTAATTGAGTTTGTTTTGTTGCAGTCATCATCATGTCATTTTTGGCCACCCTAGATTCCAACACATGGCAGGTAAGTGGAAATGCCCAACAGGAAACCAACTTCGTTATGATAAGCGTTCGGGTTTAGAGAGTCAAGCAGGCGAGATTATCAAATGAAGGGACACTTTGTCCGCATTTCCGGTTAGTTTCCGTCATCTTGGACGTTTGCGACAAATCGCAGAAATTTCGGTGGAAAGTCAAGAGGAACAGAACTGGCGAGACGGTTAGGCGCTTGGTTGAGCATGACACGGCGAGTGACATGCTACGTTGAGCAGAACATCGCTACCAACACCCTAACCTGATCTCCCCTATGTACTCATTATTGATTTAGATTGAAATCTGAATTACCTCAAGGCTTGGAAGTTAAATGAGTTTACATATGTTGTACACGGATATCTTTCTCCGAGAACGGTCGGGATTTTTACTAATGCGAAGAATTCCACACTAGATTTATACAGAATGTTCGATTATTACACAGTCTACATTTGTTTATGGCAATCACAGCTTCCGCAACAAACCTCATTCGAATTAGTAACACATGAATACCTCGATTTGCCTTCAGATTTGAAATGTCGAAATACTAATTTATGCAACGAGTGCAGAAAGTAGTACTTTGTTTCAAGAATAAAAAGTCTAACAGTTCGGGACGTAGCAGAGGGCTCTGTCTGGGTGAAAAAAGACACTTTATGCATACAATATTTTTTCTACAACATCAAAACACAAATCAAAAATTTGACGTAAAATAATGAAAAGTTTTTATGATAAATTACGTATGAGACAGTTTCAATTCTCTTCAAGTGCAGAAAAGTTTTAATTTAATAAAGTACCTACTTACTTTGACTTTTTCTTGATCGCAATAAGGACCTGATTTCACAAGATTTTTCAAAAGAAATCAATGAAGTACAAACTTGATATTTATAAAATTAGAAATAAGACAGTATCAAAAATATTTTTGAAAAAAATGCTTTCAGGTTGCTTTGACATAATGCGAGACCATGGAAAAGTTTGAGGTTATAAATAGCGTCAATGTCTGGTGCAGCACACTTTAGTGACGTTAAAAAAGTAAAATCATGGTCTCCCATTATGCCAAAACAACGTGAACTGTATTTATATGTATAACACTTTGGACAATAAAAAAAAATGGCAACTGAAATCTGTCATTTTTTATTTGATTGCTAATTATTACTCCCGTTGCTGTTAGATATAAGCTAACCGTATGTCATATTTTATAAATGGAATGTTAATTATTCATGCATGTTTAAAATTGATCACTTATAAACAGGTCTTTGTTCTGAAGAACAGTATTGTTGTAACAATCTATAAATCAAATTTGACCCAGAGGTTTACTAACTCATTTTTTATTTTCTTTCTTTCTCAATGAATTAAATTTAAAAAGTGTTTGGATGCACATTATAACAAATACGTTTTTCCAGAATAGTTTAGAATTATTGAAAAAATGAAATGTCGTCCGGATATTTTGCGGGAAAGTCGTTTTTGTTTTTTGAATTCCCGAGTGAACCGGGCAGTTTCTGTTTTCCGGTCGTCCTGGCTGAACAAATAGCCGCTCCTCGCAGCTTGTCGAATTTTTGCGGCCGAGAGCCAGGACAATGGGCTTTGTGGTCGATGCCAGGGAGCGAGATAAGGGAATCATTTAAAGTTTATAATGAGTATGGAAGCATGAGATCGGCGTCTAGCCCGAAGGGTCATATGCATCTTTGTGACGTAGCGATATGCCTAGGCAAGGCGTAGGCCGCCCACACGTCCGTATTGCACCTGCCTCGGTGCACCGCCACCAGCCACATCACAATCGGGAATTTATATCGCCATTACGTAGACACGGACCTGTGTGCGCGCCTGTCGGTGTGTGCGTGCATGAAATTAAACCGTTTAGGCTTTCTTACCATGTATATGTAGAATAAATAAAGCGATAGTCGTAAAGTAATGCAACCGAGTGGCCAATTTAACTCGGATCGCTCCGGGCCCGGCTTATATGTAACAATAAGAGAGCTTCAGAAATTGCTGAAGATGTTGCGAGGTTTTATCTGCGTGACGTGCTCGAGACAGGTGGGATTATTACAACATATGTTTCTTGTAGCTTTTTTAAATTACTCGCTTTGGACGAAATTGAAACGACCGAATCCAATTTAAAAATTTCTGGAAGTGAAGCCAGTCAACAAGTCCCCGGTTAGCTCCAGCTCGTGCTCTTTCAACAACAAATTTTATTTAGACCCCTCTATTTATAAGCTGAAAGTCTATCTGACTAATTAAAAAAAAATAGTCTCTGAGGAGCTTTCAGATCATTTTTTCACTTAATCTTCCCTATAAAATCTGCACTTTATTTAATTAAGGTGCCCATACATGTCTACAAACCAACAACTCCACCTTAAAATTATTTATTGGGTAGCAGTTGTCTTATTTATCGAGATTTTTTTCAGGATATTCTTTTGTCATTTATGATTATACAAAAATAAAATAAGCTACATAAATATAATTACTTGACATTCAAATTATTAGTTGATTTAGTTTTTAGATTATTTCTGTTGAAGGAAACGCGACAGCTGACGGACAACATTTGTTTTTTTTTTTGTTCTTGCTTTGTTTACGTTATTTAATGTTAATGCCAAACTTTTAATATATAAAAACAAATTCATTTTTATTAAAACCTGATTAATTCTGCATTTTCAAAACAAACGGAGAATAATTAAACGCGTAATTTAAACCACAAACAAAAGAATAACATTTTATCAATAAACCGCGCTTGAAATGTACCTTCGCCATTCTATTCGTAAAAATAATATCCAGTGGAAATTCCATCTGTTTGTATTACAAAAATGAAAACTTTTTTTTGTCGTAGCCGTTTGTGTTTCCATTTTCGTTGAGTAAATTATCTCGAAGACACAACATAAGTTATAGGAATAATTTACGCAAAATAAAGTTCGTATCAGTTTATTGCTGAATTATAAAAGGAATCTCATCTGTTCGAAATGGATGTTTAAAAAAAGGGAAAATATTGAGAAAAAAAAATAGCAAAGTAAAAGTAATAATTCGGGATTGAGTTTTACACTGTTTTACTTTCGGTTTTCCTCTTTTGTCAATTGTATTTCACTATTTCTAAAAACTCATATTTACGTCACTTTGACGTTTAATAGAGATAGGAAATAGTTTTGAGAAATAGTGGAATACAATTGACAAGAGAGGAAAACCAAAAGTAAAACACTGTCTGGAATATTAATAACATAATTAGGTACATAACTTTTTTGTTTTATAATACAAACATTTCCGATAATATTGCGGAATCTGGAAAAGTGCCCCGAATGCTTGCAGCGTTTCCACGTTGAATGGAATATTGTTTTGTGGGAATATAAGTGAATCAATTTTTTTCCCTAAATTTTGAAAAAATTATGAAATACGGAGATTATTTTCACGAGAAAATTAATACAATAAACGACTTTTTTCTACTAGAGTTTGGAAAACTTCAACTTTGTAATACTAATTTGAGTTAGGAAAAGTGAAAAATTTCCTACTAAGGACGAAATAGTAGTTTATTTAACGAGTTTGTGTGTAATTTGGGCTTTTTTTGGCATGAGTGGGCCAGTTTAAAACTCGAGTGAAACGAGAGTCCACGAGTGCCAAAAAAGCCCAAATTACACAAGAACGAGTTGAATACAACGTTTTTTTGTTCGACGAGCCCCCCAAAGGCTCCAAATCGCTGAAAACCTTTAAAATTAGCTTGACGTTTCGTTTTGACAAGTTGTCAAATTTATCAAAATCCGTTCACACAGAAGAAAATTCTGAAATTCTGACAGTGTCGAACAAAAAATAATATTTCAACACTAAAAGTTCAATTTTGGTCGTTTCCTGGGATACGTAACGTAAAAACTAGTATTTAATTGAGACAAAAGCTTAAACGCCTTCACAATTTTTCATTAATAAATTGTTTCTCTATGGTAACGAAAGCAGAACAATTTTGATTTCGCTTTTTAATTTAGAAATAATTAGTAGTAGGTATATTAAAAATATCCAAATTTTATGTATTTTCCAAACTCCAGTAGAAAAAATCATGTGTGCAATTCGTAGGAACAGTGTTTTTTCCGTACTCGACGCGAATAAGAATTTTGAAGAAATTACTAAATCTACTTGTTTATTTAAGTGTTTGCATAATTAGTCGTTAAAGAGAACCATTATGAAGAGTAAAGGTACCTATAATTGATTTCATATAAATGTTCATCAAGTGAGCTATGCATTTGTAAAAGCACCTTTAATTTAGTTACATTACAAAAGTCACATTTAATGAAGGTCATGTCCAATAAATCTTTACTTGGTAAAAATACAAAGACAAAAACAAATAAGAATTACTTTAATTTAATCAGTAAAAAGACGTAACATTGCTTTTGAAATCAGCAATGTTAAAATGGACAAAAACTAAAAAATTAGTCAAATCGGGTTCGCGCAGAGCAAGCAACTTTGAAAGTCAAAGTCACTAGCTTTAGCTTTACTACCAACAGAAAATCAGATTTTCATGGCTTGCTTAGATGCACATTTATATGAAATTGGGTATAGTGTTTTTAAGTGTAAGTGAATTAAAAAATAATAATTTTTCCCAAATTTCAGTTTAATTTTCTTTATTTCAGAATTACCCAAGCAAATAAAATACCTACAATAAACAAAGTTTTTAGTCTTCGATGACTCTAGACAATGTAATGTAATTTTTTTAAATGTTTAAGTACATTTATTTTACCTCTTCGTTTTTATTCGAGGAATTAGTTTTGTCTTTGTATTAGCATTTCTTGATTGGTCTTTTCTTCTGTTCTTTTATTGGCGAATTTTTAATTTACATTTGATTTTGGGAACTCCTCCCTCACATCTCTGCCGGCGCAATACGTCGTCTTCTACAAACTGTCTAACACCATAACATTCATAACTCTGCTTTTATAATCTCATTCAAAGTTTCTCTCCTGCATCCTTTGTGGATGATTCTATTTGATCCTTTCCTTTCAACAGATCTGATCAATAAAGTAATTGAAAGCAAACACTTAGCTGGAGAAAATTTTGTTCAAAAAAACTTTAATCCTCTAAACATCCCAAACTGAAGATTTTTGTAGTGGTTTAGCGTATCAAAAAAAGGTGGATGTCAGCGCCATTCAGAAGACAATAAGCAACTCGTCGTTCCTTAAAGTGACAAGTCAATTATGTTCAGAAAATGTTATTTTGATAAATTAAACTCATATTTTACAGCCGACCAGTCGGTATTTTTATGTGTTGATTGGTATGTAATAATTATCACCACAAAACCACGTAAACATAACATTTATGACTTTATGAGAGGAATGTTAATTTCTCATGAATTATTCTACCCGCAGCAGTTATAAACGCAGCTTTAGTTTTCTTTATTGCAAACGCGGACAGACTTCACAAGTAGGGTCTTTAGAGAGTGAAATTAAACAATGTTTTTTGTGCATTAGTAAATTGACAGGTGCCATAAAATTTCTATAAATTACTGCACAAACTGAGTTCTGGAATTCACATTTGAATAATTTACCAAGCTTTGATGAGTGTACAAATTCACTGTACCGATTTACATGTACGCTGTTTGTCTATACCCGGTACATGTTTATGCAGTCCTGATTTTTTGATTGGTTTCGCAATTACCACACAATATGGTTGAAAATTAAGTTGGGCTGTTTTTATTTTGGTCGGAAAAAAATTCACGACGACGGGTTCATCGGTCTCTGCAAACGAGAAGGGTTTTCCGATTGTGATTAATAGGCAATCAGGTGTTAATTGTGCCACCGCTAGTGGAAATAACAGAAATCTGGCCTTAATTACAGATATTAAAAGCAATCGCATCCCTTGCACTATCATCATCTTATCATGCTACCGAAATTACACAATAATTGCCCAAATAGCCCGGGCATAGTTCGTTTAATTAGCGATAAATATAGTACTGTCAATTGTGGTTAAACGAACGGCTTCTTCGACGCTAATCCCCGATCAAAATTAAAAGATGGTAATATTCTTGTTTCCAAAACAAGTCTAAGGAGGATATTATGTAAATAAGTACCGCAAAGAAGCTTATTCAAATATTATTTTACATCATCAAAGTAGCTCAACGAAGTAAATATAAAAATATTTAATATTGTCTTTGAGTGGAATAACTGCGGCTTCGTTAAGAGATAACTTAATTCTCTTTTCTCCCTTTTCCACTCGTTCCTTGCTCTGTTGGAGTACGGGATTCGGTCGCGGTCCAAATTGCTCCTTGATGAAGGATTTTTCAGCGACAAATCTCCACCGAGTGCGTACAGTTCCGCAAACAAATCAGATTATCCTTCCAAGCTTCGATCGTTCGCGTCTCCACCAGTTAAGCGATTTGAAAGAATCGAAACGCCAAAGCTCTGCGAGATTTGTTAATTGCTCAAATGGGACGCGCTTTGACCACGGAAGTCTGCACACTTCTTCGTGTGACGAGAATCGATTTGATACCCCTTGCGGTCGAGCCTCATGCGGCGGTCACGCGGCCTCTGTCAACATATCCCCGTTTAAGATACTACTTCAAAGGCCGTTCTCATCCACACATCCACGTTTGTGTATCGCAGACACACGACGCTTATATTAACTTTTCCATGAAGCTGACGACTCTTTATTTTTGTTGCGCGCCACAAAGCGTCCCGGATGGACGTGCATTAGTCCCGTCAAAAGGGACGTTCATTAAAATGCCATTGCACTAAACAAACGGCGAGTTCACTGATCAGACTTGCAGTTCATTTGAAAAATTGTCGTACGGGGGACTCCTCGGCGGGGCCAATTATTCGGTGGTGGGTCTGGGTGGCGCACTTTAATCCACGTTTTCCGTAATTGCGCGGATGATAAGAGTGGGGACACAATGGGGACAAGAGGGTATTGTCGTGTGCCCGTGTTTGTTCTGCTAACGAGTCAGAAGGGCTCTTCGAGACGAGTAAGCAACACTGAGTCGTTGAGTGTCTTTGTTTTTGTTGTTTGCGGGGCGTACTCTCCTCCGCATCTAGCTCTTGGTTTAAATTTTTACCAAAACACTGGGTCGTGTCGATAATCTAAAATTCATTCAGGTTGGCTTTGATCTGTCAAATTTATGTCACGTTGCAAGCGTACGTCTCCTTTTAAATTGTTAGGTTAAAGAAAACCTAATTTCCTGTATTCCTTGTACAATTTTACCAAGGCGGAAAAACAGTAAAATCAATTTTACCGGCATATGCGAGCAGTTAAAGAATTACCAATTCCAAAAACAAACAAACAAAACTAAAAAAGTGCTAATTTTTCTCAAATTTTTATTTTAAGGAGAATTGTCCAAACCGAGGTCCAAACAGATTCACAGTTTTCATAAAGAAAACAATTTTCAATTTTTTTGTTAGACAACAAAGACTAAAATATACCTCGGGTGAAAAATGTTTGTAGAAAGTAAACGTCTTGTTTCAAAATGATCTGTTTCTTAAAAAAAGTACCTATCGGGCGTTCAAATGAAAGACTGGGCTGGGAGGGCGTTGGAAAACCGTCAATTGTTTTGGTTTTTTAAAGTATCTATAAATTGACAATTATTGCAGTTAGGTGGAGCATGTTGACAGCTAATCTAAAATTTATAAACAAAAAATCTTTCGGTTTTTTATCTCTGCAATGTTTTACATTAAAAACAGAATAACTAACGATTCCCATTCTCGAAGCAAATATCTAAGGGCACCCTTTGCTGAAAACAAACATCTTCAATCTTGTGCCGAGTAAACATAAATATATGTCATTCATGTCAAACGGCGGGAAATTCAAACTTTACACTGTTCCAAATGGTTTATATTTTTCAACGCCTACTCAGCCCAGGTTTTCATTTGGACGCATGATATTTTCAATATTTAAAGTTGAAAAACATGAATTTTAAATTTTTGGACTGACCTGGATTAACCAGGATGGATGATGGAAGCCATTTTCGATTATGGGTTCAGTAAAAACGTTTTAGATGTGGATTGTCAAACTCACGGTCGCTTAAAATTTATGATTAAACTGTACGTTAGTGAAATATGTCATAAATTCCAAATACGGTTTAGGCGCGCCTAGTTACTTTTGGTGGTAGTGCCAACTTAACGACAAGTCCCCAATCCATATCTATACCGTTCCGGCTTATAGTAAAATTATTAATATAAAATTCTTGAAATGTGCACTCCGAAGAACGTGAAAGTATTGTATTGTGTTAATTATTACTTTTGTACTCGTGTACAAACTCTTTAGATACCTAATTGGTCTCTACTTGTCTAACATTTTAATGACATTTTCACTTTATTGTCAGTAATGAATGTGGGATGAGTAGGAGGTACAGAAATACCAGTAGATACTAATAACTGATACATACTAACTATAATGCAAATGATAACGAAATGGGCATGTTATCATCACTCTCTAATCTTTGAAAATTACTTTACGCACTTCATTAATTTGTTCTGTAAAATTTGAATGTCGATTGTGGGAAACATAACCTCTACACAATTATAAACACCGTTCACTTTGTTTGGACATAATGGGAGACCATGATTTATTTTTTTAACGTTGGACACTCTTTTTGATTTTCGTCACTAGTGCCTAACATGCGCACCTTTCAAAATGAACATTACATGTTGCTGAATTTTCCGCAATGTCTGAGTATTCTTCTTTTGCAAACTAGTAAAACTGACAACAATGCACTAGACATTGATGCTGTTTATAACCTCAAACTTAGAAAAACATAACCTAATTCAGCAGACAGTTTTACTACCAAATTAAATGCAAAATTTCTATGGCCTCCCATGATGCCAAAACAACGTAAATGCATTTTATATGTATGACATGGTTACTTTATTAGTCCGTCTTAGTGACATATTGGGTGATTCAAAATGGTTGTGGATAAATGTGGCAGCTATGTACGAAAATTTATGTGGATGGGGTAGATTTGATATTGCTAAACTCTGTCCACTCATAGATTGCTTGACATAAATGTTACTAAAAATGTTCACTCTACGCTACAACAAATAGATCCGGCGCGAAATTTAAAAAAATGGAAAGAGCAGGTTTACACGTGATGTTTTATTATTATTCTGCACGTTTGCACTTAGGAAAGACGAAAGAAAACTTCAGTACAGTAGGAGTAATATATTAGATTTTATTAATACAGGGTATTTCACGAGTAATAATGTGCCCGACGGAATAAAAAATGCAACCCACAATACATTTTCGAATTTCCGAAAAAGCTGGCTACTGATATTAAAATATCCAGCTTTTTTCGGAAATGGCTAAACACAAGCAAGAGATTATTTTTAATATGTACTCTTATTTAATGCATGAACAAAAATTACCTCTGTATCATTTTCGATGTTTGTAATTAGATTCTTGAGGCACGCACTCACTTCACAAATTTAAAAAAATCAACAAAAAATCGCAACGGAACAGATCAAAACAGCAACACGATCAAAACGAATAACTTTTAAAAGCAAAGAATCGCAAAACAAAGCTCTAAAGATAAAAAATCGCAAATCTAAATGCTTAAACCACTTGAGAGAACTGACAATTTCAAATCTGAAATGTCATATAATTTATTTTTCGCGTGGGTTTTATAACAACCAATGAGAATCAGAAGCGCGAATGCTTCAAGATATTACCAACACAATTTATGATACTTTCTTAATATTTTAATGTTATGGTTTGGGGATTTTGTTATCTAAGGATATTTAAAAAAATCAGTGGACGTAGTCTATGACATTTCATATACCTAAGTGCATTTGATTTTTTTTTATACCATTGCACATTGACTTGACATTTTCAAAATTGCGCGACTATGAACTGTCAAAGAAATGTCAACTCAATCCTACCTACAGCGTTGCCACATAAATTTTCTTACAAACCTAGTTGCCATATTTATCCACAATCATTTTGAATCACCCAATAGAAAACCTTATGAAGACTATGAATTGAAAAGCTTTCAACTATCTCAAGATCAAATTCCCACAGTTTAGTGATGCCATAATAAAGCAAACTTTGTTTTTATTCATCTTATATTATGGGAATTCATAAAATATATAATACCGCATAAATTCTAAACTAGAGCTTAATTAACCTTACTTTCTAAAGTTAGCGTGGTTAAAATCTGTAAAAAAATATATCAAAAAACCAATTCAAAGTTAAAATTTGTTGACCAGTGTAATATTCTTCGTGTTCTTTGCTCAAAAAATCTCCCCACGACTGATTTTATAACGGAATTAATTTTCCATTTATTTACCAAATTAGATAGTGATCAAATCGCTGATTTTGTGGTGGATTCGCTATGCGACACATCACGTGTTTTTCATTTTCTTCATGTTTGTCATCCACATTGTTCAGGGAATAGAAAAATGTCAAGGGCGAAACAAATAATTAGCAACGCAAGCCTATAATTTAAATAAAAAGTTTAACCATAAATATTATTACTAATAAATTGCTATTCTGGGAGATCACCTAATTGTTTACTTAAAATTATCTCTGGGTGTTTCGCCGAGTTATTTAGATATTTTGTATTACTTAGTTTCTTTTTTCATTTTTGTTCTTGAATTGAATGACAATATAATCTGTTTTAAACCTGAGGCGATTAAAAGGTGGTACAGTTGGAATGTTTTAGGAGGAATTAACTAGATAATTAAAAGGAAAGTTAATTCTACGCATTTTTTTAATCTAAAATCTGGTTTGCCAATCGTTGCAAATGACGTGAAGGACTAGAATCGCGTTTTGTGATGGAAACGGAAATATTCCGCTTAAATATTGACTTTAAATATTAGATATTCGTACTTCTAATAAATCACGAATTTTCCAAATAAGTGTGTACTTGAAAGCTGAAATCTTAGGCCACCGCTTACTTAGCAGTTACAGTTATTGCAGAAGCTTTAAGTATCTTACTATCCGCCAGCGAGCGTCTCGAATGCAAATTAAAAAAATTATCAAGATCTCTCGTCTTCCTGTTCACGCTTCATTTTAAGATAAATTATCACCAGATCAGAATCAGATAACAAGTTCACACTTTTCCACCGAGTTCTTATCTTGTTGCTTTTGCGGCTCAGAGCCGTTTACCAAGGAAAACATTTTTATCAATCCAACTTTTCCCAACAAATTTTAATGGTCCAACTTTCTGTTATTCTACAAAGATGTCTGAACTAATTCAATTTTGCTCCTACACAAATGTCAAAACGGAGACATAGCTCTGCGCTCTCATTTAATATTCTTTTTCTAGATTAATTTTTTTTTCGGTCGCACTGATACCGAAACAATTGAAAATGTGTTTTAATTAAATTCGTCCTTCAGACAAAGTTCTCTCGTACTCGGTGTCAGAACGAGTACTCTTTACGATGCCCGCTCAGTTGTTGGTATGTTAAATTATTATTCCGTAAACGATACTTATTATAATATTAATGGGATGATTCTGAATTTCGCATTTCCTAAGACCGGTCCTGTGCCAGAGATGCCTCTAGCTAGTAGTAATTTTCACGCCCTCATGTCACGACCACGATAAAATACAAAACAAAATTATTTACATAGAGGCTAAATTTGCATTAGAAATTCCAGTGTTATAATGAGGAACTATAAAGCTTCGGGATGACCGCGCAAGGGGACCAAGTAATGAATGAGTTTTTGGTCGGGTGAAGAAGCGGAAAGACGAAAGTGAAGATAATGGTTCGATAAAATGGGGAAACCGCAAAAACGAGACCGTCGGGATTAATTGTTAAATCTCCATTATCGGCTGGAGGTAATGAAGAGCGGTCGCATCTGTAGCGTAACATTTTATTTACGGTCTTCAGAGGTGAAGGTTGTTTCGGATCATTACTATTCCGAGCCAATATTTTCCTAAAGCCATAAAATCCGTCACAACAAAACAGCTTCGAGTTCATTGAGTACGGTTGTGGTTGATTACGTCGGGGCCCCGGTCCGGTCCCGACGAAACGGGAATGGGCCGTTAATTAAAAAATGAATTAGTAAGAGGAATCTGTCATAGAGCAAATGAAATGCCAAGCCGAAGCGATTACATATGGGTCCAGGTAGACGACGCGCGGCGGCGTTGGTGGATGAAACAAGAATTAGATTGACTTTTCATAAAGTGCGGTCGGATACACAATTAACCGCCTTAAATTAGGTTCTATGAAATATTTTAATGAGTTCCTATTACACGGGGCGCTCACCGATCAGGACGTCTGTCTAGCTTTCACTCGCGAAAAGGAAACAACCACTCGCCCCTTGGGAACGGGAATCCAAAGGAATGCGCCATTTTTTCGCAACTGAGATACCTACTTGGCTTTAGCACATGTTCTTGGAAGCGTTGTGTTTTGCACGATGGTACAGCTATAAATCGAAATAGGGACTAACGTTTTCTTATTTATGGTGTCTACTAGCCTCTGTATAATTTATATTACAACTTTTGTATAAAAAATACGATGAGCTTGATCAGAGAAAATTTAACGAGGGGAAAAACAAAAAAAGTTGTATCGAGTTTGTTAAGATTTACATTTTTACGATGGCCAAAATAAATTAATGACCAGTGTAAATAAATCAGTCACGACGTGTAATATTTTGACACCTTTTGACTTTGTATAACGCAATGCATAAAATTTTTATCTTGAATTGTTGGGAAAATTGTTATAGTTATTTATTGCGGAGGTGTATTTTTTACTTCAAAATTTAAAATTCATTTCTTCGATACCTCCCTAGAAAGTGAGTCTGTGTCCATAGTTACCAGTGGGTGAAAGTTTCTCTTTCGTTCACTTCACTTTCGTTCACTGGTTCACTGGTTTTCATTCACTCCTAAATTTTTCCAATTCTTCCTGACAACGTAATTTTGATTTTTTAGGCAACATTTGATACCTCGGGGCCTTGCCTCCTCCAGGATATCATCAAGAACATATGTATAACTCTTCATCATCCATTTCCAAAATTTCCACAACGTGCACACAACCACTTTACTGACGTTACAGAACTTTGTTTATTTTGTATTTTATTTTTTTTCATAAGTAGTAACAGAGCCGTCCAAAAATGTGATTTATTTTTATTTAAAATTTTGACTACAAAGTTACAGACTCACTTTCTAAGGAGGTATCGAACAAAACCATATACAGCACTCAAGAGTAAGGCTGCTTTCGTTCACTTGAACGCAATTCGCGTGAACGAAAGCTTTGCCTTACTGTAAATAACTATCTAAATATGGTAATAGAGGGATTTGTCCAGGAATAACTGCGTTTGTCAAACCAATGGGGATATTATCCTTCTGAAATCCTCCTGCGACAGCGTTACTCTGGACCCAACCCTTAATTCCTGCAAAACTCGCTAATGATACTTATTTGAGTAGACAATCTGTCGAATACTCTGATTCCAAACGATTCGCACGCCTCTCCGCCGAACGTGAAGGGGCGGCGAAATTATTCAAATCGAGCCGTTGATGAGAAACAAATGAAGAGTTTCATGACCTACTATTATCGAGGAATGCTCAAATTCATGCAGCATTCCAGAGAGGGTATGTTTTTTATTTGTGTATAGTAAGTATGTGTGTGTCGATATCCAAATATTTTCGTTGCGTGTTCTGGCACACTTATTTCGTCAATTTTTTGGTGAATAATTTTCGTTTCTGGACGGACCTCCGCCACTCGTGACGTCACGCCGTTTTTTCCCGATAACAACGGCGACGGGTTAATTTAAATTCGACGAGGTGATGTATCGTTAATACGGTCATTTGTAATTGAAACAGCTCTTTGTATGAAAGGGGCTGTTATGCGAGGCAGTTGTGTGTTTTAAAAAACAGCCCCGTTGTAATCACCGAGAGAACCCTTCTGTAATCGCATATTGAATTGTCATCCGTCAAAGGAGGGATCTCCAAACCAAACAGTTTTAAACTCTCTTTTCATACATCAAATGACTGCAATTTTCGAGTATAATTTTAAAAGGGATCGCCGCGGCTCGAACAGAACTCGACCAAAAAGGGAAAAATACTAACAATTAATTTCATAACGTTCGTTATCCCGCGGGTCACAAACAGGAATCGACGCCGGCTGTCATTTGAGCCTTCGTGGGTCGCGTTTTATTAAACATAAACATGATTGAGGAGCTTTTGACAGATTAGCGGTGGTGTTTAATGAAAAGCACGTGCCGTCTAAGAGCTTTTTGTGCGCGGTAATAACGCCACGTGTAATATTGTAATGTGTAACTTTTTCGTGGAGCTTTTTTTAGCGTTTCAATAAGCGCCACAGGCCAAGCTGCATAAAAAACTAAGGACTGATACACACATCAGATATCATGTTATGTAATTAGGTGCACGTGACCAAGTGGACATCGAGTACAAGCATGACTATGGGTGTATAATTATACGAAATTGAATAATTGGACGTTTTTGTTTTTTTTTATACGGTCATTAGTGACCCACCGGGTGTAATGTTGGCAGAAGATTTTATGACTTGTACAAATAAATTTAATTCTTATTCGGCGTTCACTCCGGGCCAATAAATAGGTACGCACATGATTTTTACAATGAAGTCGGAATTAGCCATACGTTGAACAAGTTCTACCGTTTTTCTGATTTCTTTCCGGAAAATCTACTAAACTTGCCTTAGATCTAACAATAGATAATACTTAATTAAAAAATATTAATTAATTTCTGAGCAGTGATGTTTTCGCAACTATCTTTACCAATTCTAAATTAGATTGTCATATTTTTCAATATAATGTACCTAATAACAAACTCATAAGCTAAAAGATCCAAAAAATAAAAACTAAAGCATTCAACGTTGTTGGAGTAAATAAAAAACAATATAGCATTTATTAATTCAATTATTAAATAAACAGATAAATGAGTTATGAAATAAATGCCTTTTCCAGATGTTATATATTTTTTATATCAACGACAACAGACATACAGCAAAAATGAATCAATGTACCTACGTATTGTTATTTGTCTGATTAACACTCTAAAATATGAATTTCTACACCTTAGGAAATCGAGAAAATGACACTTTAATCCAGGGGTGGAGATGTGATCTTTTTACATTTTATTTAAATCAGAGTGAGCACACTTGCCATCACCAAGGTTGTGTTATACCGGGTATATCTATAAATGATTCTCGGGTCAAGCCAGCTTTGGAAAAAAATATTAGGTATTATGCCACCTCTTTGAAACAGATGCCCAATTTTAATTTATTATTAACTCTCACTTCTGACATTAATGGCGTTTTATTCGCGTTTTCAATCCAGTTTTCGTTCCTTATATTCGTTTTGTTACAGTTAATAAACACCAAAAATCTATATTTTTCAATACAAATTGCAAACACGTCCGGATTTAGAGCTAAACAGCCTGGGAAAATTTGTGAGGGTAAGATTTAGCGAACAACCTAACCTGAAAATGTGACATTTAGAATTTGCCGAATTTATTCTACATATCAAGCGGCACTTTCAAAATGTCTTCATAGCAAGTTGGACCAGACAATAATTTACAAATACTCTGTATACCTAAACAGTTTGTTTTACTTGTCACGTTTGTTTTTTACAAAATTTTGAAGAATGGGTTCCAAAAGTGATTCTGATGATTCTCCATCATATTTTCGAAGAAGCTGAAGCAGTCATTTTAGGGTTTAAAGTTTGATCTCCGTAAAGAGCAAAGAAATCCAATTATGCTGCTGTATACATGTTGAAATAAGAATAAAACTTGGGAATTTGTAAAAATATGATGAAGTGGATCAGGATTTACGAAATTAGAAATAGACAAACTTATTTAAATAAATGGCAAAAAAAAATGTAAATAGGAGTACAATATACACTTTACGTTAGCAAAAAAACTGAATTTGTCATTGTCATTACTAATACATATATATTACCAAGTCGGTCTTTTAATCATCGCTTTTTATTTGAACACAATTTATTTATTATCATTAAATAAGTAGATAAGAAAATTGTTGTAAATAAAAGACAAAATAAATATAATTTGATAAACATGTTACTTTCACCTATTTTTGGGGATTGTAAAATTTTGGTAAAACAAAGTTTAATAAACAGATGAGAGAAATTATTGTAATTTCGTTTAACTGAAAAAAGTTACATCTAAACTAACAAAGCATTAAAAATGTTCCTCCAAAAGTTAACTTTTCTTAATCATTCTGCGTGATGAAATACTATATTATTATACGAGTTTAATAAGACGCTTTATTATTACACGAGTGTGTTTAAAGCACGACGATCGTAGCGAGAAGTGCTTTAATGGAACGAATGTGATAATACGTCTTATTAAACGAGTGTAACATACTATTTTGGAATATGTAGTTATATTAACTAATATTTCCAAAACGGTGTATACAGGGTGTTTCTGAAATAGGTGCATTAATTTTAACTGGTAATAGAACTCGTCAAAAGGAACAACTTTTCTATCTACCATTTTGCCGAAAAACGATGTTTAATTCCAAAAAAAAATTGGAGAGATTTTTCGCTAAAGTAGCCCTACGCCACTAAATACTACAATGGCTAATTGAGATCAGCGCTAATATGAAAAAAACATCCATTTTCATCCAGAAAACGTGTTTTAACGCCGAAATCGAAATTCAAATAAATCTAGCCGTATAGCAAAAAATCCACTAAGGTAGCTTAGTTTTGGAGATATGAACGGTTTTAGGAAAATCTTTCCTAGTTTTTTAAGCCATTACGCAACGTTTTTCGCCAAAATGACAGAGAGAAAAGTTGTTCCTTTTGATGAGTTCTATTACCAGTTAAAATTAATGCACCTATTTCAGAAACACCTGTATAAAGAGAAACATATTTCATTATTTCCAGAGTCTATGGAAATGGATTCAGGGCTAGAAGATGATAGTTATTTTGATCTTCTTCACTAATTGTGTTAATTTTTCTTTGTTACTTTCTTTGCACTTCATGAATTTACTATTACAACATGTGGAACTCGGTTGATTTCATCATGCTCAATACCTACTAGTTTTGCTTGGTTCCCGATTATTATCCTTTTGTCTTGACAGCGTTCGAAAATTCTTTAAATCTTGGCAGCGCATAATTTATGGAAGCTAATTAAGCATCTTTGTAAAATACCAACCGCCCAGCCCTTTATAACTTGTGCAATCTAAATTGAAAGTAAAACTTTTACAGAGCTCCTTTCATCCTCAAAGCCTCCCACCGTTCTCCCGCTTGATCACGATGTGTTAAAACGTCGGTATCCATCCCCTTTATTTTTTCTTGGAATTTTATTAATTCCGCTAGACGCATTTCCTCACCCAGAAAAAAACCCGACCTCCGCCTTGGGGCGCTCCTTCGCCAAATCCATTTAAATCGGTCCTGGCCCACCTGGACTGTGCGTATATGTCCGTGAAACACCACCCGAGTGATTGTTTGATGTAGTTACGCCCTCCACTGAACCCCCAATTAACCGGTAGCCCGTTAGTTAGGTCTAATCATGACCTGATTGCTACCTGTTCACGCCCTGCACCGCCAAATTAATACACAATTTTATGACTCAATTAACTATCACGACGCTTTATTAAACGTCGATAATAATTTGTGATCAGTGCACACGCTGTATATGCATGTGTGAGACACACCTGACCTGGAGGCGTCCCCCCTGGAACAGATGATATCGTAAATTCTCCATGTATACGAGCGAGCTTTTTTAAGAGATCTTGTTTGCTTTCCGTAACAGGAAATGAATAGAACGAGCCTTTTACAAGTAATAATCTCTGCGGAGGCACTTAACGAACGCTTTAATTTGTTTCGTATTACGTTACGATCGTATGGACTCCATTTTTCATAGACATACTTAAAACTCGAATCGATTTGTTTTCACGGTGACCGGTTTCGCCACACTTAACTAATTGGAATCAGAGGCGAAGAAAAACCTGCCGGAGAAGAAGAGTGACAAACTCTCTTGATGCTAACAACGACAACTAGGTACTCTTGAACTGGTTCAAAATCGGAACGAAGTTGCGAAGAAGAATAAGAAAGAAAGAAAGCAAAACTATATACATTAGAACGGATATTGACAAAATGTTTATATTAACTTACTTAAGAAAAATAGATCGAATTTTATACCTACGTAAGGAATTGGAAGAATCTCCATTATAGAACATTAGCTTCTTATTACTACCAGACCACCTTAACTCTTTAATAATCCTTAACAATTACGCACCACGGATTACAGATCACGAATCAGTTGTTTAAATCTAACCTCACTTTTTGTTGCGTTGTTTGTGTTTTTACTCTGCAGACGCACGAATGGTGCGTTCACAATCGACTCTTCAACGCCCGATATTTTGATTTTGAAAGGAGTTCTCTGTCGCAACCTCTGTTTTAAGGAATTCACACTCTAGGACTAGGTCAACAGGACTTCCTATTTTTTCAGCATTCTTAACAGAATTTTGGGAGCATGGTTATTAAGGGTCGGCGACTGAATCCAAGCTTAGGTCGGTCAACAATCGGTAAATTGATGAAACCGACCTTTGGGACCATTTTGGCATTCAGCGCCGAAGCAATAACCCCCTTCGCCACGCTTCACCTGTAAACTTTCAAACTTTTAAATAAGTTGGTTATGAGCCGGGGTCAAAGTGGTCACTTTGGTGTGGTAGTAAGATAATTAACTCCGGAGTTAATATTTGTTGAAACGACTTGACTAATGTTTATTTGTGGAAATTGACGACGAGAGTGATGGAGTGACGTCCGTTACCCAATATTTCCACTCGTTAATTACGAGAAACCAACCTCAAACTACCGAACATCAATTAACAAATTAATTAATTTCCTTTTGTTGGTTGGTAAAGCGGCGCCCCACCCCGGACGCTATTTGTTTAAAAACGTAACGAACCGATCTTGATTTATTTTTTTGTTTTCTCCTTTCAGAACGTAATAGAATGGTCATCACGCGATATATTTTAAAAAGGGTGTCGGTATCTTCAAAAGCGCCCTCAAATCCCTATAAATCTGTTGTTGGTCCACTCCCTCCCCCGCCCCACTTAAGTGTGGCTAATTTGCTTGGATTTTTTTAATAAATAATGGTTCGTGTCTGTACCATTATGATGTTTCAGTGGACCTGGTGCGCTTTAGACAAAGGATCTCGGTGAGGGTCGCTGTAAACAATACTTGGAAACGAGAGTTTATGGTTTTTTGGGGTAATTTTCATGACAAAATGTGATAGATTGATTAGTAGATTAAAAGCTGGAATGGATTGTAAATTATGTTTTTGGGTAATGTTTGTACTCTTATGATGGATCGTGCAGTTATCACGCAATTATTGGCCGTTTCTGTCGTTTTTTTCTTAAGCCAGGTTGACCCCGGCTCAGGTATTCACGGCCACACAGAGGCGTACGATTTTTTTCACTCTCACTCATTGTTCTTTCATTTATAACAATATCCATCAATTATTATCAATGCTTGATACAAAAAAACAAAACAAAAAATATTTAGATACTTTCATAAAAACTGATGCTTCTACCGTTATTCAATTTCAGATTTTTAATTTAAGTTAAAACAGTTTTAATTTGATATTTTTCAACATTATTATTGAAATTATGTTTTAACATTTTTTTCTATCAGGCTTCTACTTTGCATGATGAGGCAGTTACAGTTACAAGTTACAGCAGCCCATGCCAATCTGTCTTCAAAAACAGAAATTTAAAATTATGCTCACAAAAGTCCGTCATTTATTCCACTTTGCCATAAAATCTATATCGCCAGTTGCAGAAAATAATATCCTTTTTTAATTAGAATTGTAATTTATAATTTGATTTATATCTTATTTTCTTTTGAATTAACAAAGAGACTTTCAAACGTTTGTAGAACTGTATATTTCACTTTTTAATATGTAAATGACAATCTGCAACACATAAATAACAACTAGAGCTACAATTTCTTTAAGATAAACAAGATTTATACGTTTAATAAATTATTTCGATGCTAGTTATAGTTTAACTAGGTTTACAGAACATACAGGGTGATTTTGAAAGTTGTGCAGAAATTTTAACCACGAGATACTGGCTTTATGTAGAACTCGGAAAAAATAAAAAAAATCTATGTCAAAAAATAAAATGACATTTTATAAAACATGATAGATATACAAGGGTGTACTTTTAAAATGTACTGAAATTTTACCTACGAGGTTGTAGGACAACGTAGAAAACTAAAAGCAATTAAAAAAAAATTGTAACTCAAAAAATAAATGCAATTTTATTTTTTGACATAAAATTTTTAAAATATTTTTTCCGAGTTCTACATGAAGCCAGTAGCTCGTGGTTAAAATTTCTGCACAACTTTCAAAATCACCCTGTATACAAATAACATTACAATATGCTTAATAATTAATTCTAATGATAGTATTGTAATGCCAAAATTACATAAATTAATTGCATGTCATTAATTGCTATAGAAAAAGAAATGACGATAAGATAAAAGTAATGATTTATTATTACCTGATAGGAATATCCGTAATGATAAATAAATCCGGCCTCAATGCCGTGACCATTTTAGAGTTAAATAGTATCTAATGTTGTCTCTAATATGCGAAAGACGTTAATCATTTATTGTTTCTGACTCAGAAGTAACAATGTAAAAAGATTCATCTGAGATACCAACGTAATAGTATGTGGTGTACTGATACTAAGTGCTTCGATGCTCTCAGTAAACAATTCTTCTGTTTATTCCGCGATCATAACTGCTTCATCACATGAAAAAATCTACTTTTTAATTTTGGAATTAATCAGGAATCAATGAGATCTAAAAGATTTGAGGGTTGCTCGAAAGTTGGTGAGCCCTGGTGTTTTCACACCATACTTATGTCTTTTCGTCAAAATAGTGAACCCATGAATTATTTTCAATCTAACAAATCTTGTAGGAAATTCCTCCCAATTCTGATTAATCATGGCAAAATTTATAAAATCTTTGGACCAGTTCCTGACAATTTGATATGAAGCAATATTTTTATGAATCTTGTTACAAAAATACTTCATACAAAAATATTTCATTAGGTATACTTCTAAATTTTTTTTGAAAGTAGTGGTAGTTTGGAAATTGCTTTGAAAATTTGAAGATTCAAATTATTAAGCAGGTCAAGTACATAATGTAGCTCCAAAGATGATAAAGATTAATTTGGCACTTTGTCTCAGAATGCATTTAGCAGCACAAGGTCGTGCCTTTGTAGATCAAAACTAGATAGTTGAGAACTTATCAAAAGTTTTCCAACATCAAAGCTTTGTTGTTCTAATTACCTTTCATCACACTTTGGGGTTGCTTTAGTCCGTCATCTCAAGACTAGTGACCTGAATTTAACTTTTTGTTAAGTGTAAAAAAATGTACTGGTATTTAACCTGTGAAATATTGTCTGCAACAAAAATTGATTGTTGCTTGAAACGTGAGCGTATTTAAAATCAAATTTGAAGGTGTCCCTGTCTCATTTCGGGACCATAAAACGTCCATTTAGTTCCGCCACTGCTTATACGGCTTTTTTAATAACTTCCCCACAATCCGACTTAAGTGCTCGCTAATCTATTTTAGACCTCATCTTAGTTTTATAGTTTCGCATCTTTTTTTATTGCATTCCGATCGGGCCCCACCACGATGGAATCATACTGCTCTTCGGACCGGAACTCATTTATCCTCTTTGCTGCCTCTCTAATAACGCTGCTGAAATTACATCATTTTTCTAATCGACGAAATCCAGCCGCGAAACGATTTCCTTTGTCGTTTTTGCGCCAGCGTTATTTTTACATTTAGTCCCCCCCTTATCTTTTATTTAATGATCTCCGATACATATCTAAATTGCGGAGTAATTGTCGAGCGGTGGTTAAAAGAGCTTGAAATTGTCCCTGGGTGATATTTACATAGAAGCACGCACCCCATGTCTCTCTCCATTGCTTAATTAACCATGAGATGATCTCGGCGGGACCACATGGCTGGGGAGGGCCTATTACGCACCCGTCATTATCAATACAAATATTAATAGGGAAACATAAATCAAATTGCGGATCCGACGTCAGAGAAGGCAAATTGCCAATCTACCAAGAAATGAAAATGTAGGACAAAGGTCGCCGACAAAAATCGCTTAACAAACATTATTAAAGCCGTGTTTATCATGCTGGGGCGCAGCCCCGATGGTCTGAGGGATGGGGTTAAGAACTGTCACACTTTATACATCAAAGTCCAAAAAATTTAATATTTTTGACGTGGGTTTTCATAAGGAAGGGAGCAATACAGAATCAAATTTAAACTCTTTCTTTTCTTTCTTTGACGCTATTGCAGTTACCCTTTCATTCTGTTTGCCTAACTTGTTCCGTTTTTATGAATTCAAATAATTGTGCACGTTTTGTCACGATAGATTGCAACGCTAAAGAATTTTCTTCAGTAGAATGAGTTGAACAGATATTTGCATAAACATAAAACATTCTAATTGTGGATCAAGAAGTCAATGAAGATTGGAAAGAGTGATATCCTAATCTAAAATGGAATAATTTTTTTAAATTATAAAACTTTTTACTGTCGGTCTTTTGGACTTGCACGAAAAAAAGTTTCCAAATGGCTGCGAGGTTTTCAGCAGTTCTGCTGAAGAAACGACTACGCTTCTTCCTAGGTATCAGCATGCATGTCTATAGTCTATACCAAAAAAAAAAATGCTGACAATTGGGGGAATGGGGAGGTTTTGAAAATTAATTTCGCCGGTCAAAAAATTAAAAAAAAAAAAAATATTTTGATACTGGTGATAAAGACATGTCCACTGAAGGGATATAAGACACAACAAATTTGATACATTCAATACAAAAAGTTAGGGATAAGCTAAATAAAAACGTAAACCTGCACACCGGGGATATGTTTTTATTTACCCTAATTGACAGCCCTAATTTTTTCTGCGCAGCATATTATGGCAGTCATTTTAAAAACTATTTTCAGAAACAACGCATTTTTCGTAGTTACCGCTTTGAGATTTTTTTTTTTAATAGCCATAAATTGGTAAATTTTAGGAATTTCACTACAGTATTTTGAAGACATATTTTAGAAACTATACTGTTAGAACAAAGTATTAGAAAAAAAAAATTTTTTTGAAATTGCTACACTAGAATTATGTACAGTCGTTGACCAAAATAAAATAGGACAAAGTGTTACCTTAGACAGTTTCACAATTCAAAAATTTGTGTAGTGTAACTCAGGCGTATGTGTCTCAGATTACAACTTGATTTGACTTGACGATTGATTTACAAAAAGTTAGGTTGTGTTTTTTCACTTGTCATCTCGTCACTGTCATTTTGTTCAATTGAATGATTCTGAGTTTTTGAAATATTGTCGAATGATGACACTTATCAGAATTGTTTTTTTGTTTTTGACACTTTTGTTTCCTAAGAGATGGATTTCGCAAAAATATCGAATTACGCAATCGAAATTTACTTTGTCCTATTTTATTTTGGTCAACGTCTGTACCTACCTCATAAAATATAATGTTCTTTATATACTGTAGAATTCTTACCAATTTTTTTAGTATATTTCGAAAAATGCCTGTTATCAATGAGACTTTTTGACTGACTGACATTTTTTTCTCAGTAAGAGAAGTAAAATATGTTTTTTAATCGCAAGGAAACATTTTGAGAATATCTGGATGGTACCAGATTCAATAAAACAAACCTTTGAAGCAAAACATTTGCTAGGCATCGAAGCAATAGTATATTATTATACGAGTTTTATAATAAGACCCTTGATTGGTTGGGGCACGACGAACGCAGTGAGGAACGAGTGTCACAGTGCGTCTTATAAACCGAGTGTAATATATGTACTATTTTTTCTACTTTATCGCATTAATTTGATAAAAGCGCAAAAATCTAAGGTAATTGTTCACTTTAACTACTTCTGGAATTTTCGCGTTTTTTCTGGCTAGAGAGCCTCAGGACGTCCTCCTACATCGTTTCCCACCAGTCAAACCTTGTGCAAGTGAAAATTTTCCTTACCCTTTAGTTATACTAAGACTTGGCGCGACCTTGACGCAACCTTGAAACACAACAAGAGAAAAAAAAGGCATTTGCACAAGGTTTGAATGGTGGGACATGATCTAGGAGGACGCCCTGAGACTGTCTAGCTAGAAAAAACGCGAAAATTTCAGAAGTAGTTAAAGTGAACAATTACCAAATCTAATTATGAAATCATCTAGAGACTTTTGTGTGGCATAAGTTATGGTGAAATTTATGTCAAATGTTTTAATTATTAACAGGAGCTCGCTAGAGATGCCGGACGCCGGCCAGCGTGCTATTATAGCAATACCAACGTAATACGTAAAAAACAAAACAAAAAACAAAACAAAAAACAAAAACAATTTCACAGAAACTTCCTTTGTGACACTACTTTTAGTTTCACTAAGACTCACTTATGATACCAAATTTTTGTTAGGATACTTGAATCAGATTTAATTCAATTCTAGTTTCTCTTTCGCACATCAAAAAATATTGATACAGAAGATTATTAAATTATGATAAAATAACTTTACTTGCATTTTTTTTTTTTGGTCACATTGTGGCTTTACAATCAAATGCTAAATTCTTCTATAATTGTAATGAGATTTTAATTGACATTTAAAAATAATGTTCAGTGTCGTAAAGCCATGACATTAGCGGAGGTTAGTTTAGGTCGTGTCCAATACTAATTACATGATTTTATAAATTTTTAGTTGGTACTCAAAAAGCAAGTCGACATTTGACCTAACATTTATCTTCTCCGAGGATCTCTCTGTCTACAATTTCTCAAGCCTATTCCCTCAATTCAGTCAAATCCGATTTTGACAAGTTTTACTTAAAACTCCTTTACACAAATCAACTCAATAAAAAAATTATTTGTAGCTCTTTATCATGTCGTTTCCTGGTCTCGTATTTTTCTTCCTGGTGGGTCCAAGCAGTTCAATTAAAATTTGAACTTTTCCGTCTTTCCGACGTGACCGTCCCTCTTTGACATAGCCCCACATATGCCGGACATTAGACTTTTTGTACAATTTTGAATACGTTATGCGGTCATCGCCCAAAAGAGCGAGCCAGCGCCTGTCCAGAATACCTGTCATGACGTGACCGACGCCCTCAAAATACTCTCCGCCTGTCATACAAAAATTAAGAATTTTTTGCTCGTTCTCCGCCCCTGATATGAATACGAGACGCGGTGAAAGTTTAGCAGAAATTAAAGCCGGCGCAAGCCCCCCATTTCGGTGTCTTTTATTTCGACGAAATTTCAACCGAGATGTCTTTTTAATTCATGCACATGTCATACGATCTGTCCGAAAAGACGGTGTTTGTGAGTTCTGGTATCGTTAGCGAGCATTCTTTGACCACGTGTATAATTAGGTATGGTAATGCTTGACGGGCGGCGAGGGCGAGGGTCTAATGAAGGGGCCCTCAACGGCCGGAGTCTTCAGCGCCCGCGGCCGTTTGGCACGCACGCGATCTCCAATCTCAATTCTTCCCCGACCGCCTCTCGTCGCATTATTGGAATTTTTTAAAGTTGGTCGGACTGTTATAAAATCACACCCCTAGGTATCATCCGTCATACGTGCAGATATGCATACTTCTGTCATAATCTAATTACGTTGAACACTTGCTAACAGCGAGATTAGAAAGGGCGCCAATTTGGCGCCTTGAGGCGTGCCACTTTTTTCCACCACTGAAAAAATGTAATAGTCGATAATTATTGTGCCACACTGACAGCGATTCTTGACAGAAGAAATCATTTAACACACTGGACCAATCGCTTTTCTCGCACACGGAAATATACCCAACAGTTGTATAATCACGTCCAAGAATGTTAATTAAAAAAATGTAACACTTACCAACACCAGAGCACCTATTTTTTACGTGGAAATCGTGGAGTACCAAAAAATATTTTCCTTGTAATCATCTTCTTGTTATTCTTCTTGAATTGGTTACTCTATTTGAATCCACCATCGCTCTAGTAGTTTTCTTTTAAATCAAAGTAGGTACTTGTCAAATGACAATTTAAATCTAACCTCATTTCATAATGTTAAAAATATTTCTTATTATTTTAATAGTGGTAAATGCAAGAATAATTTTAGCCCTCTGTGCTACAGAATTTTCCTTTTAACTTCTTGCTTATGTTAAATACTTGTACCAGATCTGAAACGAATTTTAGGTTAGGTGTCAGTTGCATCAGAATTGATGAAAAATGTATGAAATCAAGACTTGTTTCTGGTTTTACTTGCGAAAGACTAAAATATTTTCGTTATCTGTTTTTGTAAATAAAGGCCGACCGTATATTTTGTAAGATAATGTCCGTCGAAAACTGCGCGGTAAATTACAGGGCGCTCCATTACCCGCCCAAAAACGCTAAAAACTCCATTTGTTATTGCGCTGATTGTGCATTTCCAATTTCATAAGGACGCAATAAAACCGAGGTTGGTGTAAAAAGGGCAATAAAAAGGGCGATAAAGAGCGCGGGATGCGACCCTTCAGGTCGGGGTCGTAACAGTAAAAGTGCGTTTTTCGTCGATAGAAAGAAAGATATGGGAATGGAGACGACGAAATCGGAGATATTGTGAATGTGTCGACCATTTTGTGGCAGGGTGTGTGATGGCCGCGGGCTACGATCGATGCGGTTGTGTCGCACCAGCAGGGGTCGCCACTGTCGCAGCGGGACTCCTCCACGGGGCTCCGACTACCGGAGTTGCGGACGCGCTGCAGGAGTTCACACGCCGCTTGGGCTCGACCGACGGACCATATTTACCACTTACATCATCATAAATCACTGGTCGAGGAACGGTTTTTGTGTATGGGCGAATGTCGACACGGATCTTTGTCATGTTGGGATCTATCGATGGGTCTTCGGGATAAAAAATGGACTCGATAATTATCAGGATAACTGAGCTGACACGAGTTACATCTTGACGCTTAAATACCGAATAATTAGATTTTTTTGAGCGAAACGAGGTTGGGCAGGCAAAAAGTGAGTTGTTTAGGTATGCAGCCAAAAATTTAGCACGATTATGGTAATTGGTGCTTAAAATTACATATTTCGTTTCTTCGCTATCTTTCTTCCTCAATTCCTTTAATTTAACTTATTATTTAATTTAATTTTACAGTCGCCCTTTTTTCAACAATTTCAAATAATTAAATTAACAATCCAGGCTTATCTTTAAATTGTGCTTGTATTTGTATTAATTTGAACAATTGACATTTACCTAGTCTACATCAGTGAGTGAAAAAAATTGAATTTTGTTTTTGCTACAGTGGCACTATTGCTATTATTGCAAAATTAGAACTCAGCAGTACTACATTCGACATCTTGTTTATTTTTGCTGATTATTTGCACTTAGTGAGTGTCTAATAGGCATGGAGTGTCTCAAAGTTCCACTTTGGAATCCAGATATTTGTTTATTTCTTATTTACACTCTTTTTAGTAGCATATGTTTTAATTCTCAAGGAGAATGAAAAAAGTAAAAAAAAACAATAATTTTTTATAAAAGAATACATGTACACATGTAGGTACACATATAATTTATAATTAAGGTGTCTACTTAGGGTAATTTGAAGTAAAAAAACTAAATACAGGTTTAGAATTATTTGGATTGCAATTTAATGAATTTAATTAGGGATTATAAAGTCTAATGAGGGTATCACAATTTGAATCTTACAGCTGGCGCTTGCGTTGAAATTTCATCCCTCTAAAAAGTGAGAATCTTTATGTTGTTGTTAACCCAGGTAGAACCCGAATAATGAATTTATTACTAGAGTAACACAAGTTCTTCTATTTAAAAATTAATTAAACCTCTCGTATCTGTTACAAGATTATATTTTTACAAATTGAAATATTAAAACTGAGGAGCTTATTTCTGATAATACACAGCGTAGGATATCTTTCAAGCAAGTGCAAGAGGAGGGACATTGCACACCAAGATAACAAGTGTCTTTATGTATCTAGTTTATTTGTTTTTTTTTAAATTCTGTTAACTGTATTCACCGTTAGATTAATTTATTTTACATTTAGTTTACATTCCTAAAAACAACATCTTTAGTATTAGGATTCAGTTGTGGAATTCCACTATCAGCTACAACAAGTGATGTGATTATTATCGATGACATCTAGGAGTAAAACCTAGTTCCTGCTCTGGCTTCACGAGTCATATCATTGATTATTAAACATACCTATGATAAATGAATAAATGAGGAACATTTAAATCCATAAACAAACGCCACGGACTTTGTTTTTTGATCACTCTATAAGATAACAGGTTCTTTTGTTTTATATTATGGTTGATATCCTTTTAGCATCCTATTTCTTTATTCTCTCTTGTATTAAATAAACAGAAATAAAAAAAAATAATAAATTCCCAAGGACCTTAAATTGTTATAGAGTACGTACACATACTCGTACCTACCAACTTTTTGCACTAGGAGTTTAAACACAACAAACAAATGATTGGCAGGAAAGGTTCAACGTAGATACGAATAAAAAAATTATAAGTGATGAGAAATACAGGGGCGTTATAAATGATTGTCCCATCGAAGTTGGCGTTGAAAACTCACACAAATTTTAGATGTGCCACCAGCCCTCGCAACGTTAGACAAACTATAATAGTAGACAGATCTCCACTATCGGCGATACTAGTCTCACTCATGTTATGAGGCTTGCGGCACATGCAACTACTTCACCAACGCCTACTGCGATGGGACAATCATTTATAATGACCCTGTATTTTTTACAAATTGTGAATAAAATGCATTCACGTTGTTTTGACGTGGTAAGCCATGGAAATGGTGCACTTAATTTGGTAGTAAAACTGTCTGTTGAATTAGGTTATATTTTTCCAAGTTTGAGGCTATAAATAGCGTAAATATCTAGTGCATTGTTGTCAGTTCTACTAGTTTGCAATAGAGGAATACTCAGACATCGCGGAAAATTCAGGAACATGTTATGTATATGTATTTTGATAGATCCGTATATCACTTTAGTGACGGAAAAAAAATAGTGTGTCCTACGTTAAAAAAATAAATCATGGCCTCCTATTATCCTAAACAACGTGAACGGGGTTTATGAGAAAATCGTAAGTTTGGTGATAAAAAATTCTAATAAGACAATTTAATTTGAGCTGAGCTGTGTTGTACCTATTTTTGAAAAATAATACAAGCTGAAAAAGAAAACTGAGCGACTACAACAAAATTTATTCATCTTTAAGATAAGTTTGATCTGGTGAAAAATAAAAATTCTCTTCTAAAGTTTGGCAATTTATATTTTTTGAAAACCCAAGTACATACAGTAAAGACAACTGAAGAAAGATTTTTTTTATTGATGTTACCCTCGTGGTTTATCAAACCAGAACTCAAATTTATATTCCCACATCTTATATTATAATGTGTTATTTATATTAACACATCATTAAAAGAAAATATAGAGGCCTTAATGAAATATAAATTTAAATTAATTACAGACAGAAAGCTTAATGACGTGTTAATGCTAATTCGGGGCTTATCTTGGAATTAATGTTTAATAAATAAATTAAAAAGCAACAGATGCACACAACTAAACACAAGAACAATTATTTATACGTACCCTGTCAGCAGATAATGAAAAATAATATATTCATGTTTTGATGCGATATCGTGAAAAAATAAAAATAAAATGTACTTTTGAATATGTACACATACCTATGAGGCAGTATATTTTTCCAGCGCAATGAAATTTACAGTATGTGAAAATGTACTTACCTTGGGAGCGGTTAAATGATTATTGTAACATGAAAGCTAGAGCCATTAAATAAATTGCAAGTGATGACAATGTTTTTGCGTGGAAAATGCGGCCGATTCAGCATACCCGTCATTATTTATTTTATTGGGAGATTTCATTAGAGCTCGCTAATGGTACGTTTAGCCCATGGTGATGGGCTCTTAATGGTGCGTTATATGTTTAAGAAATTCCACGGTTAGAATAATAACAAACCACAGAAAAGATTATAAGGTGGCGCGTAGATGCTATTTATAATTCTCTCGAAAAACGTCCTGAACTCCCACTAGAGCCCCAGAAAACACTCACACACACATGCACACACGTACCACTTCACTCTTCCCCAAAAACAATAATAACACGTTGCAGGCGCCCTGAAAACTGCCCCCCTATAAAAAAGACGGGATCGACGGAGTTGGCGGATGATTCGTTTGTTTGGTGGAAGAAAAGGTCAGCCGGGCGACTTGACCACCCTCGCTTTCGGGTCAGCTACGAAGTGTGTATAATTTGGAACGTTTGACCTGTGATTAGGCGGTCAGGACAGTCGGCGCCGGTGTGCCTAAGTGTCTATTTATTAGCCTAATCACAGGGTGCCTTGGAACGGGACGCGATGCGGCGTGCTCGGGATAGGCGGGACGCTGGGGCGGGACCACGACGACACGCCCATGACTCACGACGTAGATCACTCGATTATGCCGGCTATGTCTCAGTTATGCCGTCCTGAGTCTGCTTATGCAAATCGGGGGGCACGGAAGGACCCGGAACGGGTTACGCGACCATTTTATTCAGGAGTGATGGGGGCAGCCACCGTAGCTACGAGTACCCCTAAAACCCAAGGTCGAACCCCCTGACGGACTTTTTACGGTGGAGTTTCGACCGCCAGAATTAAATCCGTCAAATTGGAGACATGTTTTATCATCTCAGTGGCGTAGATGGTTTTACCTAAATTAATATGCTCAATTCTACCCCCTCGTTCGGGCGTGAGCTAGTAAAATTATGAGTAGAATACCTATCTACTAATAGTACTTACTAATCTGATATGAACAACAAAAAATCAAATAAGAGGGGCTTGTCGAAAACAACATTTCTGAAAACGTGCGGCGTGACTTACTAAAATGTCACCTGTCAATTTTTACATTTATGTCATTTTTAAATTTAGGTATAAACTTGGTTTTCATACGAGAACACAAATTATTCATGACAGAATTGTAGTTTCAAAATGGAAAAGAAGAAAATTGTGATTGTACTATTCCGGACACGGAATCTTGGCCAACATTTTTTAGACATTTCAAAAAAAAATGATGTAAACAGTCATTATTAGTGTCACTAATAAATGACACTTTGAAGTTTTTCTTGTGATGTCAAAAAAGCAGGGAAATGGCATTATCGAGACAAAAGTTGAGTTATATCCAATAAAAGCCAGTTCACACATATTTGTCAGTTAAATGTCAGTTGTGGCCCAGATTCCGTGTCCGGAATAGTACAGTCGCGGCCATTGAAATCTCAGACACGAAAGATTTAAACACTCTGTATAAATTCCGAAATTTGATTAGCGTAAACAGGATTTTCATCAAGGATTATAAAGTCAGTGTCAATTTTTGACATATTAGGGCAGAATCGAGTGTAAATTTTGAAATGCCACAATTTTGTGATTTGCAAAAATGTGTTAGACTGAGGGACGGTGTGAGTATAAGAGCCATTGCGAGATAAATTAATGTGGAAAAGGTTTGAGTGACATTTTGAGAAACGTCATTTTCAATCCCATTTACAAAGCCAAAAGTTTAGCGTTGTCAAAGTGTCTGAGTTTTCAACGGCCGCAACTGTACCTATACGTATCTACAGTGTGGAATAAAATGATTTTCATCTAGATACATAGTTACCTTTGCATTACCCTTGTAAAAATATAGTCGTTTTCAGTGACATCCGTGCTGTCACTATGACAGTATGTTGGCATTACTTGCTGTTTCGGTTTAGTAATTTTGAATTTCCTAATTTGGCAATTTAGCTTGACGCGGCAAATTGACAAATTCAAATTATTTTTTATAATTTCAAACAAATCAAGGAAAACATGTAGGTAATCTGATTTGAATTCCGAGGATGACCTAGTTTAACCATGTTTTACACCATGCTGAAGACTGAATTTTATTATTTGTTGTTGATGTTTGACGAAATAGCAATTTTCTTTTACCATAACCTCAATTTCTTGTTTGACATTTTTTTAACTAGAATTTGCTTATACTCTGAATCCTGGTTATGAATTTGTATGTACAATCTGCACCAACATATTAAAAATGACACTGACAGCACGGATGTCGTTGAAAACGACTATACGAAATGCCACTCTACAAAAAAAAGAAAGCCTAACCTCAAAATATACAATGTAAAGTATACAATATGTTTGAGCTAAGATCAGAAACAGATTTGAATTGATCATAAATAACTTACTATAATGTGTCAAATTTGTTGACAATTGCTTCGAAAGGTTGTTTGTAATCAACGTAATGTAATGAAAGAAATTAAAAATTGTCAAATTTTGAGAAGCATAAAATAACCTCAAAGTAACCAATAATAAATAAATGTGCCTTTTTATATTATAACAGAAGGACAACTTCAGCTATACCTAATCGTGTCTGTAGACACCAGTCTACATTGTCAAATTGGTGAATTCATCGCATCAACAAACGCCGCTCAGACATAACCTACAAGGATTTATAATTCTTCCTCTAGGGAACTCAGAAATTTTACCTTTGCAGCCAGATACTTTTTTTCAGGAGCATTATACATATAGAAATCATACACTTTTCGAGACTTTGGTGGGATTAGATCCTGAAGAGAGTTTGCCGCGATCTGCGTCAAATCTAGAGCGGTGCAATGCATTTCGTTTTCAATGGCATCAGACGTACGAGTACTTCAGTTATTCGCTAATTATAACAAAAATTAATTATCAAAACGTGAATAGCAAACGATTATAATTTACTATATGGGCCAGTTTACAGAAGCAAAATTAACTTTATCGTAATCAAATGCGAGATTAACTGAACACGTGATCAGATTGAACCAATCGAAGTTTGGGATTCATGGGTTAATCGCGCATTAAAATTTAATTCGAATTAAATATTTAATTCTCTTTCCATAAACTGGCCCCTAGTAACCCTGAATAACGGCCATCTTGCGCTATTTTTGATTTTGACATCTTGACATCCATAAACAGACACGCCCACACGGTGCGACTCGTGTTACAACACAGTGTATAATCGGTTAAATATGTATTGGGTAATAATTTCGTTATTTCGCTTTTTTTAGCTTTTTTTAATAGGGATAATTTAATTATCAAATATTTCGTGTAATTGATAAATAAATCGCGACAAATGCTTCAAATGACCTTGTACATTTGACTCGGTAGACTCGCCTGTGGACACTTCTACTCCTAGGACCTGAAGTATTTCTACTCTGCTCACAAAAAAAACCATCCACTTTTAACTGTTTCTATGGAGATACACAAAGGCGCGATTTTCCACCGCTTGAAGATAATTAATACTTTCATTATACATACCTAGATTTTTGTTAAATTAACTGGATTATTAGAACGAGATTTTTTCTAAAAAATTGTGGCACGCACTTTAATAATCTAGGTGGTAAATGTTTTATATTAATTATGCCAACGCTGGCAGCTGTATGTTTGTTATAAATTTAAATTTTTCACAACGTTATGTGTCCTAATAGTGTGAGTTAATTAATTTACTTTGTCCTTTCAATTAGCAATAACGCGACTACCATAGGTAAAATATCCATTGTTTGTTATAACTAATTAACATCAACTAATTAACATCATTTTCCGTAGGTAACTGAAACACAGCTTTCATCTTAGTTTGCCCTTCTAGCTACCAATTTGAAATTAAATAACTACACTGCAATTTCCTGTACCTCTGTCACTAGTTAAACCCCGAGCTTTCGTATAAACAATTCACATTTGATTCCCTGCAGATGCAAATTCAAACCGACTCGTGCACCCAACATTCACCTTGGAAGCCCATTTTGACCCCTCTGTGTATCGCACGCATGCAGATTAGCTCCCAATTTCATATACATAGATAAACGGCCGCCATCGACAAAATAATTTTGTCCGGAGCGAGGTCTGGAACGCTTTGTATCCGAATTAGGGTTATAGTTGATAAATATTCCGATAAAGGGGTAATGTGGGGTTTAGACAAGTGCCCGGGGCAGTATTCCTGCTCTATAATGTTGATGTAAACCCTCAGATACTGATGACGGTCGGAAGAATTTTGAGTCTTAAGAGACCCTGAACGCCGGAAATTATCTGTTCTAATCCGTCCGCTAAGCCGCCGCCGCCACCTCCACCGGAGATATACAGGGCGATCGAATCTCCCCGAGTGGAAACAAAGCCGACGACGAGCGAGAGCGAGGGAGCGAACTCCGAATTGTTATTGTGGCCCGGGGGTTGTTTGCAAACTGAACTGCAGCCGCCGATTCGCATCACATGCGCTTCTGATTGATTTCCCTTGTTCGGAATTTCTTAGTGCTCATTACAAATCCCTGGTGGATCAATAACGGACTATAATACCAAACTAGACTAGATACAAAACAACAGTGACAACATTAGGTAACGGAATCACTTTCTCATCTTCTGCTTCTCCGCGGCTTTGGCCTCTTGGTCTCGTCGCTTCTGGTTGTACTTGTTGAGTCTTGCACGTTCTTTGGCCAGCGGAGTCTTCTTGTAGAACTTGAGGAACTTTTTGTACTCTTTGTCGGTGATGGGGTCGACGTTGATCAGTTCTTCGTACAGCTCTGCTTGCCTCAAGGGGTTGTAGCTGAGCTGAATTATCCTTCTAGGAGTCATGATCTTTTCGGCGACTTGCTTCAGAACAGGCAAAGGAAAATGAACGGTCAGTTTGGCCAAACAAGAGAGGTCGATGTTTCGATCGACGCCGTGGTAAGGCATCAACAGTTCCCTCCAGTAAAGATAAATGCTTCCGTAGTCGGGTCGAGGCATCAAAATTATCTAAAACAAACGCTTGTCTAAGAGTTAACAAGAAGCCTAACCAAGGAAACCCTTTCGAAGGTTTTCTTCATTTTCGCCTGTTTTCCCAACCAAGGCTGGCCGCTAATCCCAAAAACCATGACCCTATCTTCAGGCTTTATCGGCTTTACGATGCCCTTAAACAATTTCTTTCCGATTCTTCGAGGGTCCAGATGTTTTTCAGCTTTCGGTATTTTCTTACAAAATATCCTTTCGGCAAGTCCGACGTATATCACCGAAGGTTGCAACAATCGCGACATTTTGCTGACCAGATGCAGCAACATCTTCATCCCCTGGACAGCACGAAAACAGTTAAATAACCCCACGCTTCATATTTCCCCAGCTTTACTTTTTTCCCGGGATATTTTCCTTCCAAAATCTCTGGCGACAAATCAAAAAGCACGCTTTGACTCTCTGTGAACACTGCATTGGCCAAAAGATGTTTTCCGCTTTGTCTGGGTCCGACCAACAACATCGACCTCGGCTTCTTCATGCCTTCGGTGCTCAACGGAGCGATGCAATTAATTTTCACCGCTTGGCGGACATCCCCTAGAGTGGCGGGCGGATCAAAACCCCAATTTCGCTTTTCCCAATTGCTGTAACTGAAATCTCCTTTAAACTCCTTGAGATATTGCTTCTTGTAGGGGTGAATGATTCCGTTGTCGACCAGCTCTTGGAATAAATCTTCGGTGTCTCGATTTTTTGTCATGTCCTTTTTCCCTTTCTTCTTTTTCTTCTTCTTCTTTTTCTTCTTCTTCTTCTTTTTCTTTTTATACTTTTTGCCCTTTCTCCGAGCTCGATCCTTCATCAAAGCTTCTTCCAACATTTCTAATTCCAACCTGCAAAATAACACACGCCACTTTGACCACACTAAAATTTACCCATCAAAACCCACCTCATCATTTCATCCACTTTCTTTCTCAGCTCTAATTGCATTTCGTAACACTTTTCCTCGTGAATTATGTCCATGTAGTGTTTTTCATCCTGATTGTCTTCATCTTTTCTGTCGTCAAAAACCCCATGGTACTCTTCGACAGCTTTATGGAACGGATCTTGGGCTCTAGTCGGTTCATATTCGAGCTCAAAATCCCAAGGCTTCAATTTCTTCTTTTTTTTCCTCGCCTTCTCCTTTCTTATTTTTTCTTTCTCTTTCTTTTTCTGCTCAGCCTTCATCTTTTTCTGTTTTTCTTTCTCCGCTTTAATCTTCTCTTTGCCCCGTCCCTTGTCTTTGACTTTCTTCCTGCGTTTCCTTTCCACTTCATCTATCCACTCCTTGGGAGTCATCGTTTCTCCGCGCACCACCACAACCGTTCCTCCTTTCTCTTCCGGTGGATACTTGTCAAAATTTTTGACCTGGGTGTACCACTGATAAAACCACTCCCTGATCTCATCCCCGATATCTTCCATCAACCTCGGACCTATCACTCTAAACACCCTAGCTCTCTCATTCAAATTTGCATCTATGTACTCCTTGATTCTCTGATCTCTGAGATCGCGCCGCTTTTGCAAGTTGCGCTCCAGTTTCTCGAACTCCTCATGAGACTTCCAACTTGGTTCGATCATCCCAATCAGAAATCGTCTCTCTTTCTCTTTTCTTTTCACCAGCTGCCTGGCACAGTGTCCTCGCCACAACTTCTGTATCTGAAGGGCTGCATATTCCTGTTCTTCTGGTGGAGGCTGAGATGAAGGCTTTTCACCTAAGCGAATCTTTTTTCTGTAGTTGTGCTCTTTCCACTTTTCTTGAAAGTATAACCTTGCCTGTCTGGCACGTTCAGCGATTTGAATCAGTGTCACAACACCTGAAATCTTCTCTTTCCACTTCAACTCTTCTATTTCTTCCTGCGTTAGTATTTTAACTTCTGGCACATATTTCTTGGGTCTTTTTCTACATTAAAAATAAAACAAAAAGATAGACGAAACGAAAAATTTAAACCACCACATATTTCTTATTACTTGGCTTTCTTTTCAGCTTCAGGATCTTCGGGAGGCTGTTCGACTACCTCTTCTTTGCTAGCTTCTTCTTCTGGTGGAGGAGGCGGAGGTGGAGGAGTATAAATTCGCTCCCCGTTCTAGAAAAAGAAAACAATTAAAATACTACTTAACAAAACCCACTTTACCTTGATTTTAGTCCAAAGTTCTTCAAAAGAAAAATGTCGCAAGTAGTACAAAATGGGGTCCAATATTTCTACTTGTTGTGGTATGAGTTTTAACTCGATCAAAGCTCCATCTATGTAATGGTATTCTGAGATGTCGATTTCCCTCATCTCTTCGCTCAGTTCATGCAATCGAATCGTTGCTGCGTCCATGATTTTTCTTACTATGATGCGTTTTTGGGGCTAGAAAAACAACAGAAGAGCGTAGATACCACTTACCATCAAATTAAGGTACAACTCACTTGAGCCATTTGATCTAAAATTGTCCCCAAATCTTGGACTAACATACAGTATTTCGCATAGAATCCCCCGACTAGATGACTCGCTAGATTTCTGTCTTTGATGTTTTTGTGGGTGGCAGCTACAAAACTTGCATCTCTTGCAATCAGGCGTTCCAGGTTTTCTCTGGTGCCTGCCCACCATTTTGAGTAGTATTCGTAAGACATTGTTCAGTATTAATTCACATGGCCTTAGGCAAGGGTCAAACATGTGATCTACTAAAATTTAGAATTTTGACTTGACTGACATTTCAGTTGTCGCTAAGATACGCAAAATGTCGGCTGTCTGAAACGTCCAGCGGACACACGCGGTGCACACTTTGTTATTAATCATTAGTTCCGCAGTGTGCGGCAAACCACGTTTTAAAAATCGACCAGAATGGCCTTCTAGACGCGCACTTTGGACCCCATCAGGAAGGTAACGTTTTGATCGCGATGTCGCCCACCTCTCGATGCTCTGAAAAAAAAACTAATTCTATCGAGGAATTTTTCTTCCTCCGACCACGATAAAGAGTGCATGATGGTATTTTAATTTTTATTTATTTTTTTGGTGCTCCTTCATCCTACACTGTTACAGACATGTTGATCGTGGAATTCCTCTGCGGGCCGTTCGAAACAATGGGTAGTCGGCCATGTTGACTACTCAAGAAGCCATATTTTGTCCTGGGGCGAGCCAAGTTGGACGCCCACGACATGTACCTGATCACAGAGATCAAGCCGCGCATTCCGGTATATTCACCGCGATCACTTGACCTACCCAGGGCCGGACTCGCGCAAAGCGCCCTCGGACAATACGGTAGCCCTGGGGGTGTCAAACGCCCAATAAACGACACCGACTTACGGGACGGGATGGTGGCAACCATAAAGTCATCCGGCGTCGCCCGCAGAATATTTGAAAAATATCTGTCATGTTAATTTCCGTATTTTTCTAAATTTTGTCAAAGGCCCATTGCGTGAAGAGAAACATTTTTACTGACAAGATTCAGTATCCGAAATTGACAGTAAAATTACGTGGCCGTAACTGTACCAGATGACTTTTAATGATTAAAACAAATTTAGTGGGTTGGTACTCCCGAATAGGTACCTAATTGGTACCTACGCCTAAAGAGTTGTCTTGATTCGCTTTCTATGTTAAGATTCTAGAAATAAATACATAATGACAATTTGGTTTATTTTGACTTTTGAACTGTCATTTTTTAATGTGACGGTCAAGTGTACCACCCTAAATCGTAAATGTGTTGCCAAAATCCTGATCCTGATAGACCCTGAATTTTAGAGTTCATTGGTTTACATTTAAATTGTCAAAAAAATGTTAAGGTCAAGAACACTTCAACGAACTTATGATTTCCTGCTTTTAGACATTCGTCAACTTAATAAATAACGCGTCTAACCAAAAAATATCTGGCAACATCAGAGAAATTGGTGATTAGGTATTATAAACAATTGTTATTTCTCATAACCTCAAACTGTCAGAATTAATATTTAGTTAGTTTTTGTAGCTAAATCTTAAGGCCGGTGTGCATTCTCATGGCCAACTGCGTCGACAACCATTTTGAAATCTAATAAATTTGGTAATGTTTTGTAAAAGTTCTGTCATTGACAGATTGAAGCATTTAATTTGTCTTCAATAATTTTATTCCTCATATAATAAGTATCGGGTATTCATTTTAAATTTCCGGTCAGTTGGCCTTGAAGAGTGGATTGTGAACGCACCACTCGTGTAAAAACACAAACAAGGGTAAGATTTAAACAGCTGATCCGTGATCTGTAACCCGTAGTGCGTTCACAATCGACTCTTCAACGCCAACTTTGACCGGAAATTTAAATGAACACCCGATACCTACTATGTATTTAATTATGAATTAATGCGTCTATACCAGTACTTGTGGTTAATTCAAGAATATATTTGATGTGTACCTACCTTAAATGCAAAAGTATCTCCTTTAGTAAAAAAAACTAAGTTCTCAACAATTTAACAAAAACAGAAAGATAAATTTTACTCTAATAATTAATTAAAAACAAACTAATTATTTACACATTATCGTCTATTTGGAAAGTTCTGCTTTGAATGATCATTACACTAGCTTTTAACTGTTATGTGGTTTTAAACCCTTTCACTTGTGGATTATGATCAAATTTTGTGACATCATCAAGTATACTAATTTAAAGAAAGTAGGTACGTATTAAACAATGTTCTAATAACTATAAATAAAACAAATTAGGCGAAACGCTCTATTTTATTTGCTTACATCATATGTAGGTATTTCGAGATTTTTTTTAAACAAGATTTTGAAAATCATAATTTATACCCTATGATACCCTAATGATTGTGGTGCGGCGACTAGATTTGTGTGAATTTTGAGTAGCTGTGTTTCGTGTTTTGTTCTTGTAAATACCAAGAATTCGAATTTGGTTGGTCTAGATCTGTCGGTCGTGCAGATGTATTGCGATATGGTCCAGTTGGATAGAGTTAAGACGTTTTTAATAGTCGGTTGTGGATCCGCGTTGTGTTTAATTATAACGTAGGTCCGTGTAATTGTGGTTGGGGTGATAAATGGCGAGACTCCCCCTAGATCCGGCCCTGGAGGTAAACTATTCCTTCCCTATAAGTTATGAGGAGATGCATAGTACGGCGTACACCCACAGAGCACAGCACGGCGAAGTAAATCAAAAGATGAAATTGCAGGTTTGTAATCACGGTCGCCTATGGCACGTAACTTGGTGAGCCAATCGCTGAGCCGGCATCTCTCGCTCTGGCCAATGGCCGCCAGTCTTACCCCCGGCCTACTCCGACTAGCCAAAGGACTCTTCACATCTACTATCACACACACAGTGCCTGGAAACCTGCCTAAAACCAACAATCGACGATCAACTATGTCCTGATCCGACGGCCGGTCCAAGTGTGCTGTGCTCGACAAACACGGCCAACCGCGATCTGTGATACCTATCGTTTTTATTGATAATAAACAAATTGTTCATGTGATCGGGCGCATGCGTCCCAACCGCGCTTTGTGGGTGATTTTTTCGTCAATTTTGTGCACAGTTTTTGGATTATGGAATGATGTCACGGTTCTATCTTAACTCTAATTCGTCGCTAGCGAATTACCAGCAATACGAAGTAAGTCACGATGCGATTTTACACCGATCAGTCGGACAGTTTTTTAACGAAATCACCGTAATCTGGCCCGTCACGTGAGCCCTCCCCACAGACCCTACCCTGTAATCAGGGAAGATGACCGTCGTGTGCACTGACATTTCCTTTACGCGGTCCTCACTTTTTCTTGGGCTGGCGACTGTACAAAAAATATTCGTCAAGTCGGGGTAATTTCGTGGGATTAATTTTATGTAAAAATATGCTAATAAAAAATGAAAAAATTGTACGTTCTGAGGTATGGATATAACCACCAAGGAACACCTGTTGTTGTCCGGTGAACGTTGTTGAGAGGCTGAAAGCTAATTATCTACATTCCACCCGACCTCATCAATTAAATATGAGCCCAGAACACATTCTACACGGTTATTGTTGCTCTTGTAAATGCCTATCACGACTACCAAATGCTACCAACTTCGTTATACAACACATAAAAAATAATTAGAGCGATACCCGACATCGCGACGGTACACCCCGCGACACCTTACAAATACCCTAATGTTCGCCTAATTAGATTTGTTAACGTCGTCCAATTCGTAAAAAACTGCGCGGCCACATAAATCCCTGATTTGAATTTTTATTGGCTAGTTTTTTTCTGGCCACCTACGTCATTTTGAGTATAATTTTTTAATTAAATTTTTGATTGAGATTGCGTTGTCTTGCGTTATTTATCGTTGCTCTGAATTAGAAATGTCGATTTTAAATCAAATTTGTAACGGTCGCTTTATCAATAACCCAAACATAACTGCCCGAGGCTAGTTTTTTAATGCCCAAAAATAGGATAAATCAGCGGAATTTTAATGTCCCTGCTGTTCGCTTTCATAAACCATATATAGATAATAATTTCTGATGATCCTGCTGATTAATATCTTCCTCGAATAGCAATTTTGAAAAGCGATTTACATATCCTCCGAACCTAATTTATGAATCAACGATTACGAAACAATAAATACATATATTTTTTGCCGTTTTTTTCATTTTCAACAGAATATCGCTCTGAGGGTTATTCGTGTATTTTTATTTTAATCACATAATTTAATACCATCTTTCTATTTTCTGGTATTGTACTTGCTCATTAATGATCGGTGATGCACAAACGGATAGAGATGCATTCCAAACATTATTATTCGTTTAATCAATGTATCCTTATAAGACTATCTTGTGTTACTACATCCACTCAATTGCTGCCAGCCAACAATAATTTATTGTTGTTAATTAATAAATCTTGATTTAAGAACCATACTTTGTTTATTAATTTTATCACATCCATTGCTTTATTTATCCAATTTTAATAGTTTCTAAAAGCATACCTATTCATGTGCAATTAAAAAAAGTTTTGTTAAATTTATCGATAATAAATAATATAACAAGACCTTGTTTTTTAATCGGATACATTTTTTTATTTCACAATAGTAGTTTATTTGACGAGTTCTTGTGTAAATTGTGGTTTTTTGGCACGAGTGGGCCAGTTTAAAACGCTCGTTTCACTCGTGTTTTAAACTGGCCCACTCGTGCCAAAAAAGCCCAATTTACACACGAACGAGTTGAATAGAACGTTTTTTTGTTCGACGAGCCCCTTAAAGGCTCAAAATCGCTTGATATCTTTAAAATTAGCTTGACGTTTCGTTTTGACAAGTGGTGACATTTATCAAAATCCGTTCACATAGGAGAAAATTCTCAAATTCTGACAGTGTCGAACAAAAAACACTTTTTGGTGATAAATTTACAATCCGATCGAAAAAAACAAGGTCGAGTTATATTTGTTGAGATTATTTCCAGAACAAAAAAAAAAAAAAACAACAAACAACGCCAATATCTTATTTTCATTAAATTATAAAATGAACTGTCAAATGTGACAAGAGGAAGCGAATTTTTATCCGAGATAAACAAAAATGATTGGTTCAAAAGTCAAATTCTCATTGGACCATTGTCTGTGTTGCTATAGTGATGGAAATAATCAAAACAAAATTGATTTTTGAAAACGACCAACGACACTTTTTTGTTTCTATTCACCTTAAGAAGCTTAAATAACCCATTAATCAGAAAATCAGAAATCAGAAATTTTATAAATTACTTCTTTGAGGTTATGTTGTTGCAAAGAGATATGTCAAACTTATTTGGTGCTGTCTTTATGTCCACACTGTATTTTTTTACACTCATATACACTTGTAAAAATATATTCTCAGCGAGTGAAAAATAAAAATATAAAAAGGCATCTTCGTAAAGTGCAAAAAATTCAGTTAATGATAATTTAGAGACTTCACAAGAAGTTGCAATTTTTCGTGATGTTAAGAGGTCCTAAATAACGAAACACTTGCAAAACAGAGAAACCGCAAGAGGTCTTGCGTTTGCGGGCATACATTATGCCCCTTGTATGTAGATTATTAATTGTCTGTCAGAAATAAATATTGGAAGTGGGTGTTTCAATATATTCTGTAAATAAGTTTCGCTGCTGCATGTGTACTCTGAATAGAGATAAAGTAAGAACATCTTAAAATAGAATAAACACTGTTAAATTTTGACGTGTATTGCGCCCAAAAGAGAAAGTCTACATTTCGGTTATTTTTAAATGTTAAACGAAATAAATTGTTCCCCGTTTTGGTTTTAAACTAGCCGATGATTTATTAGAGGAACTGTCTCAATACTCATAAATTATAGAAAATGTGTTACAACCAAAACGATGTGTGCTTTGCATGTAACTGTCACTAATGTAGATTTGTAATGGATGATAATGGCGCATATCTCTGTTACGAAAAGTTATGAGCGAAAGAATTTACGAGAGAGCGGACAATTATGAAATGACAGATATTCCACAAATTACCAACTGAATTTATCTTTATAGTTTACATTAGAGTTTACCAGAAGTAAAAATTAATAACTTTGTAAGTAGTGACCAAACGTATGTAATTACCTACTAATTTAGTAAATGATTTATTATAGTAATAATTAATATAAAGACAATTGTTTTTGAATGTCTACCGCTTTTTTATTAAGTAATTAATTTCAAAACTGTCAAACCAATATACCTACCTACGCTTTGTAACTAAACCCTACATCTTCTTCTAAATATGTTGAGGGTAATATTAGTAATTTATTTATAAGTATTTTAAAATGCCTTTAATTGAAAATTTGTATAAGTACAGGGTAGTTGACAGGTAACAGATTCTTGAACGAAATTTTTAAAAGATTTATGTTTTCCGTTCTTTCAAATTATTGAATTATTTAGTAACTTTACCCAATATACTCACGTGGGAAGTTGGCTATTGGATTTAGGTATTTTAAGGTGTGGTTTGTTACTAAATGTACTAAACGTATTATACCGGACATGCATTCGTAGAATTTGTCAAACCATTTTTGATCAGATTTTATTTAAACGCCCGATAGGTATTATGAAACTTCAAGAATCAAATTCGTTTTTTTGAAAAACAACTTTGCTTAATTGTCTAACTAAATTACTATAGTTTTATAATTTTTGAGGAAACGAATGCTTCAAAAATTATAGACCAGTCGATAGGTAGTTTTACCCTACAAAGTGTGGCGGAGAAATGATATTTGGTAACTTTATAGACATAAATACCCATGTACTTAGATAAAGTGTCCATTTTGCACATCTATCTCAAGGAAGCCGGTGATTTTATTCAGGTGAGAAACTACAGAGAAGAGTATTTTTGCCAATAACGCATTTAGGATTGTCCTTACGGTAAAAGCTATTTAGAAAAATTTTGTATCTAGATATGTTTTAAATTTTGAACTCTCCATAATCTCTTCCATAAAAATTTCTCTACGACCAATAGTTTCTGAGATGTGCCCCTTAATATTACGACATAAGGCCTAAATGCATTTTCGGTCATGTCGTTTGTTGAATTAGCTCTACTGTTGCATTGATTTATTATGTATGTATGTATATTTGGTACCTATACAGGTTTACAAAGTAATCCGATTTTTATACATTTCCACTAACTATTTATTTATTAATTTCCAGCAATACACATTTTTCCGCATCTAAATACAATCATATTTACGACGGTACCTGTAAAATTACAATTAAGTACCTACTTGAAAATTCCAAAAGTTAGAACAGTTTGAAATTTAATGATAAAATGAACTTTGAAAAAAACATTATTTTACGTTATTTTAAGTTTTTAAAATTAAGATCGAAAAAATTCTATCGTGGAATCCAGAGGGTGTGATACTTTTTTTCACAAATGTTTTTGGAAATTTTTTGGACTAGATATGGACAATCAGGAATCAGTACTATTTTATTATTGTTTATATGATTATTTTGTCTTTTGTATTTATCTATAATTAAAAGTTATACATTTCAAATACTAAGCTAAGAATTAGTTAGTTATAATGATTACATATTAAATTAAATTAAAAAAAAAATAACGAAACTAGGTTCCTAATTAAGCTAATGCGTCGTCATTTCGTTTTGATTTAAAATATTTCTATATTTTACTCCAGTATCTAACAATATCCTTCACAATAATATAATTAGTTAATTAGTCCTACCTCGTAGAGGGATATCCTACCTGGTTTTTCCCTTGTCCCAGAATTTTATTTAAAGGCCACTAACATTTCAGTTCTAGTAACAAGCACAAAAACTATCTAAAACGGATATTTAACAGCGCCACTCTACCTACACCGCTCCCATAAAACTATATTTAAAATATTATTCAATTTTAATAACTCTTCAAAGGTCTTTAATTATTTAATAAGGAAATACAACTTCGCAATCTGTATTTAAAGACTATATGTCTCTCGCATAAAATATTCACTCAGACAGGTGTTATTAATCAGATAAAACAGATTTCGCAGTTGTCATTTAAACGATTGTACAATAGCAAATAACATGGAATTACGCACACATACCATTACACTATGTGTATAGAATTTTAATTCGACATAGTTTACAAGTTAAGCGATGTAAAATGCTAACAATGAAAATTAAAACAAATGTTACTGCGACCGACTCTGTGCTTCGGGCTAGCATTCGGTCATAAACTTTTCATCATAAATGTAATGTTAACGCACTCGACTTGTAAATCATTTCCCAATAAAATCTTAACCAACGACCATCTTATCAACAACACTGTTCTCGTACCAGATAAATCATTTCCGTTGAAAGATTTTTTGTCAAAATGTGATTTAATGCTCGTTCTGATTGTCTTTGCTACATCGGTATCGAAACAACTTTCTCGAAAATAGTCACACACAAATCGGTTTCTGTTATTAGCTTTTTTGGAAACAATTATTGTGACTCTTTCTGTGCAAAATATTTTCAGTGATTTAGTCAACAATGTTTTGCTGAAAAATTTCTAATCTAACGTTCTCAGGAATTCCGAAACCAAAACAAACAGATATTATGTACCTTTTAATAAAAAAAACACCACCTGTTGATTTAGGGGTGCAATAATACGAGTACAATTTTACTAAATTTAGGGTATTTAATGATATCTATTTAAAATTTGAACGTGTTATTAAAATGCTTCGCAAAGTGAGACATCTATTAAACTCTCAAATTAGTTAATAACATAATTACATAAACATTTTTGTTTTATAATACAAAAATTTCCGATAATATTGCGGAATCTGGAAAAGTGCCCCGAATGCTTGCAGCGTTTCCACGTTGAATGGCAAGGGAAATCCTCTCGAAAAGGAATTTCTTTGATTTTGAATCGCCTGATTCCGCGATAAGTCGGTTTCCGATGACATTAATGAAATCGATGGCTTCTTTGCACCAAGGGCCTAATTAGTTGTTATTAACTTTATTTTTCACTCTAGGTCAAAAGTGTATAATGTTGCCAGTTCTATTTTGGGTGTAAATTGCGGTGTTGGTGGTTTTTTGATAAGAAAACAGATTGTACCTTGAATACGAATTTTTGTAAAAAAATTCTTCTGTCTAGATTTTGGTAAAATGTTGCTATTTGTGTCAGAACTTGACTTTGATAATCAAACGACAGTTAAATAAACTGTACTATATTTCACTATTTTTATGCATAAAACAAGTGTTTATGGTAGCAGTAAAAAAAACTAAAGAGCTTTAAAGAAATTTCCCATTCGAGAAAAAAGTATTACTTTATGCACTTGTTGCATAATAGTTATTTACGAAGTGAGTGCGAGAAGACATTTTTCACTTGAGGCACGAGCGACAATGGAGCGAGTGCTTTATTTGCTCGAATGTGCCGAATACGTCTTCTCGTATCCAAGTTCGTACAATATTTTTTGAAACGAACATTATGTGTAATTTATCGCATACCCTTTGTGAATAGGATGGCGGTTGTCCATGCGCTTGCCAAAATGTCAATCGAATTAATAGCGATTATTTTCTCTCTTTCGAAATTAGTGCACGAACGTCGATTTCGCGCACTCGTGCTTCAAAGTGGCCTGCGACCGCATAGTAGTGCGTGAACATCGATTTCGCGCACTACTATGTCATTTTGAAGGTAGTGAGTTCAAAAATTACTAATTTGACCATAATACTTTTTGAAAATATGTATTTTATTGTCTTTTTACGAATTTATTTAGAAATTTATGTATAATAATAATAGTTACATACATTTATAAAATGTATATAAATTGTTTTGCCATATCACGCGATGTTTTTTTTTTCTATAAGAATTAGTCAATTAGGACATCCTAGGCACGATATTGGCGCCTTATTAAATAACAGGTGGTATTTACAGGATTTTTTAAAGATTTGTTATTAAAGTTCTTTCTAACGAATATAGTTGGTGTTACTTTGAGGAATATTGGCAACCTCTCTGGTTGCCATTTGTAACTCCAAACAACATTAATTAATGATTGTCCAATTAAGGAGTGGTTATTGTATGGAAATGACCACATTTTATTATACAAGTGATATTGCATCTTGTCTTGCGAAAAATATAGTTCAAAATGTAAATAAAACCTTCCAGATACTGTAATTATTTTAATGATAAGTTGTTCGGTGTGGAATAAAGTTGAAGGGGGCGAGTGCAGGTGTGAATTTCGAAGGGGGTCCAATTAGACAATCGAGATAAGAGATTGTCTCTGAGATTCGTCAAATAAACACTCAATTAATTAAATTACATAACATCGGCCACGTAGAAAATTTGTTCGGGAATAATTACCACATCAAGTCGGATTTAATTGATATGAACGATTATAACGGTCGTATAAATGTGATTTTTATTCATGAATAAACGATAAGTCATTGCTTTCCGACTTATAAAAGGAACTGAAGTCGTACGAAAGTGGCCATAATCACATGTTATCGTCGTTCACGTATCCATTTAGTTGATGTTAAAGCTACTGACGAGCCATTGAGACGACCCATATCATGTTTTATTCATGCCGTCATGGGCGCTGGTATTCGTTAAATATAGCCTGAAAGGTCCAGGAGACAGTCCCATTGAATTTTTATGGTCCAGAGTCGAAATCTGGGAATATCCTATTCTACCCACCTGCGAAGCTGTAATTATCGGAACAACCCGAGAGCTTTTCGAATTCCGACACCCTCAATCATTTCGCAATTTGTTATACCTAATTATTAAATAACTTGTTTCAGATTTTGTTTGATAAAATTTGTTCGGAAATTACAGTCATTTCGACCGGACTAATAGCTATCATTACGCAAAATTCTGCGGAATTTACTGGACTGTTTAACAAAAGTGCCCTTGTTTCTGTGAAATTCGGCGTGATTTATCGGTACGAACGCTTCGATCGTGAAACTAAATTGATAAATGATAAAATGCCACAATCGTTGCGAATGTGTCCCTCGTTAAAGGATATGTCGTTTAGATAGCATCTCCCAAAGCCATTAGACCTTCTTGCGTACTGAAAGAGAAAGGATTTGAAAACGCGGACTTTACAGTAAAATGTTAATTATTTTAATTATGATGCAGCGAATCGTTTCTAATTTCACGCACTGGTTAACGACCCGCAATTCGCATAATTTTAGGCAAGATCTGCCATTACGGTGTTATTTAAACGGTTTTTGTGTTAAGTAGGCCGTAATCAAGGGATTTTTCATGTGAATTTTTCCGCAACGGGGAACAATCACTTACGTTGCGATATCGCTTTGTCGGCATTATCATCACATTATCATAATGAATTAATTATGTTGAAATTACAAGAGCACATGCGGTTCAGAGGCGTTAATCAATGGTCACGGGTGCTATTTATTAGTCCCTGTAGAAATAGGAACAAGTTCCGTTTTTTGCCTCTCCGGGCGGTTTGTTATTCAAAAGGGCGGGCCTGAATTACAAACACTTTAAAAGAATTACTGGAGTAAATATTTTTTCGTCTTAGATTTTTAACCATGTTTACTAGCGTTACAGGCTTTTTAAAATTTGTTAGTGAATCAAAATCGTGTCCGAAGAAAGGTCAGATTCTGTATATCTTTCTCTCTTCTTTTGTGTCCGTGGAATTTTTCGTTCACGATAATTTTTACAAAAATGCACCGATCTGAATGTTTATTATGCAAAATGTTTATCTCGTTCAGTAAGGACTCCAGGTCAACAGATTTTGATGCCAATCGATTTAGCGGTTTTGGAAATACAGTTTCCAGTTTTGTACATTTTTTTTCCTTCACGATAACTTCTGAAAAAATGCCCAAATTTGAATATTTCTTTTTGCAAAAAATTGTAACGGTAGCAGTACATAATAATATGTTACTTCTGGATCAGGGTGTGTGGCACGTGGAAAAATGATGCACCCCAAAAATAACCAAATATCCACCAGAAATTGGGCACACGAAAAAACCGTTGAAAATCATCTTACCTTAAAAGCACCCCAAAAATATTGCACATCCGCTTGTTTTTGGACACCCCAAAATGGATTTTTATTTCTGGACCAGATCAATTGCCACACGCAAAAATTGCAGAAAAACGGCCAAAAAAAGGATATGAAACAATTGAAAAAGACCTAAAATCCTTCAAAAAAACTCTAATTTTTAGACACCCCAAAGTACCCCAATATCTATGGACCATCAAAAATTTGGACACATGAAAAATGGTTAAAAATCACCCAAAATCAAGCATAATTACCTTTAAAACACCCAAAAACCGTTACAAAATCCCTTGTTTTGGCGCATGCAAAAATATTGAAAAAGATCTAAAAAAGATATGAAACAACCGAAGAAGGGCCAAAAACCCTACAAAATCCCTTGCTTTTAGACACCCCAAAAATGGGTTTCGCCATAAAATATTGGACCAATGATGTAATTGATAATTAAAAAAAAAACGATTGAAATCATCGAGAAGTCCAAAATTCATATTAAAATCCCTCATTTCTTTGAAACCCCAAAATTTCTTTTCATTATTGGACCAAATCAATTGAGAATAATGAAGAATCGATGAAACATTACAGAAAGTTAAAAAAAAATAGTTAGAACTATCAAAATCTAGACATCTTAAAAAAAAACGCAAAAAAAACTGAAGAAAACTCATTTCCCAATTGAAGAATAAAAAATATGTACCTACATATTATTTCTATAGGTACTTCTTCTGGAAAATTTAAAAAAAAAAAAAATCCCCCAAAATTATTTAGTAGGTACATTTGAAACATACATACAACAAAAATATCAGCAAAAATTAAGAAGAAAATCATCTCCCAATTGACACTGCCAACAGTAAAAAATATATCTATGTACTTATATTATTTCTAGCGCATCTACCAATGGGAGAACCAAAGATTATGCAAATTGTCTTCGGCCTAGGACGAAAAATAATGCTTTGACGAAAAAATTCCTTTTTTGTCCAGATATTCAAACTGAAAAATACTATGGTATAATCGACTAAAAAATATTTTTTTCTATAATTGATTCAAAAAATTGAAATTCACGCATAGTGCATGAAGTGGGTCATTTTCTTACGTATCTTTTTTTTTACATTGTTAGTAAGATCGAAACCATAGAAACCATACAAAACAGTGTGTGAAATGCAATTTCACGTATACGACTATTTCTGTTTTTCATTTCACGCACTGTTTTTTATTAGTTACCTAGCAACGTCACTGCATTGAAACTTCAGAGTTCCTTCAAAAATTTGAATTTTTAATTTCAATTTTTTGAATCAATTATAGAAAAAATATTGTTTATATTTCGTGCGGGAAGATGTTTTTGTGCATTCAAAGGCTTATACTGCCTCGACCTTCGTCTCGGCGTAAAAGACCTTTTCATGCACAAAAAACACTCTCTTCGCGCACTTAATATAAAAATAACTATTCTGTACTGTAATGCTTTAATCGATATAAGCAGGCCCGGACTGGGACCTGAAACCGGCCCGGGCATTTTATAGACAATCGGCCCTCTGAATCTCCACAAGAAAGCAACAAAATAACTACAAAAAATGTAAATTTTGTAAACCCTGTCCACTCATAGATTGCTTGACATAAATGTTACTAAAAATGTTCACTCTACGCTACAACAAATAGATCCGGGGCGAAATTTTAAAAAATGGAAAGAGCAAGTTTACACGTGATGTTTTATTATTATTCTGCATGTTTGCACTTAGGAAAGACGAAAGACGAAAGAAAACTTCAGTACAGTAGGAGTAATATATGTATTACGTTTTATTAATACAGGGTATTTCACGAGTAATAATGTGCCCGACGGAATAAAAAATGCAACCCACAATACATTTTCGAATTTCCGAAAAAGCTGGCTAATGAAATTAAAATATCCAGCTTTTTTCGGAAATGGCTAAACACAAGCAAGAGATTATTTAATATGTACTCCTATTTCATGCATGAACAAAAATTACCTCTGTATCATTTTCGATGTTTGTATGTAATTAGATTTTTGAGGCAGCAACTCACTTCACAAATTTAAAAAAATAAACAAAAAATCGCAACGGAACAGATCAAAACAGCAACACGGTCAAAACTAATAACTTTTAAAACCAGAGAATCGCGAAACAAAGCTCTAAAGATGAAAAATCGCAAATCTAAATGCTTAAACCACTTTGACAGAACTGACAATTTCAAATTTGAAATGTCATATAATTTATTTTTCGCGTGGGTTTCATAACAACCAATGAGAATCAATGGCGCGAATACTTCAAGGTATTACCAACACAATCTATGATACTTTCTTAATATTTTTAATGTTATGGTTTGGGGATTTTGTTATCTAAGGATATTTAAAAAAATGCATTCTATCAGTGGACGTAGTCTATCATATTTACTGTCATTTTTAATAATTCAAGTTAGTTAGTCAATGACTTCTGAAGAAGTTCACTGCTTTCAGCTACTTTATCAATAATTTCGTCGCAATCTAAATTCATCAGCAGATCCTTTTCTACCGCCATTAACATGAAAGAATTTAAGTATGTAATCGGAAGATAAGGTGCTCCTCATGCGATTTTTTATATTTTTTAGGGTAGAAAAGGATTTTTCACAAGCAACTTGACTCAATGATAACGTAAGCAGAAATTTGAATGCTAGTCCAATTAAAGTGTAGGCATTGGTCAACAGGTTGAATCTATGCAAAATTTTGAAGCAGCAAACTGTGCAAACATTTCTTCTTCTTGGTTTTCTAAAGACATTTCGTCATTACCTTCAGTATTATTTCCTTCTATTAAGATTTTATAATGTTCTAACTCAGTAGTTTTAAGTTTATCCCAATGCAATGCTAAATTTTTCAATTCAGTCCGCAAATTTTCACCTGTAGCTGTTTTATCAAATTTTAACAAGTGTCTACTTAACTCATCCAGTTCACCAGATTGAAGTTTATTATTGCGTATGTCAGGGCACCTTGTTCCTCACTATAGGTCAGCCACTTGCGTTTGGACCCATATTTGCGATATATGGCACTAATGTCTTGCTTTGGATGATATTTAAAAAAAAAATCGAGTTGTCCTTTTTTAGGATGCTTAAAATAATCAAACGAGACATCTAAATCTAAATGGCTGTCATCTTGTTCAGTTTGTTGCTCGCTTGCAGAAGGATGAGGAGGATCAAGGGCAGGGGTATGCGCATGGTGTGTGTTCACATTCTCTTGTTCAATTTCAATATGATCATGTAACTGTTGCCCAGTACATGACAGTTCTTGATCTTGAGACAAACTGTTAATATTAATTACTTCAGTTACCACCTCCGCCACTGCATCAGATGTAGATGTAGACGAAGACGACGAACACTTGAAAACACTTGTCAACTTGACACATTTTTGACCACTGGCTTCCAAAAGTTTTTGTTTCTTTAATCTGATTTTCTCTGCCCCCCGTTTGCGCTTTTTTTTGTTGTTCATTATTCAACTCACTAGTCACTAGATAGATACAAGTCCCTTAAACAAAAAAAGTATTTATGTATTCGTGGTGTGTGTTGTGAACTATATTAATTTATTCAAAAGAAAATAACGCTTTGTTGCTTTGATAAACATACTAGTAGATAAATGTAGGATATTAATACTTACTCAGTACTCACTCACTTAGTTGTTGTGCGCACACGGAACGATGTCTTTTTAAAGTTTATAATATAACACTATTTTTTTTTGTGTCTACACTATAGCAAAACAAAAAACCAAGAAAGCTTCTAGAACGTACCGGCGAGGCGGCTCAAAACTAAAAAGACTAAAGGATCCCTCACGCCCACACCACCGCGGAAATATTCGCACCGCTAAAGAATTCGTATCATATTGTTTACATGATAACAAATCTGCACGTTCGACTGGCAGGAATTTTTCTGCTTTCCGTAATTTGAGTCGATCATCTGGCTTGGAAATATCCGCGGAAATTCCTTTCTTCCTTATTTTTTTTAAATAGCAAAAAAATCAATGGCCGACCGATCGAGTCAGACCGGCGGCCGGCCCACCGGACATCCGGCCCATCGGGCATTTGCCTGATCTGCCCTGTGGCCAGTCCGGGCCTGGATATAAGATACAAAGATACTACAATTTAAGTGTAATTTATTTCTCTTATAAAAAATATCTTTATTTTCCTTTAATGACTTTAATTACATATCTAAATGACCAGTTAAATGAGAGAAGAATAAAAAACAGTTAGTAAATGACATTTAAATTGGCACTCTTTAGTTTCTACAACATAATCTACATTTTTTTGTTAGTTACTAAGGTCTTGTATTTTTTTACTTGGAAATGTATACCAGTATTTTACATGTAGGTTAAAATTACCTAGGTGAAAACTTTACCAATTTTTTTGAAAAATTACATTTTTAATATAAAATTGTACTTGCAAAAAGATTTAAACAGTTTTCTTGTTCAGCCAAAGACAAGTTGAAAATTTTGATGACAGAGTAATTGATCGGGTTTCAAAACGCTGAAGCCGTCCCTAACCCACAATCGCCGATTTAAATTAAGTTAAATTACGATTTTCCACGGTACACTGTAATTTCAAAATTAATGCATTAAACTGATTAGTGATCGTACAATCCTCGAAAGCAGGAAACGAGAAGGATTAAAAAAAATCCGCCTACGCTATTCTTGAAGAGGAAACCACATCGCCCCCTGCTGCAGATTAAGATGTAAATGCGGCTATCACCCGCGAGATGTCCATAGTAGCGGATGCTGCGTGTACCACTTATCTCACAATTTCAGTAACACGCCTGCAGGTGGCGCGCCGTCACGAAATCGAAATTATAATCCGGTTGCTGAAAGTCCTGAAACCAGATTTACCTCTTCACCAACCATAAATCTCTCCATCCGTTCCGAGAAAATTTGATAAAATTTATTGGTGTACCAAAAAGTGGGTTTTGTTAATTTATTAGATAGGATATTTTAATGGGTAGTAAAACGACACAAAAAATATTTTTAATACCGTTCGACTAATGATCGATGAGGCGTATACGCTAATTTGCAGTGGTGGACGAAAATATTATCTTGGGCAGATTCGTCGTGGGTTGTAAGAAATGTTTTGGTGCGTGAATTGCTAAATCATGGCTCAAAATCGTGAATCGGTATAATTGCTGCAATTACGCAATTACGTTACAGGTGCTTCGATACGAAAATTTCTTTCACTGTATATGGGCGTGTGATGGAGTTGACACCAAAGATCACCGACGACCAAGTTTCACCAAAGTTGTACAGGTACAGGTGGACCAAAAGTCACCGTACCGAAAGAGAATCCAATTAGAGAATTATTTCATTTCTAAAATGTGTCTGATAAGTAATAATTGATAACGGCTTGTCTCCAAAGTTTTCATTTTTTTAAAACTAAATGTACGTCCTATTAAAAAATGATAATCACAACTGTATACATTACGAAACATTTGTAATGAGTATTTGAATAGTTTAAGACATAAGATATTTTAATTTGACATGCATATTATAAGAAATATGTATGCAGCACAACTTAATCATATTTCAACAGAATTAACCTTCGCTCGTAGAGTTTATTGGAGTATAAAGTTTTGTAATTTGGGAATTTTAAATGATACTAGATAAATAACGTTATTTTTTGGCCTAGTGAATTACTTTTAACATTGCTTGTGCAATAAATAATCTGAAATTCTGACTGCGTGGCTTGTTCCTTTTTAACTTTAAAATGTACGAGTAGGGGAACCCGGGGCAGAACGGGGTACTTAACACTTGGCATTTTATATTAGGACTATTTTTGGGAATTAAAACACGCTTTTGGCATAAACAAATTCTTTGGTATTTATTCTTTACATTTAACCATAGAAATAAAGAAAATATTAGAATATTTAAAAAATTAAGCTTGTTTTTAAAAAAATTGCACATTGCCCCATCTCGCCCCGTCCCTGGGGCGGAATGGGGTAGGTATTTTACAGTTCATTTATTTTGGCAAATTTCACAAATAAGGACTACTTCGTCGTCTTCGCTATCAACATCAGCACAGGAGGTGTGGGCCCACTTCTTACACGTCACGCAGCTTATCCAACCTTCAATGGACTTAGAATAAAATTCCCCACAATACAAACACTCAGCATCATCTCCACTTTCATCACTAGAATCATCATGTTGTTTCTTCCATTTCTTAACTCTTTTGTTCTTATCTATTTGTTCTTTGTTTTCTTCGTTCATACGTTTATGGATACTTTTCTTTGCTCGGCTATTTCCGTTCCGCCCCTGCCCCGTTCTGCCCCCGTCTCAATTTTTACGTTATCAAACAACAGATGGTGTGAGAGTGACTAAATTAACCGTATTACTAACTTAAAATACTCGTTAATAATCCCTTTATTCAAACACACTCTAGTTTATAAGCTATCAATAGCTGTAAGATACTTACCTTTAATGGAAAATCACCAAATCTTGTAACGAAACCAAGCAAACGTAAAGAAATTTGTACACTGAACAAAAAAATGTGATGAAATGGTAGAAACGAATCTGCAACAGTTTGCAGGAAACTTCTGAAGTAAGTAGTTGTCGCTTGGGTCAGTACCATAGAAAAGTAAATAAAGGTACTACCCCGTTGCGCCCCGGTACCCCGCCCCACCCCGGGTTCCCCTACCTACATTATTTATTAAATAAATGTGTCTATGAAAAAAGGCATCACAATGAAAATTGATAGTCTTGTCTTAGTTGACACAATAAAGATTCATTCATTGTGAAAAACCATTGTATTTTCTTCTTAGAGGAACTTTTAAATCGAAATTTTACCGGCTGTTAGCGTTTTAATTCGCCGAAACAAGCTACATGCTTGTCATTACAAGTGACAGCTGACAACTGACATAAATTTTGTCCATTATAATAGATAGTAAACATAATTGAGAAATTCGAATTTTATGTTGTCGGTATAGATTTGTCACGCACTTGGTGTTAGCAATAATTACTAAAACATGTCAGTTAATAAGGTGTGATTGTAACCTTTCAAATCATTTATCAGGTGTCATAATAAGTAACTAGACTTGTGAAAAATGAGAAATTCTAAATAAAGTTTTTCTGCACAACCTTTGTAACGGGTGACTATTAAAATTTTCACTTAGGGTTGGCTACGGATCATTCTTTGTTTTCCGTTGCACCTTAGACACTGACAAGTTTCAAAAAAGTTTCATGTTATGCTGATGCCGCGTAAAATTTATAGGTTATGTTTCAATTGTACTGACTGACATTTGTCGTTCGTTGGTCGTTCTTGCGTGTGTCTAAAGTAACAGAAAAAATAAAAACTCGTTCAAAGCCAACTTCAAGTGAACATTTTAATAGTCACCCGTTATAAAGCATTAATTTAATCCTTCAAGGGAGGAGCCAAGACAGAGCCCACTAAGTTAATTTATTGGCAGTGGGATTTTCTTTCTCAACGCTAGTAACTATGCTTCTTTTTCAAGTACATACATATCGGGTGTTCATTTAAATTTCCGGCCAAAGTTGGCGTTGAAGAGTCGATTGTGAACGCACCACTCGTGTAAAAACACAAACAACGCAAAAACTGAAGTAAGATTTAAACACCAATAGCACAGAATAGACAACTGTGCCAATAGATACACATTATACAGATAAATTTTAATTTGTACAATGGCAGTTACAATTTATTAGATTTTACTTGATGTACCTATACTATTTAATAATTTTTTGAACAAGAAAGTATCATTGCAATTCTATTCGTTTTGCAAATGTTTTGTGCTATAAATTCTAACAAAAAAATCTTCCTTTTGTAATAAATAAAGATAAAGTGCCTGAATTTTAATTTCAACTTAATAAAAATTAATATTTTCTCACTTCTAACATGTTAGAGTGTAATTATTTTTGTTACAACTAACAATTCAGACAAAAGTTCTTTGTCGGAAACTCTTATAATACAATTAACACAGTTCTCTTTTCTTAATTAAATTTAAATTTTTTAGATTTTTTATAAAACGACTAATGACTTATCTCTTCATAATTCAGACTTGCAAAATATTTTCCTATTACAATATTAATGTTTAATAAATGGAAACTTTCAAGTGATTCAAGTGATATCACTTATTAGATAAAAAAGACTTTACTTAATTTATTCAATGAATCATTTATTAAAATGTAATTTGTTTCTGTTAACGACGAATAACTAATAACAGATAACGAATAATTACCAAATTGTTTGAGGTCTCAGGCTTTTTAGATGAATCTGACGTTTTCCTCTGTATATATTTGAATACCTATATCCTTCACGAATAACCAGAATCAAATTCAATAGTGTAGTTGAGGGTCTGAATCCTTCACATTCATTTGAAAATTTTAATATTATTTCCTTACGAAGGGGAAAATCGAATTTAATTCCTATTTCAACAGTATCAGATACTACCCTTTCAAAATCCTTACTCTTTTAAATTCTTCACAAGAGTTTAAGCAGATAAAACCTTTAAATATTAATTTTCCTTCCTTTCTTTTAAGTTTTAACTTTTCTATTAGGTCATTTATGACTTCTTTTGTTGGTAATAATGATCCCTCCACAGTTGTTTCAAGAGTGTACTCGTTATCAGTTGAAAAGGCCGAGTGAGTGACTCTATTTCATCAATTTTAATTACTGATAATATTTTTAATTTTCCTAGATTTTCTAATGTTTTTTTGTCCTGTAAATTTGTATGATACTTAAAGAAGAAATATTTTTAGCTAAAATTCTTTTACTTATTATGATTAATCTTAATAAGTAATTATGTACATACAGTCTATGGTTAACAAAATTTGGGTTTGCAAGGTTTACATATTTTTGCTCTTCCTAACGAATATCTACCAACTCTAAACATTGTAGCTGTCAGTTGTCAATTACCTGTAGATATTTGTAAAACATTTTCTTTCATCGTTTCTTATTGGTTCTAAATTGTCGTTCATTATTTGTCATCATTACGATGTTGTTCATTAGGGTTTTTGTCTCAGAAATATTGGATCACCGGAAGTATTTACACCTTATATCAAAATATGACGATACATATTTAATTACATACTTAATTCATTTTTCTTATACCTATGTCCATAGAAAGTTTAAATCTAGTTGATGAGTAACAAATAGATTAATTAGCACCTATCTTTAACGTCTTCGTAAAATCAGCCATAAAATATTTGTTAATAGAGATTAATATTGTTAACCATCAATCTTAGATTAACCTACATAGTGATTTATGATTAATTCACGATTAATTAACATCATGCTATCAAGAAAGTTTGTAATTGAGTCAGCCTTGGAAATGTCTTGATTAAACTGCACCGATATGTAATTGTCAAATGAAATTGAAAAAGCAAAAGAAAGAATGACGCAGATGGTAATTTAAAAATAAGATTTTATTATTAAAAATACGTCAATTTTCAAAAAAAAAAATACCAGGACATTTATTTTATTAAATTTATTAAATAAATAAACGACAGCCAGAAGACAAGTAGGTATGTCAGAAAGTAAGGTTAGGAAATTGTTTTATATAAACATGTGTGTGCAGCCGTGGTTCAAGTTACAAATGTTCTTAATCGCACAAGGACTGTATGTTGTTTTGTTTTTCAAAAATATTGAAATAAATTCTAATTGGTTCCAAAAAAAAAAAACTGAAAAGAATTTTTCAATGAGAAAATCCACTTTTGATACTTCGCACCTGAGACTGTCAAACTGGACAAAAAATATTGCAAGAATGTAGCAAAAACAAAACAGTGTGACTGTTAATTACGCCAATCAAAGAAGAGCAGACATTATACCATCAGGTTTTTTTTCAACGGCTATAGTCAGTGTGCCACTTCGCGTCATTGGGACATCCTGTATAATTAATTAAAATATTCGATGTCCAGTTCGACCGTGCACAAACATGCAGGTAGTAATTAGCCTCTGAAAATACGCAATTCCCGTCTCAGAGTCGTTAAAAATAGAGGCGACTTTAGCCGAAACTCCTTCCGTGCGTTGGCTAGATGTAAATTCGCGTGTAGAGTTCGCGCTGCAAAGAGCCTTAATTAACTTTGACAGCGTTTCTAAAACGTAATACTTATTATCGAAATAATTAGATGTGTTTCTGGGAAGCACCGGATAAAATGTCGGATGATAACTCTGCGGCACAGAAAAAGGCGCTCGATAGTGTCTGATGATAGCTCCTCTTATGCATCTCTCTATTCAGGGCCTTATCGCGCCCCAACCTTATGGATATTCCAATTTCCTAAAATGCTTCACTTTTCAGACCTGTGCCAGATTTTTTTTACGTCGGCGATAACGAATGACGGTTTTTTCACAAGATCCGCCGGCTCTCCTCCATTTAAAACTATTACTTCGTCCTTTGGGCGTATCGAGCGAGGCCCAATTACAAATTTCTGTTATTAAAATGCTAATTTACTAACTGTACGATTACGTGCATGTTCACACAGGGACTGTCGTAAATCTGGGAGGAATTCATATACAGCTCGCTTTTGCCATTTTCTGCATCTACAGCGCTAACGCACGCGACAACATAACTCGTTTCATTTTTTTTAAATACTTTTCAGACATTTACAATCGGATTCCATATTTAGACATCTGATAACTCAACTATGTGCACCTGTGAGATGTTTATCATCTTGTCAATTTCGAGTTTGACTCAAATTTTTAATCCGCCGCGATTCGATTTTTAAGAGGAGTCGAACATTTTTTGCACCTCTTATCTTTGGGAACATGGTTCAATCAGAAATTACACGTAATGGCCTCGTCCCGCTCGAAAAGGCAAACAGACAAAGAGCCTCGAATAGATAATTACGAATAAGAAGATAATTATGAATATTATACCTCTAGTAAGGCTTTGATTGATAACCAATAAACAGTCGGCGGGAAAAAAGCTTGTGATCTTGACCTTTTCCGCTAAAAATGACAGATTTATTGCAGCAGCAGGAACGTTCATTAAAAAATTTTACCATAAAACTAATACCGTAATGATAAAAAGAAGAAATTAGAGTAGGTGTTGCAAACTGCGCAACACGTACCTAACACCTACTGGTTTCTGACACTAAACTGACAGTTTAAAAATTAGGTTAACTTTTATTTCTCTAACAGTGTACAGGAGCAAGTAGCGGACATTCAAATATGTTGTCAGCTTGTCACACTTATTATACAATTTGATACTATAAATCAAATTGAATTGTTTTTTCGCTCACACGATATTGTTTAACATTTTGTTATTTTTGTTTTACGCTGCAAAATATTGTAACTACGAGACAAACAGAAGAGTTAACACTAGAGACCACACATTTATCAATCGAACAAAAAAGGGATTGCGTAAAAGTGAAATTGTATTGTGTTTCCGTTCTAGTAAATATAGCATTTAGGGTTAATTAGTGTTAAGAGTAATATGAAACAGGAGTTTAATCCAGTAGAGAGTTTGGTTTCCAGCTTCAAGAAGTGGTTTTTAAATCAACTTTGTGTAATATTTTTCATAACTTACATTTCAAACACCAGCATTTTTTAGTTATATTTATTTTCTTTGTGGTATCTTTTTATGTAATTGTCAAAATTTATAAGGTTTTAAACCGTAATGTATACTTTAAAGAAAAAAAAAATAAATACAATCCTACTCGATATGTTAGGCTCTCCCTATTGTAAAATTTTATAAAATGAAATTTGGTGGAACATTTCTGTTTGATGAAAATTACAAGAACCATATTAAGTAATTTTGACTTTAACTTTTCAGAAATATGTAGAAAAGATAAAATCAACAAACAAAAATAAATAAAAATTTCAAAATTGATTGTAAAAAAACGAAAACACATCAATAAAATAAAATTGCAAGCATGATATCACAATTATCTAAATACAGGGTAAACTGGTAATAGGACTCATCTGCGAGTACTACGCAACAACTTTTCAAATTTTTTTTTTTTTCGAAAACATTCTGAAGGGTTTTAAAAATTAATCTGAATTTACTTAATATTAGCTTACTCGCCTATGGAACAATTTTGATTTAACTACGTTTAACGAAGAAACAGAACAAGGAGGTAACAAAAAACAAACGAAAGTGAAACCTTTTTATTCATGAAGCGCAATTTCGGGAAAAAACATTTCTGCAAAACATACTGATTGGTAAAAAACAATGAATGAAAAGTGCAATACGAAGGGAATAAAAACATTCAGTTTCTACGATTCCTGTTTAAAAAAGTTTGAGATTTATAAAATTTCATTCAACATGAACGGAACGTCAAAATAAATGGGGGACAAATTTGAAGAAACTTTATTTAGAGACATTGTTGTTATTGATGAGTATGTACTATTACCAGTTAAAATAAATGCACTTTTTTTTGTTACACCCTGCATAATTGCAATAACTCTTACTTGTTACTGAGGCGGTCAAATTTAGATCAGAGCTGTCAACCATAAGTAAAGCGGAGAGTACATACAAGAAGATAATCTACCAGTCCTATTTTACAGATCAGTAGATACCAAGAAGCAGTAAAAAAGTTCTATCGTAATAATAAATCCAATAATTTTTTTATGTAAAATTAGCTATGTTTATTTTAATTATTATTATTATTTATGTAAAAATGGCAATATTTACCTAAGTATATTTAATGCAATTTTTAATTTGTTTTAATCTTTATCTTGTAATATTTAGTAGGTACACTTCTATTAAAAAAAAAAAAGCGTACAAGTAGTGAGCACAATTTTGGCTAGATTGTCATATTGTAAACCTATCCTTTAATTGTTGTTACTTAGAAACCTGTAACAAAACCCATGCTAATAGCTGGATTTTATCGATGTATTTTTCAGAGATTTTAATGTGTGTAAATGTTTTGCCTTATTTATTAGGCAAGTATTACCAATTACTGAATACAAACACAACTCAAACTTTTATTCGTAAATTTATAGAAAAAGGCAACTCTCAACAATCTAACAATTTAAAAATTTATAAAAAGCAATTTTCACACATTTGACATACAGACAAAATGTCAGTAATACCATAATACGTTTTCTTGGAAACGATTAATTAATTTTATCCCCATTTACATGTACGCTTTTTTTTAATAGAAGAGTACATATTTAGTATGAAAAATTCGGCTGTTTTAACCCCATTTAGATTTTTTTTCATTTATTAGAATTTAAACACATTTAACATTTAAATTTGGATTCAGTTCTCAAAGAAAAATGGAACGTTTTGATTTGCAACATATTTGAATCATTTTAAAATTTACTCAAAAGTTACCAAAAGCACAGGAACATATCTACTTTCTTTTGTCCATTACTTTCGATTTATTTAAGACTTGTCAGATATACCTTCTTATTACTTTTGGAATTCATACCAAATTTAAATAAAAATCAAAGTTATGCTTAACACTTCTTTATAGAGAAAAATTCTAAAAATTAAATAAAAATGTTCCAATTAATAACCATGTAATCTAAACAAACCTCTAGACTAATTAGAGTATAATTAGTTTTTATTTTTCAGTATTTTGATATTTGATCATCTTCAAAATTTACTTCACATCTAGTAAGATGACATAAGATGAAGTTTAACCAATTTAAACTACATTTGTATTGAAAAATAAAAATGTGTACATATTAATGTTACATATCAATTTATCATTTATGTACCTATTACATTTTCTTAGGTTATTTCATATCCCACCTCCACCCGGCGGCACGGCAACTTTGCCGGAGTACATACACTATTACGGATAATACTATCAAGTAATAGTGCAGTGCTTATCAACATAATTACCGGCGTCTCGCCTCCACATTTTGACTTTTTTGTGTTTTATGTTCTGTGTCAATGTTAAGGAATTTCCTCATGATATGACATGAGTATAATAATATACCTTTTTGAATTTCAATCACCAATTTGTTGTCTAAGTCCAAAATTTTTAAATTTTTAAAAAGAGATTGCGGTACTATTCCTGTTGCTGACATTATAAATGGTAAAATCGAAATTTTTTCTAAACACCAAAGATTTCTCATAGCAACGGAGAGTTCTAAATATTTATTAATTTTTGTATTATATGTCTGTGTTATATTGTGTGAATTTGGAACAGCTATATCTAAAAGATATGCTTGCTTTTGTTGTTTATTTAAAATAATAATGTCTGGTCTGTTATGCTGAATATGAATGTCGGTTAAAACTGTCCGATCAAAATATAATTTGTAATTGTCATTTTCTAAACAACTTTCTGGTTTATAAATGTAATGTGGTTGTGTATCCTTTAATAAATTGAATTTAACTGCTAAATTCATGTGGATAATTTTTGCGAATATATCATGACGTTTTTTATATTCGCTTTGAGCCAAAACGTTGCAAGAAGAAATGATGTGTTCAATGGTTTCCCCTTCAGTTCCGCAAATCCTACATTTTTAGGTTATATTCATGATGATATTATTCCAACCTGAATGAGAATGAGAATGTTTTTATAATTATTGTTTTCCAACAACTAAAAATTTCTATACACAAAATTGGCCATTTGTTTTTGTTTAAAATTTAGCATATTATCTACGCAAATACACCTAATTAAATACAAATATTTCATTCAGATGTGTATGTTTTGATTAACTGTAATAAAATCGAACTTTAGAATGTGAAACTCCCTTAAGCGATTCAACTGACTATAGTTATAAAGCCTGAATTCTATAATCACTTTTTTTTAGTTGCTGTATGAGGTTAATAGAAGGAAAAGACCTTAAACGATGCAATAAAATTAATTATTTAAATAAATTAGGGCAATCACAGTGTATATTTACATATAAATGAGTGTAACGTTTAAAGGATACTCCTTGCCTTTTATATTTTAATATATTCCTCGAAAAAAGTAAGAAAAAGATAAGTTTAATTAATTGCCTGTAACCAAGATAATGACGAACCGGCACAATTTTGTTTGTTTTACAAATTATTTCCTTTTGTGAATTTTGCCAAGTCGCAGTAATCCAAAGCAAAATTCTTTATTTGTGATTTTTTTTCTAAGTGCTTTGATTAAGAAAAAATAATTTAACAAACAGACGTCAGGTGGCAAAATGTTTTAATTTTGAATTTGTAATGTTTCGATTTAAAAAAAACTAATTTAACAAATTTGACCAATTAGATTGTTTAATTTGTAAATGTTTTGAGTTAGGAAAAAAGAATTACATTAATTAGCAAAAATGTGTTTTTTGTTCGACACTGTCAGAATTTGAGAAATTTCTCCTGTGTGAGAGGATTTTGATAAATGTCACAACGTGTCAAAATGAAACGTCAAGCTAATTTTAAAGATTTTAAGCGACTTGGAGCCTTTACGGGGTCGTCGAACAAAAAAACGTTGTATTCAACTCGTTCTTGGGTAAATTGGGTCTTTTTTGGCACTCGTGGTGCTTTAAAACGCTCGTTTCACTGGCGTTTTAAACTGACCCACTCATGCCAAAAAAAGCCCAATTTACACACGAACTCGTTAAATAATAGTATATTATATACCAAGGTGGAGAAGTTCATGATTATAGCCAGAGCGCCAAGATTAGAGCCCGAGGCGCACCGAGGGTTGTAAGGCGCGAAGGCTATAAGGGACTTCTCCACCGTGGTTTATATACTATTTTGGTCACTGCTAGATACGTTAAAACCCTTTCTGATAATAATTATTAACCAAATTATTTTGTCGGATGCGACGGGTCCGAGTTGTCATTTCTTGACAGTTGGTATGAAAATCGTCTACGTTAACCAATGAAGTAGACGACAATCTTTCGTTGCTAGGTGACGGTTGTTCCATTATTCACTACTGGTTAATAATGAAAAATTATTTACCTGTCACTGAGCCAACGTAGAAAAACGAAACTTCTCAGTGTTCTATGACAACCGATAACGCTAGACTTTATTACTAGTAGTGACAAAACTACTATTTATTCAAGGGGGCAGGAGTGAAGCACATCACGTCAAGTGGAAAAAAGTTTTAATCGCGAATTTTCTTCTAAATGTTTTCATAAAAAAAAGTATTTTTCTATAATTGATTGAAAAAATTGAAATTCACGCATAGTTATCTGTGCCTGAAGTGGGTCATTTTCTGACGTGTATTTTTTTTTTGCATTGTTAGTAAGATCGAAACCATACAAAACAGTGTGTGAAATGCAATTTCACGCATACGACTATTTCTGTTTTTCATTTCACGCACTGTTTTTTATTGTTACCTAGCAACATGGTCACTGCATTGAAACTTCAGAGTTCCTTCAAAAATTTGAATTTTTAATATCAATTATAGAAAAAATATTGTTTATATTTCGTGCGCGAAGATGTTTTTGTGCATTCAAAGGCTTATACTGCCTCGACCTTCGTCTCGGCGTAAAAGACCTTTTCATGCACAAAAAACACTCTCTTCGCGCACTTAATATAAAAATAACTATTTTCTTTATACCATACTGTTATTAGGATTTGTCAGTACTCAATGCTTGATTGATATGATACCTATAACAGACTAGGCCGTTATTCAAAATTATCAGACCGAGGCCGTTATTTTTGCTACCGTTGCTACGGTTACGGCATAGATGACAACTAAATTTAATTTTTGAAGTAAAGAGAAATGTCAGTCTTACAAATAAATCATCGTTAAATGTTAAGTATTATTGGTATAAAGAAAACTATAAAACAACATACGGCCGATATGGATATAACAGACTCGGCTGATTATAAAATCTCGGCTCCGCCTCGATTTTACAATACCTCAACCATGTCTGTTATATAACCCATATCGGCCTAATACCGTTATATACTATAACAGATTTGAGAAATTAGATTAATTCGCAAATTTGTGTTATCGAAGGGGGCAGAAGTGAAGTACATGTCAGTTGGCAAAATTCTTTAATTTTGAATTTGTAAATGTTTTTATTAAAAAAAAAGTATTTAACAAATTTGAGAAAACGTCCAAATGTCCAAGGGGACAAGAGTGAAGCACACGTCAGGTGGCTTCCGACCCCCATGGCGTTCATCAGAGCTGGCCAGCGCCTTTAAACGCTTGCATTGTGTGGTCAAGTTGCGTTTTTTGCCCGGTTCTAGGAAAGTGCGAAACAATTTCCATCGGAATGTTTCTAGAGGGCAATTTCGTCTGAAACTATGTCTAATCTGTGTATAATTGTGCGGTGGACGTGTCCGCGGGGCCTCTGACCGGCGAAACGCTCTCATCTGTCCGCGCTCTTCTTTTTTTTCCAGTTGTCGGAGCGCGTATGTGTCCAGAACCGGCGACAAGAAGAGGAAGAAGAAATCGAATATCAAGGCGCGGTCGGTTTTGATCAAACAACTATAGTTTATAAGTTATGCAGGGTGATCGCACGGTCAACAACCGGCCAAATCAGCGCGCGGCCCGCGGAGGTGTCTTCGGATGACCCACATCTCCGTTGAGTTTTTGCGCCTGGTTTAACAGTACTGGACCCAACCTGTCGGTGTATGGACGCATTCCGACCGCCATGTGAAAACGGCGGTATCTGGAACGGAGACGGTCACGTGGACGAAATCGGTCGCTTTTCGAGACGCAACACCCGAAGAAAAACCGAAAATGTCGTAAAGGCGCACCCACACGAGATGTCACATCGGCCGTACTCAAGACGGGTTTACAGTTAGACGTTTAATTGACGTCTTGTTTATAACTCACACGTCGCTGCTCCACGTTGCGAATGGACCGGTGCTGTTGGCGGCGTTATTAAGTCGGCCGCTCCTTTGCTGCCTCTTTGGCTTTGCCTTTTTCGACACACTTCCCTCTCTTCCATTGTCCGGCGTTTTTTCGGAACACCTCCGACAGTTCGGGCTTATTGACGTGCGTTGAACCCTCACGCGGAGCGCTGGGGGGTTAAAGGAAACTGCCCAATTAGTCGAGGTCCTGGGGGCCCGTTCGACGAAGGGGTGATGATTACACGATTAAGGTTTTGGTCATTGCCACGCCAATTTCGTTACGGGACGAAAATCTGTGTTAGTGTACCTGGAAATCAAGTTTGACTTTAATTAGCAGCTGTAATAAAAAATGGCTGAAGTTTCCAACGCACGTGATCCACATTTTTAATTATCGTTCTGGCTCGATGGATGTTGTCCGGTTTGTTTCATCTGAGGGCAAGAAAAAATTCATTCCAATGGGAATCTTTACATCATTCAAAAACCTCTGGTCTAGAAGGACGAGTGCCATAAATTGTGGTCATTTTGTTGGAATGCGAGTAATGTGTTGTAGTTTGTTGATGTATATTTGAACGAATAAGTTTTTGCAATTAGAAATTTGCTAATGAAGTGAACACTTTCTAGATAATTGAAGCTTCAAGATATCTTACGAACATGCAATATGCTTGTAGGGATATTAAGTTACTAATGCTGACGACAAATGTAAAATTATTTATCTTATTTTGTGGAAGATACTTTTTACTTTTCAGGTAGAAAAAAGGGAACAAAAAAAGTGGTTTTCTATGTCTGAATCGTAGCAAATATATTTTTTAAAAGCAGTTAATAATATAGAACGTTACTTCATACGTCTTGTTCTATCGAAAATTTAAATGTTTGTATTTTTGACAATTACTTCATAAAAACAAATTCTTTTTTACAATTACAAATATAAATGACCTGATATAAATTGATATTTAATCAATACCAATAAGCAAATTTTTAATTTGAAAAATATTGTTGAAAACAGCAACTTGGACAGTTGTCATAAAGAGCAAGTAACAGAAGGTTTTTTGGACAATAACGACTTTTTGATTATTTTTTGAACTATCAGGCGTTGAAGCGTTGATCACAATCGACTCTTCAACGCCAACTTTGACCGGAAATTTAAATGAACACCCGATACTTCTATAATATCGGACGTTCAAATGAAATTCTGGGCTGGGGAGGCGTTGGAAACTGTCAATTGTTTTGCTTTTTTAAAGTGTAAATTGTCAGTTGTAATTAGAATATGTTGACATCTAAGCTAAAACTGATAAACAAAAAAATACATTAAAAATAGAATAATTAAGGATTCCTATTCTCGAAGCAATTATTATCTAAGGGCACACTTTACTAAAAACAAACATGTTCAATTATTTCCAGATTAATCATAAACAAATGTCATTCGTGTCAAACGGCGGGAACTTCAAACTTTACACTGTTCCAAATGGTTTAATTTTTTCAACGCCTACTCAGGTCAGGTTTTCATTTGAACGCACGATATTGCATTCCTGCCCATAGAATTTTTTGTGGACCCTCGCCAGGGTCTATTTATCTCTTTTTTGAATCTTATAATTCATTAAAAAAATTAAGCAAAATTTGACAATTCACTTTTAGCAAGATTGAAACATTGTTGCTAAAATATTAATCTAATAATATTTTATGTCAACATACGTTACAATATATGTTTCTGTCGATCACAGAAATTCTGCTTTGCTTTCTCTACAAATAGGGGTTCCACAGTGATCTTTTCTCGAACCTATACTTTTTCTAATTTTCTTTATTAATAATTAATCGACAAAATTCAATAGGTTTATTTGTAATAACAAATAATACATCAGTTTTAACAAATGACATATTAATTACTACATATTGATTTATTTGTGGACAATATATTTTTATTCAATTATCAAAAGTGTAGTTACATAGGTACATATTTTAATTTAAACTTCTTTAAAAAATACTTGTACTTACTTAAAAAAATAAAAATGTTTCGATAGAAAAGGAAGAGTGGAATTCTAGTAGGTATGGGTGACAGATAAATGAAATAAATATGAAAATGAATTTTTATTATTGTTAGCATTTGACACTTTAACAATATTTTATTATTTCACTTTAAACTAAGCCTCACTGGAACTGATAATCCTACGCAATAATATTCGAGGAATTTAAAAATGAAAAAAATTCGTTCGTTACCTTCTCCTTAATTTTTCAGTTATTTTCTGAATGCCTGAAATGTAACATTAAATTGTTGATGCACACGAAAAATATTTAAAATTCCTTAATGGAAAAAGAATCGCATTGGACACGGAAAAATACGAATCTAGAAAGTTCTCTAGAACAGAAAATTCGACTTAAACCCAAATCCATAAATTTCATTTTATTTGTATTTTTTCCAGCAATATATCTGTGAGCACGACAATTTATATTACTTTCATGATTAATTTAGAGGTACCTGAGAGGTGAAATAAATAAAAAAATCCTGTTTTAAAGACTGCCAAAATTGCTCTAAAGCTCGAATGTCTCGTTCGCCAAAACTGAATCAGTACGTTATTCTTCAGATCGTTGTCCTTGTAAGCTTCTTTTTCTAATTATTTGTTGTGACTACAGAATCACGTTTCCAAACACGAACGGAATGATAAAAAACTCAATTTATATTTTGGTGAAAAAATTAATTTTCAAATAAAATATGGCAATAAAAAAGCACAACTCCAATACCCTAAATCAATTAAAATCGACATAAAACACGCAGATGGCTTTCACGTTTTTGTTGTTGGTCATTTCTCTTTCACTCTTCGTTTCATATTTCATTGCGGCCATGTGTACAGACATTTCGATATTCTTCACCGGATACTTTATGGCGCACTTTGCATAATTCGAAGTCGCCTTCAAACCCAAACCGCATTAATACACTTGCTTCAATTTAAACGCAGTTAATTCGGTCGACCTGGACAAGGCATGAATTTTATTATCCCAAGACGCTCGTATTTCAGCAGGTTTAAACAGGTGTTAACATTTGACGTTCGAAATTGTCGGAGGAAGCTCCGACTTAATAGATTTCCAATCCGCGGATTTTTCAAATTCCTCGCAAGTTTTCTCATGACAACGAGCACAATGGGAGTTGGAGAAAAACGATTTGACAAACGATACCGTAACAGTCTAGGTTGATGTTTTCTGCGCAATTTTTGCGCCAGATGCGTCAGTCAGGCGTGAAATCAAAACATCACCGCAACACACTGTAAAAATTTATATAATTTACCAAATGCAGCAGATAAATCAAATTTAATTAACGAAAATACCTAACCCCGATGTGATTTAATCCGCACTTAAATTCCTCGACAACTTTTATTAATTAAATTTGGCATAATTAAACGTGCTATCGGTTAGGTTATGTAAAAAATATATTAAGCTTGCAGCTCTTGACAATATAATTAATTAACAACGACGCAATAAACTCGAACGTAAATCGGTTGGTATTTGGATTAATTAAATTTTTCACGGAAAAATCGTTATTTTCTAATAAATTTCCAATTTTTTGTCTCCCACTCGTTAATCGACTTTTTCGCAATTGTTATTGAACTGAGAAAACGTCTAATGACCAATTATCTTTCCTAATCGTTAATTTGGTCAAATTTGGAACACGTCAACTATCTAGAATGAAGATAATGATAACAACGATTTGACGAGCGGAAATGCCAGTAAATATTAGTGTAACAGTTTGGACATAAATTTCAAAAATTCAAATCACGTCATTATTCACACTAATTATGTCTGCCGAAATTGGCACAATAATCTTTCAAAATAACAGCTTAACAAGTGGAAACTTCCACTCTGCAATAAATACACTTTTGTTAATCTGTTTTCAAAAAAATACAAATTATTTTTTTTTATTAAAATGCAATTTGGTTCGATCTCAGGTTGTAGTTGATAAAATTGAAAAATGTAAAAGTATACATTGGCAACTTTAAATGAAAAAAATGTTATCCTATGCAAGACGTAGATGGGAGTCTAAACGTGTCGGGAAAAGGAAAAAGGGGAAATGAAAACCGTTGATGTGTGAAAGTCATTCAAAATATGCGGTGATAATTGAAATGGCACAAATCTTGAGTGATTTGCTACCGTTACTACCATTGCTGGCAATTACACCTAACGAAAACAAACATCTATGGCATATTTGCTAAATCGAGTGTACACAATAATTTCATTTCAAGCAAATTGCAGATACTTAAGATACATGGACGAGTGCCTGAGGATACCACAGTTGTAGTTATTTCGTGTTCGATTAGATTGTGAGATACATTGCTTTGCATAATTGATATTTTAAATTGAGACAAATCAAAAATCAACAAACAAATCTTCAGAAAATATTTAGAATTTTTTCGTAAAGCGGTTGCTAAAGCAGTGAGGTAGATTGGCAGATAGCTTTTTTGTTACGATTTTGTTTTTAGTTGTGATTGATAAGGAATATAAGTTTTATAACTGTCGGCGAGACTACATTTGGAACATTAAAAAGTCACTCGGCCCATCAACTCGTAGCATGTTAGACATAATGCAGGAAATGATGCAGCTTTTCTCCGCAACATGCAGACACGTAACAAGCTAGTACTTTACTACTGCGGCTTTGCATTTAATTAACTTGTTGAAAATTTTCCAAATGTAAATTTGATTTATCAAATATTTTTCTAGATTTGACACCTAATGTGTCATTTTTCAAAATGGGCTGAAGTTTCAAAACGACACTTTTTTCGCAATCGGTAGGAAATGAGACATTTTTCGCAACTGGTGATGAAATCATTATTTATTTGACATATGTGTAAAATCATACTTTTTAGAACGAGTTTGGAACACGAGCGCAAACAAAACTTCAAACTAACTAGCAAACTAAACGTAACCACTTGATTTTCAACACAAATCATGAAATTCATTGTTTCATAAATTTTATTACTTTACGCACTCGATAAATCAAATTTATTTCAACACTAGTGATGAAAAAGAATCATATTTTGCTTGTTACTTTCCGGAAATACTGATGATATTGTACAAAGTGTCTATAAAAGAACGTATATCAAGAGTCCTGTGGAATTGTGTGGCTCTATAATGTCATTGCGTTGAATTATGTCGAGCCGTTAAAGCTATCAAATGAGATGTCAACAGTCAAATGTCAAACTATTAAATCTTAGCGCCAGTTGTAAGTTCGACGTCTTAATTGCTTTGATTTTCTTCGGTTTTTCTATATTCTAAATAATTTTCATCTTACAACAGCTTTTATTAAAAATCTGTCATTAATGAACTTACATAACCTCTGTTTTTCTATTTGGTACCACGATATGCTACAGAATGGAAAAAATCAAATACATTCGAATTCCACAGGACTCTTCTTTTATAGACCCTTTGTAGGTACTTTCTGCGAGCTCTTCGATATGACGTGGTATGTCTGATATACATACCACCTGTTAGGAAATGCCATTTTGTGTAACTCGTGTGATTTTACTTCTTACACGAAATGAAGCATTTCCTAACTGGTTACATAAATGGCTAATTTTTAAAAATAAATTACTTTTTTACCAACATGTTTAAAGGTAACAAAAATCTACTATTGAGAAACAAGAGCTGCATATTCGTATTTTCTGAAATGTATGTGAACAACTCGTATGAAATATAGGTAGACATTTTGTCGGTGGAATGTCTGTAATCTGCAGTTTGTTTAATGGTAATGTCGACTTGTGCGAATGAGTTTTGCGATTAGAAATTCGCCAGTGTACTTTCTAGATAATTGCAAAAGCTTCGAGCCATTTTCAGCTTAAAACATCGCAATCGGATATTAAGTTGTCGACATTACCGGAAAGACGCTTTCGGAAAAAAATGCACAAAAATCTCTTGTTGTGCAAAATGACGAACCGAATTAAAACTAAATGCATATATTCAGTCGAATTCCAAAATAACTTAAGAGCTGTGATTTCATTAAAATATTTATCTGTGTCATTTGTATCCCCAATTTGGGAATGCGTCCATGGGAAAATCGTCAGCATAGGTGACGAGAAGGAATTAAAACACACAGCAACTAATTATGCAGACACTTGATTAATTACCAAAAAATGTTTCGAATTCCCTTGATGTAACTGATCCGATTAGTTAAGAATCAGTTAATGTCGCGAAAATTTAACCATGTCAAATTACTTCACGTTAATGGTTAAAATTGTTTCCGACGACGGTGCACATAAATTTATAGAAGTCATATAATTATACGTAATTTATGTGGGTTATTAGTGATGTCTGAATTTAAATGGTGATCAACAGATTTAATCATCATTCTAATGATGCCAACTTGGTGGGCGAAACGTGTCGATTTAGAAGCGTGATTAATATGAAGAGTGTAAGAGGTGTTTTATTTCAATCACAAAACTGTCAATAACAACATTTAGAAACAGGTGTACGAATGTGTGAACATAATTTTGCTTAATTTCCAATGGCTTTGTTTGACATGACACAAAGGAGAATTTTGATCGTTAGTTGCAAATTAAAATGAAAGCGAATTTTTCTTGCCCACATGGATGACACGAAGGTTTGTCATAGTAAAAAAAAGTGTGCAGTAACGGTGCAAAATCCAAAATTAATCTTGTCTGCTTTTTAAATCCCAAAGTATGTTATTATTTTCGTATTATACTTTAGCAATCTTTAATAACGCTAAACGATCATAAACTGTTATAAATAAAATATAAAAATAGATTAGTAGGATTTTTTTTTTGTATTGCCAGTTAAGGAAAATTTACTGTAAAATAGTAAATCATCATTTTAAAAAAATTTCATTAGTGTTCAGACATTATATCTTTTCCACCCTGACACTAAGAGATCTAATCTATAGTCTGTCTCAATTCTAAATTTTCACCACTTGTTGAATTATGTTGGCAAAATAAAAATATTTCTAATTGGGGATTGTTATAACCAAAGTTGGCAATACAATTATTTTATAAACATGATTCGAAAACAACGTAATTTACTGGCACCGTTCTGTTCCTTTATTTTTATTCTAAAATCTTGAGTTGTAAAAACTTAGTAAAAACGACACAGAGAATGATAACCTCACAAATACAATCTGACGCATTTTTCACCAAACAGTGTTACCGGTTGTATTTCTAACCAACAATGTTGGTGGAAATTTAGAATTGAGACAGACTTTAGATTAGATTTTTTAAAAGTTTAATATATTTCTTTATTATTTCTGCTGCTTGCACTTATTCATTATGTTAACTGACATGTCGACAGTGGTAACATTTCAAGATATTTATCATTTTTCAGTTAAAAATTCGCGTATGTAGGTTAGCTGCATAAATACTGTGTATAGCAGACCTTCTTGTTTGTCGTTTCAAAAAACCACGCCATAATTCTTTTTCCATAAAAATAATCACATTGTCACCTATAGTATCTTAATTTGACTCCGAAGACTCGCGCTATAAAACTACAAAAATCAAATTATCAACGAGGAGACAGCGATTGTCTTTTGCATGCCTATATTATACCTAGTGTTGCGTTGTAAATTTACTTGAAAAATATTTTAGCACCAGGGTCATTTTTGGAACTACAGATTTTAGGGTGCAGAGCAGGTAGGAAAGGTAAAATCCCTTGCAGATGATCGGCTGTTGATCCGTTATCCACAGCGAGCGGTGCTAGCAAAATTCAAGTTCAGCTGTGCCACAGTAGCTTACAAAAATTCAAAATGCTGCTCTGTTGATTTTGTGAATAGTTTTATAATTCTAGTCTTCAAAGCAAGGTTGACAGATTTTTACCCCCTTCGTATTGTCCAGTGCATTCGTTTTAAACTAAAGTAATTCTAGAAATTTTATCACAACGAAACTTTAAAAAAAAATTGAGATAACTGAAAGTAAACCATTTTCATTAATAAGCCGCTCATGTGTTGCAGTTTGGAATGCAAATATTGACAAATGTAGATCAGAAGTTTCGAAAGTCAACTCGCCTATTACAAGGCAATACTTAATGAAATAATAATAGTTTTTATGAATCCCTCTCTAAATTCTTGGCGCATTTTTGTGAAAATCTGAGTTTTATGGATTTCCTTAGTGGAAAAGCGATATAAAGTCGGGATAATTTATTGTTATTGTGCAGCAAGCACCACAAGAAATTAATGATTACAAGAAAAAATGAAATTCCTTGTTGTGACTTGATGCATCTGATATTAATTAAACATAATAACACGATAAAATTTAGTTATAACTGAGATAGATCATTGCGCATTAATACCTGCTCGTGCACTTTATTTAATGATCCTTGAAATGGAATATTTTGAAACGATGGAATATCATTCTGTTGCTAGCATATCATGATTCGATTTTAAAACAATCATTATAGGTTTCCACGAGCGATTTTTATTATTATAATCGACCTGCAGAAAGATTTAAACGAGAAAAAAATGACCCCAACTGGAGCTTTCTATCGCAGTGTTACCCAAGGGCCGCCACCTCGAATATCACAATTACCCATAATTACCCTAATGAGATATAAAATGTTTTATTACAACACCGCTAATGATCCGAAAACTTATTTATAAGATACACCTGCAATATGATTTGTGTATGACGCGGTCATTTTTCATGTCCGTTTCACGACAAGAAAAGAAATCTTAGCTAACATTTACTCCCCAGAGAGTTTGACAACAATTCTATTATAGTTAACAAGCTTTTTATAAAACTCCGTAACATGTTTTGTGTGAGCAAAAAGATCACGTGACGGCACGGTGGGAGCGGTGCCATTAAAAAATCCATCTGGATCTGTTCCGCGATGCCCCTTCTGAGGCACATTTTGGCGCGAAAATTGCGCCGCCTCCGATAAACAAATCCGTCGTACGTCACAATTACTCATAAATAAGGGCAATTTGAGAAATTTACATGCCGAATGTTTCTTCCGAGAAAATTTAATTCGACACCGTTAGCCACTAATTACAGATAAGGAAGAGGCTAATCGGCTTTCGAGGGACCAGAAAGAGACAGATTTATGATCCAGGGAAAGGTATTTCAAGGTTGCCTCGAGCCAACTTAAAACTTGCAGGTGCAAAACAATGCAGTTGACAGAAAGGTGGTGCGATTCGGCCGCCAAGGGATTAGTCGGGTGGGCGCTGGTCTCTGGACAATGGTGCAGAGGGCGGTGGGTGCAATCGGCGTCGTGACGTCACACGCGGGACTGTCAAGCGATTTGCGCGCCGCGGTCACGAGTCGGCCCACTTTTCTCCGACGATCTTGTCACGTATTTATTTTACTTGTGCATAAGTTGTAAAATTTCCTGTATAGTCTCTCTTTAGCCAGTTCCTACAACACGATATTGATTAATATTTCATCTCTATTTTACTGTACGGCCTTCTCCGTTCGTGCCTGTTCGATTGGGCGCACCTTTTCTCTAATTGCAATGAAAATAAATTTACAACTTCTTCACACTGTGAAGTCTCTTGTTTATTTAAATGATGATTTAATTTTTCCTTGCGTGCCAAATACAAACGTTCCCGCACGTTATATATGGGTTGCCAACATCCACTTCCTTCTTCTGCTAATTTACGATAATGCCGGCCGAGATGGCTGCAGATTTATGCGAAATATCAGGACGATTGCGAATAAATTGATGCAAGAGAAATACGAGATGGAAAAAATGTAACACGCGAGCGATACGTAATTTCGTACGTATCAATTTTGATCCTGGAAGGACCGGCCACTGTTTTTATCGCGAGCTTAATTAATCATTTCGAGCTTAGCTGTAATTACTGCAATCAAAATCATATTACGGACAATTTACTGTCTTTGCGACCTTGGCACTCAGGCTTGGCCATTACTCATGCGACGGCGAAGACAACTGAAAAATCAAAACAGCTGAAACGGCTCTAACAGTAAAAGGAAGAAATCATAATACGTCAAATGAAATTACCAAGAATGAGGACTTCTTCAGCGCTCCATTGTCTTGTTGGCGTAAGAGGCGAAGAAATGCTTCGCCCATCAGGCGTAATCGAAGGTAAAACAAAATAGAGTTGAGCACGTTACGTAACGCTTTAATATCGAAATGATAAATGACTTTGTTGGGTTGGATTTTTTGCGGAAAGTCTCCAATACTAATTCAGCAATGATTATTAGGATTTTGTGAAACTCCGACCGATTAATCTTCTCCACATGGTACAGCTACGTGGAAAAACTGATAAAAATCAGAAATGTCATTCCATTTTCAGTCATTAATTATCATCGAGTATTTAGGCCGTGTAAAACAGCTGCGTCCGAGCTACTCAAATAAAAGACTGCGCCTAATTGATGAAGCTTTGGTTTGTTTTTAATACCAACCCGTCGAGTCCACAACCAATTCACTTCTTTACCATCAAAAAACGGAAATAACGCTAATTCTTCTTGTTCTGTTGAATTTGGACCTGCGGAATGTCGCGCTTAGTTGAGCCCAAAACATTTAAATCCACATAATTAGAGCTCGAACATTTGTTCGAACATCAACCGACGAATAAAAAACCTGAAAGAGAAGATTAACCTCACTTTAGTACTCTAGTGTCAAAAATCAGTAGGTGCCACACGTTGCCAAATTTGCAACGCCCACTCTGATGCATTTCGCCGCGGCAGGTCACTCCTGCCAACACAAAGTGTCTAAAATAACAATTAACGGAATTGTTGTCAATTTTGTTTCGTAAGCGAGTGACGTTTACTCGTTTACGCATATTTTTGTATTTATTCGTACAAATCGTCAACGGTTTCGGGTCCCGTTACTTTTTAATGAAGTTTGACAAAACCTACATCTTAGGACTTGCAACAACTACACACTTAATTCCAACAGTAAACACTCAACATGATTGCTGAAAAAATTATCAGGCCAGAGCCCTTGTGTCTATTGGTCGAGACAAATGATCAATGGTAATGTGCAAACAGGTCATAATTCGGCGTCCCTAGCCACTATTTCGTACGAATCAATTTAAATTCAGATTTATTTAAATCAATCTGAGAGAGGAATCGTCGTAAATCTCAATTTCGTCATTTATTATCGGCTACCCAACCTGTTTTGGGGCGTTAATACGCGACACTAGTGTCATATTTGTCTGTTTACACTGATTTAATAATTAACTGGAGGCAGTTAAACAAGTGCAACATTCGAGCAACGTGACGACACGAGTTGCAACATTTGCACTTGGTGGAAAGAACCGCTCGATGACACTATAGTGTTGTGTTTGATGGGCGAGTGATCGTAAATGGGTGTATGATGAATGGAGTACCATTTTTGAATTATTTAGGGAACCAGTTCGACTAGCCTACGATTTGAAAGTCAAGTTTTGGCACCTGCCATAAATAGGATTAACAGCAGACTATTTATTGCAACACAGGTGCATCAACTTTACAGTTGCTCAACTTGACCCCAGATTGAGATACCATCAAATGTGATAATTGGGGACTTTTAAAGAACAAATAGCAGCAGATTTTCCACCATTAAAAACTACACTCTCGACACTTTCATTCTCTCATGAAATTTGATCAGAAATCTTGGGTTTTTAAATTCTAGCACAAATTAAAATGAATCAACTATGCGTACTATAAATCTTCGATAATAGTCTGCAAACAAGTTGAGTATAGTTATTACAATTATATGTAATCTGCATTTGCAATTTGAAAGCCATGCGAATGTTTTATGTTTATTGAACAGATTATGTTTACGTTTTTCTTCTTTACACAACAGTTTTTATGGCAGCGTTAACATTGATAGTACCGAGTAATGTGAATAATAAACCACACCTTACGATTACAGCCAGAATTGATGTGTTTTGGTAACGAGGTTAGCATCATCAGGATTACAGTTAAGCTAAATATTTTATCGGTTGAATTCTTTGCTTCTTTTGTTGTCACTTCTCATTTTATATTTTAACGAGAAATGTAAAAGCAGTAATGCAAGACTACTTCTTGTTTCGTCGCTTCACACCAACCAAGCAGTTATTATTCTCTCGTCAAAGAGGAGTTAAGACAGTGAGAAAAGGCGAGGTGTGATGTAAAAGGAGTACGGACCAGACAACTTTATCATTATTCAAGTGTTGTCATAATCCAACTGGAACCTTAACTCATGACCTGAGCATTCTTTACTATATGCTTATCTTGTCAGGATCAACTTTAACCTTCCTTCTGAATATCTGACAGTGACGCTTTACTTCGGGGATCTATCAATTATTATGGTATCACTTAAAAAAAATAAAGTCCAAACCAATCCCATCTTCGATTTTGCTACTTGAGTTCTTCCAAGTAACCTAACGTCCAAGAGATTCGGATTAGATGATAAGATCCAAGAACAAAGATTTATATTTTCCAAACATTCTCAAAAGTACAAGAACAAATTTATAGTAAAAGATTGATTTTGTCTTTAAATTCCTTATTTGGGCTGGGAAGGCGTAGGAAAACGTCAATTGTTGTGCGTTTTTAAAGCGTAGATATTGGAGCATGTTGACAGCTAACCTAAAATTTAGAACCAAAAAATCATTCTTTTTTTTCTTTTTTTCTTTCTTTGCAATATTTTACATTAAAAATGGAATAACTTAACGATTCCTATTCTCGAAGCAACTATCTAAGGACACCCTTCGCTAAAAACAAACATCTTCAATTTATTTCCCGATTAAACATAAACAAATGTCATTCGTGTCAAACGGCGGGAAATTCAAACTTTACACTGTTCTAAACGTTTTAATTTCCAACGCCTACTCAGCCCAGGATTTCATTTGAACGCGCGATACTACAACTCTCACTTTATTTAGGTCCAAAACCTACTACTGATAATATAACGCGGTGTTGTTATACCCTGTGTCACTCCTGGATAAATGAGCTACCCACCAGTTCAAATTCCTTCGAAATGGGTTTGGTATTTGAAGCTACAGAGTTGCACAAACAAACAAAACATACTACATCAAAACATGTTACCCTCGTTCTTCGATAGTCAAGTTAGATATCATGAGATTATAGAGCAAAGATATTACAAATTTCAAAGTAAAAATCATATTTCTGGAAAAGTTTCTTTTCTAAAAAGCGATAAGTAGACAATTATAAGCATTTATGTATTTTTAGATTTATATCTATAGGGTTTAAGAACCTCGTTGCTCGACTTAGTTGCTTTTGGTTCCACAGTCTGATCCAGTTCTTCACAACTTCGCTCTTTGAGAGAGTCAAGAATAGAAAGACATTCGTGACAGTTTTCGTAAAAAAATGTTCACTTCTGAATGTAGAGTTCTTATAATATTTGTGTTGTGTAATTCACGCGATAGACCTCACAATACCTCGAGTTGGAAGGATGAAGATAATAAAATTCGCGATTTCAACATATTTCACTTTTTTCAAATGGAATGATTGATGTATTAATTATCTTTGCTAACGGCGCCATTTTGAACGTCCATCTGTCGTAAAGTTATTGCGATTTAATTGTGTGGTGCAGATTTTATTACGGCAGCGTAAAACCTCCAGACTTCTGGCGCACCAGATACCAAGAGCGATAACACCAAAGAGGTGAGATTTTTTACGTCTTCGTTCGTTTGGAAAATCGCAAATGAACGTCATTTCGTACGTGATGACGAAAGAGAGCAGCCTCTTATGCGGCCGCCTCCGAGAGGTTAGTCTGGTCGGTTCAAAGGCGACTTTGATCCGTCTTAACCTCGATCAGATCGATCTGTGCATCTGTGATCCATCCGTGGCTATCATGATTTCACACCCGCCCTTGCATCAACACCACATGCTCCGACCCGGAGTAATTTTCAATCATACCAACCATAGATTATATAACAAGTTGGCCGAGAATTGAACAGGTATCTGCGGAGGCGGGGAGCGCGGGGCAGGCTGTCTCCCTTCCCCCCCACCTGCGATGGTCACTTGCTCGCGGCAACTGCAAACGTCAGTTAGCCCGAAGCCCTCTTACTAGTCAAGTTCTTGCCACAAGATGTGCCCGATTTAGTGCGCGTTGAATTTTTTTGGTAATTTTGGAAACGATGGACAACAACGCCGACTCGCCGGACTCGCTGGCCAGCGACCAACTGACCGTCGAGCTGATGAGTCCTCGCGCGAAGCGACGCCGCATCGTGATCAACGACATCGACGTCGACAGGCGCGACGGCACCCCGGACCTGACCAAGAACAACAACAACGACGTGGGGTTCGTGCTGATGGACGACCACCACGAGAACGGCACCGAGGACGACGACGAAGTACGTATGCTGGTTCGTAATTGGCGGTTCGCGGAAAAAGCACAGGTTGGAGCCTTGAAATTCCACGGGTTAAGGTGAAATGGGCTTGGCAACGCCGCATACCCCGCGGGAGGGTTTCCTAGTTCACCTGGGGCGGACTACCTGCTCGGGTTCCCGTCGCGATCTACCGTCGAAGTCTCCGCTCTGGCCCGGCTCGCCGCTTTTTTCTCCGCTGCAATTATCTCCGGCCGGAAACGCGAAAATCCTCGGACAGAAGTGCTTTCGGACGGATTACGACGTACATTTTCACCGAGCAGGTAGAAGAAGACAAATAAAAATTTTACACCGTTATTACACCGTAAAGTCAGGTAAAGAAGACGCTGTTATCTTGAATTACCGCCACCCGAGCTGCCATCTCTGCACCAGACATCCGCCTCGGACTGCCCAAAACGATTTTTTCATTACTTTTCGGTCGTTCTTTCTCACATCCAATAAGCGTCTGCGCAAATTTTTTTTTACAGTTACGCACAACACAATTTTATGGGATTACAAAAGATGCACAAGCTAAGGTCGAAAAACAAATAAAAATACTCTCTAACACACCCCTCGCATCGTAAACAATTTGTTATTTTATCGTGGGTGACGTAACGCTGAGGCGATTGTTTTCCCAAAGACTTGACTGCGTTACCCGTTTGCAAAAAATCGCAAATATGTCGAAAATAATTAAATTTCCTTAAATTTTAATTAGCCACAACTTGTTTATTGCGCATGAAACAATCATATGGAATTACAATATGTTAATGGAATTTTTCCACTTATTCAAAATAGCTGCCTATAACAGACAGTTTTTATCACAAGAACGCCATTTTTTAGCATTCACTTCTAGAATTATGTATGTATTAAGAAAAATCTTGTTTACACGTTCGAGTACCCTTGGACGGTTCATTTAAGATTACTAAAATAAATTAATTATAAAATCATATCCGATAAAAGAATTATTATTAAATCTCTCACCAAATATGTATATCTAATCGGCGACACGTTTTCGCCTACCTGCTTTGCATATTTCATCTTTTTGCATGAGTTAGTATACAGCCAAAACAAATATTTTTTTGAACAATTTTGTATAAATATGCTTGGAACTGATGAGTCACGTATAAAACCGTTGATTTTTTGAAGTCATCTTGTGTCATTGCCAATGAATTATTGAACTCCTCGAGTTTTATCGACGTAGACATGGCCAGAATCATCATCTCTTGTAATGTACACATGATCAAGCAACTTTTATTAATTATGTCAATATTTACATAGTATGTATTCATTTGGGTACGTTTTTGGCAGTGTTAAAGTTACAATTTATAGATAGACATTGCTAAACAAGAAACCTTTTCTCTTCACTAACAGAAATTACAACAAATTTATTTTAACAATTAACCGAAAAGACAAACAATGAAGATCTTTTCATGGTTTTATTTTTTTTTATCCCACTAAAATACTAAACCAAAAAAAATTGTCTGCACAATCATTAAATCTTGGGAAATTTTCTAAAACCTGAAATATTATTGAATAACATCGTTTAATCGTTTTTCCGCAATCTGGTGGTGTCATAAAATCTCGTGGGCTGCCAGAAATGGAATTTTATTTATGGCTAGACACTTCTCTTTCTTTAAAAAGTCTTGGAGAATCCGGCCGTGTCGCAGATCCACGTCTTCGAGTGCAAGTCAAACATTAGATGTCTTTGACAAATAGTTCTTTATTTCTTCAGTGTCCTGTAACGTCACTTTGTATAAATTGAATTTTTCTTCCGTGACGCTAAGACTGCCATAAAACGAAGACTTTTAGTCTTCACTTTGCATTTTCCGTTGCATCAGAGGTAAAATATCTGACGGTCACTCAATTAACTAATAAATTTATGAGCTGCAGGATTACAAAAGTCGTTAAACGCCAGCACTGGAATAAATCAGAGACCCTTCAAAAGTCCACGCTTTCTGTTCAACGAATTAAACGTATTTAAGCAATCTGTTATCTTCTAAACGGTTCTTACCATATTTGTCAGCGATTCTCTAACGACTGTCGGAACGGAAAAAATTACAAGACTCGTGCACGAGGACTGTTACCTTCTCGATAAACGTGCGACAAGTTCAATTTTGGAAAAAAATGCAAAGAATGCAGTTTTTGGAAGTGACCTGTGTGCGTGCCGCGTTCTTTTGAAACGTTGTCGACCCACCAACAAAAGAACTGATTAACTTTTTTTACCTAACATGATTAGTACCTACGGAGAAAATTAGGTGTGAACTATATAAGTAATTTTTAGAGTAACGTGATTAATATCTTTTGTAACTGTAAAATCTATTTCATTTAATAGGTTTCCATATACGGAAATTCAAATGAGGTAAAGCCATGCGGTTACATTTATCTTAAAATTAATTTCAACGAATTACATAGTTCCTGTGTAGTCCACTCGTTAATAAGATTATTTTGACAAAGTGGCACAAATACATTTTTCCCAGAAAAAACGATTTAATTACAAACTGGTGATTACAACGCTTCATCGTGCATCTAGGCGGCTGTTCATCATGAGAACACCATTACGTCTGGTATCAAGTAAGTTTTTTTTTTTACCATTACAGAACAAGTCGATAAAAAAAGCCATTAACCAAACAAAATGCCAAAATATTTAATTCTAAATACGAACATTAAGTAATTGTCAGTCCGGTTTTGTAAATTCGTTAATTATTTATCAAGTTTTTGAGTGACACGCACAAAGGTCACATGACTATCATTTCCGCGTCGGTCACCGCGGCGCGACACCGCACGAGGGCGCTGCGGGAGGGTACCGAAGACGACGCTCGATTAGCGTCCGAAACGTTTAAGGTTAATTTCCGCTGCACGGTGTGAATGAATAACGGAGTCTAGTAGCAAATGCATGGTAGCAGGAGCAAGGGTTACCCGGAAGGCAATATGCGGAGCACACGCCTCACGCATTGCCCGGAGCTGTTACTTAGGCACATCCTCGCAGCACTGCCCAGTCATCAGCCGCACGAGAACAGCTACCGGCGATGAATACACCCCTGAGAGCCCCCGGGCATATTTATAAAATGAAGCAATCAACATTTCTCTGCAACGAACACGAACTTCCGGAATCTCGACCTGTCCTGCAATTAGTCGAGAGATGGCACTGAATAAACAGATGCCACTACTTCTGATCGACGAGGACAACTGAATTTTGAAATGCGACGACGTCACGTGCTGGATTCGACACAAAGAGCATCGAAGCGGACTCTCTGATTAGACCATACCGCTTCCAGTCAATTTACGGACAGGTCTGGTGTCCTCAACTTAGACCCTCATCTATGGGAATTCTAACATTCTCATACCCTCCCTGACCCTATGTAGGCGCAGACAAGATAAGTCTTGCTTTTGCAAATTTTTTATCAAGTCATCTTTACCCACAACTATCAGAAATATGTAGTTGACACCAACGGAACGATTTAGTACCAAAATTTTGAAATGTTGACTTTTTAACGTCTTGGTAAAGAAATCAGAAGGAGAACTGTAGAATGAAGAGAAAAATTGTAGACAATCATAAGTTGTCAATTCCGGGTTGAAGGAAACGCGAAGAACTTGAAACAAAATTGAAACGAATTGGTCCAATCCCGGACGTCGTTTTGCTTGTCACGCCTACGCAATTAGAAACGTCATCGTGTTGACGTTTGTGCGCGGGCCGATCCAAGCTGAGACTGTCTTTGGTTTCCCAAATGCCTAGAACATGAGAGATTTGTTGTGTAAATGGGCGGCGATGTTGTGGATTGTGTGACGGGCCTTCGGCGTGAGCGCCGCCGGCATGCAATGCGTGCAAGCAAATTGTAACCGCAACCATAGACTTCTTCCTGTCGGCGCTAAGACGCCGCAAAACCAAACTCATTAGAATCGAAGATTTTCCGTTTGAAGCGTGCAGTGTGAGTTCGGCTTGCGGCAAGTGGGGACACAACATAACATGAGAGTCTTTTGGTGAAGGGGGGACTCGAGGATCAGGGCGTGCACTTGCCTGACGGCATTCCACTCTGCTCGAGGCGACCTGCCTCCAGTCTTGGCCCCTTGGCCCCCCTTTGGCAGTGGCGACTCGTAAATTTCTCCTCCGGAATCGGAATTATTAATGACGGTGTGACGGTTTGTTTAGACGCCTACGCGGTCCAACTGTTCGCTGACCATTATTGGCTTGAATTATGCCTCCATTATGCCGGAATCGGATAAACGCGTTGATGGCGGCACAGTTTTGTTTCCTCGTTCCATTGATCTGCGGCTAAGGACGAGGCTGCGAACCAGATAAAACAAACAATCAAGTCGGTTCTTGAGATTGTAGGTACTGTCGTTCATCGTTTTGCTTCTGAACAAAGAGAAATTTTCTCGAGCTCACTCTCGTGTTTTCTTCCACTTCTTATTTACCTATATCGTGTCAAAATTAATCGGCGGATAGTCTCAAGTATCAGTTAAATCTTTGTTGAAGGTGCTGAATCTGGTATCTATTTCAATCTTGAATGTTTTATAATTATAGGACCCCGTAATCACCGCCAATTTACTGATTGCATGAGATTATTTCGTTGCAACAAGATGATAAATTATAGAACCGGTGGGCTCAATTTTGAGAAAGTTAACGAGCATTTATAAATAAGCTTTAAAATATTTTATGCGACTGTTGTATATTAAACTGCAGATATTTATAATACCATGAGGAATTTCACTCTACTCTGTGGGGAAAAAATTGATGAAAAAATATTAATTATTGACTTTATCCTTAAGTCGCAATAAATTCTGACGTGGAAAAGTTTAAGGTAAAATTTGAAATGGTATACTTTCATGAATCAATGCCAGAACAATGATATTTTATTAATGAAACTTTGTTATGTATTTATTGAGAATTGATATTAATTTTAATTCCCCATAAATATTGATTACCTAATTAATGCCTGAAGTTAATAAATAATGAGCGTGATTACAATAATAATGACAAAAATGAAAGCTCAAAGTGAGACAAATTAAACTTGTTTCTTTTTATACTTAACTGAATTAATTTTTATGAATAATTTACAACGTATATTTTGAAAGGCAAAAAAGCAAAAATCAAATCAAATTAAAAACATTGGAAATTCTGATCAATCTACAAACGCATACATGTCAATTCGATTAGTTTAGCAATTAACCACTAGCGCTGTATGTCATTTTGACAGAACCAGAGTAGAGTACCTTTTGAGTGACTAGGTATTTATAAAATAAGACGATCTGTTGTAAAGTTTGTGGTAGATTTCCACAAGTATTTCTAAAGTACTTAAAGGTACTTAAACGTTTTCTGACGGGTCCTGTTATCTCAACATTTTCACGCTATCAAAAAATCTTAAAAAAATAATGTAGTAGTAACCAATAATCTCCTGATGAAGAGATAAAAATGACCATTGGCCATCGGGGCGCACTCGAATTCCCGTCTGACTTACTTCTTGTCATAAAGTAATGCAAGAATTCCCGTCAGGTAATTATCAACTGATATAATCCATAACTCGAGTTCCCGTCAAGGGTAGAAGAGCGCTTCAATCCCTTACTTACCTACCCCTCTAGCCGTTGCCAGGTACCATTGTTGTTTACCATTACATGGACCAAAAAAAAATGTTTAAAATTTTAAAAAGTTACAAATACCGTGTAATCAACAATTAAATACTTAGATAAGGGGCGGCTGTGACTTTGATAGTGTCAGATTTTTCGTATCTAATAGCTAATAAACGTCAAACAACTGTCACTATTAACCAAATTTTAACGCAAAAATGGTTTTTACTTTAGAACATAGAAGATTCATCATTGAATCTTACTTTCGTAACAGTGCTTTCAATAACCAAGATTTTTTTTCTGACGGGAATTCGAGTCTAGAATTTGGGGTGCATTTTTACCTTGACGGGAATTCGTGTGCAGGATTAAAGGGCCTATGTCCAAGCCCAGGTATAAAATATTATGCTGACGGGAGCTCGTGTGCACCGGGCCATCGTCATCGTAAGACACAATTTGAAACCACTGTTATAGGTAATTTATTTTCTCTTTGTTTTTACTGCAAAAAATTTTCCCAAAAATGAAATGAAAAAAAACCTGCAATTTTATTAATGTTTCACTACTTGAGAAGTAACTTTCTTGTGAATGTGACTACTAAAAATTTGCAAATTTAGTTCAGATTTAAAATATAGTTTGACAAAACGAGAATTTTTTCGCTTTTGGAAATAGGTATCTTATGCAGAGAATTTAGATTTATGTTATAAACATTGCACTCATTTTGAATAATGTTTACACTATTTTACCCATGTTATGCCAAGAAGACAAATCTAGTGTGCCCTGCGCCGCTGGCTCAAGTGCTATTTCATTCCTCGTGCAATTATTGCCCTCGCCGTTTTCATGCAAAAAACTTACACTCGAGATGAAAACAATCATTTATCTAATCCCGTGGGATAAATGATACTTATCCCACTAATTTTGAGTGGGATAAGAACTTCATTACCTCACGCATTTTCATTACCTCACTCAGTGAGGTAATGAGTTTCATTACCGCACTCAGTGGGATAAATGAGTTTCATTACCGCACTCAGTGGGATAAGAATTATTCTTATCCCACTGAGTGCGGTAATGAAACTCATTTATTTCACTGGCGAAAATCAATAGATAAGATTTATTTTTTTAATTTGGGGCGGTCTTAGATACAATTTTGTACATAACACGTGGGCTACAGCATATTACAGGAAACTCGTGTGATTACAGATAAACTCGGGCTAACGCCCTCGTCATTTGCAATCTTCACACTCGAGTCCTGTAATATTGCTTTTATCCCACTAATTATGTAAATAACTATTTCATTATTTGTCATATAAGTATCTACATAACAGGTACACTATGAAACAAAAACAATAAAAAAAAATCCACAAGGATAATTAGGAAAAGGCGATATACAAATTTACATTTGATATATACGATTTTCATTTGTTGTTCTTTATTTTTTTATATTTATTATAGATACCTACTAATTATCTTGTTGTTGTTTTTCGTTGGAAAATATTTTTAGACTAGTTATAGATTCGTAATAAATTAAACGGCGCACTAATGAAATATTTATTTTCTGCGCATTTAAACCCATATTTTCGTCACTGTTTGGTGCATCATATGCTTATTTTACCGATTTTTTACCGTATATTTGGCTCTCTGTTTATACAATAGATATGTACCTGTAGTGATAAATTATTCCTCTCTGAATGCCATACCTTCGAAAATGCATCATAAATCATCTGTAAGTTGGCAAATTACCATAAATTGTGACGGCAAGTTTTAGTTAGAAATCCCAGGTAAACGATTTCTCTGAAAATTCAAATTTTAGGATTTTCCCGACAACTCACAATAGACCCGAATTACAAACTGTTTTGGGTACTTTGGACTGTGCTTTAGATGTGTTGCATTTTCAAATGAAGTGTTTTGAACCGTCGAATCCGCAGCAACAAAAGTTTGTTAATCCCGATCCTGCAACTGTTCCATTCCAATAAGAAAGAATGTATAATTGGATACATGATTGATGGCATTTAAAGACTAATAATGTTTCATTGTTGTTAAAGTTCTCGTGGTCGGGCGAGGTACCGCATGCTACGCAGTTCTTGCACTTTTTGCGTAAGAAAAACTTTTACATCTGACCTATCGTCAGCATCATAACGCTTCCTCGAATTGGCGAATTTCAATCAAATTCCTTTATTTTTTCGTAAACCCGGGGCCCGCGTCTGTTCCGCTCCGCTTATTATTCAATAAAGTCACTTCTTGCACCTCAGCCACCAACGAAGTTCGTTCTTGGCTTCGAACGTCCAAATGGTAACCCCGTTTTGGCACGATTTCCAATCATCAAGACGGTATAAGTGACGTAATGATGAACGATGGACGAGCGCGCAGAAAAAAGCAGATTAGATGTTAGAAACAATTCCGAGACATTAGATCATCGTCAAAGTAAATTATAGAGCATCGGTAGATATGTGTGCAATTTCAATCTGGGAGAAGAACTAAACTCCAAGTTTGCTCTGAGACGACGTTCTAATAACAGGTGTCGGTCAAGGTAGGGCACGTGAGGCCACAACACGTGTGGCCCCCGGTTATGGCCCTAATATGCCTCGAAACCGAGGGGGGGACGTTAACAACTAGATTGCATCTTTGACTGATTGGGATGAATAATGCGATCGGGAAAAATGAGAAGTTGCCAAGTGATCATCGCGGGGAGATAAAATAGTAATGAAAAAATTGGTGCCTTGATTGGCCCCATCCAAACTCCATCACACATTAATTTGATAGATGGCAAAATCTAACATCATTAATTATTATTGTTACGTATTAATAAATTATTGTGAAAGCATGACTTCAGATTTTGATTTTTTTACGCCGCCACTGTATTATTAGGTACGGCGATCGATTAGTGATTTTTTTTTTAATCAGAAATGTAAATCGACCAGTAATAAAACAATGTTTTGAGCTGAGGGACTTGGAAATAATCAATTAGGTTGTCAGATGGGACAGTTTAATCGATTTACCGTTGCCGGGTTTATGAGTAGGAAAGAATTTTCGGCCTGGCGGTGGCTACTGAGAAGCCCAGAAAAAAAACTAATTATATGATTTATAGCCAGAAGAATTTAAATAACTTGTCCAAAAACGTACAGCCAGCTACCAGGTTTTTTTTTTATTTTAACTTTGCGACTAGTTAAAATATTTTTAACTGATTTAAAATTGTACCACAATTAGATAAAATTCCACCGGAAAGAAACTGCACAAGGCTGTAACATGCTGCTTTTTTTAAGGCGAATTATTCAACAAATTCAGAATAAGATAATTTTATTTCTCTACAATAACAAAACAAAAAATTGTAAAAAAATATTTTTTATTTTTCACAATTATCTCGTCAAATTACTCTGGAAGATTTTTTCTCCAGATGATTTTATGTTTTAACAACTCAAGCATTGTTGCTTTGTCGAAATTTGATTCAAAAAACCGGTCAGCTGAAGCTTCTGTTGAAAACAGAAATTTTTTGGATGAAGAAAAGTGTTAATGTTTTATTAATAAGTGAAAATAAATAAATAAGTAAATAGTTAAGACATTTTTAACTGACTTAAAATTGCACCGCAATTGGACAGAATTCCACCGGAAACAAACTGCAATTATGAGGCTGTAAATGTGAGGTTCTTTCATGGAGCGAATAATTGACGATTTATTAAATTTAACAGCTTCAGCATTTTTACCGAATGAAATCAAGCAGTCGTTAGGAAAAATTTTGTACAATCATTTTTTGGAAAAAGAGAGTTTAGTACACAATTTCTGGTAAATTTTTGAATTTTTGAAGTTTTTGAATTTATTAAGTAAAATAAAACACTTGATCTTAAACTAATTCGAAAATACGTCATAAAACTACTGCCAAAATAACACTACTACGATAATCCATAATTCCGATTCTTATATCGGGCGTTCTAACGAAATCCTGTGCTGGGGAGGCGTTGGAAACCGTCAATTGTTTTGCTTTTTTAAAGTGTAAATTGACAGTTGTAATTAAAGCATGTTAACAGCTAATTACACTAACATTTATAAACAAAAAAAATATCTTACTGTTTTTTCTTCTTTGTAATGTTTTAAATTAAAAATAGAATAACTAACGATTTCTATTCTCGAAACAAGTATCTAAAGGCACCCTTTGCTAAAAACAAACATGTTTAATTATGTGAAATATAAACAAATGTCATTCGTGTCAAATTGCGGAAAATTCAAACTTTACACTGTTCCAAATGGTTTACTTTTTTCAACGCCTCCTCAGCCCAGGTTTTCATTTGAACGCATGATACTATTATTTCCATTTTTTCTGCCGGTAATAATCTGTGGTTTTCAAGTAATGATAATTTGCATTGCTCAAGTCACAAACAGAGAAACAAATCATCAAAATTATAGTTATAGATACAGTTTTTTAAATTTATTACAGAACTCCGAAACTTCGTCCTTTTTAAAATCTTCATTTTTTCTACATTTTGATAACACACCTTTTTTAAGTGTTTCTTCAATCTTTAAATAGATTCTCATCTACCATTTTGTACCAATCTTCATAAAACTGACCAAAAACTCATAAAATTGGAGTAATGAATTTCTTGAGCCACCAGTTAATTTATTTTTGTAATAAGAATATTAACATTATCATCCTTTTCCTGTAACAAATCTAAGATTTTCTCCTATTTTTTATTTTTAAAGAGTCTGGAAACTTCTATTTTTGACTTCTTCCAACTTTAATAAATAATAATCCATTAACCCATTAATTAATTATTTAATTCGTTATCAACTATTTTAAAAACGTTTTCGGCTTCCCTAACTGTAAAACACACCTTTACCTTTCATTTTAGTATCTATCGGGTTGGCAGCTCTGTATGTCAAAAAGTTTGACATCTGTTATTTCATAAAAATCTCTAAAAGTGCGAAATAAAACATTTGGTCAGCCGAAAAGTTTAATACAAATGTCGTACGGTAGGTATTTTACAGCGCTCCAACTAATCAGGCACGTGGCGAAGCCGAGTTTTCGCACTGTAAAATACCCCTACCGTACTCTAATGTAAATAGTTATTGCTCTGCGATGTTTTGTCCTTTGTAATAGCAAAATTTGATTGGTATTGATGTTATATTTTTTATTAATTTGGTCCAAGCTTTAAACCAATAAATTTACGCCGTTACAAGAAACATCAAAAAAATCGGTTTTTAAAAAATATTTCAATTATGTATTTGGTAGTGCAGACTATTTTGAAAAGGAATTTAAAAATAATCCTTCATTAAATAAAGCTAATATTCATGATTATCACTCATCATTTCATTTGTTGTGAAAACTTTCCATTAATTAAAATGAAAATTCGCATTAATGTCATAACACGTTTGAATACACATTTTAATTAAAACATAAAGCAAGACAAGTCATGTTACAATGAAACATAAATATTTGTTGCATTAATTATGAAATATTTATTTTTACTCAATTATTTACTGTTTGTCTAACTGTTAAATTACCATTTACAGCAAGTATTTTAACACATCGCATATACCACTATTTTTATAACTAAACAACTTTATTGACATAATTTTTAAGACTTCTAAAACACGGTCAACTGTTGCTTGTTCGCTACCTTCACACACCATTATTTTTCTTTAACAGTAGTAAACTGTCAAAAAGATAAAGTCGTCGTGATTGTCATCACACAAACGCAGTACAATTCCCGCCAAAATAATCCGCCATTTAACCGCAAGCACAAACTCAATAAAAAATAGTTTTGTTTATGCCGTGGGACACCTTTGAAATATTGTTTCAGTTCTGTAACATTGTAACGGTATCTGAAAGATCTCTCCGAGAGCTAATATGTAAGCGGCAATTAAAATAGTCGAATTCATCTATTACGTAAATCTCCGGAAGCGCTTAGAACATGATCTCAGATAAATATCTGCCGCTTAGAGCGTAATTTGTAAATTAATTACTGCGAAGCACCATGAAATATCGCCTCTACATAGAGGCGGTCAAAATGCATGAATGGCCAATAAATTTGTCTTGTCGAGCTCTTGGTCCTTGCAAAAAATCCGCCGCGAAAAAGCTTAAGTATAGTGCCGGCGTATTCGAGGCCCCCTCCAAATATTGTAATTAACCGGAAAAAGGCGTTTAGCCTCCAACCAATCGCAATAAAACGGAAATAACTTATTACAACACCGACTTGCCCACCTTACCGTAATTGCTAGAATGCGCACGCAATATTTTCACTGTCTCCGCAGGATCAGATAAGGAAACTATGTTATAACTGTAATTAAATAGGAATATGTTATGTTTTCATTCTTGCAGACTTGAAGGCCTCTTAATTGGCGCTCGTCAAGCTAATTGCGGTGTGCAAATTCTTCCTTCGGATTTTTGTCGGGGGCTGATGGATCCCCATCCTTCAGGCTCGTCGTACAGATTCGGTTGCAGTCGTGGCCACGTGTTTTTGCCCCGGGGCTGCCCTGCTAGTCACTATAACTCTACACTACTCCGTCACGACACTCCTCTATGACTTGAGGTGGTGATCTGTTGATTGAGTGACTTCTTGTAGTGCAAGCTCCAAAAGGGAGTGTGTCGTGTGTTGTGTGTGGTACTGCCGCGCGGCACTGTTCAAATCTCTCGAAATCGTAAGTGGATTTCATTCGATTTTTTCAATAGTGGCTTTACGTCCCGCCGCATAAATCGGCATTGATCAACTTTATCGGCTGATCTGAATGTTGCTCGTAGACGTCATGTAGATTTTATCGGGTGTCGACAGATGACGGGTGACGGGTGAGTTTTTCTTGCCCGGTGGAAATTCAACTGACGAGCGCTTTCCCAATTTCGAACGACAATTTATTGCCCAATAAACGCTAATGGCGATAGTGAAGATTATAGTTTATGTGATCCGAGCAAAACGGTGACAGTAGTGTTAAAACTGGATTTATGCAAAGTTCGTTAAAGATATCAATTTGTCAAGAAACGTTTCGTGAAATAAAATTTATGAAATTTATTCGCGGAGCGACACGACATCACTGTAACTCCATATACAGGGTGTTTGTGAAAAGCTGTTCGAAAGTGTATCAAAAACTCAAACGGTGGAGTCCCAGTGTGTTGTTATAGTCGGTCCATATGTTTTCACTCCAAAACAAAGTAAATAAACCATTTTCAATTTAAAAATATTTTTAGTCGAATTAGATAAAATGATGTAGTGATGTTTGTTTTTTATAAGGATACACTTACCTCTTACGTTACTTTTACTATCATACTTTAACAAAAAAAAAAACACACCTATACTTTTCTATATTCTAATAATAGTAATAATAATAAAGTAACTTTATTGCAACAATTATATTAAATACGTTAAGTGAATCGGGCAAAGTTTAACTGAACAGCTAGTCCACTTAACTCACATGAATCAAAGCAGAAGAAAAAATAAAAACATAACAAACTGAAGACAAAACAAAACAAAAACACCTTCCAGTAATTGCTGACAGCCCAATAGATATGATTTTATGCGTTTTTTGTCTGTTATAAAATTAAAAAACTGCAAATGTTTAAGAAAATTTTCGACTGTAATTATACAGGGTGATTTACGAGGAATAATGAGCCCGACGGAATAGAAAATGCAACCCGCAATTCATCAGGAGAATGTCCGGCTTTTTGTTGCAATGTATTGTGGGTTGCATTTTCTATTCCGTCGGGCTCATTATTCCTCGTAAATCACCCTGTACAGGCTGGGGCATCGTATACGCGCACGCGAGAAATCGGGACAAGGGGTTTTTTATTCGAACATTTTCTATTTTCAACGAAAGTAACAGTGCTGGAGTTGTTAAAATATGTCTGAAGAAAAAAAGTTTCAATGTAATTCGACGAGATAATTTTGACTCACTTGAATTGAAAAATACAAAATATTATAGTAAAAATAATGTAAGACGTCCCATGTCAAATTTGACAGCGCCGCTAATATTTCTGAAACTACACTCAAAACAAAAATTTTAATTTTAAATTGTGACTATTTTTTTGCACATTAAATAATGTCTATGTTGAACATATAAATTTTTAAAATTTCTTACCTTTTCGATATCCTGCAAAAACGAAAATTTAGTTTGAATTGTTCAAATGAATGACAACGTCTTAAACGAAGATTTATTGTTTTGAATGTACTCTCAAAATTTACCATAGAAACATTCATTAGTTCGCATTTTTGCCGCGCGACATCTTACATTATTTTCACTATAGTTATATTTTCAATATTTATTTTATCACTCGTTTGAAATAATGGTAACATTATGGTAAACGATCGAGAGATATATCAGGTGTTCATTTAAATTTATCCGCAAAGTTGGCGGTGAAGAGTCGATTGTGAACGCACCAGGGAATACGGATCACGGATTAGCTGATTAAATCTAATCCCACATTTTGCGTGTTTGTGTTTTTACTCTGCAGATTGATGAGTGGTGCGTTCACAATCGACTCTTCAACACCAACTTTGAGAATAAATTTAAATGAACACCTGATGATCATCGCTGTAAAAAAAGGAGCAATAAAATTATCCATTACATGAAATTACATTTAATTACAAAAGTCTTAAAATGTTTGCTGTCGTCTTTATTTATGACTTTAATAAAAATAAAATACATCATTACCGAATTTAAATTCTCAATTTTGATTTGCAGAGAAAAATTACTCTATTAGCTTGAAATAAATTTGTCAAAGAGAAAATTTGTCACTGGAAATTATACCGGTTTATCGTATACCATTATCTAGGTTATTATACCCAATCTTAATACAAAATTTTTGGTTATCTGATATTATATTTAATAACCTCTTTCGCCTGTATTAAAAAAATACAAATTGGTGCGTAGGTCTTCAGAACCGTTGCCATCAGATTTTATCACTTCTGATGGCAAAAAATCTACGAGTATATGATTGACACAGTTTATCTTGTCACTATCTGCCTGATTAAAGCCCACAGATCACACCAATGCGAATACGATGAGATCGAACTATAATATACATAATATAATTGAAAATATTTTCATAATATCATAAATGTTGAAATTCCACCACAATTTTGTCGGAAAAATTTTTAGATTGTACGAGAGTTTTTTGCATAGCAATTTATCGAGTGGCATTGCTAAATCAATGTCGAGATAAATTGGCAACAATTGCCAGACAAAATTTTACCACGAATGGTATTCAGAGGACTATTTCATGAATAAAAACGTTTCTGTTCATTCATTTTATACAAATTTTTGACTTTTTATTTGATTGTCATATTAAACCTGTTGCTATGACAAAAATGTTGCCATTTGAAAAACCTGTGATTTCATTGCACCACAGGGTCTGGCAAAACTTTTATAAGATTAATTTTTCCAGTTGAAATTTTTTATTCATTATTGAGTGACGGAATATGATTGGTTGGAACAACTATGAATGAAATAGTCTAAAAAAATTATTACAATTCAAATTCGTAAATAAATACCAAATGACTCTAAATAGCTTATCGTACGTGAAACACTTTAAAATTTACAGATCGTATTTCGTCAACTTCCTGGTAGTAGGTACATAGTACTCAAAATTTTTAAAAATTTATATACCTACTCGTTTTTATTTTATTTGTTTTTTACAATTATAACAATGAAAATTCTATTGCGTAATGTTTTTATTGGATTTTAATTTTAACTTTATAAAATATGAAATTCTTTAAAAGATCCTCTTCGCAAAGAAGGATTGAACAGTAGTAGCTTTTTATACATACAGAGAGCTTTTAATTTGGAGAGTATGTTTCCACATTGAACACTTGGTACATTCAGTTGATCTCTGAAAGAAACAATTTTATTTTTTACTAAACATGTGTTGTAAAAGTTAAAAACGCGGTATAAAACAATTATGAAAAGTACTAATCATAGGCTAAAATGAGCCAACACTATTATTACTCTTTAATGATTATTTCACTCATCAACAAAAATTTTATTTTTCGCAATTCGTAATCTTAGATAAATTATTTATTACGCAGTAATGACACATCTTTAAAAGCAAAATATCCGTCTGAATATTTCTTGTAAAATTAATTATCGAGCCTGGTGTTGTCGCAGAACAAAAAAACCTTGTACTTAGCCTGAACTGTCCATTTAAAAAACTAAAACTAAACGCAAAATGTTCCTCCTTTCTAGTTTATGTAAATTAAAAAACAAGGTTTGAGTACACAGAAACTGGAAAAATATCTCTTTTTTTAATAACCCAGCTCTCTATTACAGACACACAATCAACATTTTTTCAGCTCACACACATTCCTACCCATTACCAAGAGGAAACATAATCTCTGCCATGTTAAATATGTAACAGGTTGCTTCACAATATCAATACCACATTTTATTGTGGCTTTTCTAGTAATTATGAATGCAAACTGGTCAATTATTGTAGACGTAGTTCTTCTATCTACGCCAGGAAATCGAGAAGACTCTCGTCATTCTTCCGATCAAGGATCACCTGTAGTCGCGAAACAATTATCATAATTTCACGACGATCTCTGATAAATTATTCAGCACCCACGACACCGACGATATTAAGACGTCACCACTGACAGCCTCGATGTATACATAATTTTATTTATATGTGTAAAATTATTTACGTCCTGTATTGATTAGAAGGGAGCAAAGTAATAATTCTAAGCGTGATAATAGTAATAGTGTTGTACGACATGAATATGAATGAATCAATGAATGGATAATTGGATAAACAGAAGATCTATCAATTGTGAATGGCATTAAATTTTAATGCCGCCGCGCATGTATACAGGGCGATCGCTCGAAGCAGCTTCGGTCAAGGCGGAACAAGTTTTGAACCAATTTTTAGTCATCTGTCGTCAAAGTATCTTTCTTTTTGGTCGGAATTTTAGTTTTTCCAAAGTCAAGAAATATTTTGATAAACATAAAAAAGGCATTCGATGAAATTCAATGAAATGTTAGGTTAACCTAGATGTTTTTAAAATGAGAAAAATGACTCGCATAAAATTTTGACATAAATACACACTTCAAAAATGTTTCGATAAATATCAAAAACGCACATACCTAACATTAACATTTTTGCCTTCAAAACTTTCACTTCCAATATTATTGCTTCATTTGCCCTACCTATTATTAAGTACGCATAGATTTAAGTATGTCGTGCGGATAACAAGCGAACAAATGAATATTTGGAAAATAAAAAAAACATTGTGCAGCAATAATATAATTAGCACAAGTAAAATAATCTATAAGTTCTTGATTTCCATTAAAAGATGACAACAAAAACTTGTAAGGCTAATAATGGACGACAATATTTCATTAAAGGAAATTCCAGAAATGTCAATCTCTTTATGAGATAATTTATATGCACGTGGAGTATTCAGTATGATTATTTCTCGAATAACTGTAACTTTCGGAATATATTTATTTATTTATATAGAAGTACCTTCGAGGAATTCAAACTTTCTCCGGCGACAAAACTGTATGAACTGGTTCCAAATGAGCCATCGTTGTCGTTTTTTCTTTCATACTTTTTTATCGCTGTTGCGGCATTAATACAAGAATTCTTTATCAAATACAACATTTACTGAATAGTCAGGAATCATAAATATTACTTTTTATTTTTTGACGCTCGTTTATCACTCATGAAAGATTTAAATTTCAGACTGCCATAAACTCAAATATTTTGCTAACCTTGGAACCATTTTTGCATAACTGATTTTATTGGAAATCATCTTAACTTGCGACTTTTAGATGTGCTCCGTATTCCACACTAATTCGTCAAACACTTAAGTTGTCCAAATCCAGTAAAAAAGAGTCAAGTAGCCTGGTGCTTGCTTGATTTCTGTTAACGTGTGACGTAGCTTCATCAGCTGTCATATCATAGATGTCAAACGGCATTTATTCAACGAACAAGCAACGTTGTGAATTATTTCTTTCACAAAACCAATTCTTTCTAGAACTAACCAGCGAGAGTTTTTCTCCTTTTTTTATTCTTATAAAGATTTCGTGGTGTACTGTTCCGAGCAAAAAAAGTGAAACATCAAAGTCATTATCATGCATGACGTTTGGCCTTGGCGTGCACTAACCAAAACCAATACATGGTCCTAACCTCACTTTGAATTTGATATTTCATTGTTTTACTCGCCAGTGTACCTAGCATAAAAATATTTTTTTACTAGATACTATGGTCTCAGTGATCCATGCTGCCTGTTACGGATGTGGTTTTCTTGTGAATTCACTCTGTATACGTTATACTGGGTTGACTGATGTAATTTTTGTTTGCAGGAGCGGCTGACGGCCGGCGGTCATGGTTCACTAGCTCTGAGCGGCAGTTCGCCGGGATACGGCGCGGGCGGCTCCGGAGCGCACCATCGCGGCTCCGGGGGCCTCCACCACGGCTCTGCCATGCAACACCAGCTGCCGCAGCCGGACTTCCAGCCCCCGTACTTCCCGCCGCCGTTCCACCACCCCCCTAGTCCGCCCCCGCAGCAGCACCTCGAGTACCTCGCCGACCCGTACGGCGGCCTCAGCGGCCTCCACCACTACAACCAACTGGGGCTCCGGCCTCGGGAAGGCGACCCGAACCACACGCACGTGGTAAGTACCACCTTTGGGGTGGCGAAAGATTTAATTAAAAATCGCGGATGGGACGAAAGGCTTGCTACGGCATTCCGGGGGGAAATATGCGAGGGCGGAAGAATTGAAGGGCGCGATTTAGCGGCGGGGTATAGGAAATTCAAATCGTCTTATCTGTCGGCTGGGGCTATCGAAGGGTGCTCGGATAACTGACATTCTCCGGCAAGTATTCAGTGTTGCAACTATGTCAAGACATCGCAAATATGTCAGGATTGTGCTCCTTCATCTCGGATCGATCCCTGTCGTAATAATATTTTGTCAACTGGGGCTGGCGGTCTCACGTACCTACACGAGAGGATCGCGAAACGGAGATTTTTCGTACCATCATGCATCATCATTAAATCTCTTTCGGCCTCTCTCTGTTAAATACCTCTACGTCACTTCTCTTCGGCAATTTACAGTTATCTAAATTGGGCTCATATTGTGTTTCTTCCTTCTACGAGCCATTAATTTATTTCGTGTCATGTAATATCACCACCGTTTTAATTGCATAATGCCCACTTCTTAGAACATCATCAATTTCCTACCGACGGCTCAGATGGAGTTTGCATCACCTGTTCGGCACACCACTAAAGTGGAGCAAATCCGAACAAATTGGGAAATCACGTTTTCTTTCGTGTTCATCCGAATTTTACAAATGTGTTCATCGTTCTTGACATTCACTAAATAGTGTCTAATGTAAAATTTACAATGATTAGTTTTCGTTTCGCAGAAAAGATAAAAAATGCATTGAAGTGTGTAACTGCACGTTTTGACAAAAATTACAATAATTTGCACACTTTTAAGAATATCTGATGCATACGTTATGCTCTGGGGTTATGAAATAACCTACGTTCAGAAACTAAACTATCTGGAGTAGCCTGTTTTGAATGCATGTTTTGATAAACACGGTTGTTCATGTTCATAGGTTTAGGTTATGTAGGTTACGTAACAACAAGCGTGTACCAAACCGCAGCCAACTTCAAACGTGTCAGTTTTTAAACACCCGTTATAATACAGAATGCAGGGTTATTATAAATGACATCGCAGTTTGCTGCAAAATTTCCCACCTACAATGCATAGCGTAAATACACTGTAAATCGATGTGATTACTTGGTTGCCTAAAAGTAAGGGACTTTAAGGTAATGTAACTAAAAGTAAACATTTTTTTTACAAATTATTATAATTAAATCATACAACAATTTTCGCTTGTTCAATTGATTATTGAAAAATAATACAACGAACAAAACTGTTTATCACATCTCAAATATCAAAGACGTTTCCTGGTTTAGAACACTGGGATATTTTGTCAGCTGTTGATTGGTTGCATCTATGCAAAATCAATGTTGTTCAATAACAATATTGCTAAATTTTGAAACAGAATCGCACTAAATAAATGTATCCTAAACCATTTTCATTGCCGCTAAAGCATGAAAATGTTTGTTATGGTGTAAACAAAATGTTTAGTACTTACTTAATACAGCAATTACGTGTGCTGTACGAGACAGTCTTGAAAAACTCTTTTGCTTCCTTAACTAACTTGGAGCACCTTAATTAACACTTTGAACATTGAAAACTGCAAAACGACAAATGTCAGCTGTCAAATGTCAAATTTACAAATCTAGAGGAGAATAAATTACAAACAACACAATATGTCAAACATTTATTACAGGTAGGTACTTAATTACTTTGTATGTATTTGACTTATACATATAGTCCGGTTTTTTTTTTGACCTGAGTAACTAAAAGGGATTTGGTTTTTGTTGTAGCGAATTATTGTAAAATTCAAATTATTTTGTTTTTTGTATGTACGGTCGGTGGACAAATAAAACTGGGACACTTAAAATTTAATCTATGTAAATCAGACCATTGAATTGTCAATATATTTGTCAGTCTCTATATAATATGTCATACGCATACCAAAGTTAACCTATTTCCTATTTGTGATAAAGCCGTAGTTAAACGATGCAAATTTGTAAATTTTGACTCATGTGATTGTCATTTTTGTCCCAGTTTTATTTGTCCATCGACTGTACCTTTTTTATGTTGGCAATAAAATGAAATTTTGAAAAAGTTGATCAATTTGAGAGTAGGTAAAAGGCAAAATCTATTATTAGATAAGTGTGGAAAAAGTCTTGCAACGTTAATATAACCTTACTTTGCGATATTTAACCTAAAATACACAAAATTTTGATAAACATCATTTAAAACACAACACACACAGTAACAACAAAGAAGTTAAAAAAAGTTACCAGATTTAGTTACTTAGATCAAAAAAACCTCAAACTACGGTATGATCCGATACATTCAAGGAATAAGCACAACACCACACCTTTTTGCATTCGTGTTTCTTAAAGTTGATTCTAGAACTACTGAATTTAAAAAGATTAATAAAATATTATGGAAACATGTTTTATGCATCTAGAATCTAGATGAACGTGTTCGTTTCATCAAGTGAAATAATTGAGGGGGGGAATATTGGTCCTGGCGGAGAATTAAAAGTAGATTTGTTGCGGTCGTTCTTGTTGAATATTATGAAAATAGTAATTAGAGTTTGTTTTTTGTTGTTTTTTCAGAGTCAGTTGGGCCATGGGGCCGGGTTCCCGTACAGCACGGCGCCGGGCGGCGGCCGTCCGGATTACTCCGTAACGACCCCACAAAGACCCCACGATGACCCCCTGTCGCTGCACCAGGCGCTGGGGCAGGCGGTGGAAGAGGCCCAGGGCGGCATCGACGACAACACCGGCTTCATATCCGACTTACCTCTGTTAAAAAGTAAGCACTGCGACCCGCCAATTATTTCGCGTTTAGAAAAGCCAATTTGAATTAAAAAAGGGTGTCGACTGTATTATTATCGTGACAGATGTGAACACGCCTTCAAACAACCGAACGAGACCCCTTGCGGCGATTCCTTTTATTAGAGTTCTTTTATTTTGTTGCAGGTATGAAAGGGGGCAAGGACCACGGCGGAGGCGCGATGGTGTCACCCAGCGACGTCTTTTGTTCGGTTCCTGGTCGTCTCTCTCTCCTCTCCTCAACCTCAAAGTACAAAGTAACCGTAGGCGAAGTACAACGGCGTTTGTCGCCCCCGGAATGCCTCAACGCGTCGCTCCTCGGCGGGGTGTTGAGGAGGGCCAAGAGCAAGAACGGCGGACGCATCCTTAGGGAGAAGCTGGAAAAGATCGGTCTCAACCTTCCGGCGGGGCGGCGAAAAGCCGCCAATGTGACTTTGTTAACTTCGTTAGTAGAGGGTGAGGCCATCCACTTAGCCAGAGACTTCGGTTATGTGTGCGAGACGGAATTTCCCGCGAGGCAAGTGGCGGAGTATTTGCTCAGGCAACACGGAGAGACTCCTCGAAGGAAGGAACTCCTCCAGGCCACCAAACAAATCACGAAAGAATTGATGGATCTCTTGAACCAGGATCGGTCACCTTTGTGCAATACTAGGCCGCAAATTCTTCTAGACCCCTCGATACAACGACATTTAACGCACTTTTCGCTCATTAGCCATGGATTCGGCAGTCCAGCCATCGTGGCCGCTCTGACCGCCATCCAGAACTTTTTAAGTGAATCGTTGAAGCATTTAGACAAAATGTTTCCCAACCAAAATACGCAACAAGGACAGGCCATGTTAGTTACTTCGTCTCTAGACAAAGCCAAATTAGAGGACAAGAAGTGACCATTTAATAAACTTTTATGTGTTGTGATCTGAAGATTACGCTAAAAATTACGCGATCTCGTGAATATAGCGTCGTCTCCTTTGTTTAAGACTTTGTTATAAGTATTATTGTAATTGTTTTTTATTGTAATTATGCTGATTGATATGAAATATATTTTTTTCAAACAGTGCCAATGCCGACAATGTATTCTATATTACGTATAACAAATTTGGGTAAAGAATAAAACACAACTCCAACCAGGATCTCTCATTCACCACCTCATCCCGCAAAAAAAAAAACAGTTTCAACGAAATAAACAAATAAAATACATAAAATATCATGAGAATTGTTGCAAAAGTTTCAATGGGTTTGCATGCTGAAGATCCGGTGCCCATTTAACCCTTGGTTTTATGACTGTAATTATTTCAAGCACGTCACGTTAGTAGTGACTAGTAAGTGAAAACTGATTTTCTTACAATAATTGCAGTTGTTAAACAAGCAATCGCAACAAATTGCAACACCATAAATAAATCAAAAGAATTTACGTTTCTAAATGGAATTTCATTTTCGATTAAATAATAAAATGCTACGTAGCGTATAATCAAAAACGTGTTAAGAGTCTAATTTGCATTAGTTCGCTCTGATTGTGTTGACAGAATTGTAAAAATTTGAAAATTAAAACAAGGTTCGTATTCAGGTCACGTGAAAGCGAAGAGGTCTTTGGTTTCTTGATCTTGCTCCCTTATTATTTGCCAAATAGGAACAAATTCAAAACTGAGGCAAAAAGAAAACACCTGAAAACCAGAAGATCTTTTACTTCTTGGCGTCTGAACATGTTGCTTGTGAAAAATGAAATCATTTCAAAAATGTTCCATGGTTTGAATTAAGATCACATGGTCTCGAATTTCTTGGCGCCTGTCACTTGTTTGGGAAATATCGGGCGTTCAAATAAAATCCTGGGCTGAGTAGGCGTTGGAAAAATTAAACCGTTTAGAACAGTGTAAAGTTTGAATTTCCCGCCGTTTGACACGAATGACAATTGTTTATGTTTAATCGGGACATAATTGAACATGTTTGTTTTCAGCAAAGGGTGCCCATAGATATTTGCTCCGAGAATAGGAATCGTTACGTTATTCTATTTTTGATGTAAAACATTGCAAAGAAAGAAAAAAAGAGAAAAAATGTTTGGCTCTAAATTTTAGGTTAGCTGTCAACATGCTCCAATTAATCTACGCTTTAAAAAAGCACAACAATTGGCGGTTTCCAACGCCTTCCCAGCCCAGGATTTCATTTGAACGCGCGATATTATAGGTAATCTTTTCAAAAATGAAACAGGAGTTGTGTGTTAGGATCAGCTGAAAGCGAAGAGATCCGGAATTTCTTGACGCCTGTTATATTTATTGTTCTTAAAAATAACTTCAAGAACAGAGCAGGAGATCATCTGTGAAATAGAAGAGTTCTTTTCTTGGTGCGTTTTAGTTTGTCTTTCCATCAATAGATATCGAAAAACGAACTGTGACTGAGTTTGTTTTCGCGGAGGTGAGAAAATTAAGAGATTTAAACAATGAAACTGAAGGTTTATATTAGGATCACATGAAAGCGAAGAGGTCTTGAGGTTGTTGGCACATGCCACATTCAAGTTTTTACCAATTTCCAGAACAAAGCAGAGGTGTATCACGATCACACGAAATTGAAGAGGTCCTTCGTTTCTTGGCGCCTATCGCATTTATTGGTTAAAAAGCTAAAAATAAGCTCAAAAATTATTCGTAGATTTGTATCAGAAGCAATGAAAGTGAAGAGGTTTTGAGTTTCTTTGCGATTATCACATTCACTGTTTACAAAAATTTATTAACTTCAAGAATGGAGCAGGAAGTCTATATTAGGAGCACATGAAACCGAAGCTTTTCCCTGGTACTCAAGAATGAAACAGGAGATTTATAATAAGCCCACATGAAAACTAAGACGTCTTCTGGTTCTTGGTAATCTATCACATTCATTTGCGAAAAAATTTTGAGTCTCTTTTGCTGTCGGCACATGCCTATTTTCTATGGGGAGGCAGTTCTGGGACAGGCAGTATACAGGGTGATTTTGAAAGTTGTGCAGATATTTTAACCTGTGATAGAACCCCACAAAAGCTAACAATTGTACCAATAATGCCTTATACGAATGTTCATGTTTCGAAAAAAAGGGGCTAAAAGTTTTTCAAAAAAATTTGAGAGCCACTGGATTTTATGAAAAAATGAGACAAAAAAATCATAGTAGACTTTTTTTGTTGTCACTTAATACAAAATTAAGTCATTTTGGCAAAAACTTCAATCTTGCTTGACCTCAATTTAAATCACAAATGGCTTTCACCTTCACCACCCTGGAGAAAACCGATCTGGTTTTGATTTATGGCGAAGTCCGTGGATATTCAGAAGTAGCACGGCAAATCTACGGTGAAAGGTACCTATACTTCCCAATACACGACCCTTTGTCTTGGATACGTCGTGTTGAAGCTTGCATTGCAAACGATGGCAAGCATTTTGAGCAACTTCTTTGATGTTTCATTTTATGCTTTTACTCACAATTACAGTCATTTTACTTGGCTGTTTAAGCATTTGTTGTTTTCTGAATAAGCTGCAGGTACTATTTTATCATCACTTTACAAATTTGATCAAAAATTCATGATGAAACTCAAAACAACTTAAACGACAAAAATCGAACATAACCTCGAATGACATAAAAACTTGACTTTTTTAATCTGAAATTTTTCAACGGTTCCCAAACAAACTGAAATGTTGGTATATTATTAAATATTAAATCCCTTACGAGTTGAGGATGAAAAAGAAATATTACCTATATGACAGTGGCGGAGTCAAAAATTGCCCGTAAACTGACGACTGTATGATACGCCCCTGTCAGCGGTAAATTGGAGAGCGCGCATCCTAAGCTCCGCCCTGTCATGTTTCGTTTTGAACTTTTGACTTTAACTCTGTTTTTTCTCTTAATTTGGCGTTTCATGTTATGCTGATGCCGCGCAAAATTTATAGGTTATGTTTCAATTGTACTGGCTGACTGACATTTGTCGTTCGTTCTTGCGTGTGTCTAAAGTAACAGAAAAAATAAAAACTCGTTCAAAGCCAACTCCAAGTGAAAATTTTAATAGTCACCCGTTAGTTTTTTACTTATTTCAACTCGCTCTTCCCCATACATGTACATTTAGAATTTTAAAATTCGCGGTTTATTACCAGATGACATCTGCAGCGCCTCTAGTGTTTCAGATGTTTTCTATTCTTTATTTCTTTAGGAAGTGGTCGGTATTTCAGGGTGCTTTTAACATATGTTTTTTATCTTCGCACATGTAGTTTGATGTAGTTTAACATAACTTAAAATGAAAGTCGTTAGTTGTTAAGCGTATAACAAAACAAATGTAGTAATGCCGCCAAAGTCGGCAAAAGGAGGCTCCAAGGGAGCTAGCAAATCTAAAGATGAATCTGGTGATAAATCCAAGGAGAAAAAAGGAGGTACTGCTGTCAAAGTGAGACACATTTTGTGTGAAAAACAAGGCAAATGTCTTGAAGCTTTAGAAAAGTTGAAAGCGGGCCAAAAATTTCCTGAAGTAGCAGCTGCTTATAGTGAAGACAAGGCAAGACAAGGGGGTGATTTAGGATGGATGACTAGAGGTTCAATGGTAGGTCCATTTCAAGATGCTGCCTTTGCACTCCCTATTTCAACTGTGAATAACCCAGTTTACACTGATCCTCCAATTAAAACTAAATTTGGCTACCATATTATTATGGTTGAAGGAAAAAAATAAGTGAACTGTTATTATTTAAGTTTATTTTTTACTTGTCTGTTACCTGGTAATATATCAAACAATTTCATAAATAAAATCAAATATAAAGAAATCAATTGTGTTGATACTTGATATACCCAAAAAGTGAAATACATCATTAACCTAACAAATTAACTTCAAAACTAAAGAAAGTGGAAGAATGATCTACAATTACAATCACAGAGGTCGCACTAAACAGATACCTACAGGTTTCTGTAATACATTACAGGAAACTTTTTTGACAGTTTTCTATTAATATTAAAATTACTTTTAAAATTGTTTTCTATTTTTCTAAATCTTGAGAAAAAATTGTATTTTTCACTTTTTGAAAATATATTTCTTGGTAAAGTAAAAAAATTACAGATACCTACGTTGACAAATATGTCATTTCTTTGACAGATACAACGAAGAGGTCGCTCACATCGGCCATCATATTTGTATAACGAAAATGGCGTGTTAGTGTTAGGTATATAAGCAGACAAATCACACTTTACGTTTAATGACTCGAATAATGATCTAAATTCAAGTTAAATGAATTAAGACGTAGTGTTTATTATTGTAGAATATAAGCTTAAAATATTTAAACCATGGAAGTAGAATATTTAACTACGAACCACTTGGTTGGTTTTGATAAGTATAAGGTAAGTAATTTACCACCTTATAATTAAATTAAAAACTAGTAGCATGTCATTTAACGAGAAAAAAAAAACAGGAAATGTAAATTATTAGTTTATGGAAATTTACAAATCAATCAATTACTCAATCACGTTAATACTAACTGGAGCCGAGTATAACGAGATAAAATCCTTATTTACAATCTTTTCTAATTAAAACAGTGAATGAATTATTGAAGAGCAAAAATCTCGCTCTCTATATGTTCCATATCTAAATAGATTTCTCAACCAATAGTTTATCAATTCTTATCTGTGAACTATTTCGGATGTCTCGCATTCTCCAATAATATCTACAATAATTACAAAATATTTACAATATTCATAACTGCGCTATAATTTTTAATGGTGCGTTGTTGCAGGTTGTTTTTTTCCTATAGCGATTCTAATGATGAAACGGCTAATTACAAAAATACAATATACAGGACATGAATACCCCATTGTTATTGATAGTCATTGTAGATTTTTTTTATCAATTTTGTAACTTTAAATCGTTATCAGATTCGCTAAATATTTGGAAATTATCTAAGATAAAAGCCTAAACAAATACAGATTTCTTTTGAATCGATTTGTCAATAAAATATTGATTTAGCACTACTCATTCCGTTTATAGTAGAGACTCGTACTACAGGTGCAGATAACAAATAAAACATCGTAAAATCGTTTGATAAGAATGACAACTCGAGATCGCAACACACTTGTCAATTTAAAAGTGCTGTTGAGATTTTCTGAGAAATCGCTCTCATTTTCAAATCGTATCAAGGTTGTGGATGTTTTTACGTAACTGAGAAAAAACATTGTTTCATTTTTAAATAGGTTTATAATTGCCGTAAATCTTCTAATTTTCCGTCACGGGTCACAACTCTTATAAATTATGTGCTACAAATGTGTTCGGTTATTTTTAGAACACTTTCCTGATCACTAATTTTCACATAAAAATATATTCTAAAATCAATTTGTCAACGGAAAAGCACCTGGTTTTCGGTGGGTGGACCTTATTTATGTAATTTCGAGTAAGAAACATCGGAGGATCGACGGTTTGAATTGAATGCCTAATTGTGTCTATACTTTCAGTGTAATTTTGTTCAAAAATAATAAAATAAATAAATGCACCCTCCACCAGCGTGTTTCATTTTGGAAACATCAAGTTGCACCTGGTATCGATTTTATCGAAAAAAAAAGTGGTTTTAAGATCTTCCTACCAGAAATTTGAGGACGGTTTAATCGATTTCAGTTTCAGATTTATCCAGTCCGTTAGCTGTATTTTGATGCACAATGTTTACAAGGTTTAATATTAATTGTGTTGTCTCTATTGTTTCGTTACAGTACAGTTGCAAAGATACGGGTCCTCTCAGCATTTACGTCATGCACCCCTTCTGGAACTGGTTAGTTCAAGTACGTAAACCCGTCAACAACCCCCTCTGAATTTAACGCAATCTTTTTCCAGTTTTGCCCGAAATGGGTGGCACCCAATTTGATGACGTTCTCAGGATTTCTATTTGCCGTGCTAACATTTATGCTTTTCGCGTGGAAAGATTACGGTTTTTACGCTTCTGACCCGGACCATCCCGAATTTCCGGCGTTACCAAGATGGACCTTCACGGTGGCAGCTTTATTTTTGTTCTTAGCGTACACTCTAGGTAAACAAAAATACGTTGCGAGGTGCAAGACTGACGTGCGCTTGTTTAGATGGTATCGATGGGAAACAGGCGAGACGGACGGGGAGCAGTGGACCTTTAGGGGAGTTGTTCGACCACGGTCTCGATTCTTTCACGGCCGGTTTAATTCCGGTCGCAGCGTATTCACTCTTCGGACGTGGTCCCAAATACAGTATCATTCCATTCCGTATGTTCTTCATATTGTGGAACGTTTTGTTCAATTTTTATTTATCCCATTGGGAAAAGTACAATACCGGTGTCTTATTCTTGCCTTGGGGGTACGACTTTTCAATGTGGGGCACCATTCTAGCCTTTTTACTTGCCGGGGTTAGTATGATAGACAACAACATCCGTTCCGTGCTAAGCGAGTCATTTTCAAGGTAACGGGACACGAGAGCTGGCAATTTATTCTACCGGGTGGCATCACCACAGGTCTCATGTTTGAGATTTTATTGTACAGTATGGCCCTTCTTACCAACGTACCTGTCATCCTTAACAACATTTACGTCTCGTATCAAGAAAAAACAGGTCACATGAGATCGTTTAGCGAAGCAATGAGACCTCTAGTACCAGTTACTGCGTTCTTTTTAATCACTTTATCGTGGATATCACTGTCGCCAAGTAATATTTTAGAGAGAGATCCTAGAGCGGTCTTTGTTGTAATTAGTACAATTTTTTCAAATATTTGCGTAAGTATTCCCCCACCTCGGACCGACAAATTTACTAACGTTATATTTTAGTGCCGATTAATTGTGGCTCAAATGAGCAACACAAGATGTGACATATTCAACTGGCTGTTAGTTCCTACGTCAATTTTTATTTTACTTTCAATTTTAATCAAAAATGCCGCTTTCGAACTTTTCTTAACGTACACGTTATGCATTTTTACGACATGCGCTCACATTCATTATGGCACGTGTGTGGTAAGTATTTTTCAACCAATCGTAAAAAAAACTTCACCAAGCATTCTTTTTAAGGTGCGTCAGATGTGCAAACACTTGCGAATCAACTGTTTTAGTATAAAAAAGTCATCAGATTGACTAGTTGTAGCCTGAATCAAATGAGTGCTGTCATGCATTTATTTATTTTTAAGAACCTTGTCGTGTCCTATATCATCACAAATAGTCATAAAAATTGTGTTATTAATTAGGTGGCATGCTTTACCCAAAGACGTTAGTTTTGCAATATTCGTTTACTTTTATTTATTATAAATAGGACTTTCAAAATACTCAAGGAAGCATCACTTTGTAATTTTACTTTATACATAATAAAATTTACTGTAAGGTCAGTGCCATTGTGATTATTTAGAAGAAAGATGAATCTTATTACCAGTACCTAGTAGTATATCCAATTTTGTTATTTTTTCTTTTTTTTAATAAATGCTAAACAACTACATATGTACAGTTTGAACTTTACCAGTTAGCCACTTTATTTAAATCTCTCGAAAAATTCTGCTTTGATTTTTTCTCGATCCTCAACTGGGGGTAAATGCGGGCGTATACCTTTCCTTCTTCTTTCAGCTCTCACAGAATTCTAAAATACAACAAATCTGTAATTGTGATTAAAGGTAAATGTAATAAATACCCAAAATCCTTTACACACGTTATAATTCTGTATTTGCAGTTGACACGCGTCTTTGTCAAAATCATTTTTATGAAAACATTTGTAAGTTTGCTCTTGTTCTTTCAAGCAAGGGTTTGTTTTTTCTGCATCTTTATTTTTCATTTCTGTTACAAAACTAGAACTTCTGTGAGGTTATTAGGTTATGTTTTTCATTTAGGGGAATTTTATGTTTCCATGTTCTGCTAGGATCTTAAAAAATTTAAACTGATAATGTTATAAACTAAAATTTATATATTTAGTTAAAGCGATAACGTAAAGATTTAGTGTTAATAAAAACTGAAATATTTATGTAATTGTTTGTTTTTTTACGTAACAATTTTAAATACATTTAGGGAGTTGATTGGCAATTCTGTTTTTGATGACTAAATTCACCATAACTGTCTGGCAAGCAAGAGGATGAGGAATAAACGTAAATAAATTAGAATTTAAGTAATTCATTACGTTTTTAAATTAATTTAGTTGTTTTGTTTGTAACAAATCAAAGTTTAATGTGTATTTAGTGCTAAGTAAATTGTGGAAATCGTTTAATCACCTATTCCCGAAAATGTCAAAAAACAAAATTGAAATAAAAAGTGTGCTCATGCTCAACAAAATTGAAGTAAAGAGTAAAGTAAGTATTTTTGAGATTTTTATTGATGTTATTCGATTTATTGACCCAATAAAGTTCGTTTACCCTAATTAGGATTTATGATAATGACTTTCTATGCCTGTTAAGGAATGAGAGCATGAATCATTTAATACGCTTTGTTATTTAATTGATTCTTTGTAGTTTGACGCAGAATTTAGGCGATTTTCGGTCGAAAGGGACCTTCAAGCCCGATTCGAAGAATTTCGGGACTTGCTAGAACGTCTCCATCGTTTACGAGATATCGCCTTTTTAGTCTCTTACATTGACCCAAGCGACCAAGACTTACTGCCCATCAACAATGATGATAATTTACGCAGGGCGTTAACGAACGCAAAACCCCTTCTGAGGGTTATAATACAGAGAAAAGGTACTTGAAAAAAATGTTCTTGTCAAAATCCAATGTGATGCACTTACAGGGGATAGTCTTGAAGAGTTGAACGGGTATGGAACCATCAAGCCGCGCAACTTAATATCGAGTATATTAGGGGGGACTCCAGGAAAAACAAAAACATTGGCGATATCCAATCCACATGATTTTCGACAAGTGTCATCCATTATAGATGTGGATATCGTACCTGAAACTTGCAGACGTGTGAGATTGCTGAAGCATGGCTCAGATAAACCCCTTGGATTTTACATCAGGGATGGGACCAGCGTGCGAGTCACGCAAAGTGGTCAGTACTCAGAATTAAAAAAAAAAAAACACTTAAACAAATATATTTGAAATTGCCAGTTACATAAGTTTTCTGATAATATAGCATAAATATACAGTACATAATAATAGTAAATAAAAGAGTGTAAATTGTTTTTGAAGAAATTTTGTTTTTTATCACTAACATTCAGGTTTTACTGGCAGCGCCATCTGAAACTCGAACCAATCAGTCCGAGTTTGGGTCAGAAAAAATATTTGTTTTTATTACTTTATTTGTGATTCCTCTTTTGCTCCAATTAATAATCAGTAATCACAATTATGGATTGATAATGCTTTTTTGTTTACTTTTTTGTCTTATTTTTCTCGGTTTGTAACCGCAGGGTTGGAGAAAATTCCGGGGATTTTCATATCGCGTCTTGTGCCTGGCGGTCTAGCCGAATCCACCGGTCTTTTGGCCGTCAACGACGAAGTCCTCGAGGTCAACGGTATCGAAGTGGCGGGGAAAACTTTGGACCAAGTGACGGACATGATGGTGGCCAACAGTTCGAACCTGATAATAACCGTGAAGCCGGCCAATCAGAGAACGGTTGCTCCGGTACGGCGAGGGAGTTTCAGTCGAAACTCGCAGCTTTCCAGTGGCTCCCAACAGTCACACACCACGGCCGGGTCCGATCCCGAGGACAAGTACGATCAAGACGAAATCGTCGACTTAACGGCACCGACGACAAATTTAGAGGAGACTCACAGTTCCGAAGACGGAATTTTGCATCTTTAAGGCAAACTGTAAGGTGAACTCTTGTATTTATTGCTTCCGTTGGCTGTAAGGCTGTGGAATTTTATACTTTATCCACATAGTATTATGAACAAACATTTGTCCAAGTAACATATCTGAAAAGTCGAATGATATTTAACGTTTTATACGAATCATACACTTCTTTTACTGTTGACTGGTACTTTCGAATCTAAGAATCTAGGAGAGCAGCGCCAAAACGATCATCTGCTACGGTGTCGCCTTACGTTTATTCTAATTTTAATAGGAAAAGTACTTAACTGAAACAATGTAAGACTAAAGAAACATTCCGCTTTTATTCCAAATATATTGTTTTTAATCAATTTTTATTCCATTATCGTGTATCAAGTAATTCCATTTTATTTTATCAATTACACCTTTTACTATTTTTAGGAATATTATTATTGTTATTCAGTATTTTAGTTATTGTATTGTAAGAGTATGTCCGAAACAATTTTAGTGGTCAAGTTTCTTACCAGAACTAAGTTCTGGAAACACGAATTTATCTATGGTGGCTACAACTGAGTATTAAATTAAAATCATTTTATTTCTTGTTATTGTGGTAAAATCAATTTTAAAGCAACTGCTATTTTTAAATAGTGTATATATTACTTTAAGTACCTTTAAGATGCGAAAAACAGTTTGTAGGTTATATTTTCATTATATTTTACACTTTTATAAACATTATTCATTAAAGAGGCCTTTTGTCAATCATTCAAATTGATCGTATGGAAAAATTCCGTCCTTCCATTGCCTTGACTCGAGCTTGTGACTTTTTTTATGTAATGATATTGTTAGAGGTACATTTTATGCAAGTGTTATAGATGCATCACATACTATGTACTTATTAAAGTTATTCGAAATATATATATCGCAAGTTACTACTCTTATTTACCCTCCCAACATACAACACCTGAATTGTGAATTAACAACTTTTTTATTTATGAAATAAAATCAACAGTCATAGTAAAAAATATCGTAAAAAAAAGTAACAAATGGTTAAATTTAGTGGTGGTCGTCAGCTGGTTGTTTTACCCAATAACCCCAGGGGGCGAAGTAGTCGTGACCGCTGTGTTCTGTGGGGCCCCGGAAAACTTTGATCTGTACTCGAGCGTAATCTTAAAAACGTGGATTAGCACAGGGAAGATTTGCGAAAACGAGGGACTCACCATGTTCCGAAGCGGCTCCCTCCAAATCGTCATAAACTGGGATGGCGTTCACCTGAACGAGCTGGAAGATGGCAACTACCAAAACGACGACCTAAAGTGGAAGCGAACGTTAGAAAAGATGAAATTGTGGAAAAGCACCTCGTACCTTGAGACTGAACATTGTATTGTTTGTTTAGAGTCTTAAAATTAACTGACTTAGGCAAATACCGGAGCTAATATTTATATGAGTTAGAACCGAAAGCTTACGGCAAGTCAGCCAAGTGTTAAATTGTTTTCTGAAACCGAAAGTGTTTTATAAAAAGCCCGCTTTATTTGTCCGTTTAAGTGAAAGTGTTGAAAAGTTTCATTTCTTTTTCAACCAGCTCAAAATTTCTTCTCTTCCTTCACCGCTGATCGCGCTGGCTTCAGTTATCGTTACTTTTTGCTTTATTTCCTTCTCGAACCTTCGCATTTGCAGCATCAGCAGAGCTTCGTTACGCATCTGTCTGTAGCTCACGTCCATTTTCGTCAAAACGAGGAGGAACTGGAATCACGCTTTCTTGCTCTCAACATTTAACACGAATTTAACTCACTTTAGCTTGCGCAAGCATCGGGTGGGCTATAATCGTGTACAGGAGCACACCGGCGGCACTAATTTGACACAGATTTGAAGCATCAACCACGTAAATGATTTTTTGAATGCCGTTGAAGTATTTGGACCACAAGGGAGACATGACGCCTCCTAATTCTCTAATGTTGTAAATTTCGTTGTCAATTTTTATCGTGAACATGTTGGTCCCTACCGTAGGAACTGAAGTGGCCGTGGTGTCCACATTTTCGATATTTTGAAGCTTCTTTAACAAAAGGGTTTTACCAGAACCCGTGGGGCCCAAACAGAGAGTCATTTTTTTAATATTGAACCGACAACCGTTTGTTTTTAGTACCTTGTTGCCATGACGCAAAGATGAAGCAGGCGCACAGGGGCTGCCATGAACTCTCCTACATCTTTGAATAATTGAGAACACAACTGTAATAATGCAATCAAAGAAAAATGAGAGCAAATGTACCAATTTTTAATAAAGTCTTTTCATATTTTTATTTAACAAAAACAATGATGTTAGTAGGTCGGTTAATTTCCGGAATAACCGATGCGAAAAGATGTATTTATTGAACAATATCTACAATATTAAAGTTCTTTCAAAGACATTATTACCTTTCTGTATAAATATTTGAGTTACTTTTTCTAAACTTTAAATAAGTAAGTAATTGTGAAACCGAGTTTTACCATGTTCTTCATTGTTTTAATCGTGAAAACTGTTTCTTTTATGAACATGCAGTAAATCGATTAATTGGTTTCATTAATAATTGAAAAATAATAAATTAGTGTCAAACAATTTCAGACCATTGCCTTGCGATTTATTTAATTGTAAATTAGTGTCATAGGTCTCATAAATTATGATTTTATGTTTGTTTGGACTTGTTTTGGTCGGGCAAAGGAAAAATGAAGAGGAAATCCGTCTGATAACCTCTTATCGCAAGGCTAAAATTTTTAATTGGGATCTTTGACGGTTACGTTTTGAACTGTTACCTTATCGCGGGCTTTCATCCACCAATCACAGCGCCTGATTCTCCGTGTGCGCATGCGCTGTCATTTAGTGAGTTTGAAAACTGACACTCAGACGAGATCCCAGAAATGCTCAAATTTTCAAATTAAAATCACAATAATTCCCAAAACGAGACCAGTGCATCATGTTTCTCAGTGATGTGCTAAAGAAAGAAGAATGTAGGAACGAAGCACTGCAAGAACTTCGAAAGTTAGGCATCAAATGCAGGCCGAAGAAACCCAAACAACATGTACAGGTTATGATTTTTTTTATAAGATTTTGTTTGAGACGAAATCGGTTTTAGAACCTAAAGGCAGGTTATAAAGTTTTTAAAGTACCCCTGAAAAATATTTCCCAGCAGACAGTTACTTTAAAAACTGGACAACAAATAGCCGTTCCCAAACTAGTCCATGAAATGTGTTCTTTAATTATGACCAAAGTCAGCACCGAGGGTTTGTTTAGAAAAGAAGGGTCCAAAGTTAGACAAGGCGAGATGAAAGTAAATAGCGTAAAATCAAATCGTATTTGACGTTTAAGTGTTTTTCTTTAAAGTTAATACTCAATGGAGGTGGTGTCTTGGATAAAAATGTACATATTATTGATATCGCGGCCCTTTTGAAAACTTTTCTTAGAGAATTGCCAGAGCCTTTGATACCCTATGGCTACCACGAATTGTTTTTGCGGTGCGCCCTGCAAGAAATGAGCGGACGTAAAGCCGAAGCTTTGCTTCTAGCATGCTTGTTACTCCCTCTTGAACACCTCAATACTTTAACGTACATATTGCAGGTAATAATAAGTTGTGATGAGTCAATCTCAAAATAATTAAGCGTTTTTTAGTTTTTTAATGAGGTAACTGAACATTCAAAAAGGAACAAAATGGATGCTTATAATCTGGCTGTGGTAGTTGGCCCTGCCATTTTTCCTATTGAAGAAAAGATATCGCCAAGTACCGCGCAGATGAGAACATCCAAAATTTGTGAAATTGTTCAGGTACATTTTTTTTTGGAGTTGAGAATTTTGTGTATTTTGTAAAATGATTCCAGGTGTTGATAATAAATGCTTTAACTGTGGGAATTTTGCCGGAGAGCATTATCGAACGTTTAGGGTCACATTCCTCCGTCGATTTAAAAAAGAAAAAGCGTCGCAGTGGATCACTAACAAGTAATTGCTTTTTAAAAATTCTAATGAAAATTTTGTGCTGTAACAATTAATAAAAAAATTTGTTTTGATTGTTGCATGCCTTGACTATAGTAAGGAACTGGTTTTGTTAGGGATGTTCAATGGCCTTAAGAAAATAGTCGGGGGAAAATCAGTTGAAGAAAGTCATAACGTGGTCACACCAGACTTGCTGTTGACCCCTATAAACAGCAACATCGTGAAAAAGAGAAGAATCCAGGCCAACGGGATTTCCAATAAGAAAAAGTAAATCCGGTTTTTCGCGTTTCGTATTTTTTAAAATCACGAATTGTTCTAGGAAAGAATTGCTGAATAAGCTGCCGGAAAACGCGTTGTTGAATACTCCGTTTACACCGTGTCGCACTCCAGTTAGCATGGATTTGAGGTATGTTTTTGTGCTCTCCTAATTTTAATTAACCAGAACCATTTTAGTGGAACACAAGACAACTGCACAAAAGAAACAAATGACTTGTAAGTGTACCAGTTGCGACAAAAGCATTTTTAACTCCGTTTTGTTGCAGAATCAAAGAGAAAAAATCGCAGTGGTTTTTACGGAGCAGAAGCGTAAAAAATCTGAAGGAAGAAACCTGCACTGGCAAAAAAAGCGCAAACACGAAGGGCATATTAGAGCGCCGATGGTCGGCGATAGGTCAAACGAGCAACTTAAAAAAGATCAAAAAACGCAATTCGTTTGCGGCGACCTCGACCAACAAAGAATCATCGGTGAAAATCGCAGAAAGCGCACCGGAACCCGATTACATAAGGGTGTCGAAGATCGAATACGAGGCGATAAAAAATCGGGTTTCGGCGATGGAGCGGCGGATCTCGATCGAGCTGGAAAGTGTGCAATCTCGAATTAATACAGAGAACGAGAACAACACGAACGTAGAGGTCGACGGTAACATACAGAACGTGCAGACGGTTTATGAGCAGACTCTGGTTCAGTCGACTCAGCTGAGTCCGACGACGGACCAGTTGGCCAAGAGACTCAGCAGAGAGTTGAAAATCAGGAGGAGCGCGGAACAGAAGATAATACGGTCGCCGAGCGCGAGGAAGATCGGGAGCATGCGGCGAAAGTCGAGGGAGCTGGAGAAAAACAGCGCCAAATTGACTCGCCACCAGTCCTGGCACGTGCCTTCGAGAGACGCAATCCCGAGAGCCAGTCTGAAAAGAGGTAAACCCAACACGGTCCTGACCGGCCTCCCGGTAAACAGACTCGACAGCGGGATTCTAGAGACTAAGGAGATAAAAAGGACGCGCTCTTCGTCCGTCGGAGAGCAAGGAATCAAGAGCGTCTCCTGCAACCTGTCGGGGAGCTCGAACGACACGTGGGTCAGCGCCGAGGGCTTCTTCGCGACGGACAATTCGACGAACGATTCGAACAACGTCAACGACAGAGCTTCACTGGCCAGACTGAGAAGTCAAAACGCCGGAATGGTCCTGGCCAAAGCCAAATTGTTCGATAAGTTGACGGATTCGGACAGCTCCGGTTCGAATCATTTGACTAGAAGCATCCCGAGGGCAAAGCTCGGAACTAAGATCGGGTCTAGTAGAAATATCGCTTCGAGGCTGTCGTATAGAGTGAGAAGCTTGAAATATGAAGAGAGAAGAGTCAGCAAGAAGAGTATGTCGCCGAGGCGACGCAACGGACATCTGTCGCAAAAACACAAACTACAAATTGCCAGACAATATTTCGATTCGAGTCTTGAGAGAAATTGTGATAAAGAGAACATACCTGACAATTTTAACGGTTTAGACAAGAATTTAATTCTACCTTTGAAAGACTGTAACCGTACTGACGGCCAAAAATTTCCGTCTCCCAAATACGTAACGCCTAGGGTTCCTCCACATATCAAGAGGTCGCTCAACGCTAAGTCTCCCAAAAGACTGTGCCGGACACCCGGCGGGGTGGAACGCAGCACCCCCCTCAGGGCTCTAAGGACCCCAGTTCACCCCCACGTGTAGGCTTGTTTAGATATACAGAATTTTATACATAAACGTCAGATTGGATTAGTTTTATTTTTTTTAAGTAAAATGGTTTATTTCAAACAGTATTTTTTATTGGTAGGCGAACGACCTGTTTGCGTATTTCTTCTGATAAGTGTTGAGGTATCCGTGACCGGTAGATATGACTGTGAAAGCGACTCTGTTTGTTTGCGTACTTTGTATAAAATTAGCATTGAAATGTTCCATTGTTGAGTTTAAATTTATCTGTTTTATTTATTTACGTTTGACAGTATAAAACTCGCTAAAAATAGCGCAAAATAGTGATAAAAAAATTAATATGCAGTAGGCAGAGGAGTTGGTAACGCTGCGCACGCGCAATTTGACGTGTTGTCGATTTGTCGTATCAGCTGTCAAATTCGTAAAAAAGTCAACATATGAGGTGAAAACACGTAGCAATACCGAACATTTTCAAATTTTCCCATTATTCGTCTAGTTTATCATGTGTTCAGTGTAATAATAAAGAAGAAGAACAATGAGGTCGCTAGGAATATCAGTTTTGAGTCTCACCTTAACCACAATTGTGATAGCAAATGCATACTATCAGAAAAAACAATTCTACCCTTCTGTTGTGTATATTACAAAATCGAACCCTAGCATGGCTGTAAGTATGCCACGGATTGTGCAAGAGCTTGTTGCATAACGTCTGGTTGCAGGTCATATATATTCAAGCTTTTATATGTGTATTAATTGTGGGGAAAATAATGCGAAAAATCTTCTTCGGCCAGCTCAGATCGGCCGAGTTCGAGGTATTTACGAAATGAATAATACATATTCGTTTTGCTTTCATGCGTAAATTGTAGCATTTGATGGAGAGGTCCTGGTATGCCATTACAGAAACCTGTTTGGCTTTCACAGTGTTTAGGGATGACTTCAATCCAAAATTTGTAGCCTTATTTACTCTACTGCTCTTTCTTAAGTCGTTTCACTGGTTAGCCGAGGACCGTGTGGATTATGTAAGTGATTCTGCGCGCGTTCTCACAAAAATGCCAATATTTCTTGTAGATGGAACGAAGTCCTGTGATTAGCCTAATATTTCACATAAGAGTCTTGTCGCTGTTGCTCCTTTTGGGGTGCCTGGATTTGCACTTCATTCAGCACGCGTATCAGTCGACCGTTTCGAAAGGGGCGTCAGTCCAGTTAGTTTTCGGTTTTGAATACGCGATTCTGCTGACGGTCGTCATTAACATAGCGATAAAGTACGCGCTTCACTCTGTGGACCTCAACAGCGAGACGCCTTGGGACAACAAGGCGGTATTTCTGCTTTACACTGAACTAGTGATGGGATTCATCAAAGTGATCCTCTATGTTGTTTTCGTGGCCATCATGGTCAGAATTTACACTTTGCCGCTGTTCGCGTTCAGACCAATGTACTACACGATACGAAACTTCAAGAAGGCCTTCAGCGACGTGATCTTGTCGCGTCGCGCCATCCACAACATGAACACCTTGTACCCGGACGCCACTCCCGAGGAGTTGCAAGCCGCCGACAACGTTTGCATAATATGCAGGGAAGAAATGACAACTGCGTCAAAAAAATTACCGTGCAATCACATCTTTCACACGTCTTGTCTTCGGTCGTGGTTCCAGCGGCAGCAGACTTGTCCGACCTGTCGTTTGAACATCTTGCGCACGCCCACTAGCAACAATAACGAACCGAGACCCGACCAGAGACACAGACAAGTGCCCATCAACCCACCCAATCCGTTTTTCAATCCGTTCGGAGGACCGAATCCGTTTCAGATGTTCGGACAGAATAACCAACAACAGCCCCAAGCTCAACCCGCGGCCGCCGGTCCCACAGGCGCGCAAACCGGGACGAACACGCAACAGCCTAATCCTAATATTCCTCCGTTCGTTTTCCCCCCGTTTCCTTTCATGCCGTTCATGGCACCGCCACCGATGCCGCCGCCGAATTTGCGGTCTTTGTCCCCCGAAGAGTTGCGAAGGATGGAAGGGAACGAACGGCAGAATGTCGAAGCCAGGATACAGTGCTTGCGCAATATCCAGGTTTGTGCAGTTATCTTTTTCGATGCTGTTGATAACATGATGAGTCAGCAAATGTTGCACTTATCTGGTGTTGTTCATCGTTTTCTGTTCGTGTTTCAAGTTACTCTTCTCTTTCTTACTAGACATAATAAATGTCATTGTTTTTATTCACTCACCTACTGACTTTTTCTAAGAAAATTTTAATCAACCGATTAATTATTGACTTCTAATTTTTCACCTATCGAATCAGTTACGATAATATTGCGTTACTGCCATTATTAATTAAACAATTTCAACGGATTTTTCTCCCGAAATGAATTCGATTTGTTTATCATTTTTGTATGTGAAAAATTAAGTGAGTTTTTCGTTAATTTCCGATGCAAACGAAACGTCATAATTATGACCATTTGGGATAATTGTAAAATTAATCACCATCAAGTCCAATGTTTTTTGTTGTCGACCTTGTCCATCTTTTTGTATTCATTTTTACTATTTTTCATACTAGACATTTTTTATAATCAGGACCGGTCGAGAAATAGTTGGTTGGTCCCTTTTTTAAAAAGTTTCCGAATTTGCGCATATAATTATGTAACAATTTCTTTATCAAAATTGTGAAAGAATTATTTCTAAGATAGTCGAAAAGACATTTTGACAAACTTACAATTATTTATTTACAAATTTGTTACCATAGAGAGAAATTCACATAAAATATTAGTTATTATTACCGGGTGATTTTAAATGATTGTGACTTTTTTTCTTAAGTTGGGAACATTTTTCATAAATTATTTTGGCGAACTTGATACCTTAATCAACACATTGGCGTACTTACGTCAATTTGACATTTTATGAATTAATAAATTGTGTCAAATAGGCGAGGACGCCTATGTTTATGTCAACTATCATATTACCAACCTATGAAAAAAAGTCGCATTCATTTAAAATCACCCGGTATTATAGTGTTAAAATCCTATTCAAACGGTGAACGGTAGTTTTTTGAGTAAATAGTAGTTGGATATTATTTTTCACGTGTCTATTGACACTCCGTTGTGCATACTTATTATAGATTTTTTTTTAAAACATTAATGTCTGACCTTTCTAGTTATTGATTTGCTTTTTCTCTGTTGGAATTTTTATTTTGATAAAATTTTTAGCTGAGTTTACTCGATGTGTTCCAAAACCAATTAATGTAATTCAACAATCCTCTAATGCGGTGGTTTTCAACCAGGAATGCGCGCACATGTTAGGCGTTAGATAAAAAATATCAATAAATCGCAATAAGTCGTAAGTCATGTTGTAATTATTATAACTGTAAATATAAGTGTAACAAATTTAAGGGGATGCCGTAATATAAAGGTTAAAAAGCAGTGCTCCAACGAAAAGAACAAAAAACGAATGGGAAAATAAGAGAAAGTTAATTTATTAAAAAAAATCCATATCTGATCCCCAGGATCTTATTATTTTTGTGTTTTACCTTTTTGCTGTTTCAGAAATTTAGAAGTTTTTACTCAGTAATTTTTTTAATAACCTAGTACTAATTATTGTAAACATTCGTCGGTCATTCGGTGGACTATTTTTATTTTTGAGGATCAAGAAATTTCAGCCGTAAAAAATATAAAAATGTAATTTTTGTAGGTGATGTTGGACGCTGCGGTGGTGATGATGCAGCAGTACAGCGCGGCTGCGGCGCTGTCCGTGCAGACCCCGCAGAATGACCAACAACCGGGCCCTTCAACTTCTGGCAACTCCTCCGCCTGCAACGGAGCCACCCCTAAATCGCCAATAAATCTGCCAACTAGTTCAGTGATTAATAATAACACCGAAAGTGACTCAGTAGATAGTACGACTACTTCAAATGAAAGTACAACAGCGACAACAACAGAACCATCAGTTGCTTTATCCTCAGAAGAGGAATTGAGGAGGCGCAGGTTGCAAAGATTCCAGCAAACGGCGGAACAATAATTTTTATTTCGGCTGATTTTATTCCATATTGATTATATTTTGGGTAATCAATCTTTTATATTAATTCGTAATAAGGGCTGACCTATGTGTAGAAGAAATTGGTAGTTTTAGTGTCAAGGCTTGTGCTATTATTTATCTTATTCGTTTACATTACATTATTTGACATACCTTAACATCCAATAAATTCATCCCAACATGTGAACTAGCCCTTATTATTTTGCTGTAAATACATATTTAATTATTAATTTTGATTTCTGTGTAGGAATTATCACATTAATATATTAATTAATATTGTTATGAATTTTAAAATTTATGATGGTCCTATTATTATTTAAAGACTGGATTGTTCGGTGACAACAGATGCAGTCACCGCCAACGTGAATGTTACTACGTATTTCACTTTACACTAGTAATTTAATTTGTTAATAAATACATTGTATTGTGGATAATTTGCTCTTGTTTAGTCGCGCGATACCTCAAACATCACTTATAAACTCTAAGTGGGCCATTACGCAATACCCAAACCAAATATTTAGATTTGCAAATATTGGTACGACGAATTGTTATGGAATTTCCTTGTAATGTTAAAACCAACGTAACCAGCAGAAAGGAATCTGTCGAGTGGAAAAAAATGTTAATAAACCGCGAATTAGTAGTGTTATTATACCACCGGCCCTCTGGAGCGGTCGAACTGTCCATCTTCGGGGCCGGTATCGAGACTTCTTGACCGATGCCGTTTTAACGCTGGGGTAGCAGATGCACCCCGTCGAAGAAGATAGCCGTTTCGTAATACAGCCGGTTTACCCGGACCGTCAGGCTCTTTTGTGCAGGAGGAGCACGAAAAAAAAACAATCTTCTCTTCTAAGGGCAGGTAAAGAAGTGCCGTGCCGTTTCCGGCCGACGTCGAGCATTTTTAGAAAGTTGGACCAAACGTGGCAAAAGAACGAGTCGGGTGGTTTTGGATCACCTAAACGGTCCACGGGTAGGATGTAAAATGTTACACTTCTGGACCAGGATATTTGACGCCTTAAAAACAGCAGAATCCTAAAAATTTAGCTGTTTTTCGAAAGTAAACAAGCGAAACGAAAAAGACCTAAAATCCTTCAAAAATCACTAATTTCTATGCACCCCAAAAGTACTCCAATATCTATATACCATCAAAAATGGTTAAAAATCACCCAAAATCAAGCATAATTACCTTAAAAGAACACCCAAAAACCTTACAAAACCTCTTCCTTTTAGACACGAAAAAATGGTTGAAAAGCATCCAAAATCAAGCATAATTACCTTAAAAGCACCCAAAAAACATTACAAAATCGCTTGTTTTTACGCACTCCAAAATGGATTTTCATTTCTGGACCAACCCAATTGGCACATGCAAAAAGCATTGAAAAAGAGCCAAAAACTCGGCCTTTAAAACGCTCGTTTCACTCGCGTTTTAAAATGGCCCACGAGTGCCAAAAAAGGGCCAATTTACACACGAACGAGTTGAATACAACGTTTTTTTGTTCGACGAGCCCCTTAAAGCCTGCAAATCGCTTATAGCTATTAAGACAACAAGTGTTTTATAGACGATTTAAAAATCGAGATCGTAGTTTAAATCAGAGCGACCGCAGGGAGCGAGGATTTAATAGATCGAGATTTTTAAACTATAAAACACGCGTTGTCTTCAAGATTTTTTCTAACACTAACATCTTATCAGAAATTTTAATAAATTCAGAAATTATTCGAGGCCAGTCACAATACACAAAATGCGGAGGTTGCCGTGGGTACTATGGTAATAATATCAACAAATTTTGAAAAAAACAATTTTCATCGTTGAAATGTGCCAAAACGTTCCAGACGAAATAAGAAAAAAGCGGCAATTTGTTACCAATGAAGTCTAAAAGTGCATACGAAAATGTGTATGTTTCGTTTCAAGGCCGGAACAATAAAAAAAAGCATCACGGAGGTAACGGAAGATGTCATTTTGGCTTTTCTTGATATGGGGTAAGTGTGTAGAACTTCATTAAAAGTTAATTCACACTACGGCAAGAATAATTTGAAGAAAATGTAAAGATTGCCAGTTTTCGATGGCCGGGCACTTGCATTGGATGAAACAGCAGAAGTTAAAGAAGAAGATGTTACGAACAAGAGCACGAAGCTAATGTGGCAGTTCCAATTCAATAATTGTACTTTTCACTTTTGTGATAATTACTGTAAAAATGATGAATAAAATGTTACTTGAATAATATGTGTGAGCGTATTTTATGACTCTATAAGATACGTTGCTATTGACGACGTGTCTTATAGAGAGAAGCGTATTTTATGGGAAACATAAGGTGTGAGCTCAAATGCACCATGGAAACAGTATAAGATATTAGTGTTAGAAAAAAATCTTTAAAATCGCTCACACAGGAGAAATTTCTCAAATTCTGACAGTGTCGAACAAAAAAAAATATTTAAAAAAACTCCATGTCAAAAAATAAAATGACATTTAATTTTTGAGCTACAATTTTTTTAAATTGCTTTTAGTTTTCTACGTTATCCCACAATCTCGTAGGTAAAATTTCGGCACATTTTAAAAATACACCCTTGTATGTATATCATATTTTATAAAATGTACGCCAATGCGAAGTAACCTGCTAGGAAATATGCTTTAAAACAAGGAAACTACATTGGTGTACATTTTATAAAATATGATATACAAAGCTTTAATTTTAAAAGGTGCCGAAATTTTACTACGAGGTTGTGGGATAACGTAGAAAACTAAAAAAATTGTACCTCAAAAATTAAATGTCATATTATTTTTTGACATAATTGTTTAAAAAAAATTTCCGAGTTCTACATGAAGCCAGTAGCTCGTGGTTAAAATTATGCTGGTTCATTCTGGGCCACCTGTACAGATATTTGGGTACTTTTGGAGTGCATAAAAATTAGTGCTTTTTAAAGGATTTTAGGTCTTCTTTGATTGTTTACTTTCGGAAAACAGCTAAATTTTTAGGATTCTACTCTGTTTTTAACGTGCCAAATATCCTAGTCCAGAAGTACCTAATTCTGACGAGTTAAAAGACCATCAAATTGGCAAAAATATTTTGTGTCTTGCAGGTTTGTGTTTTTTTAAACTGAAAGTTACAGCGCGACAACATTTTATTCCTTCACCAACAAATTAAGAACAGAACGTTCACAGACAACAACAAATTTACTAGCGTCTTTTCTTCTGTCGACAATAACACTCCTTTTTCGCCGTAGAGCCAGGCGGCGCAACCTTCTTGTTCTCCTCTTTGACGAAGTCCCCGTGCGGCGGAGGCCTCGAAAAGTCGGTCTGTTGGAAACAAGAAACTTTGACCCATTCACCCGACCTAGGGTCCAGCTGCCAATGGCTCTTGTGCAACGACCTCTCAACCCGTCTCGGCGTTTGAATACAGTTATCGCTACCTTGCACAGCTCCCTCAAAATCCATTTCCTCCCACCGCTTCTCGTTTTGCAGTATATCCGAATTGACCCTTTTGTGCCTTCCGCACTTGCAACAAATATTTTCCTTGTGACTCCTCGCCTGCAACTTGCGCAACAAACAGTCATCGTCGCACCTGTAGCTCCTAGACTGCGCGTCCGAGTTGTGATTTTGACGACTCCGCTTCTCGAACTCCATCATGGTCCTCCTGACCCTCGCCTTGTTCCGCGCGATCAGTTTCTTTTCCAACTCCCGGAGCAGTTTCAGGTATTCTTCGTTGTTTTGGTAGGGCAGGTCGAAGAAGTCTGTGGTGTAGGAGTCGTCGGAATTGTCACTGTGGTCGGAGATCGATTGGGTGTCGTAGTCGTAACAGCGGCAGCGCCTGCAGTTGCAAGGGCAGTGCTTGCGTCTGCTCGTCTGGCTGGAACTTTCTGTGAAGTTTCCGTAGATAGACGGGTCGGAGGTTTCTCCGGAGGTGTCTGCACGTTTGCTGCTGCGGCCGTACAGGCACTGTTGGGAGTCATATTCTGAACAAGTACACTGCTGGTCTCCCCACGCACACCTGCAATCCAAATCGGTATCAGCTCCAATCTCTACGGTCTGAATGGCGACAGTTTGGGTCTCAATCGTGGTGTAACGTCTCTCGTCCGCCGTCTTCATAGAGGGCGCATTGGAGGCCCCCTCGGGGTCTCTGGCGACAACAACGAAACTGCTGTTTTTCCGAAACGACGTCTTACTCCCCCCCGAATTGGCGCTGTGGTAGCTGAGTTGTTCCCCGATGCTCTTGTTGTCTCCCCCGGACCTCGCGTTTTGATTACCGTTGGGATTTGACACAATTTCGAAAGACTCTTTGCTCGGAACCACTTCGTACGATGAATTCGCACCGTTGTACACCGAATGTTGCGATTGTGTGGTTTTGGCAGCGGCTCTGTTGAGTCTTCGACGAGCGTACCCTTTGCCCAAGATTCGCTCTCGCAAACTCTCGCTTATGTCGCTACTAGCTGTGCTGTGCACCTCCAAGTTGTCAACCATTTGAGGTGCTCTCTCGCCGAAGACATTCGCGTCCCTCACTGGTGACTCTTTGATTTTGGCGGCGCTCATCGACGGGTGATAATTTAGTTGTCACAAATCGACTTCATTGAGAATTTTCCAGAGTTCTCACCAATTCTAACTACTGAACAATTTGTCGCATTGTAACGTAAATGTCAAAAATCTGACACGAGTAAGGGTGAGGTGTCTTGATTCGCGTGCCCCAGTGCACAGTCATTACCAATCATTACAAAGTGATTGATAATGAATGTTATTTCGTTGCGAAACTTGCACCGTACTTTGCACATCACATTCTTAGACAAACAAGTGAAGCGACGAAATCAGTGAAATTAAGCGGATTTTGATTCCATAACAGTGATAATGAATGAAATAATATTGAGAAATAAGCATCAAGTTGGAGTTTCTATCCAAAAAAGACGTATAAGAAAGAATTAAAACGAAGCTAGTATCTACAGATAAGTTTGTAATAATTGTTTATTCAACATGTTTATACAGCACTGTTTTTTTTTTAGTGGGAGGTTTACACGCACGAACGCAGCGAGTGTTGTAATTCCACGATTATAAAGGTGCTTTACAAGTTCCGTACATAATTTTTTGCAACATTATAATCTCGGTAAATAGTTATTTATGCAACGAGGTTCTGTGTAAATTGGGCTTTCCTAATTGCCCAAGAGGCCAGATTGAAATGCGAGCGTAGCGAGAATTTTAAGACCTCGAGGGCAATTAGAAAAGCCCAATTTGCACAGAAACGAGTTGCATACAAACTTTTATTGTTTGAAACGACGTCCCTAAAGCTTCCAATTCTTTTAAAAATGATTTCGCATTTGCTTTTGACAGTTTTGACAAATTTTTCAAGAAATGTCACTTTGAATGTGTTGTCTAGGCCTAGGGCAACGGTTGGTTATCTGCTATTTTTTGCTTTAGAGCAGTTAGGAGGCAGTTTACAAAGGAGAAAAATGAGAATTTATGACAGTTGAAAGCAATAAATAAAATTATTACGAAAAAAGTAATTAATTAAACTTGAAAATATGAATAGGTAGAATTAATTTTCTGCTATCAGTGCATAACTTAGGCAACTAGCTAAAAGTCAAAAGTTACCACCATGTGGAAGTGTAGGTATCTACACGTTTAAAATTACAAGGTGATTTACGAGAAACAATTAGCCCGACGGAATTGAAAATGCAACCCACAATACATTTGGAAGGTATAGCTGGATATGACGCGGTCAATATTCGGCTTTACCTTCCAAATGTATTGTGGGTTGCATTTTAAATTCTGTCGGGCTCATTATTACTTGTGAATCATCTTGTATTTTCATAAATGGAGTGATAACGCGAACGGTGGTGAAACTGATAATAAAGCACAGCGAGAGGTTTTACCAGAAATTAATTTTGTATTTGACTGCCCTAATTATTTTTAATGAAAAAATTCCCACTTTCAATGATATTGATTAAAAAAACCGTGAGCTAATACAGGTAGTCCACGAGTGATAATGAGCCAGACGGAATTAAAAATGTAGTGTGGGTTGCATTTTCAATTCCATCTGGCTCTTGATAGAGGACTATTCTTGATTCATCATGTTACAGCTCTCTGAGTTTTAACAATAAGATTTTAAAAATATTGTCATTTATGAATATGTAGGTACAAAAAAAAATTGTTTTACATTTTGTTACGACACTTCGCTGTTGTTACGGAATAAATAAAAACAATGTTTCTTTCATGTAGAGTCGGTTGCAAAAAAGTCGAGTACATCATAAAAATCAAGAGCACTGAATTTTCCTATTTTTAACACATTTAAACAGGCTTTTCTGCCTTTTAATGGCATGCTTTTTCAACTGACACAAGGAATGTCATCATGTCTGACGTCAGAAACGAAAAGTTTTGACATTTTGCTTGTAACATCAAAAATGACAACAAGAACGAACTATAGGTAGAAAATTTCATGTACTCGATTTTTTTGCAATCGACTGTGTATGTACAGTTGGTTCCAAAAAAAAAACGGAAAACGAAAATTTTCCTAATGTAAATTTGATTTTGTCCATTTGTCAATTAACTGTCTACTCGACAATACCCATCGAATAATTTTAAAAAATGTCATTGAATTTTGACGTTAATTCTAAGCTATCTTTTGTAAGGTTTCACACTATGAAAAAATTGTAAAAATACGTCAGTTTTATTCTGACAGTTTCCGTTTTTTTGCAACCAACTGTAATAAATAATCAGCAAGTACAGTCACGGCCACTGAATTTCGTCAGTCGTTGTCAGTCAACTGACAGCTGTAAAACAGGTTTTATATATTTCTAACCCCACATTGGAATTTTTGACATGGACGTCAATTTGTCAATCAAAAACGTTACTAGTGGCATTTTGATTTTTATTGTGCATGACAGAATTTCTGTCACAAAAATTTTGAATGTCAGTCATAATGACAATAAAGCTTAGGCTACACAAGTTTTTCCGAATTGACGAAATTCCGTGGCCGTAACTGTACGTAAACGTAATATAAAAAATAAACAACTAAATTATATGTATATGTACTTATAGTAGTTTTCAAGTAAGAAGAGAAACTTGTTACGAAAAACTGGAAAAGCAGCAGTTTTCAAATTTTCAAAATTTTAGAAACAACAAAGTACTCTACGTTCTTTTTATGTGTTACTGTCGTTATCAAAAGTAAATATTAAAAAATTTAAAAACATGTATTAAATAGAAAACGATATGTAAAAGGTTCATTAAAGTAATAAGGTGTCTTGAAGTGTGATAAAACATTGCGTTGTAAAAAAAAGTAACAGTTTCTACAGCGTAATGGTTTAAGTCGTTGCAAAACTTTCCGAAATACTTATTTTCCAAAAATTCATAGAGAAAAAATTTAACGGGACTGTGGTAACGTGACGCAGAATTCCTCACCAAATAGAAAATTATTTGTAATTCCGCAAGTGGAGGCGCCACTACCCCAATGAACCAGTTGCCTATATTTTATTTAGTATACTACATTTAAAAGTGTTACAGAAGCGACGTGAATTTAGATTTTTGATCGGATCAGATCCTGACAACAACAAAACAAAATCAACGCGATATATTTTTTCGCACACCTGTTACATACAAATTAAGCCTGAAGAATTCGAAGTGGTTGAGCTAAGTAAGATAGAAAGTTCATTGAGAAATTAGCTATTTCCCATCGTTACTGGACTGATCGACTGTGAAGTTTTTGCAGTATAAAGAGAGTTCTGGTAGGCCGAGTTACTTGTTTGATGTTGGTAACAAACAAGCGTCGGCAATATTTTGAAATATTTTTGAATTAACTTATTTGACCTAAGATAAGAGAACCGAAGAAGTTATCAAAATATCAATGGAGAACTGTGGTGTTATTGATCAGAAGCAAAACGACTCTTGTGATCGACCGGAAAGCATCAGCATCTCTCCGACCATGTCAGTGTGTGAATACAAGAACTACTACCAAGACAACGAAGATGAGATTCTTGAGGCGAAGCTGTGCCAGCATTTGGGAAACAACCTTCCGATTGTCGCTAATCTTGATGATCTCATCAGAGAATTGCGCCAGGTTTTCAGCTGCGAATCTGTCAATGTGGAGTTGGTGAGTTACCTCATGAAATCCTACAAGTCCCACCCTGTCGACTGGAAGAAGTACGCCAAATTTGACAGGCACAGGTAAGCTCACACAACACTTTGCCCCAGCCGACCCCTCAAACTGTTAGATAACAACATTGCCAATTAAACGAGCGCGTAGTGACCGATTTTTTGATTCTGTTATCTGTTATTATTTTGGTCTAAAAATCCAGAACTTTCATCTGTTAAATAAAGATTGCTCAAAACAATAACATCTTTCTTTTATTTACTGCTCAATTCGATTACGATAATTTGTTACAACGATGAAATATTTACAGCGAAACAAAAAGACGCCGAAGCTCTATAAATTTCCGTTTCATTATTTACAGTTATCTCAAATATTTATAATTTGGAATTTATCGGGTTCGGTTTTTGAACAAATGTTGTGGGAAATACGTGACTCAAATTATTATGTATGATCAAAACTGAAAGGGTATTGCACTAATAGTAAATTCCAGCTCCGTAGCAGCACGCCCATAGTAATTCCTTTAATTTTGAGGTAACATTGTTAAACAAACAGTTTCCACGTTAGGTAAGGGAGAAAATAGGGGAATTATTTCAAGAATATAGTTATGAGGGTTAAAAATTCAATAAAGCTTCTATAACTTACTAGGAACTTATTAAATGGCAAGGAAGTAAAAAGTAAAATGGGATGTTCATAAGCAAATAGAAAATAATTTTTAAACAAATACTTAGGTACAATGTTCATGTTTTAATTAAAAAATAAACAGTCTTAATTTCAAAAAAAAAACTCTATGATGTCGATCGTTAGAACGTATTGTTTCATGCCAAAAGGAATTTGTATAATGCTTGCAACCGATTTTAAGTAAAAGTATTATTTATAGCAAATAACATTATTACTTTGATTAACTTTCTTTCATTATATTGAAAACAAAGTGACAAATAAATTATGATTGTCAACATTCTTACGCATATCATCGACAATGTAATCTATTTCGAAATAGTTTTTTTAATTTTAATTTTAAACAAGACTACAAAAACTCGCTTCTGATAATAACGAAATTATAAACATGAATCGCGAAATGTATCGCCAAATCAATGTCACAAAGAATGATAATTTTGAAATTCTTAGCCATTGCAGAAACGTATTAACCTTGATCCTTATTTAGTGGTAATACCCATAAATACGAACGCAATCCAAGGTCTTAGTAAAGTAAAACAAAACCAGCAAATATCAATCAATCAGATTTCGAGTGAAACACATTAAAAAATCTATCGAAGGTTAAAGGGCAATGGTTCAGTATCGATTTAGATCGTCAAACCCAAAAATTATGATAACTTCAATAAATCATCTCTCAACTGTGAACTTTTAATACCTCTAGGGTGCAATCGTAATTAAATCGTATTTGCAGATATACTCGCAACTTGGTCGACAAGGGCAACGACAGATACAACTTGATGATAATTTGTTGGGGTGAAGGTCACGGTTCAGCCATCCACGACCACGCCAATTCGCATTGTTTCATGAAAATGCTTCAAGGGTCCCTCGAAGAAGTACGATTCGCGTGGCCGAAAAATGAGGGAGAGCAACTCAAAGAGACCAGAAGGAGCAAACTTAAGCTGAACGACGTTTGTTACATTAACGGTACGTTCGGTGGAATTTTTCCGTCATCCTGGATAGTTTATGGCATTATATTGATAATCGGCGGAAAATACCGGATTCTGCGAGTCGCACGTTATCGCGTTTAGTTGCTCTTTCGCAAACTTCATATTTACGCAGAAAAACCCATCGCCGTTATCTGTATTAATGAATAACAACTGAAAAAAATCTTCTTTCAGATTCCCTCGGTTTACATCGGGTCGAGAACGCGTCCAACGTTGATACCGCCATAAGTTTGCATTTGTACTGCCCCCCGTACGACAAGTGCTCGATATTCAACCAAAACACGGGGCAAAAATCTACCGTCACGACCACCTTCTACTCGATATATGGGAAGAGAAACAAGGTAATTAAGTGAAACGTGATAGTTATCGCATAATACACTTTTTATTCGCAGGAAAACAAGGGAATCGAGCAGCCTGAAGATAATTAAAAACAACACCACTTTCTCTCAGCTCTTCGTTTATTATTATAGTTAAAAATAATAATATATATTTTGTAAAATGAACTGTTTATAAATAACTTTTTATTGTTTGAAGTTTTACTGAGAAACTAACAAAAAATATAAATTGCTAATCTATTATTCAGTAGTTATTTACACAGAGGGATATATGAAGTTTCCTTTACACACTTAAATAAAACTGATCACGACGGTGGTGAATATAAAATGACAATCATGTGTACTTTGCTGTTGAAGGTTCATCCAATAGAGATTTACAGTCTGAGGGCAAATGAAATGTTGTGATATCAATGTTTTGAAACTGAGACGCTACTTGAGGTCAGAATTTAAGGTCTTTAATGGCTTGTGGGAGATCAGGCAATTTAATATCTTTGATTTGTTGAGGAATGTTCATGTTTTTCACAGCTGAAACGGCACGAGCGGGGGCCGCCGCTATTCCGGCCTAAAATTAAAAAACAAACACATTTTTTAACACCCTAGAGCTACTCCAAACTTTCAATTGAATTAGTTTTCAGTCTCAGCCTCTAACCTAGATAGTTCAAGCTAATTTCAGACAACAAATAATTAAAGTACTCTAACACTGTAATCATAGGCAACAATGAACCAAAGCGTGACATGAACAATGCATCCCCTGAGAATGATTGGAACTTACAAAAATTAGAACTCAGGCTGTGACCACATCATAACTAATTTTTCCTTAAAATCATTATCCAAAGTCAACAGATTCTATAATAATGTAATTTCTTGTAAGACTTGCCTGTTTTAAATTTTATAATTAAGTAGAACACTGTGATTAGTCTTACCTCTTGCTTTTCCAATTTGTTTTGATCTTCTATCCTAGTTAAAATTTCCGTCATATTAGTTTCTAGGACCATGCCCCCCATGACAAGCTCATTGAGAATGTAGTGTACCTTGTCAACATGAAATATGAGATCCAGTTCGCAAACATTCTCAAAACATTTATCCAAAGTTTCAACAAAAACTTGGATTAAATCCAGGATTCCTAGTTCACTTTCTGAAGAATCCACACAAAACACGAAATATAAGGTGGCGTAATGTCGGTAAATTAATTTATAATCGCTTCCGCCTATTAGACTGGAACAAAGCGATCAATTGGGGGGGTTAAGTGAAGAAAAATGATTCTTACCTCCCGCCCTCCAGAAAATTACAAACATTATCGTCACGCTTAGAAACTAGTTGGAAGGTTTCTTTGATTATTTGCTGTTGCATGTCTTCTGGCTGAAACACCCGCACATTTTGTTAAAACCGCAAAGAAACATAACCTCACCGGACTCACAAAATATTGATAAAACTTGGATAATCTTGGTTTTCCATGATTATTGAACACTAAGATTGCTTTAATCATTGTACTTGTTTATTTTGTTCACTAAAATTAACCTGATCAAAATTAATTATTCATTTTCCTTAACAATCACAATCTATCGAGATGACAGCTGTCAGGCAAGAGAAGTCACCTGTATCAGTTACCGGTTAACGCTGTGTGGTGGCGCAGTCGTCGAGATTTCCCCCTCTACCGGCGTGGACAAACTTGAAAAAAATAACATCATGGAACACAATAAAATATGGCGGCAGCGGAGTAGCAAGCGAATTTGACAAGAGCAGTTTGGCTGTTTGTGATAATTTATTAAAAAAAAATCGGTGTTATGTAATGAAAGTGGTGATTTTATTAATTTGTGTTTACGTAAAAACAATGACTCGAACAAATTATGGGTGTTATTGTAAATACAGTTTAGTAATATTCGCAACAGTGGCTTCTTTTTTGACATACACACAAGGTAACAGAATGGTTTTTTAAACAATTATTGCTGCTTATCGACGCGGTTGTGAGCGATTTCATGTATTAAACGTCCTTTAACATGACTGAAATTGTACTTTGGCAAATTTTCCGCGTGATGCCAAATCGCAATCGGCTAAAATCGCAACTTTTTCTGTTTGTTTATATTTATAATTTCAACTTTTTATGGCGCAGTTTTTTTTTAAATAATTTGCGTCGTTAGTGCTCTTCTATTACCGCAAACTAGTATCAACATTTGCATAACTCGCATTTGACGAGAAAAACTAATTTTGCGGCGTCGATCAGTCTGCTGTTTGATAACAGAACCAAAATAAACAAACTTTTATATTATTGCCAAACACAGTTTTTTCACACTTTCTAGTTAAAATCGCTGACATTTTACATGAAAACAGTTCACTCACACCATGCCATTTCCTAACCCCCAATTTCAGACTGAACCCAGCAACATTACATACAGCGTGACAGAAACTCACGATACCCCTGTTTTGAAAATTCTTTGTAATCGAGTGTGCTGAACAGATTGATACTCGTCACGTTATGTGTCACGTTTGACATTTAATGTTGTAATAATTATGACGGGAAAGTCTTTAAGGGCGGCTTCACACTCTCTCAATTGGTCACTTGAGTCGGAATCCGTTTATTATTCTATTGTTCAGCCGCATATATAATTTAATTAGGAGGATTGTGAGACAAACTCGGGTTCTTTTTTTGTGTGATTAAGCCTAATTTTAAATTCAAATGTTTTCAAAAGAACTGTAAAATCTTTTTTCTGTCGTAATTTAGGTTTGCATTTTAATGCGGATTTATTTCCCAAAACAAAAAGTTTTTGTGGAAAATTTAATTATAAATGTGAGCCGTTAATCAGCCGGATTATGAGCGGAAGGTATGAAGAAGAGCACGCCATGAATAAATATACGTATAAAATAAAAGAAGAAATACAGAAATGTAAAGGAATACGAGCGTAATATACTGTTCCAGTTCTAGGTATGAAAAATTGACAGCTGCAAAGATAGTGGTAGTTAGTGTTGCAGATATGTATTTACAAAATATTTATAATATGACAGTCGTCTATTTATAATAATAATTGAGGAAGGTGGAATAAACAGGAAGATAAAAAATAAATGTGTCGCTTAATTATTGCATACTAGAACCCACGCTCTGTACTTGTAGCTCTAATAAAAGATACAATAAGTTGCGGAATGCAAACAGGATACTGAAAGGATATTATGAAAGTATGACATCCAATAATAAACATTCACGATATCGACAGCCTGTTTATTTGATTTGCTGCAATTACAAGTTTTTGGTTCCGTTTTTGATTCCAACACGATGTGTTACAACAAATACCAGAAAAGTGATGTTTCGATTTGGATTCGGTTTTTCCATTCGATTGGAATTGTTTGCAAAAACGAAATTTTCTCGTTGGCCGAAAATTTGGAGACTCGTGCTATGAATATTCATTTTCTCATAAAAATGAAGTGGAGGAGATTATCCAGTCCACTAGAACTGTCATGTACACCCCTTAATTAAGTTTCTACGTTGTTCTGTTTCCAGTGTAGTTAGCATTTTCGAGCACGCAATTTTCTCACATTAGGTAACTCTGTAAACCTTCCTTCCATTCTTATCAGTATTGCGGTTATAAAGTGTTGTAACGTTTGATTTTTGATGTGTTTCGAAATTTGTAAATACAAAGGTGATGTCACTTGAAATACTAGACTGCGTAGACACGGTGGCATATTGTATAATATTCAATGATTTTTTTTTCAATGATCTCATTTTATCTACTGATACGAGATTGGTTTCAGTTTATACAAGATTAGAATAAACGATAACTAAAAATCTACAATGAAGATTAACATGGAAATAATTGCGTCGTATTTTTGTTTACTTGTAAATCAGTTTTTGGGGTGAAATTGAAAAAAAACAACTTTTTTTTTATCTTTTGAATGTTAAAATAAGTTATGGATCTTTTACTCAGCAACTACGTTTCGATTTCTAGATTTATTGTTTGAACCAGTGAATAACTGTTTTTCAAAAATTATCATTCTCAAAGAACAAAAGTTTGGATTATCAATTTTTGATTTTTTTTTTTGGTGTATAATGTAAGGAAATGTGCTCGCACTAACCATATAGGAGTATTGATTAACTAACAAACTACATAGTTTGTTAGAATATTTTATTAAGCAGATGAAAAAGGTCAGTATAGTTTGTCCAGCGAGAGACTGATAAAACATCTCTGACATCTCTCGCTGGACGAAGTACATATATAATTTAAAAAAAATATATATGTTCATGTGCGGACTAAAAAGAACAAGACAGTGGAATAAAACTGATTATTTCATTCATCATGGTTTTCAACCAATCGTAAGGCTTTATTTTTTGGATTACAGCGATAATTCGAGAATTTTTTATGTTCCTTATTCAAATGTTTTTTTTGTCAATTTTCAAGGCAACGCTGAATACTAGTGTCACATTTTTTACTTTTATATCAAATGTCAACATGAATCGTCAACTTCCGACGAGCAACTTGGAACCATTTTGAAGGACTTTAAACAATAATATTCATGAAATAATCTTAACGAATTACATACATTCGTGCTTCTGAAATAATCTGTTGTAATTACTCAAGTTGATTAAAACGCAACACTCGTATTATTTTTTGACAAATTAAAACGTCAAAAAATGACACTCGTAATCAATTTTCGTATTGCAAATCGATAATTTCGAAGCACTCATGTAATTACAAGTGATAATTTTATTGAAAACCGTATACGAGTAGCAACAACAATTATTAAATGTACTTATATTATTGTTGACGTTTATTTGTATAATTATGATTTTTTTTTGTTTTGTTTATTTTTAATTACGATCGATGTTGTTCACGTAATTTGCTACTGTAAATTCAGATACATCAGATATCTCCGCCTTTTAATTAATTATAAACTTCCATATGCAAAAAATTTTTTTCGTATTTTATACAGTAATGGACTGGATGTGTGGCTAATATATACATAATTTACTAAAGTGGTACTTCATTCACAGCATAGCAACTGTTACTGCATAGCAACGCATAAAAACATTTTTAACATGGAAATTATTTTTATCGGTGTAAATATGTATTGAAAAGGTGATTGCTTAAATTTGAAGTATCTACGTTTAAAATATCTTCTCCACATCGGAATATTGAAATTTTCTGGGAGGACAAATTTGGAAAATATTTTTGTTTATTTATTTTGCTGAAGCAACTTGCCTACTATTTTTTTTTTATTTGTAATTTTCATATATTCGACATTTAATGTCACTTTTGCAGAGTGTTCCAAAATGATTGTGGCATCGTAGAGTGCTTGGATCGGAAAAAATAGTTTGCCATCTTTCGATGATAAGGTCACGCACTACATTAGAATAAGCCGCTGGCAAGTGTCATTATATCATTTCTGTAACTTATTGCCTGTTGTCAATATAAAAAAATTAACAAGAAAGTGAAATGATGCCTCGAGTTTATCCAATGAAAATTAGTCAAAACATTTTATTATTCTAAGGAGTTGTAATTGGTTTAAAACCATTACAAACTGATTTAGTTAATATTGTTTGGATGATAAACTTAACCTCTCTTATACCTGTTACTTTTACGGTTCTTGATAGTTGGTATCACTTTTCTAATATGCCTCAAAATTCAAAACACTCAAATTGTCAAAACCTACTACGATACCACACTTTCTGTACAGGGTGCCTCCAAATTCGCGAATTCCGAATTCGGAGCGTTGTTTGGGATCACTTCGTTAGTCCAAATATGGAAAAAAAATCGGGACTCCCCCCCACAAAGATACATTGGTCTGAAGGTGCACTCTTTGAACTGCATTTTCTTCAAATACAGGCGGTTTATTGTCATTTATGGTGTAGATGATTGTGGAAAATAATAACGTAAAACAATTTTTTGAAGAATAGCTTTACTTTGGAGTAAAAATATCTTAAATGTTTGTAATTTTTCTTAAAAATGGAACGGCAACGTAGCTAGAACAGTATTTTATTTTACTATACTGTTATATTATATTATATTATACTGTGGATATGCAGGCTGCTATGAATTGAAAAGTATTTACGAGCTCCACTGGGTCTTTCCCTACCACGCTCTGAATTCGGAATTTGCCAATTTTGAAACACCCTGTATATTGGACGATTCAAAATGGTTGTGGATAAATATGGCAACTATGTACGAACATTTATGTGGCAACTGTGTGGATGCGGTAGAGTTGACATTTGGATGACATTTCATATGCGTGCATTTGATTTTTTTTTATACCATTGTACATCGATTTGACAATTTTCAAAATTGCGCGACTATGAACTATCAAAGAAATGTCAACTCTATCCTACTTACAGAGTTGCCACATAAATTTTCGTACATAGTTGCCATATTTATCCACAACCATTTTGAATCACAAAATGTGTACATGAAATGTTTCACATTTTCGTAGAAAATGCAAAAAAATAGTTTTTTGTTTGACACTGTCAGAATTTGAGAATTTTCTCCTCTGTGAACGGATTTTGATAAATGTCAGAAGTTGTCAAAACGAAACGTCAAGCTAATTTTAAAGATTTTAAGCGATTTGGAGCCTTTAAGGAGATCGTCGAACAAAAAATATTGTATTCAACTCGTTTGTTAAATAAACTACTAATACGTAAGGTTTTATAAACGTGTTTTTACTGAATTTGTTACGAAATATATTATTGTTCATTACTTGCAACACATCCTGATGCGATATTATCTAAGTATGACTTTTAATTTAAGACATTTTACTATTCTCAAAAGTCAAGAATTAAGTTTATCTTAAGGGAAAGGATTTGTGAAAGGATTTTAGTCTTTAAATCGATAATAATAAACAATCGCATACATTGATATTTCTATTAGTTCTAAAATATACAATAACTTCATCAATAGAAATTTAGAAATAGATAAATAAAAAAAATATTTCTAGCACAGTTAACATTAAAAATGGTAAGTACTTCTAGCACAGTTACATAATACTGCATGCATTATTCCTCTCGTTTGAAAGAACTTATGACAAAATGTAGAATTTCCACCTGCAGCATGTTTTTCTAGAGGTACGTAACAAGTCTAATGTATTTTTAATAATTCTGTTTCATGAACGGAAATTCTCAATGTTAATATCCCCAGTGCATGTCAAGTTGTCGATAAAATTATCGACCAGTGATATTTTGTCAAACTATTTCCTGAAAAGAAATTACTCAGAAAAACTGGTAATTTTATCGACAAGTGAAAATTATCGACCAGTGATATTTTGTCAAGACTATTTCCAAAAAAAAGAAAAATTGATAATTTTATCGACCAGTGATATTTTGTCGACTATTTCCTGAATAAAAAAAAAATACTCAGAAAAATTGATGTAATAGATTTTGTTTTTCATATTTTTTATGTATTTCTATAAAATATTTATTCCAATGAGATTTGCCAAATTTGAATTTAAATTTTCCCTAATGCATTAATTATTATCCCTGTCATTTGTTTATCATTGATTCAAATTCAACAATTATCTGGTTGGATGAAATTTTTTGAAGGAAATAGTCTTTTTTACACATTTTATTACTCCGTCATCATCACGAAGCGTTTAATTGATGCTACGTTGCATAAAGATATCTTCCAGTTTTATTTTATGGCATCGTAATTTAAACACCGCCTCAGCTTCTTCATTGTTAGAAATAAAATAGCGTACTCGCAGTTACAATAAGACTGCTTTTGTGTTTTATTGATACCGTTAATTTATTTATGAAATAAGTTAGAGGCTATCGCGACCTCTGTAAAAGGAAATAAAAGTCGTTTCCTATTCTCTCATAGTCATTAGTATTTTAATAAGCACAGCAAAATATGAGTCGGGAGTTAAATCACCTTCTAATTATTTGATCGATGTGTTATTATTCGTCATGAAACATTTACAATCGAAATTATCTGTGTACATTCAGGTTTCGTAACTAATAATTAGCTTGTTGAAAAATTTTATCTGGAATTTAAAGGAAACAAAGAAAATTTTTAATCGTCAGTGTGAATCAAGTTCGGACATGATTTTGACTGGTTATGGTAAATTGCGCTTATATTACGTTCGTAATCAGTCAGTCTGAAGTAAGTAACATTATGCTGTCTTGTTCTGTTCTGTACATTTCACTTACAGTTTATGTAAATTGCTCTTCATTAATGCTGTTATCAGAAATGCATGTCCAAGGCTCAGTTGTTTTTTTTTTATCGATTTGGAGGATAACAAATGTTTCCTGTATTTTTTACTGCCGCGAACGTGTATCCCCCAGCAGTATTTGTTTTTTTTACGTACACACATAAAGTAGTAGCGGGGCTTATTGATTGATTGATAGATAATGGTAGAACACCGACTGAACCCCCGACACTCAGACTGTTGCCCCATTCTGCATCCTGCTGTGTCTGCGAGCGAGATTTATATTCCGGCGGTGGTATCCGCGAAACCTTTATAAAACCAAACTTTTTATGTGGGCATACAAGACGTGATGTTACCTCGAACTAGGTCTAATAACGTCTAATGTATTCCGCCTCCCTAAATAAAAAATGTCGTACAAATCAATCCGACCGCGTATTTAGAGATGTTGAATTTATAACGAATTGGAACTTTTCCCCGCCATAAACGAATCCTCTCCGGAATAACAGGGAATATCGATCTTTAGATCTCGATCATAAAAATAACAGCCCCACAGCCGTAAACGTTTAACTGAATGCGGGAGCATGGTCTGAAACATTGTGATCGTAATCTACAGAGCTACTACTGCCCCAGAAAGAATTCCTGCGTTAACTATTTATGTATATGATTTTTTTATTTAAATTAAATCGGAGATGAAAGGGAGGAACAGCCGTAAAGGCTCATATTTTATTGGGTGAGATGCGTCGTAAATCAGGGTCCACCATCCGAAATGCACACGAAGAGACCGACATCTATACCAAGAACCCAATCCTGACGACATAAATTTCTTGGGTATCCATCCGGACAATTGGAAGCTGGGCTGCTGCTAATACATTGCTGCGAACGTGGGTAGATCCTTGTTGCGTTCATAATTTAAACAATTTGCAAATCAGGAGGGAATTGTTACGACGAGGTCCCACTGACCCAAAAAAAGAAGTTGACGTTTATTTTGCCGAAATAGAAGTTAATGAGGCGTAAGTAAGACCATTTATGGAATGATAACTGCACGTTAAGTACATGAATGGCCACAATTCAACAGTTTCTCCAGTCCATTATCGTTTATCGTAAATCTTGTGTCGGTCAACAAACTGCGGTGGTCTGCGCGATTCTAAAATTGGTAAATTTGAATGGAGTCATAATTTGGAGGCACCATCGTATTTATTTTCGGTGTAATTTGTCGACCGCTGACGAAAATAAATTGATTCCTGTTGTAAACATTTCACTTATTTGTGTTGATAAAGTATCGTCCAAAGATTAGCGCCTCGCTTGCGTCTTTATCGGTCAATTTGTATTGTGATGGGTGGGTGTCCGTAATTAAGACGAACAAGTTCACGTCTTAGTTAAATTGGGTGCGAATTAACCTTTACACCGAGTGGAATAGTAATCTAATTATTCCACAAAGATTTCTGTTGAAACTTAATTACGTGTTTCCTGCAACGTTAAAAGGTGACGAAACTAAATTACTTTGTCCAGGTCCGGATCTAGGAAGGAAACAAGACCACGTGGTTCCGTTCAGCGTCCTCTAAACCTGTCTATTTCTGTTCTGAAAACAAAGTTATTTCACTTAACCGCTGTACTAGACTAAATTTACAACGTTATCTTGCAAGTGTGGCTAAATGAGTCCCGGCTACTATTTTAGCGTCGCACAAATCATCTTTCTCGTAAATTTCGAAAGGCTGAAAGTTCGTTTCGAGACCACTCGATAATTTATTCCTGTTGTCGGTGATGATTTATGCTCGGTGGAGCACCACCCCGGACTCACACAGACAAAAGATTCCCTTTTGTGTAAGTCGAGTGGTCTTTTTTAAGCTCCACCATAAAAGACTGCACCTAATAAAACGAAAAAATCCGATCGCGGGGGTTGGACTCGAGTTCATACGCGGCGGGGGTGGCTTCGTCGCCGGTTTTTCAACGTTCCCCCGGCGAAAACAAATTAAACGTCTTGTTTAGGTGTCGGCGGCGAGAGATTTAACAAAGTTTCGGATTGAAATCGTTCCGAATTGGCGGCTGCTTTTGTCGCCGAAACAATCGTAATTTGCCGAGTTGAAAGGGGTTCGTTACCGTTTCGGGGTGGTTCCGGAAAACGAACTTTTATCTGAAATATCCACCCCTGTTAAATAGAAACAGCAATTTAAAGTTTCGGTGGTGCGCCATTGTTTTAAGAAGTGAGATGCAAAGCATCAGCCTTCGACGATTGGATTTTCAAATTGATTCCAAGTATCGGCTCTCGCTTTTTTCCCTATCTAAATCACAATTCTTTGTGACAAATGTGCGGCCTCCCGCTGGTTGGCACTTGATCGGATGTAGGAGAGTAAATCCTTTTTTCTTGGTTGAGAAAACTGCCGAAGCAGAAATACTTCAGAAGCCACCCGATAAATTTTACTATGATTAAAAAATGCGCAAGGGGAAGAGAAGACTTTTAAAACTCACATGCCATGAAATAGTGTGGCTGGCACACGCGAATGTAACTTCGCGGCGGGAGTTTATGAATAACAGCCTAGATCAGTACTCTGTTATCACGTCCTTTTCAGTCTTTTATTACATTTAGCACATTATCTCGGTAGCTGGGGAGCTCACCGCATTTTTAGTGCGTAGATGAAAAACCTCTCTGCCATATGGCGCCGTCAACAGTGTTTTGGACAAACAGTCTCTAGCGCAGCTTTCAGACTAATTACACCAACTCCTCAATCTCTGTAACTTTGCTCTCGATATGAACTGTCGCTGCCGTAATAATTGTGATTAATTTTAATGAACTGCATGGCCATTTGCGGCGGTACAATTTCGGTTTGTTGTCATAAAACGCAGTGAATTAATTTCACGTTAGTAATATGAATGAAGCTTAACGAGAAAAGTTTTTTAATTGCTTCAATAACGCGCAGTACGTCCATTACCTTGCACGAGAACACTCACTGCCTCCCTATTTTTCCTTCGATTCCCTCTTGACATTTACTCATATATTCCTGTCCCGATTCCTTCAATAGACCGTGACGTTATTGCTTGTTGGGATTCCGCTGACATTTTCGAACTTCCAAAGCAAATTCAAGAAGTAATGACAAAATGCGAGGAGTTGGAACCAGGAATTCTCGCTAATAGTTCAGATGTTCCCTGAAAAGTGTTTGATGCCGTTGACATTTGGTGTTAGTTCATCGAAGGAATCACAGTTGTTCGTCATTTTATCGACAGCGATCTTTCAATATTTGATCGCTTGGAAGACAGGGGGTCATTTGTTATGTTTGACAGCAACGAGGGATCAAACCGAAGGCGGTGATCCATTGTTTTGGCGTTCGTTAACACGTCAATGATTCTTTTTTTATTTTTTCTCCGGTGTTCCGGACGAGTATTGTGTTCTCGGACACGGGTCAGAGGCTCCCAAATGAAGTGTCAAATTGAAGGTTTGACCTGACCCATCTGTGAATAAAACCTCCATATTCTAGATGACAAACTCTATTCACGCTAGTGCAATCATTGGTAGAAAAAGGCGTAAGAAATATTGATCGACCGTTGCCCACCAAATTACAACAAGCGATGGGTGAGGAGTATTTATATGCAGCCAGGGCATTTCATGTTTAGCGTTCGGCTAATGAAAGCTTAACGTATTAAAAAAGTTTGTTGGACTTAATTGATTACCTGTCCAGACTGTTACAAAGGATATTAAGAGAATCGGAGTAAATATCCGCAGACAGGATTTTCAAGCGGATGGATCTTTTAATAATAGAGCTTGAAAGATGTGAGGAAGAAATGAGCACAAATGACTCTTAATATGCAATTTCAATTTGGATGGGTTGAGTTTATTGAGTGTTGGCGTGGTCAGGCAAAATTTACATATGAAAAATTCCATTCTATTAGATTAAAGATACATATTTTCTTGCAACCTACACAAGTCGCATATGTTTCATTGGAAAACTTTGTATGCATTTTGAAAAAAATCTTTATCAATTAGAATTACCTACAGTTATCACTTAGTGCGACATAGTTGTTGTCATTTTGAAATTTTATATCATACAAACTGGAAATTTCGAAGAGACGAAAGATGGAGGAGACAAATTGAATTTTTAGTGTGACAAGTTCATCTTGAAATTTGAAAATGTGACTGGGTGCGCACCTGAATCCCAGAATTAAGAGTGGTTGCCAACTGGAAACGGCAATCGGGCTTTCCTGCATGTCAGCACTATCATCTCACTCCAAGTGGAAGTTGATCGTATTGATCCGTTGATGGTAAATTGCGACAATGTGCTTCCAGAGATTTAAGACTTGTGTTAAATATAAATTATTGGCAACAGTGGCACGTTGTCTTGTAAACAACTTGTAACTGCTGATCGTAAACCACAATTAATCTGGACCTCGTAAAATGAAAAGTAACAATCAACAATGTTTCCATATCTGCGGCGAGATGAAAATTGTTGGGAATGGCGAAATTCTGAAGGAAGTTGGTGTCATTTTGTCGAGCAAAGTCGGATTGTTTGTACAGTTATATTGATGCTCGGCAGATTCCAGAAGATCATGAGAAACAGATTTTGAGGACACACGAACGAGTTAATTTGACGAAACGCGCTGTTCAGTCGATTCTTAAAAACAGTTTATTACTGGTGTTAATTGCATCTGCACAAGCAGCCTTTACTGCTGTGAGCAGTGAGTTATGCTCGTTTTATGTACGTTCGTAAATAATTTTGACGGCACCACCTGAAAAGTGACGGAGTAAATAAAATCCCCCACATCATAATAATACGTGCAGGAAAGCGTCGACTGAAAGGTCCAATCATTTAAATTTCTGTGGGCACGTTTGCAGGAACCGGTGACAGACAGACCAATTGAAAGGCTGAAAACTCCAGTCACGACAACAGTTTAGACCTTCGATAGCACGAATCGTGTGATTTCTGTGCATTTTTCACGACTATTTGATGGAGCAACGGCCTCGCCGACGGTTCATTTTCCTTTTTTTTTTGCGCAATCTTATTTGGTGAAGTTTAGAGCAAATTTACACAACGAATCACGCGAGCAGTGCCAACGCAAACTTCATCATCCTTCTTGATTGATTCGGAAACTGCGCCAGGACTCCAGATTAGAGAGAGAGTCTTCTTCCTGGCCTGGCTGAAAAAAGCATTGTTACATTAGCGCTCCGGTTTATGGGGCAAAGGAGGTGGGAATGAGAAACGAGGAGGATCCAAGGTTTGGACTTAATCACTCCTGGAATTTGTTGTCGGGTTGGCAAATACGTAAATAGTGGTGATAAAGGACTCCGGCTTAATGAGTTTTCTTGAAATATTTGCATATCGACACGTGACCGTCTCCAGAAATTGTTTTTGTCTCCGGGCTGTGTCGTTGAGGAAACAAAACGGTCCGATAAGGCATGAGACCTTCTACGGGTTTAAACCAGATTTCTGCAAGCACCGTAAAAACTGCCAATTACCTGTCGAGATTGTCATCGGTCTCATTTCGCCCGTTTTCAAATAAAATTAAATTGATAATTAAGTTTTCGATTTATTCGTTTCCTGATCGAATCGAGCGGTCTTCGATTCGGTGCGGGTTAAAGGACAAAACCTGTACTCCTGCAAATTCTAATAATACTTGTCTCGATAAATTACACGAAATAATCCGTAAATTATAACGTTGTAATATGAACGGATAATTTATTAACGACGTAACCACTTTATCATGGCCCTTTCTTTTACACTAGGAACAGTGGGCGGCAATAATGCATTCATGTGAGGCCGTCAACTCGTAATGAATCTAATTTTAATTTATTGGTACTATCTATTATGCGGACGAGGACGATTATTATGTTATTATATTGGCATTTTTTGCTTCGATTCTAACACCTGTCTATTATTCTGCGTCGTGGGCTTTGCAAATGTGAGTCGAAGAGAAACCATTATGTTAATCAATTAAAACCAAAAGAGAAACGAGCTTTTTCACAGAATCCCAATCCATACTTTGCGGTAACCGATTTCTGGTATCATCATTTTGTGTAAATTTATGATGGGTCTCATAATTAGATTTCGACTTTTTCCAACCGGAGACTTTCCTGGAAACCTCGAAGAATGTTGCTCGAAAAATAAAGTTGACGTCATTGCCGACGAAGCTTGGATTAGAATTTTAAATTACAAGTGTAGTAGGTGGCAGTAGCCGTTATACAATGAAATTGATTTTACTTTATTTTACCATCGAATGAGATGATGAAAAACGTAAAATATGTAAGTTTCTCCGACCAAGAGACGCAGAGAAAGAAAAGAAACTCCTGAACTAGCAGGAATATTATGCGATTTAAGTTCTTTATTAGAACGTTCGCAGTAAAACAAGGATTTCAAGAACATTTTCTTATTATCCTCTTGCAGCACACCTTATTATGAAGTGTTTCATTTCTAATTTGACATTTACGTAATAAACATCTTTAAATGCCAAGACGGCTCCAACGTGCAAATTATCCACAACTAAGTTTGGACGAGGTGGAATGATTGCCATAAGGGAAATTGGTTTTCCAGCGAAAAATATTTCGATGTTTGACCTGTGGCACAGATGGATCCACACAATTTTAGAGATCCTTGGGCCTTATCGTGATCTTGGATATGTTGAGTGAATCTCAGATAAGATCCTGAGAATTTGAACCCCAAAAGATAATTCCGTATAACCAGAGCCGTTGAAAGCCGCGAGGGAACATCATTCCTCCATTTGTAGACAAAAATTGATTAGAAGAGTGAAGGTCTAGTGTTTAATACGAAGTTTTTGCGACGTAAACAAATGATGGTCAAGTTAACACAGTAGCAAGAAGAGAGGCTCTTTAGTATTGACCCTAACAATAAGAAATTTATAATGACATTCAAAAGAAATCCTGGGATGGGAAGGCGTCAATTATTGCGCTTTTTAAAGCGTAGATTAATTGGAGCATGTTGACAGCTAACCTAAAATATAGAGCCAAAAAATCTTTCTTTTCTTTATTTGCAATGTTCTACAGTAAAAATTGGATAACTTAACGATTCCTATTCTCGAGGCAAATAAGGGCACCCTTTGCTGAAAACAAACATGTTCCAATTTTTATCCCGATTAAACATAAACAAATGTCATTCGTGTCAAACGGCGGGAAATTCAAACTTTACACTGTCCTAAACGGTGTAATTTTTCCAACGCCTATTCAGCCCAGGATTTCATTTGAACGCGCGATGCATTTTGTATTCAAGTTTTCTCGTTAGGTGGCAAGTTTGGAAATATTTTAGTAATATTTTACCAATTTTGAAATGCGTCTTTTATCAGGAGAGGTGTTTGGAGGTGAATCGCAGCCAGCCAGTTCATTATGAGAAGACACAATGAAGAGCCGAAAATAAATCATTATGTGTACAAAGTGCAGCTAACAGTTGGATGAAATAAGAGTAATAAATTAGAAAAAAGAAAATAAATTGTTTTTTCCATGACGGTAATTCTGTTGTAATTGGTTCTTATTTTACGGTGCTGCAACTGACAGCAGTTCATGACTTAACAAATAATAAAGGACGGTTTGTACTCCCAACTTATTTAATTAATTTGGGAATCGTTACGTATCCGTGCATGCATTACCCGGAGTTGTACTCCCTGTTGTGTCATAAATCAAACTCACGGAAGGCCGAAAGGCACGAATAAATCATTATTAGTATCAGTGTTAGTTTTGTGACAAGTACCGAGATTAAAGTTGGGAAACTCCGGCCGACATCTCCGGAACAGGATTTTTTTCCGGACGTTTATAAATGAATAAGGTACAAATAGAAATGAAATAAATCAAAACAACGTTAGCACAAAAACATTTTTGAGGGTTGAGATGGATAATTTCCGGCCACATGCGCGGTGGGAGGGTTTTGATATGGTCGGCTACCGCTTCCAGGGGTTATCATCTAGGCTCTGCGCTAGTTGGTTTTCAATATCACTCGAACCCCTTGAATATCCATCCGTTGAATTTATATCTGACCCGTGCAGAGAAAGCTTATTGAAAGTTAAGCTCGGATTTGGTGGAAACTTCACAGTGCGGGATCGGCAAGGTGCGAAAGTTAATAGTTCTCGGGGAGCATTAGGTTTTTTTGGTTTAATGTCTCTTGAAAATCCCTTGAAAGATCTTAAAAGCTCTCCTTCATCGGCTGTCAAAAGTTCAGGTGATAACCCGACGCCTCGTAAAGCCCAGCACTAACCCGGGCCATAAATAAAAGTCGTGACAGGATCGTTTGCAATTAAATTCGGAAAAGGATAAAATCGGGCAGTGCCGATTGGGGTTTTATGAATATTGTTTGTTTCGAGGGCGCAACGCCGTGGGAATAATCAGTCGGCGTGTAATTGCGCGAATTAGATAGGAATTAATAAATAATTCAATCGAATGCAGCAACAAGATGCTGAGATAACGGAGGAAATGACTACCTAGAAGTACTATTGTGTAGAAACGATATCACTCAGCCCATCAGTGGAATGGAAGGATTGTTAATTCAGGGACGCTGCAGTCGGTCCATTCATATGTCACAGCATTCGCCACATTCTTCCACCATTGTGCACATATTGAAGGATTTAATGGAAAGACAGGTTCTACGCCACCAGAATTTCTAATACCGAGCGAAATTTACATGTTTACCATCGCAATTCCCCAGCAAATTGAAAAAAGAGGGATCGCTTTAAAAGCATCGTTCCGCAGAATCAGATGTAGTTCGTGTGACCCTTATAATTCGCATTATCTAACCAAACACTAACGAGATCTCGTTGGTTTTAATTAAAGCCGTAACAGTATTACGACCGCTTCCCTAATTTCAAAACGAAAATAATTTTAACACTGTGCGCGCTGCTCTTCCCCGAGTGCTGGCGCGCAAAAAGCGCCGGCCGAGCGTCCACCCCTGGGAAACACCGGTGGAGGGAGAGCTTTTTTTTAAATTAATTGCTGCAGGTTTTGCTCTCTTTGTTGATTTACGGCCCGAATTGCGCTAGGAGCGCAATAAAAACTTGATGGCGTGTTTTCTAAGTGGATGGATTAATTAGGCGCGCAATAAATTTGAAAAAACCCCGCATCTGGTAAAGCGTGTTTACGTGTGGCGCGATGGGGTGCTCGTCGTCTATTAATATGCCATCTGTGTGCTTCGGGAATTTTAATGATTGAGATATGTCAATGTCCAAGTGCGTTCTTGTAATTACAATAGCATTGCAGGATTTTTCCCGGTTGTTATGAATTTATTCAGATCTGAGCGACTCGATCCAGGTTAATTGGCAAAATGTATGAATTATACAATGCCTTAATTCCGCTTGTTGGATTTGAGACGTTGATCGGATGGACGGGTGAAAAAATGGAGCCAGTAAAGATGCCATCGTGTTTTTAATGGCGACTGAAACTTGTCGCTCCTCGAGCTTTTATCGCTTCCTACTTCTCGATTACGTTTTATTCGCGGCTTTTTGGCGTCCTCGCGTTTTGTTTTAGTGCCGTCGAACGTCCCAACTCGGTGATAACACAAGGGTTGTGGTGGCCAACCGAAATAAAGTGCTAAAAATGAAACGGACGGCGGGGTAAATGCCCGGAAAGTACCTATTCGTTTCCGCTCGGGTCCACCACACCTGCGTGGCAAACATCCGTAATAACCTTAAATGACGTCTCCTAAACGTTTGACACGAATTTTACTTTCGATAGCTTATCGATATTGATCGTCTCGTTTTGGTTGCTCCGAATTGTAAGAACGCATTACTTTAATCAGTGCAAAGAGGCTCTGAAGAAGTTTATGCTTCATAAACGAAACGTAATGGGCTTGGACCACAACCAAAATGACAAAACCGAAGCGGTCTGCATTGACGAAGCGGAAAGCGGACCAGTCATCCCAGAACTGAAAGACTTGGTCAATTCTTACGAATTCATTATTTTTAAAACTGTTTTCATCATAGATCAAAAATATTGTTTAACGTTGGGAGACAAAATAGCTGCCAGTGCTCAACTGGCATTTACCCATTTATAAAAGTACGTTTTATAATTGGCTGCAGCAGTTAATTTATCTTTCATTCAAATGCAATTGTTTTTACACTTGATGGAGTGAGGTAAGAGTAATGATTAGAACAGTAAATTGAAAGTCGATTACGTAGTGTGTAGTAAACGTACCATCACGTTTTTGTATAAATAATTAAAGGATAAACACCCTGAATCCGAAGTATTATCGATATTTTTGTAATGCTGAAAGTTTTTATTTTGACATAATTAAACTAAAAATAGTATATTCAATGAGCGGATAATGATTGCTATTACTCGTGAGGGTGATTTTGTGTCACGAGCCGAAAGCGAGTGGCTAATTCATCCGCGCGAGTATAGCCATGATCCGCGAGTAGAATACTATATTTTTTCTACGACTATGAAGAGGAATTGATAAATTAGACAAACTGAAACTGACGTTTTACAACTATTACTTTGTATACCTACTTGATAGAATTGCATTAAAATTTGCCATTGGACTTCATAAACTAGTTGCTATGAAATTTCTCGTGATTTTTTAAATTATTATTTAACAGGCCGTCGGTGATGAACCCTGTTATCTAATGAAAAACACTTGGTCCTTTTGAAAAATATTGGACATATTTTTCCTAACAAAATGATCACCTCGTATTTAACTTGTTAGAAACAAGATGAAGAATGAGCCACTTTTGAGAAATCATATTTCCTTGTACATCTAAATTGCCTATTCAAGACCGTGAACTACAACTGACATCGCAAATGGACCTCCTTCAAGATTACAATAATCTCTAAACCTTGATTTTATCTCTTGACTCTATCATGTTTACATTTTTAAGTTAAAATGTTAAACCTCCACAAAAAGTAGACGAACGATTTTCGTCCACGTTTTCCACTTGACATGCTGGAAAATAAACGCAAATTGCCCTGTGAAACGGCCATTATTAAACGAACGCCTTATTATTAACTGATTTGCATTAAAAAAGGAGAAAATTGTATGCCCAATAGAAAACATAATAGGGCATTGTTCAGAACTTTCGAAAGGAAATGGACAGTCTTGAGCGATGTTTATCAAGGCTAAAAGCAGACATTTTAAAATTTATTTTACACCTAGATCGAATCGATATTACTCCAATTTCGTCTTAATCATATCACCGCGCCTGAAAAAATTTCATCCCGCATCCATCCAAGAAATTGGAGACTTGAGTCAAACGACGCCACATTCGATTATGCAGGAAAAATATCAATTTCATGTTTTTAAATGGCACTTCTTCGAGCAGGATGTCATATTATGACCTCGTGGAAATGCCGCGTCGGATCATTACTGAATTGCGATCGTATTATATTGGCTCATTTCTTCAGGATATTTTGCTCGACTAACCCTCGATTACTTGCCGCCAAATTTGGGCCCAATCGAGCGGTTTATATCCCCCAGAATTTTGTTTATTTTTTATTGGTAGATTTTCGTAAAACGAGTTTCAATTCAGAATAGTTTACGGAAAAATTGCACGTAAAAATGTGCGTTTTAATGTTTTCGTTCGTCAGCATTACCAGTTGCTAAAGTAGGGTCAGAGTACAGGGATCACCTCAAAACGCGTAGAAAATTATTGATCACTCGGTTCGCTTGCACATTAACATGCGTTACGTAAGTTATTTTGTATTTACTTATCGTATCTTAACGGTCTTACTGACCCATACCAGTATTTTTCAAATGCAGCCGATCTGGACGCAGCTTTGTGCCAAAAGGAAATTACCTGTTTATAATCTGATGAATTTTTGTGTCGAACCCATTAGCCGTTTAATCTTCTTTTTTACTCGAATAAAATCATCGTAATCGAGTTATTCCGTGTCGGTTACGCTTTGGCCACATCGCCGGATTGCCTCAGTTCAATTTTTCTAATGGAAAAACTGGTAAATATGCAAATATGATCGATACCACTGTAAGCGAACACTTTACCTTGTTCCAGTAAGGTACAAAGTCTACGCGACCGCAGATAATTGTAGAGAGAAAGGCAACAAAAGGATCAATATTTGTTGCAATATTTATTGCCGAGTCGTCCAGTTCCTTTGTGTGCTGGGCGACACGACCCTACGTTTTGCCATCCCCGATAAATTATTCATTTATGATAATGAAACGATAGCATTAATCTCCTAATTAGCGCTAACATTGAAAAATAAATCGCCGTTTATCTTTTTGCCGATTTGTGCAAATATGCTGTAAAATTGCCTCGAAACGATTTGGTGTAATTATCGTGTCGCGCTAATTAATCCATGTAAATTAATCACTCCGAAGAGGAATTATTGCTGTAATATTAAATTCAAATGAATTGTGCAATTAAGATCAGTTTCCATGCGCTCAACCCGGACTTTATCAAAAGGGGAAATGCCGTACCCACGCAAAAATTACTCCAATCGACGACTTGAAAATGGTGAAAAGTCGCACGCGGAACTGCGGCAAAAACGGAAGCTCGCCGGAAAACTTGAGAAAATTTGGAGCTTTATTGTGTCGAAACTTTTAGAGCTGAATTATTAAACTTGTAATTAGCTTCAATTGAAGACGTCTTCGGTGTCAGGTTGAGGTGGATTGTTTGTTGTATAATTTAGTGGTCGTGTTCTTTGGTTTTTTCTCGAGTGCCAACCAGCCTTGCCCACGACAAGATGCCATTGTATTCCATTCACAGTCCATTGAATGCATTTTTATCACCAAGACTACAATGTGATTTATTATGAAACTCCACACCATACGAAAATATCATTCAATTAGAAACATCAGGCAATATAATTATTATTTCAAAATGTACGCAATAAATCTCGCTCCGGAATAAATTAAAATGTGAACCGAAAAATGCAGACCGTGAGATGTCAGATCGTTGATAAGGAGAGTACGAGTCGTACTCTTCACAACAGATGTTTGAACCCATTATGCTCGTCGACAAAGGGGCATTTCAACACACCGCTTCATGTTAGCACAGCAATAGATCGAATTTCTATTGTACATAACATCAGGACCGGCTATTAGCCTAATTTAAATAAAATGGCGCCCTATTAAACACATGTCCAAAATAAACGACTTTCCCATCCGGATTTCCACCGTCCGGACTTATTTTCGGGCGGCTTATTTTTAGGTGCGTGAAATCGATACTGTCTTTTAAGCGGAATCGAACGGGACGCCCCTGACCGGATATTCGTGTCGTGTCGAAACTTCCGGGTTGCATTTCAAAAATGAAACTTTCATAAAACACCACCCCGGAGAGAAATTCGACTCATAAAGTCGGAATTAAAAGGATGAACTGGACCCGGAGCGCCGAGTTAAATTTTTACAAGAGAGCCGTTCATTTCTTTTTGCATCGCGTCGTGCCACCTTGGGAAACGTCGAGGCTATTCTGGAAACGGACGTCGAGCAGACGGATTAATTTTTCCTATGACGTAAAAACTCCACTTCATCGAGGCGTCTCCGGCTCCATCTTCGCTGCGCTCGTGCGGGTTTTGTTCCCAGCACGTTTTCATTTTTACTGTTTGATTGGAATTTTTTTGTGAACACGGTTGCACACATGCCTCGTTCAGATAACCGCACCGCGGTCTATAATAAATTGGTGATTTTAGCGATAAGCGCAACGCACAACTGCTCTCGACTCAATATTATTACCGCACACTCATCGGTTAACCCCGGAGCACCATATGTGCAGTTATTCGCTTTTCAAGGCGGGGTAGCGGCACCTGGAGGGTGGAACCAACGAAAATGTCATGCTGCACATGATTGCTTTGTTGTGAAATGTTTTTATGACGAACCCGTTGTATACAAGATGCTCCAAATCATAGGTTTAAAATGACAGATTTTCGTTTTGTTTGTTTCGGAAAAAGTGTTTGATGCTGTGTTTACAGTATCTCATCAAAATTGATCTCGATAGGAATTGTGAACGATAATTGGAGGTCAAGTTGGACTCGACTCTATTATGAAATAAGTGCGACGTAAAACCGATTCGTCGAGTTAATTTTTTCCCATTTTATGCCCGTTTTAAGTATTTGTTTACAAGACAATTTAATTGCTTCCGAATTTTACGATTCGATGTACGAATAAAGAAAGAGTTGTGGACGAAAATGATTCGGTAGAACAGGATGTTGGGGTTTAGTCGTTCGATTTATTTTCAGGTCATGTTTTGGAGTTCACGGTGGAGCCCATGGACACGGTGGTGGAAGAGGGACAATCGGCCGTCCTGGACTGTGTCGTTAAGGCTTCGCACCCTTCGAGTGTCTTGATCCAATGGCTGGATCAAGACAGCCAAAAGCTCACTTACCTAAGTGATTCTTATAGGTAGGCGTATCAATTTTCGGAGCTGTATTTAATTAAACCGTCTTAAAATCTCGAATTACTTGCAGGTCTCAACTTACAAACGGTTCTCTATATATAAATAGTGTGCTGGAAGAACAAAGGCTGACGGGAACCTACCAGTGCATGGCCACGTTGCCGAATGTCGGCTCGATCGTGAGCAGAACCGCCAAGCTGAACGTAGCCAGTGAGTAAATCCATTTTCTGGGGCTCTCATTTAAATTACCTCGAAAAATGTGCAAAGTTTGTCGCCTTTAGAGAGAATTAAATTAATTTACATTTTCGTGACGCCTAATTTGAAATTAATCCTTTGATTAGCCTATAAACTTTTGCGGCTTTATAAATTTTCATCGGGGGGTGAGTTTTCGGCTTTTTCCTCTCGCCGAATTAATGCGAAAACTTTCCGACGAAAGACAAACAATATTGAATCGAACTTTTTTCAACTAAACTCGATTTGTGCCCGTTCCGGACATTAATCCCGTCATTCGATTCCATTTAAACCGACAAAAAGATGATTCGGTGAGATATCTCGAAGTGCGTGTCATCGCGCCGTTTACGTGTCCATCGATAGGACGAGAATAAAAGAGATGAATTAGTGCGAATTTGCGTAAAAAGAGAAAACCCGGAGGGACATTAATTTAATGAAAGATACAGTTTTCGGTGTTGTCTCGCAACCCGTCAACATTAACGTCCGCCGAAATAATGGGACCAAGTGAAATATCGCGTGCCCCTAAAGTGATTGAGGATCTGCAACGTCCTCAAATTTCACCGGTCCCGACTGATCGATCTGATTCCTCCTGCCACTGTCGCATTGTTCTTTCAAGGTATATCGGGTTTCCTGGAGGAGCCGCGCGACATCAGCGTCTACGTAGGACAGAAGGTCCATTTCGCTTGTCACGTGGCCGCGTCGCCGGCCGCCAGGATTCGATGGCTGAAAGACGAAAGACCCCTCCAAATCGACGAATTAAGAATGACCATCCTTCCGTCTGGGGCGTTGGAAATCGACGAAGCCATGGAGTCCGACCAAGGCTCGTACAGGTAACGAGCAATTTCCCTCGGTTCCAGTTAAAATCTGATCGATTTGAACCTCAGGTGTAACGCGTCAGGTTTAAACTTGTACAAATTAAGCAATAAGGCCGCACTGATAGTGAACGGGGATCACGAAAAGGCTGCTCACGTTGCATCCCCAACGTTCATAGCCCGACCAAAACCGGCTGTGGTCATCGAAGGTCAAAATATATCGCTGGACTGTGCAGCTAATGGCAATCCAAATCCATCAATAACGTGGCTCAAGGATGGTTACGCCATCGACATGACGTAATTTTTTCGAAAATTCTGCCGCAACGAAAAATCACAATTTTGTTTTCAGCTTTTTGGACAGTAGATTTAGTTTAGTCGGTTCCACAAGTTCCTTACGAATCACTAATATTAAGGAAGAGGACGCTGGGACTTACCAGTGTCGGGCAGAAAACAGGGAAGACAGCTTAGATGCCTCCGCTACGATTCAGGTTCAAGTGAGTCCCGCTTTCCTTTTTGTATCGATCAAAACTGCATGCTCGATGATAATGATGACACCTTTTTTATCTAATCTTATTTGACTTCCTGGATGCATTCGCTCCACACCTATCACACAACAAAACAAATAAGTTTATTGATCTGTTGCACAAATAAAGCGACAAGGACGTAACAGTGTTTTGACAAAATATTTGTACAAAGTTACGGAAAAATCGTCAGATAGTCCAGTACCCTTCTCTAGGGAGAGTTCTGTTTTTATCTGTTTTGCGAACAAAGTAAAGTGGAAGTGGCGCTTGTTACTCACAAGAACTTTGTGTTTTAGGTGCCTCCTAGGTTTTTAAAGAAACCCCAAGACAAAATAGAATTAGCGAATAAAGACATTGAATTAGAATGTAGTGTTCACGGTACTCCAGAGCCTAAAATAAGTTGGTTCAAGGACGGCGAAGTCATAACCTCCAATGAATATTATCAAATTGTCAACGGGTATTACGGTAAATCCTTGCCACCGGATTTGTTTGAGATGAATTCATTTTCAGGCACAATATGAAAATAATGGGTTTGATGACGTCCGATTCGGGCATTTTCCAGTGCTTCGCCGCGAATCCTGCGGGAAACATCCAGGCGGCAGCCAGCCTCAAAGTGATCAATCCTGGTTAGTATACCTCCAAAATTTCATCAATTACATCGTACAAATTTCTGTTGACATTTTTTATTTATGATTTTATTTTTATTTCTCCCTACATTGTACTCCTTTCCCGTCTCCTTCTCCGCTTTGTTTATCGTTATGTGCCACTACTGATAATACTAACTGCATGTTGTGTTTGTCGATGGTGCATGTGTAGAAACAAAAAAACCAAAATCGGGTCGTAAGAAAGCGAAAAAAGAGGATAACCATAAATCACCGATTGACAAGATGCAATCAATCACGTTGTTTTCACATTTAAAACCAGAAGGTGCCGCTAAATTAGGCGACGTAGACTTTGGTCACTTAGCGTCACGTAGGAATTACATGCAAGACTCCTCTACTTCGTCCACGCACAGTATTTATGATCCTCACAGCGCTTTTACGTCATTGAAAAGTAGCGAGTCTTATGATAATATTAACTTGGGTGATATTCAACATGCTTTTTTCCCCGCCTCCCCCAAACCTTTTCCAGCGGAAAGCTCCGTTGCCAAGACCGTTGAGGAACTGCCAGGATCTCCGCAGGACCTCAAAGCCCCCATCGTCAAAGCGAGATTCGTAACCCTAAGCTGGAGACCGCCGCATTTCAATAGCGAAAACATTCACACCTACTCGGTGTACTACCGACAAGAAGGAAGCGAAAGGTGAGATAAAATGTGGATATTTAATTTTGCTCGTTGACGTCAGTCACGATGAACGTTTAGTCTTCAGTCCGCACTTGTAGAGTACACCAGATTTCACTCAAAACACGTTAATATTTTAGGGAGAGGGTGCAAAACACGAGTCGGTCTCGTCTTGAAGAAATTAATATCGGAGGGCTGACCCCCAGCCGAGTGTACCACTTTAGAGTAGTCGCGATAAGTCCGAATGGAATGGGAGCATCTTCCGAAAGTCTGACTGTAACGACTCAACCAGAAGAACATGTCGCTAGCGCACCTATACACTTTGTTGCCTACGCCACCAGTCCCCGAAATATTTTCCTGAGCTGGAGACCTCCAGAAGTTCCCAACGGAATCATTCAAAGATACACCGTTTACTACATGGAGGTATAAAGAACGTAAATAATTGTTTCCCTTTCTTTAGTTTTTTGTTTTGAAGACGAGTTCTTCGCTCGAGCATAATATTGACACGATCGATTTGAGATACCACCTAATGGGTTTGTCAGTCTTCACGGAGTACAGTGTTTGGGTGGTTGCGGTGAACGAGAACGGGCCGGGGGCGGCAACCGAGGAGAAAATCGTGCGAACGTTGAGTACGGCGCCGTCAGAACCACCCTCGAACGTCACATTAGAACCATCAAGCACGGTAATAACGAGAGGAAGGTCGTAGACGCAGTTTCTTAGTTGTAAATTATTTCAGAGTGTAATTGTACGGTGGGAACCGCCACCGGTTGAACAGCAAAACGGTGTTATCACAGGCTATAAGCTGAGGTACCGAAAACAGGGTAAAAAGGGGTTAACGATAACGACCCCTGCCAACAAGAGGAACTACGAGTTGAATGATTTGGAGAGGGCGTCTCAGTATCAGGTCAAGCTGTGGGCTATGAACATAAACGGTACTAGTCCACCAACGGATTGGTATAACATCGAAACGTATCAGAACGATCTAGACGAGAGTCAAGTGCCAGACAAGCCAGGTCCTTTGAGGGGTAAGAGTTTGGTGCGTTTTAATCGGTGAGGAACTGCGATGTTGTGTTTTAGTGCGACCGACTTCTGACAAGCTGTACGTTTTGTGGACACAACCCGCCAATCCGAATATCAGAGTCAGGAGTTACATCTTGGGATGGGGGAAGGGCATTCCGGACATGTACTCCCAAGAACTGGACGAGAAAACTCGGAATTACATAATCGAGAAACTCGAAGCTAATTCGGAATACGTGTTAAGCTTGAGGGCTAACAACGAAAGGGGGACGGGACCTCCTGTGTACACGACTGTGCGGACTCAGGACGAACCGCCACCGGAACCGACCCCGCCGCTGATACCTCCAGTGGGGCTGAAGGCCCAGATCTTGAGCGCAACGTCAGTGGTCTTGTACTGGACTGACACCACGTTGAGTAAAAGTCAGGTGCGTATCTTGAATCAGGTCAAAGATAGAAACATATTTTTGTGGTCGCGTTTTCAGTACGTGAGGGACAGTCGTTATTACGTAGTCAAATACACTGCCGAAAAATTAATGAAGACTCGCTATCTGAATATCACCGACCTCAACGTAATGATTGATGACCTGAAACCCAACACGGTTTACGAATTTTCGGTGAAACTCGTCAAAGGTTTGTTTGCTATTTATGTTGCGAATTTAAACATTAATTTTAAACAAATCAGGCCGCAAAGAGAGTCCTTGGAGCATGGTTGTGCAGAATTCGACGTGGGAGTTGGCCCCGAATGCCGCCCCCAGAGACCTCGACGTGCATTTAAAAGAGGACGAGCCGCAGTTCGTCGAGTTGACGTGGCAACCGCCAAAAACTACCACCGGCAGAATTACGGGTGCGAAATGATATGGAAAAAGTGTGCACAATGTTGGTGTTTTTTTTAAGGTTATGTGATACTGTACACGGATAATAAGACGAAGAGTGATAGAGAATGGTTGCCACAGGTAACCAAGGGTGACAAGCATTCAGCCGTGTTACGTGACCTTAAACCCTTCACGGAATACTATTTCAAAGTTCAAGCGCGGAACAGTAAAGGTTATGGACCTTTTTCTAACGTCGTGATTTTCACAACAGGTCATCGTAAGTACAGTTCACACAAACGATTAAATCACGTTTTTATTTTTGATTTTGTTTACTTATTTTTTATTTTTTCTTATCACTAGATGTTGGTATATTGGCAGCTAGCTCGGGGCCGGTTTTAGGTAATTTAATTCTTTTCTTTTCGATCCGATTTCAGTGGTGACGGCGATTCCAATTTTTCCGTTGTTTATTTTCAGACGGAAAGGGAATTTTCTCAGGCACCATTATTCTATACATTTTGATCGGCGGTTGTATCATCGCCGTCACGACAGTCGGCGTAGTCACTACCGTTTTGTGTTGTCGGAGAAGAGAGACCACCACATCTCCAGATCGTAGCAAAAAGGGGTACCAGAAGGGTACCCAAAGTGTCAAACCTCCCGATCTCTGGATCCATCATGACCAGATGGAATTGAAGGCTATCGAAAAGAGCCAGTCCAATACAGATGGCGCCAGTAGTAGCGGTGCCATGACATTACCACGCAGTGTGGGAGGTAACGAATACGACACTCACGAGGGCATACATACCAATTCTCTTGATCAACGCACTTACGTTCCTAATTATATGGGTGAGTTCGTTTTCGGTAAATACTGCATGTTTGAGTTCTTGATTTGATGCCCTTCAGTTTAACTGATTAATAAAAAATATATAAAATGGCAATTCTATAAGTGGTACAGGTTGTGGTGTTTAATTCAAGTAATAATTAAAACTGGAAACTAATTTTTTTCTTTTATTTATGCACTGTTTTCGCTTTGCTGCACTTAGGTGTTTCCCCCGATGATAAAATCAAACGAACGGTCAGGTCTAAGCCAATTATTACGTTACCAGTGGACTCCAAGCCACCAAGAGAACGTAAGTAAAGTACTCTATGCTTGTGCCGTTGTTATCTGTAAAAAAAAAATAAAAATCGATTTTAAAAAATGCAAAATAAAAAATCAATTTCATGATAAAGAATAATGAAATGTAAAGAAAGAAGTTGGAGGATTGACGACAACTTCGATAAAATCTTAATTTAACTGCTAGCGTTGTTGTGGAAGTTGTTTACCAAGTAGTTAAAAAATAAAAGCATGAACTGTGTAACGCTGAGCTAAGAACTTAATGAAGTAAGTTGGTTCTTCTGTTTTGGTGAATTTTGTGGTACAAGAGTACTGTCTCTGGTTTCAAAATTAAATGTGGTTTCTTACAGCCATAGCAACCCCAATCAATACCACATCTCTGAGCCAATCCAGCTCAGACTCGACGCCTTCAAGCAGGCCTTCATATCCCCGAACTCAGTACAACATGGCTCGTGCTCACGTCACAGTAGATTCGTCATTGTCGAATCCGCCTTCAGAAAATCCTTATGCCTTACACCCCCCCGGTTGGATAGAATCGAACGTCAGGTACCGATATAACCTCAAAATCGGTGCGTTTTTTTTTGATAGTGGAAGTTTCAGTCAACCTCCACCAGTGGCAGCTCACATCGCCGCCAGTTCGCAGTACGCCCCCGGCTTGGGGGTGCTCGCGGAGTCTCAAGGGGGTAAACGGGTCCAAGCTCAGGGCCATCCTTTGAAAAGTTTTACGGTGCCGGCACCGCCCCCTATATCTGCCCCGGGAACTCCTCAACCGAAACATATAGGTGAGTGGGGATCGGTGGTGTCGGGTCGGTTTTAACGGAGAGGTTTTAGTGAGGCCTAACTCGTCGCCATTTAAAAAACCACCGACGAGCAGTACGAGCACGTTGACGAGTACACCGCCGTCTAGGATAAACCCGTCACATCCGCCCCCTCACACCGCTGAAGAAGTACAAAGACTGCAACCTTCACATTCAACGGAAGAACTCAACCAAGAAATGGCGAATCTAGAGGGACTCATGCTCACGCTTAGCACAATCACAGCGAATCAGTTTGAATGTTAAGGTGGTAGAAAAGACAGTTTTAGGCAGCTTGAAATTTATTTATTGAAGTGACTTAAATTACGATATTTTAGTGTTGATAATGATTAATTTATATAACCCAGGTGTTCAGGTTACGAAATTAATTCAAAACGTTGGTTTCTGCCGGAGCCAACGCTAATCCAACTCGTGAAGGGAGCTCTTTTAAATTTAGTTTAAATAATTTTTAGTTACTGAAAGATCTCAACGTAAACGTAATGCTGTTGCCAATCGGTACAAATTGGCTGGGCCTACTTTTATATGCCATATAAAATATAGACTATAAGTAAATTTTGTACGGCCATTTTATAAGCAATTTTCTTTTGTAATACGTAACGAACGGCTCAAAACTAGTTCCTTTTGTAGGAGTCTACTCTACTTTTGTTTAGTTAATAATGTGATATAATCTTACTTGACTTCTTCAGAAGAAACTGTCCACGATTCAGTATTCTTGCCTTGATTTTTGGTGGGCAAACTCACAAATACTCACTGAATATCAGAATTGCATTGGTGATCTCTATTGGCCTTCAACACACCAATAGTTGCCAAAAAGTGTAACGCTGATCATCAACATTTTCAACGATTTTATTTAAATATTTATAAACCGTTCTAGAAGAGTACAATCAGTTAATATTTAAATAAAATGGTGATGCCAATTTTTAACTTGTATATACTGTATGTAAAAAGTTCAATTGTATTTATTAAATAAATCGATTTTTACATTTTGTATTATTGTACATAAAATGTCAAATATATTTAAATTTTATACATTAGTACTAAATGTAACACATAATCTGCTAAAATGCTTTAAAGCAAATTTGTAAGCATAGAGAAACTATAATTTTCTCTATGTTGTAACAGTATTTTTTAACCGCGGTTTCTTTTAGTTATGTACATTGATATTACGTTTTAAATTGTACCTTCTACGAAACGTTCTGAAGTTTTTTCCTTTAGTGATGTACGTAATAAAGTGATGTGTGATTAATTGGCTAATTGCAGGCATGTTTCAATTTCACTTGCCTTAAAAATCGTTAATGTAACATATTTTACGAATCTTTTTTACTGTAGTAGTAGATAGCTACTTACTATTGTAATTTATGTGACTGATATTAAAATATAAGGATCTATATCGATATTCTGCATTTCTTAAAAGCTGCACCCACGAATAACTCATACCTCGCGCTCAGAAATCGACTTTGCGAAATGCCACGAGATGGCTCTGGACTCAATAATATTACTCAATCGGTTCGAACAGTAAACTTCAATTCTCTGTTATCACCTGAAATAACAGGTTGAGTGTCATCTTGATTTTTCCTTTTATATCTAATGTTGATTAAACCAAGAATTCATTTCGTACCGAATGTTTTCCAAAAGTTGTCTGATGTGAAATAAAGTAAAATTGGTGTTCCACACTTACCTGTCAGTTGTTCGCTTGTTCGTTCCAAGGTAAGGCAGCCCCCTTTTGATCAATTTTTGTTTATTGAAGGAAAACTATTGATTTTTAATGAAGTAAGTTTTGGTAACGTGTTATTAATTTTAAAGCGGTCAAATTATTAGTAGCGACAGTCGTGCCGATGGATGCGAATGGCAAAATGTGCAAGAAAAGCGAGTCCGTTCCCGATTGTTATTAAATAATGGATTCTAAAAGTATCGTGAGGCTCTGAATATGTTGCTTGACATTATTTAACGAAGGTTAACTGATTTTGATCATTTCGAGGACAAAATAATTATAAAACGCGTCTCGAGAACGTCCAAGTGATGCTCACATTGCGAATCCTGGTTGAAATTAATTAACGCGAAAATTGTGAAGTAAGGTATGTAACAAAACGAATATTAATCCACTTCATAAACAAACAATTAACATAACTGGTTGAGTACACGATATCGCATATTTCGTTTTTTACACATGTTCTGGTACTGACAGGTTCTCGATGGTTTTTGTTGTTGAAGAGGTACAAAAAGTTACCAGTTACCAGTCGGTGCAGAGATACTCAGCCTAAGAGCTAATAAAAACCTGTTTCAGGATTTATGTAATCAGGATATTTCGTTCTTACAATGTGTTTTCACGGTCTTGATTCCGATCACCGCCCCCAGCACTCAAAAGAATACTCATTTCACAACGGAAATAGTTATAAACTCAGAAAATTTTGTTAAGTCAAGCGTAAAATGTAAGTTATGGTCGTGCCGCACACCTAAAATCTATTCATTTCACTTGATAATAGGATCTTTATTCCATTTAAAATGACAAAATTTCGTACAAATTTTGATTTAATGGTGAATTCCGAATTATTTGCAGAGGAGCGCTAATAGTTGACGTAAAAAATTTCACAATTTTTTTAAGCGAGCTAAGCATCTCATTTGGACAGTTGCCATCTCAAAGATCTCAGTTTTTCTCTTTATATCCTGCAGTAAAATTCCCAAATTCTCGTGTCTAATAATTTAGACTTGTTTCTTACCTCCAATATTTCAGAAGAAAATAAGTCTTGCGAAAGTGGATCATAACGGCTGAAAATAATTTTTGGGATTACGAGCAGCGTTTTTTTAAATCCAAACTCATTTAACCTTGGCCATCGACTATGACGAACCGCTCCAATTCTAAACAAAAATAGAAAATTCAAATTTAGCCGAGAACGTAGTAGCTATTGTATGTATAAAGATAGCGAGGAAAGACGGCGATATCGAGTCATTTGAGTCATCTCGAAAGGTTACACGTGCCTTCTACAGTTTCATCGGTATTATTGCTAAGCTGTAACATTTGTCTTGTAAATTGAGCCGGACAAACAAATCCATTTAATTGCCCCGATGCCGCCGTCGTTATTTCCCGGACCTGAATCTTTAAGGACATAATTTTAATTGGGCGTTGTTGATTCGTATGATTATCGCGTGTCGCAAATAAATATCGAGAACGCGTAATGTGAGCAAACAGAGTAATGTGAACTTGTAGCAGGTGTCGAGGTCGTGCCGAACGGAAAACACTGAAGAAGGAAAACGACGGCGACGGGGCTTCAGGTACACACGCACGCACCGTCGCTGTGTTAATTGTTTACAACCAACAATAACATGTCACTGAGTTGGCAAAGCGTGAATGAATCGGTGTGACGTCTTGTCCAAAATGAACGAAGCGAAAAGACTAAAATTAGAAACGACAACAAGACCAACGTTAACCCCGATTCTGGCAGACGATTTAAATAAAGATCCGCCGCTGGTCGACGTTTACGTGGGGACGATCAAAGATCCCAGAAACACGTCGAAGGTGGTGGTGCGGCTGAATTCAGTTGTGCCAATTCCCGATTTGATGCACTTGAAGAGGGTCCGCGGAAGGCAGATTTTGCTTTTCCCGAAAGGCGATATCGAGAGGGTCGATGCGCTTTCGGCCCTCAAAGGAAAAGGATTCGATGCAGATTTGTTGGAAGAGGTGGTTGAAGTAGTTGCAGTTGCACTAGTGCCACCGAAAGTGCGCAAACAATACGATGTTGTCCACAAGCTCTGGCCTTGCAATTTTCACACCAACTCCTACTTGGAGAGATTGAGCACCAATAGGCTTTTTTCGACGAGCGAGTTGGAGCAACACGGCAAATTTATGAAGATAGCAATCGATATCTGTAAAATAGCCGGTGTGAAATGCAGTGCAGTGGTGGTAGATCCAGCGATCAATTCGGTGGTGGGATTCGGGTTCGATCAGAGCGGAGATTATCCAACTAAACACTCGGTGATGGTTGCTGTAGACGAGGTGGCAAGGAGTCAGAAAGGTGCAGTCTGGGAGCCGCACAAAGACCACAGCAAGATCGAGACTTTTATCAGAAAGAAGTACGTCAGTTTGGAGTTTGGTTTTAGTACTTCAAACGAAGGTCCCTACTTGTGCACCGGTTATTCGGTCTACTGTACGTACGAACCGTGCATCACTTGTGCCATGGCTTTGGTACACAGCAGGGCCAAGAGAGTGTTCTACGGTGTGAAAAGCGACAAGGGTGCGTTAGGGAGTCTCTGTAAGATTCACGTCGTGGATAACCTCAACCATCACTACGAGGCCTTCGCCGGACTGTTGGAAGATGAGTGTCGTGCGTTGTAATGGCTCGCTATCGTGTAAAATAATCGCACCTTTTACGTAAGCTGATAATAGGTTGACGTATGTGTTGAATTTTGTCAACAAGAGCGGAGTGGATACACTACCCTTAATAAGTGTACGAGCCGTTCGATTAAAATGGCTGATTCCTTGACCTCTATAGTATAGATAGTCGTTAAACTTTTGTTATATGAGATAACGCCTGCTTTGATTAGCGATATTGACAGAAACGTTTTATTTCAATAGTTGTGTTATGAATGTGCGGCACTTATTGACGTCGCTATAAATACTGTGTTATTATGGACGTTTCGGTGAGTTTTATTTCAATTTTAATGAACTGATTGATAAACATCGCCATGACAAATATCACCACCGCATTTGCCAAAATTTCCTTCGAAATCGAACTGCGTTGCAACTCTCAAATGGCAGAACTTTTACACGGCACATACTGCCATTAAACGAAATAAGCGATTGTGTGACGACTTTGCAAGCGAATAGGTGTTAAATTATTTTAAATTATGTTATTAGTGTTACGTAAGAGGACGTTTTACCAGAATGACCGTTATTGTTCGTGTTTAACTTGTTCTTGGGCTTTTAGTATTCAAGAGTGTGTAGATATTTTTCTACAATAAAATTGTCGCTTTACATGTATCCCCGTTGCTTAATTTTTATTATGAAACACTTTATTTTTATTAAATGACATTGCAGAATCTGTTTAGAGTTGTAGCTTAAGATGGTATTATGAGAAATGCAGCACGCTTTTATTTAGCAACAGGATCTTAGGAGTAACTGATAAAATTGTCTCCAGTTCAAAGTTTAGATTTTTAAGTCGATAGAAATATACATACTAGAATAAAAATAGGAAAGTAGAATGGCGTCGTTGCTACAGTAGCAATTATGCAATTTGGCTAGTAGTAAAACATAAAGAAGTGTTTATTTAATGCGTGTTGTTGACATGTGTATTGTGAAGTTGCAGTCGAATAAAGTCCAGTTACAAATATTGTATTTGCTTATTGTGTTGGTAAAAGTCGTTGAGAAAAATAGTTTCAGTTGAATTATTTCATTTTAGTTTATTAATGGGGCTTCTTTCTTACGGTCACGTTAAAAATGTCAAGTGACATTACATTTGTTCGACACTGAAATTGAATAAGAGCTTCATTGGCATTGGCACGATCAATATGAACGGAAAATGTAATTTATAATGTTAAGAAGAGGAAGCACTAAAGCTTAATAATAAAAATCAATAAAATCCATTTCTCTTGTCTACCTAAATCAACTGTCTAATTAGAAATCATTGTGGAAAGTGGGTGTTGACAGTATTTCGAGGATCAGAAAGCATAATGATGTTTTTCATCATCTTGAAAATCCATAGATCACAATATCACGTTTAAGGTAGCGAAAAAAATTCAAAGTCAAGGTTAACAGACCTTATCTTTCTGAAGTAAGATGTAACATCATTTTGTGAATTAGCAGCTGCTAAAGCGTTCATAAAAATGTGTCATTATTGCTTTATTTGCAGTTTACTACATTTCTCGTAAAAACTACAAAACTAATTCTATATTAAATGTGAAACAGGTTTAATACAATTTACAACAAAAGTCTAATAGCTAGTTACAAATTGTTTTCATTGTATGAGGTATGTATTTGTATATATTTTTAATACCCACTTTACGAGGCCTTAATTGCTGCGATCTTTTTTTCACTCTTCATATTCTGACAAAAATAACACTACCTAATACCTAATCAAAAGAAAGTTAACACATAACTACATACTTAAGTTGGCAGCCAATGTTTTTTGTTCATTGTTTAGAAAGTGAAAGTATAAATTACGGCTGTACGGCTTAACTGAAGTTAACCAGTTAAAGCGGTTAACTTGATTAATTATCTGATGATTAAACCGCTCAAAAAATTAACCAGTCAATCTATTTGCCTAGTTAATTGGCTTAACCGGTTAAACGTTATAACCTGGTTAATTAGCTGATGGTTAGTTAAGCCCGTTATGGTCTAATAGTGAACTTAGTTAATTAAGTATTGGTCAATAAGAATAATTGTACATAAATGTACATACATATTATTTTCTGTTCAATTCATAATCAATTAATTAAATTAAGCAACCAAATAGGTTTCTTTGGTCGTTTTAGTTCCTTTTCTGATTTGGCTTTTTAACCGGTTTAACCATCAGCTAATTAACTAAGTTAACTGGTTAAACCACTTAAACCGTGCTGTAGCCCTAGTTTAAATCAAAGGGAAAACTGTAGTTTTACATAAGCCACTTTTGAAATGTAATTTTTCTAACTCGGAGACCACATTTACGTACATTGTTGTTTATGGTTTACATTAGTTGATGTGTGATTATGAGCTTTTTTGTTTATTTAATAAATTATTGAATACTAATGTTAGCTTGTTTTGGAAGGTTGTACCTGAAAATATTGTGTTTACCCACACGTACACAATAACTGATAATTGTAATGAAATATGATATTGGTTCTAATTTAAAAAAAGAATCGTTTCAATCGATCCGTTCTGCTTCCAACATTTATTTGCATGCGTCATTGACTTTCACAGATGATAATCTTTATTACAACTTTAGAAATTCAAAAATCGGACGAATCCTTACATAATCTTTTATAATTTAAGGCTTTGGTACCATTACAGGGAAAACGTACATTGGGGTTATAAAAAGATCCGTTTAATCTGTTGTCGACTTTTAAAACCGACATTTTGTGGCTATTACAATTGATACTCGAGATAATAATTGATAAAACTTGAAAAATAATTGCACTGGAATGATCATCTTAAGGTGTATATTTTTATTGGGCATAATTTTTTGAATTACTAAATTATAATTCTAACAGATCAAAACTCAACCAAACTGACAATGAACAAAGTAGGTACGTACATATATTCTTTTTGTTCTACAATAAGTACATGGATTAGTTTAGAAATACACGACTAACGTTGATGAAAACATTTTTAACTCCTCGCGAATCCAATTTTAGCAATTAAGCAGATACACATGTTCGCCTGTTTTTACTTAAGCCTGTACCGGGTATATTTCCACGTTATAGACGAGAATATAAATATAGAAAGAATATAAATGTACGTGGCGACAAAAATGTAACAAAGTGCATTTGCATGATGTCCCCAATTGCTTTAAATAGTTTTGTTTATTTACAAATTGCTTTATTTTATTAACAAAATGCTGTTGCTCCATTTGAAATTATCCGATTATGGAGTGACATCAAGTGAATCATATTCGACGTACCAAGAAGAAATTGAGCTGTTCACTTGTCAATTCGCAATGGAACTTTTCTTGATCTTGATCCATTAATTTTAATGAAATGAACAAATTCCGCCAACTGTAGCCATCATCTGACGCAGATGTTTGTCATGCGTATTTTTTTATTAATTTATGTCTTTTTAATATAAAATTATTGCGTAATAACTACATAATCGTAGAAATGTATTTTTTTACATGTGAATTGGCGTTTTTTAATTTGTAATGAGGATGTGCGTGCGTGCCTCGACTTTATCATATTTTTACCATCCGATGTCCTAGATTTTCACGAAAACAAAGGTGAATTTCGAACGTTACTTGTTCCTTTCCAAAATGACCATCCAAATTTTGTGCGAACACTAGACACCACCGGCCAGACTACAAAACTCGTAAAATATTTGGCAACGAAATTTATTTCGGAGTAAATTTAGAAAAACGTCACACATTACTATTTCTGAATGGAATTGTACCTACGTACGTCTTGCGTGGCGATGACGTCCTAATTTAACGTGGTTAAAACTTAAAAAAAAGCGAAAAGGCGTCATTGTAAATTTCAATTTCGCATAGTTTGCACTCTTTAGAAGTAAAAAGTTTGTACATATTTGAAAGTTGGGAAAAATAGGGAAAAAATGTTTTCATTTTTGTCGTACAAAATGAATCTATTTTTTTCTGAGTACAAAGTTTATTTCTGAAAATAAAAAAAAACTGAAATTGAAGAGAACGCGAGAGACAGACGGTGTTGTTGTGTCAGTCACATTTTTCTTTGTGCGTATTGGAAATATTGTATTTTGAGTTGGTAGATAAATATAAAAATATGTAAATATGTATTTGTTATGACTACATAAACTAATGTCAGGAATCGAAACGTGATTGTAAATTTGTACATAACATGAAAATGGAAAGCTTCTGTTTATCGGTGTACTTCCAGAACGTAGCTTTAAGTGTATTTGTGTGGCTTTGTTTTACTTTTATAGACTTGGTAAATTGATATTGTATCATTGTTGAATTGAATAAATATTGAATCGTTTTTTGTTTGTTGCAGAATCTGAATGCATTCAAGGTTTTATCGTAACCCTTCGATTGTTTTGTTGAAACCATCGTCAGCAGATCCGTTCAAGTTACCGAGAAGATTCGGTTTTTGGATACCGAAAAGGGAGAAGAAACGGGGTTTAATTTAAGTAATAATCGGAAATACTCGTCGTTAAAGGACAAACAAAAGAGACGCGCGAGGAGAGAGTTCGAGGGTACGCCACACAACCAACTCGATTAAGCCGGAGCCGAGAAGCAACAATTAATAAGAAAAAAATACTTTGCTATTTGCTGTGTAAATTGAGCCCAATTTAAGTAATTCAACAATTGATGGAACACAAGCCGTTGTTTAAACAAGGTCCCCGTCAGTTCTGAAACGACAGTCTTGTAAGGCGCTACCGCTGGATCGGGAACCTCTGTGAAAATTTCCACCAATAGTAAAGTGCGATTTGACTCGCTGGTGCATGAGAACCGGATGAATAACATCTTGAATGACGAACGATTACCGAGAGTGATAGCATTCGCCAAAACGGCTAAATACCAAAAACTAACCTGAGGAGTTGGTTGTGTGTTCGGTGGAGTGCGCCCTTGAGCAGAAGGGGTTGACTGTTAAATTAATCGTGTAATAAATGGATATTGAATCGTACCACTTGCAAAATAAAATGTTAACGATCGACAACAGCTTACTTCAAAATCACCGTCAGAGAGAAACCACCGGGATCAAGAAATTGTACAATTCGTTCTTTGTTATGTTCTAAAAAATCGTGAAAAATCGCTAATCCAGGACTAATTTCGTTAGAAAAGTAGGTAGATTTCCAGATTTTTGTATTTAACAAAAAAATAGTAGTAAACAGTTCGGGGGCTTTCGGGTCGCGAGAGTTGCTGTATTATGGATTACCAGTTGTACGATAATTCGAATATTTTGCTGAACAGCGACGGTAGCATGGATAATAACGACGAGTATTTCGATTGGAACCCTCTCAAAATCAACGAGGATCACGCTGAAAACGGTCAAGTTTCCAACGTGAGACAGACACGCAAACGGAAATTGCCCTCCATCGAGGCGAGCCCTTCGAAAATCAAACAGGCCCCCAGTTACAAAGCTGTCCAGGATCCACTCGCGATCGACGAGAAACACAACCAAAAAAAGGCCCCTGCGCAAAATGGTAGGTGTAATGCATCTGGCGAATGTCTGGTCTTTTAATTAATAATCGGCAATTAACAGGACTCGTCTTGCCTTTTCATTAACGTTTTAACTTGACTTTGACAATTAAAGAATGAAAAAGTTTTCTAGGAACACGAAACGTCGACTGAAATTTTTACGATATCCTTTTAAAAAAAATTCACCCATTTTAGTTTGAGATCGTTAGCGTATGGCGTAATTTTTATTCCTATGCCGCAGTGATTTATGGGAAATTTATATATTAAAAAGAGACAATATTTGGCTTGTATCCAAAGTTCAAATTGAAGTAGAGTGGACCATAAAACAGCAACATTTACTTTTCTTGCTTTTATTTGAGTTGTTGATTATAAATAACAAAATTATTGTGTTCCTGTCAGCAAGAATAGCCAGAAGTTGTTTTGTATTTTTATCTTCGCTCTACTTTCGTAGTTATAATTTGCCGTCCATAAAATCAAAATTGGTTAGTAGATGAAATTTTTACAGTTATTGAAGCAGTATTGTACAAAAAGTACCACCAAGTATTATTACAAAAAGTAATCTTCTGTAATCACTGATTTTTTATGAATAGGTTTTTAACGAAAGATGAAATTTTTCTGTTCTTTTAATTTCAAAATGAAAAAAGAGAACTTTGTAATTTCAAATTTCTTCCTATGTTGGTCCTTCGTTTCGGAGATAATTTGTATTATCACAGTGATATTTTTTGAAATACTGGTTCAGAGTGTGATAATTAGAAATTTGTTTAAGTGTCAAAATATTTACATAAGTTCTGAAATATTTCGAGGATAACTCGGACAGTTATCATTTTTGGACTTTTCTCAATGAACTGCATAAGGTTGGTAATTTGGAAATTGATTTCTTAATCACCAGAAATGCCATGTGATCGGAAAAAATCAAGTACAGCGATGTTGGTATGCTGTATTTGACAACCGTCGACTTTCTCTATTATAGGTTAGAAGACCTAAGTAACGGGTGTTCAAATGAAAAGTTCATCAAGTTGGCTATGACTTTTTGATGAAGGAAGATAGAGCGAAAAAGGAATGATGTCTTCTTTGACAGATGTCACTTTTGTTTCTGCGACTTTCGTCAAATTAAGAGGTTCTGTATTCAATGTTACCAAACATGTAGCCAGAGACATGCCCTGTTGCCCTGCTCTAATTATAACCCTTTTTGATAACCTGGCACTCACATTACATTAAAACAAATTTATTCAAACCTTAACCTGGTCGTAACCTATAAAAAAAAATTGCTTTTGTCACTGATCTTGTACGACGTACCTACTTCATGTTGTGAAAAATTCAAAGGCTACTTGATGAACTTTTCAACTGAACACTCGATATGATTCTTGACAACAGCAATATGTACCGAGCGATCATTTAAAAAATAAATCGAGTTGGCTTTGGAGCCTATGCTATAGCATGGGTTGCCATAGGTAACACGCCGACTCGATTTATTTTTTAATTGATCGCACCGTATTTAAATTAGTGCTGCCAACTGAACCGTGACTGTCATGGCTTACTCGATTTACTTTTTAAATCGGACGGGACGGTATAACGTTTCCAAAAACATCATTATAATCTGTACTGTCAATAGATATTAGTAAAAAAGATTGTTATCATTTATTTTATCGTTACGATATTTACACAATTTTAAACAATAGATGAAGTGTACCAGATTATTACATATTTTTATAGAAGAAACTGACATCGATTTAATCATCTGATGTTAGGTCATGTAATCAGTTGTACGTCTTCGCTTGCTATTGAAATATTTCTAGACCATAAAGATAAGATTTAACGAATGTGACTGAGGTAGACACGATGTTGGTTTCGTCGAGTTTCTTTTTCTTTTTTTATTAGGAAATAAAAGGTACAGTGAAAGCTTTTATTACGAATAGACTCATTCAGCGATGCTTATTATGTGACTGACACTCTGGTCAAGTGTACATTAAACAAATATTTAAAACAAATTAATCTTGTCATCTCTTCTCCGAAAAACCCAACAAACATCAATGTCGTAGATAATGTTTTCAAAATTCTCAGAAATATTGAATAATACATTGAGCTAAGTTGTTGAAAAAAACGTATCCAATAAATGAACCAAAAATTTGTTTCTCGATTAAAAATTACATGGTTAGCTTCATTTACAACTTTAATCAGTATTTCTTGGAATTTTCAAAATACTATGCATCGAGTTAGTTTAAAAATTATTCTAAATCATTAATTTCAAGTTTATAGCACTCAATGCAGAGTGAACGCTTATTTTCCTGAGTTACTTTAGAAAAACAAGAGTATTTTCACTGTGTAAATTATAATGAGGGTTATTAGGTTATTTATTTGTCCATTTGAAAACAGCACGGGGGCGGGAGTGGTATAAATATTGAGTACGTAAAACAAATCATGTACAGTTATTTATCGTAGAATAGTGTCAAAGCTTTCCATTTTTCCCACCCCAAAGAATGGCAGTTCATTATGAAAAGTTTTCATAAACACACAATCTTCGGAATGTTTTGAAAACAACTTGTTTGTGCACTGTTAAATTAATACAGCTTTAAGGCAGGTTCTGTGCTCCGAGGAATATCGTGGTAAAATGAGTAGGTGTATTTGTTTGCTGTAAAATAACGCATTTAATGTCGTCGGCTTCTTATTTTTGTTTTGCAGTGCTTGCATATCCTGTACTATTTGTCGATATAAAAAATAAAAAGTGAACACTGACGCTTCCTGTTGTGGTCGTCTTTATAGATCGAGACGCAACCAGAAGAAGTTAACTGTTTTAACAGTTTAATGATATGCGGTTTAAATGACTGTCAGGTAGTAATTTTTGCCAGCCGGTTTTCTGTAATTGGAAATGTTTAAGGCGAGTATTAAAATATTAATTCAATTCCGAGACTTAATGCCCTGTTTACGCTTCTTCTACAAACAAAAGTTATCGCTCCTTATCAGAGGGAACATGTGTTTATCTGAAATGTTTTTAATAATTGCCTTAAACTAGCCTCCGATTTTAAATCCGACTAGCTCTGGTATTCTAATATCGATAATTTATTAAAGTCACATTACAAATAAGTAAGTAAAACAAGCATTCAAGATTGTTGCCAACTTCAAAATATCTGGAACGGCTGAAATCCACGCATTCGCACGAGTCGTGATTCTTGCATGCTTCACTCAGTAGGTACTTTATCAAAGATAACTCTAGATATAATTTAAACGTTGTAGTAAGTTGTAACCGCAGAGGTGGACGATGCATTGATCGAATTGCCGAACTTGAATCTTAAAAGTCTTAAAATTTCCATTGAACCGGACAAGGTCGATCCCATTGATTAACTGTTTAACTATTTAATTGTGTGCTTTACCTCTTTTACCTGTACAAACAAGCAGCACGTATGATAGGTACATTAAATATTCAAACGACACGCTGAAATTGCCCGACAAGTGGAAAAATTGTTTAGTGACGTCAATTATTATTGTTAAGTCGACCTTTTCAATTATTAGGCAAGCTGCAGACATTTGTGTCGTCCAATTATGATCCATTCCAACACTCCGGATATGTTCCGTGCCGTAACCGGTGCGATTTAGAGCGTTTTTTGATAAAGATAGGAAAATAACAATAAAACCCGCAAATACCTACAATTCAATAACAATTATCAGATTTCGCTTCCATCGTTAAAAATTGAAGGTCAGTTTTGATAGGTGTATTAAACTCGACAGAGCGCACCTAGCGGACGCTGAATATCTAACGTACATAACAACAGCGCGGCGATAAGTTAAACTAAGAAAATATTTGCTTTCAGTTTAGCTTCTTTACTGTTTTACACATGTCTATTGTTCCCCTCGAAATTCGGAAATTCATCAGCTTCCAATTGAATTTATGAATCCTTCCAGGTGCTGTCAGGATGCCTACGTGGCAAGTCGAAGATATTACAGAACTGAATGGCGACATCGATAGTTCGCTCAGCCTCAGTTCGGACCTGGCAGGTAATTCGTACAACGTCAGGTAATGATAGCGAAGCCATCTGTCGGACGTTGGTGTAGAGTGTATGTTTTTGCAGTGATGCCATCCTTTCTATTTCTGGCTTGACCGTGTTCAAACAGGAAGCGCCGTCACCGACCAACAACGATGTCACCACTTTGCAGATCGTCAGGCAGAATCGACAAAGCCCCACCTCCACCCAACAGGTGGTCCACAATGGGACCATCGACGAAACCAGCAACCAGAACATGATCAATAACACCATCAATCAACTGTTGAACCAGTCGGCTTACACCAATTTACAGAACGCGATCGATGCGAATCTCGTTTCGTCCCCCAATTCTCAGGATAATTATAACGTCACTTCGACCAATTATAATTTTGCCGAAGACTGCCGGTTTCAATATGTTTTGGCCGCCGCAACAAGCATCGCCACTAAAGTTAACGAAGATACTTTGACATATCTCAATCAAGGGCAGAGTTACGAAATTAAGTTGAAGAAGTTGGGAGATTTGTCAATGTATAGGGGAAAGTCGTTGAAGGTGCCGCGCCGCTTAGATTCGCTGTTGATTGGTTTTGTATCGATTTTATGTGTTGCAGTCCGTTATCCGTATGTGTTTCCATGAAAGGAGATTGCAATACATGGAAAAAGAACAAATGGCGACCTGGCAACGCGCTCGTCCCGGAGATAGAATTTTGGAAGTTGATGTGCCTCTTTCTTATGGTGCTTTCGATATAGTTCAACCAGCAAATGCCTTGAATATTATCCATTTTAATTGGGACCCTACCAAGGAAGTGGGGGTGTACATCAAAGTAAGTTGAGGAGTATGGGCCAAAAAAAGTCAGATTATCCGAACAGCTAGTACGTTTCGTTACATCAGAGTTAACGATCGTAGAAGTAGCGTGACGGCTCACCCACAAAATCAGCAAAAAAAAATGCAATCACATAATACCAGCAAGGCTGATTTTTTTGGTGATTGACTCAATAATGTGTTATTTACAATTACATACAGTCACGGGCCAGACGTTTTTGTTCGTTCGTTCAGAGATATCAGACGGGTTTCAACTTCCTTAATAGTAAAGAGGAAGTTCCTTAACATTGACACAGAACATAATACACAACAAAGTCAAAATGCGGAGGCAAGACGCCGGTAATTATGTTGATAAGCACTGCACTATTACTTGATAGTAATATCCGTAATAGTGTATGTACTCCGGCAAAATTGCCGTGCCGCCGGGTGGAGGTGGGATAGTTTTAAGATTAAAATTGTTTTTTTTAATAATCTTTAAATTAGAACACCCATATTAATTAAATAGATACGATTTTCAGACGAAAATTACAAGTGAGACATTAACAAAAAAATCCAAATCCGTACTTATATCCACAGTGACAACTTAATAAAAAGTTATTTCCGTGGAAACTTCTTAAAATAATGAAACATCCATTCAGGTTTATAACGATCAATTTTGAACCCGTCTGTTACTTTTCCGGATGCATGTAAATGCATGGAAGTTGTAAATAGCGTATTGCCGAGTCACCACGAAAAATCAACCTTACCATTATAATGTGATTGTGATTTTTTTTGCCGACTTCAGTGATGGGCCACGTTGTGTTACGTTCTAACCCTGAGTTCACTAGCTGAAAGACCAGATGGAGACCATTACAAATACAATTTGTGCCGCATTGGACAAATAAGTACACACAAAAAAATAGCGAAATTGACACATCCGGAAGATAAATGATGACAAAATAAAAATATTACAATAAAATTACTAATTTTTATAACTAGTCAGTACTATTATTTAAGGGCTCTACACACCTAGCATTTTGTTTGCAGTACTTGTATGCGCATTCATGTTTCCAATACATATGATGATTACATACTACAGGATTTGATAAAACACATGTGTACTACTAACATTCTATTCATGCATGCTGTCAAGTGTGTGGCTAATATATGTTCTTGTATACATTATTTTGTATGGAAAGACAACTAGATTTTTTATTATTAAAATCTCGACCGCACACCCAAAGTTAAGCCACACCGCAAAAATATCAAACACGTTTGATAGACTTATACTTGTATGAACATCCATCACGGCCGACAAAAATTGGTCACTCACTGTGATTTTACTAAATTTTGTTTGAGCAAACCGTGTGCTGTCATACAAATTTTCATTCGTGTGTGGACAAGACTTGTATCTCATACGAATTTACGAAAACAAGTTTGACAAACATGCCAGAAAGTGTGTGTTTCTGATAAACTTGTATCACATACTTGCATGCGCAAGCAAATCCTGCAAACAAAACGCTAGGTGTATAGGGCCCTTAAGTGATGAGTTTTATGCAGTTACGAAAAATAGTCTATTCAGTTTGTTTTCTAGTTTAGAAGTACCCCAACTCACTACCTACAATGTAATGTGTGATTCTTGAGGTATTCCCATATTAAACACAGACAGAATATGTTACAACTAAAAATTACGTCAATGGCTTTATGATTACAGAGAAAATTACGGAATTTAGTTTCCAAATCTAATTTTGTGAATGAGATCCGAGTGTCGTTACATCAGAAAAGTGCATAAAAGAAAGTACAAAAAGTGGTGCATGGCAATTATATTATTATTTTACATTACAGTTTTTGACAGTTACAAATAATTTTGACAGATCTTCACAATATGACCATCGGTTAAACAAGTTGTTGTGCATTACACTGTTTTGCTACCGTGAGATCATTTAAATTTATAATTAAAAGAGGCTATGACTTTAAAATTATATTGGCAACACCGTTGACACCTTGATTTGAATTGTCAAAGTGATGCTTCAAAACGGCGAGTTAACAGTTGTATCCAAGCTGGGTGTTCGATACAACTGTTAACTCGCAGTTTCATATTTTGTATTGAATTTTGAAGCGTCACTTTGACAAACCAAATCAAGATGTTAATAGTGTTGCCAATCTCATTTTAAAGTCATAGCCTATTTAATTATAAATTAAAATGATCTCAGGGTATTTTATTGTAGTTGGCCATGATTTATAAATACGACTGTCAAAATGATCTGTCAGTCCCAAGGCAAAATCACATAATTTCATACTATAGCTATTCAGAAAACTCCCGTGCCATTTGCTGTCATTTGCAACTTTAAATGTAATTTTTTGTTTATTTCATAAGTTCAAACCACCCAATATTTTAAATTTTAAAAATCAAAATATCTTTCCATCGAAAATGTTTTCGGTTCTAAATACCGGGTAGAGAAAAGGAAAGGAAGTGCTTTATTAATGGGAACAATCCTCCTTTAATTATTATGTGAGGATCTGTCGAAAACACTTTTAAAATTGTAGTATTTTAAGGTTATATTTTGAAATTATTTATATTGGGAGACTACTCAAGGCACTTGTTTGTAGACATTAGACATAATCTAAAATTTTCGTACATACCTTGTTTCCACCACTTTAGTAACACCACATAAAATAACAACTTCGTACACAACACTTTTTCGCCTTCAACAACACATCCGCTTTCTACTGTTGCCTCTAATAAACTAAAGTTTTGTGTAACCTTAAAAAAAAGCCATTACAAAAAACGGAAATTCACGTAAAACCAACATCTTATTTTAAAAAACAATGCACAGACATAATAAGCCGGATCGAGTGGGAGTATGACTTGGCAACAGTGGCTGAGTGGCGCCCCCAACGATAGCCGAAATCGGGAATTATAAAGCAAAAAACAAGAACTCAGGTGCGCATACATGAAGTGCAGGAAGTAAAACTTTAGTAAATCATTTGTTAACTGCCTGTTGTCAATTTTGACATTTACCTACATTTTCACTCGAGATGACAGAATCTTGGTAACGACAAAATGATGTTTTTAGAGCTCGGCCTCTTCATCAAGGATGTATGACTCAAGCTAAGCTGTATATTTTTCAGAAGTTTTTTTCCTTAGCCGCCATAGTAACGGGTGTTTTTTTTAAATTTGGCGTTGCAGAGTCGATTGTGAACGCACGCACCACCGGATTACAACTCTGATCAGCCGTGTAAATCTAACCTCACTTTTTTAATGTTTTTAATTTGCAGTTTGAAAAATCAGTCTTTTTTAAGACAAATGGTTCATCAGCTGTTTAAATCACTTTTTGCGTTGTTTGTGTTTTTAATCTGCATTTGAAAAATTAGTGTTTCTAAGACGAGTGGTTTATTCACAATCGACTTTTCGATGCCAAATTTAAAAAGGTGTTTTCGTTATTTTATTCATAATTTTTTACGAAGAAAGTTATCAATTTTGTTTACCAAGTTAATTTGAACAGTTTGTTGTAAAGTTAATGTAGAAACATTCGATTCACAAAATAGACGGAAGTTCCAAATTAGAGTTAAAATTTCAATTTTTTAGCTCAAATCTGTTGTATAAGACATCCTCTAAACTAGAAAACCACTTGCAACGACTCTAACATTAAAGCATAAAACTACCAATATCTTATCTTCTAAATACCTATGTATACTACATATTATTATAAATTACTAAAACATATCTCTGAGGAAGCGGTTACACGTAGTAATGTATTGAAAATTGATATTTTATTCTCAGAAACACGCTATATGCTTATCATTAAAAATAATGATTGAAACTACCAGTGTATGTACTTACATGTGTTTTTATCGCAATTTGTGTCTATATCTATCATGATAATAATCGTAAACAATAACAGCACATTGAAAATATTGTGCAATATACATTAATTACTTATAAAAATAAAAAAAGATTTAATGAAGTGTCTTCTACGAACAAAATCACATTTGACTACTGAAGGTAGAACAATCGAAAAATATTTATTATCAAAACGTAACAGTTTGTCGTTTATTAAGCATTGTTTTAAAATAGTTGCCTCGTCATTTTCGATCTCTTTGTTCTTTATATTAATTCCTCGCGGGTGAATTTAATAAGGAAATATATTCCACCAAAAAAAAAACCTGATCAAAAACTTATCACCATTTTTTCCCTTGAAACAAAACAGTTGGATATCGCAAGTCAAGAAAGTACACTGTTGGTTCTTCCAAGAGTTGTTCGTCAGATTCCACTCTATTTTGAATAGTCTGCATAAATCGTGTTTTTCCAATTTTTGCAGGTCAACTGCATAAGTACAGAGTTTACTCCGAAAAAGCACGGAGGCGAAAAAGGTGTCCCGTTCCGAATCCAGGTGGAAACGTACCAAAACGGCGACAACATCGACCCATCTGTACGCCTTCATGCAGCAGCTTGTCAAATCAAAGTCTTCAAACTGAAAGGCGCCGATCGCAAACACAAACAGGACAGAGAAAAAATCATGAAACGTCCATTATCCGAACAAGAGAAATACCAACCCAGCTACGAGTGCACCGTACTGAACGACGTAAGTAAAAAATCAAAGCTCTTACCCAAGTGTCGCCACGTTCACCCGCACTCGAGAACTGTTCCCCTGAAAGTTATTGGATGGATTTTCAATGAAAAAGTTTGCTTTTCTTCATTGTTTGAACCAGATCCGACCGCTTCGAAAGCACACAACTTGATTACATCGTCATCCGATATTATTGGGGATTTTTTCACGAATTTCTCTCCTAACAAACGTTCCCGGCAAATAAACGAGAGATTTTACAGGAGGTACATATTCTGAAATAAACATTTTTTACAGATTCCTAATGAAGCCGTGTTGAACTCGCCGCCCATCGCCCCCATAGGTCCCGCTGAAAGGTAAATATAAACAATGTATACTAATGTTGTGCAGAATTTAAATTATAAAATGCACTGACAAGTTTCGTGTCCCTCATCACATATCGAACGATCAAAAGATCTCGTAAATAACGCAGATATTTTCTTATGCAAGCACAACATCTTGTGAATGTGATTGCATAGTTGATTACCTACCGGCACCACAACGAAAGCTTTTTGTGGGAGATAATTGTAGTTAAAAAAAACAAACATCAACGGTTGAATGCATAACGGAAATAAATTAACTACGCATTGGTTCGGTCACGTGTGGAATAATTTCCATTGACGTTTTAAAGCTGATAAAGAAACAAAAACAATTTAATGGCCAGGTAGCTCGGTTCTAACTGGATCGAACTCTCTTGATACGTAAATGAACCAGTTTAAATTCAACAATATTCTAGAAGCGCCACTCTATGAATGGCTTTCGATTTGGTGTTGCACAATAGCGTGTGACGTCTCCTAGGTCAAGCAAATTTAAACCGGAACATTAATACAAAATGCAATTCAAATAAACCCCGTTCCACGTCCAAGGTAAACCAATCAAGATTTTTTTTCTCGGTATTTAAAAGTTGACAGCAGCTGGGTTGCACTGTTGCTTCTGCCATAACGCAGTGCCACAAAAAAATGTTTTATTTGTCTGTCATGTGCCATCACTGATAAAGCCGTAACCCTTTGTAAAATTCCATAGAAAACACCAGTATTTATAGCAGATATTTACATAAGTATGTACTGTTTTATCGTGACAAGCAATTGGTTAATACTATTATTAAACATCAAAAAACACATACCGGTTCGTACCGGCTTGCATTGTGCCATCAGATTTAAATGCAAGGAAATGTTATCAGCGCAAGGGCAAGCGTTACACCACGTCTGTGTTATCTTTGGTCGAAAGAGTTGGTGGAGAATCTCACCGCACAAATTGGCGGTTCGTCTTTGTTTGGATAAATCGATGTCCGAATTGATGCGACGCCGATGGTTTAATTTATCGGCTGGAAATGCAGCAGAAATAACCAGTTTTTAAGAGGCGAGCTTTAGCTGTCGAAGTCTGGTTTCTGCACGATTAATTGATGAAAAATCGAACAGTCGCGACTGGGTTTAATTCGACTATTGACGCAAGATTGGCAGATTGTTATCAACTGCAACGAGGAATTTTATTTTTCTATTGTTTACCTTTGTTGTTTGTTTGTAATAGTTTTAATTCGCCTTTTTGTCGGTCGTAAATAAGACAATGTTGTCGACGACTGCGTCCCAAGATAATTTATTGCTTTTGGCCAATTTTCAAATTCAAAATAGAACTAAACCGAGCGATTTGCAATGGGGGCTTTCAATTCGACGTAAAAATGACGAACGTCGTCGGGTGTGAAATATTTATCATTTTCGAAAGAATGAAAAGAGTCGTGTTGACAACGACATATCATTTTAGAAGAGTAATTGATGATGTAAAACCATGTCACTATCAATTTAAATTTCCACACTTCTTTAATTGAGTGGTTGATGCGAATGAAGTTCACGAACTGTCTTCGACTTGCTATCTCGAATTCTTCCGCAAGGTCTTGTATTCGTGTACAGTACAAAAAGTTGCCGCTTTATTGAAATTTATGTGCAAGCAGCTGCCGGTCTGCTGTATTTTTTTCGAGAAATTTTTGATAGTTTCTGTTATTTTCTTTTAGTCTGTTTGGTCCCTTAATAGCAGTAATTACGACACGAAAAACGAATCGCTGCGGAGTTGTACAGTGTGCAAACATTTTGCTTGAATATTATCAACCTCGAATCGCCGTGACATAACATTGTCATCCAAATTTGTACGGACCTTGACTGGTTGTTTTCAAATTTCTAAATAAGTGGGTCAGTGCAAGTTCTGAAGGATGTGGTGTAGGTAGATTTCGCGAATGTTTCGTCCTCTGCGGTCTACGTACGCTGTTTTTCCACCAGGTGCTATATCGGGAACGCCGAAAGTACATAATGTCAATGTGTGCAGATACATGAAGCTCGTATTGCGCAATATTGAAATGTCCAAAAAATTATTTGAGATTGCATTTTTTTGTTGATACCGATATTTTTTATCATTTGATCTAAAATTCCATGAATTTTATTCTTACAAAAAGTAATATGAAATCATTTTACATATACAGTGTGGAAACTACTTATGGAATAAATTCACTAATTTAAAACTAATAACATTTGTCGAAAACGCTGAAACAGGTCAATTTTTATTTCTCATCCATTTTTGAGCTATGACGTCATTACCAATTTTTTTAAATGACAACCCCCACTTTTTTCTCGTTATTTTGTTATTTTCGGGAAAAAAGGAAAAAAACGTTGATTAAAAATAGAATGTAAACACAATTGATAAGGATGTAACAGCACTGAATGGACGACGCAACCGAAGAATTTCATGTAGCAAAATCAGGACAAACGATTCGTCACACTTGAAATTTTTTTATTAAAGTATTTGTATGATTTGATGCGAAACTAGAACCTTATTTAACGCATGCAAGAATAGAAATCTAATTTCAGATTGTGCTATACTCCACTGGGCAGCTTTTTACCTTTTATCTCGTTGCGTTTACATTTTTACTATCACCCTCGTGGAAGTTTCCCTGATAAATGTTGCCAAATATTAACAATTAAGTATTAAGACAAAATATATGTGGTAGGATTTAAACTATAACTGGAGAGATAAGAGACTTGCAATTCTACCGCGTAGATAATTGTTGTGTTTTGAGAAGGTTGATAAGAATTTCTCAAAGTCAATAAAACTGTATTACGTCAATATTAATTTAACGATTTTGATTTTACAATGTGTCATAATTATCGATTTATTTGTTGTTCATCATTTTTTAAATTAACTTAAACTATGCAAGTAGACCTATAGTCTGCTTTAATTAGCTTGTGTAAAGAATGATCAAATACAAAATATCCCACAATTGTGACTTGTTTAAATTGCAAAAGGTTAACACATTTGACATTAACATTGTTGTTTTTGATTGCCTATTCAGTAAAAAATGCAACGTGGAATCTTATCAACTTTCCAATCTGGCAAAAATATCGTGTTGTCAGGCTAGACCGCGAATGAGATTCAACGCAGAGTCTTATCTAACGTTTCTGTAGAGTCCGTAGTATTTTTCTATTGATCTTGTCTTGTTTTTGACAAAGATCATCCTAGTAAAACAACGCAGGAAATTTGTAAAGCGGAATAATTTGTGTGTAACAAAAAATGAACACTAATAGAAGTCATTACCACAACGCGATTTCGCTTAAATAAACGTGATGAAGATGATACTTTTCAATTGACCAATCTGAAGACACATTTTCGCAAAGTTTTTCGAAGACTTCCTTCCTGTAATGCACGGATTTCCGGAGTGGCAATCAAGATGTACTGTATATCTTTTTTCATGAAGGAAACAACTTAAGTAACTAAAGTGTTAATTAAGACAGTCGAATTAATAACAGTTACCTACCGCACTTAAGTCATCGCGAATGTAATATAAACACAAATCTACTTTCTTCTATCTATTATCTCCATTGTATGTAAGACGTAGGCGACTGTCACGCACTTCTAAAAAATCATAAAACAGTACATCATAAAAAGTTTCACTAGATTCCTTTGTTGTAATAAAACATGAAGTATCAGCAAAAATCGAAAGCAATTTCCGCTTAGGCGACAAAATAATTGTGTCACCGTTCTCACGATAGAACCTCTAAAAAATTCATATCTACAGTCACGTGACATCTGTCGTGCGATCAATATCAGTATTCTGCATCTTCACTCGTTCACTGTCAAATGCTGAAGTAGTCGGAATGTTGCCAAAGTTTTTTGAAATAGATAATATACAGGATAATATACGAAGAAGTTGGCACCGTATGGGGAAGCGTTTTATTCATCGATTTGGCTAAAGAAAGACCGATAAAAGTTACCACGACACGTCCGATGTACCTCGTTGATTTTTTTTTAATCCGCGTTTAATATAGGAAAAAAGTCAGTTTTAGACATTAGACAAGCAGGGATGGTTGGATGGTTCCCTTACTTACCAATGAATAAAATATTTTCCAATATGGTGCGAACTCTTTGGTAACAATTAAATTTTATAAACGGTATCAAAAACGAAACGTTAAATTCTGTCGCAAAAGATATGTAAAAAGCACGAGGTTCACAAAAATGTATGCAAAAAAAAAAGATATAATCGAGCCAAAAAATGTTGAACAGCAATTTCCCATATCAACATCAACGCGAACTCTTAATCAAACTGTCTGATTTTACAGATTTAAACGTTTGTCTTAACTTGTTAAATTTTGACATTGCAAATTATACGTCCAAAATGGCGTACCTAAAACTACCTTTAAAATCGCATACATATTATAATATAAAGGTGGTTTTTTTATTTGGGTTGAAGAGTCGATTGTGAATGAATCGTTCGTCGTAAAAACACTGATTTTTCAAACTGCACAAACAACACAAAAAGTGAGGTTAGATGTAAACAGCTGATCAGAGTTGTCCCGGTGATGCGGTGCGTTCATAAATCATAATCGACTCTTCAATGTCAACTTCGACGCTAAATTTAAAAAAAGCACCAGTTACGATCTATGAGTAGTTCTCGTTAAGAGATAAGGGCGTCTGTGGAAAACAAAATTTCTGAAAATATGTGGCATAGCTTCAATCTTACTAACAGCGATAACAGAGAGATTGGAAAAGTAAAATACAAATTTTGCAGAAGCTACAACAAACAAGCATCTAATCACCAGTTGCCTCGTTCCAATTTCGAAAATTGGAGTTTGTTGTGGAAATAATGGCTTATAAAATAAAATTCAGCTAAAAACTGCAAACAAATTTTGTTTTCCACTGCCGCCTCGTCTGTTTTTTGTTGATCGTATTATGTGGCGAGCCTTGAAAATTCTCCTGCAAAACATTTTGACATGGAAGAAAAAATTCAAGGTGCAAGAAATCCAGTTCGCAATTTGAACATGTCATAAAACTGCCTTAAAATTTCCCCCAGAGGAAGCGCGACCGTATTTTTGTGTCGTATTCGCGACATTTTGTGCGAAAATGGGTTAATAATAATTAGAAATTCGCACGTTACGTTCGACGTAGCGTGTCGGCAGGATCCGGACGCGAGCAGTCGGTTACGCTCCTGCGGCGGCGAAACGGTGGCGCTTAAAAATTCCTGCGACCTCCCTCGGCGACCAATGGAAAAGAGGGCGTAACTGGTAAGAAACGGATCCGAAGGTGGCCAATCGAACACGTTATCGGAGCGCATCGTGCGGTGGTGTACGTGCTCAAAACTTGGCTCCGCACCGAATTAAACCGCTCGTTCCTGGCTCAACCGGTTCCATCCGGTTACAAGCCATATCTAGCATCAAAGTCGCCTCAAACCAGACCTTTCCCGACGATTGCAGAACGCACATGTGCGCGAATACGCGACAAACCGACGAAGAAGCAGCAACCGTGGTGTGGTGCAAGAGGCATTATTCTGTGCGCGGTCGAGGGCCGAGTTATGATGATTTATCGGTAGTTGCGATCGACGGAATGCAACGTAGACCGGTGGCGAGTGCGTAGACCAGCGACGAGTCCTAGTTTTGGGGGTGAATTTGCAGTTCCGTTAAACTTATGGTTGATTTTGTGAGGCCGAGATCGCGTAGTTCCTCGATCGACAGACACAATCAGGAATGGTTGAAAAAAAAGCTGTGCCAGCGAGAAACCTGCCACTTGGTGTTGATGAAACAGCGCAAACTGTCCTCGAGCTGCTCATGCCCGTCCCGATGGTCCTGCAAGGGCTTCGCGTCAGATGACAGGAGTTTCCGCCTAGTGGTCAGGGCCGCGAAAAGAAAGGACTACGTGCTGAGGGGTCTCTGCTTCTGCCACGGGAGAAGCTCACTGGCACTGATCTGAAATCGAAAACGAAATGACGCTGTCGACGAACAGACTTTACCTCTTGGTACACACGATAACGATCACCGAGAGCGATTACGTCGTGCAGGCCCAGTTCTTGCACGCCTTCACGGGCGGCGTCGCGGGCGACGCGCGCCTGATCGCCAGGAGGATGCGATACAGGCCGAGGGTGAGGGGCAGCGCGCACAAGAGACACCTGCAGAGGTTGCGCTCGCCCGACCTCAGGGCCATCATGAAGAGGAAGTCGGCCAGAATCAAGCACCATCTCAGAACCATCCATCTGTAGGTTGAGACGATGCATTCCGTCTAAAAATAAATCTCGTTAATTCAATTGGCCCGTTCGCGGCCTTGATTGGTTATTGTAGCCGGCGCTGATCGTAGTAATTGGTGTCTTTTTGCAGTGGGGCCCACGGCCAGGCCGTCGGCAAGAAGGAGAACGCCGGAGAGGACAACGCGCCGCAGCTGAGGACGCAGTTGACCGCCGTCTGCACGCCTCCCCCCAACGTCAACAAGAAAATCGATGACCCCAATGTAAGGATAATTGTTTATTTTTGTGGCGCGGTAAACGTTTGAAATTTGGCCAAGTTGGAAACGCGCTGTGATTGTTGGGAAACTCGGTAAACAGGATTTTACAGTTAGTTAGACGATATTATTAGCACATGCCGTGCTGATAAGATAAATAATTGCGGTATTTCAGGAGCTAAATGGTTATTTTTAGAACGAGCTGTAACGACAATTGAATTTTTTCGTCGCTTTGACGCGTTTCAGCCTTAAATACACGATTTATGATAATTACAATTATAAATGTCGGCTAATGGAAAATAATGGAAAAGTCTTGTTAGCAGTGTTGAAGAAGGTGGCCACGTGAGCGCGACCCACGTATTGTTTACGTCAATGGCCATTACGAGCAGAAATCATGTGATTAATGCAAAAAATTACTAATGAAATAACAAACATTGCGATAAAAATAGACAGGTTCTTGAGCCGGTTCCGTATAGTTTATGGAATGATTTGTTAAATGTAAAATGGAAACGTTCTGAACGTTAACATCTACAAATGAAAGTGTTCTGAAACAAACCTTGAGAAAGGTTCATCCACACAATATTAACACCTCGGAATATGACAACAAACAAAATTGTGTTTATAAAAATAACACTGTATTGGAAATTAACTACATACATACATTTTTGTTCTGCTTTTATATCGAGCGTTCATTTAAATTTATCCCCAAAGTTGGCGTTGAAGAGTCGATTGTGAGCGCACTATACGGATCACGGATCAGCTGTTTGAATCTTAGGTTTTACACGACTGGTGCGTCCACAATCGACTCTTCAACGCCTACTACGAGGTGAAATTTTAAAAAACACCCGATCATACAACGTCCTGTCATCTTGCCAACGCTTTCTAGAACCACTGAGTAATTCCTAAACGTTAAGTAATCCCTGACAGTTTGGGCAAACAGCGGAAACGTTGAAACTGTAATCTGGATTCACGTTGGTAATTTTTTAATTTTTTTTTTTTCAATTCTATCCGGTTTTAATATTGACAAACAATAAGTGAGTTCACATGACCAGTATTTGTAATAAATATTTGCGATCCATGTGACACATCCGAAACATCAACATGTTAACGAAAAACTGAATAAATATTATCAATGAGTGATCAAAAAGGACTGTTTAAGTTGGTAATGCTGAATTTATTTTTGAAGTGAAACTTTTTATGGGAGGGGTTTGAAATTCTGATCGGCAACCTTTTTGTGTGACGAAAAGTGGTGGGGGTAAACACTGTAAGTTAATCTGTTTGACACGATACAAACATCCCTTAAAATTGTGTATATTTCTGTCTTTGTTACACTCACGGGATTTATCGATAATGTCCTCTCTTTTAATTTGGACGCTTAAAAATGAACAATGAGTTACGCATTTCGATATTGTTTAGTGTTATCGTTAGAATATACAATTTTGTTGTAAATATGCCTAAGTCAGGCGCAGAAAGATCAAGAGCGTGGCGTGAGAGAAAACGTACGAGTGAAGTGACTGTTCAGAATGTGAAAAGAAAACGTGCCAGTGAAGTGACAGTTCAGAAAGAACTAGCCTCCTCTTGCACCTATCAGTGATAATTTACAATATTTTGATTTCCCTGTAATACAAAAGTTTCACTTCTATCGTGCGTCTTTACGACACACTCTCTTTTTTTTAAATAGTAACTCAAGTAACTTTCGGTTGTTGACGGCTTGACACTGACACTCCTGACAGCCGCATCATTGACAAGTAACATTTGACATGTCTAATTAAATTAAACATGCTAGTTAAAGTGGAACCAGAAATATAGTGATTTTATGGACTCTGGTCGATAATTTCTTTTACAATTTTGGGATCACTTTTATTACCAACTTGAAGAGAGTTATAAATCTTCTATGACAGATGTTTTTGAGCCGTCTGAAAATGGACCATCGGAGACAAAGGAGGTAGAGCCCAGTCGCGCGACGAGTACCAGAAATTTATTGCCCTGCCATAACTGACCCTCTCAAGTTAATGTACTCCATCCCTCATAAAATCACTATATTTCTGGTTCCACTATAATCTTCTCGAAAGCCTAAAAAAGTGTTAATTTATATGTATTTAGAGCCAAATGGGGGGCACTTTGAGCATTTTCTTTATTAATTTTTATATCGCGCGTTCAAATGGAATCCTGGGCTGGGAAGGCGTTGAAAACCGTCAATTGTTGTGCTTTCTTATAGCGTGGATTAATTGGAGCATCTTGACAGCTAACCTAAAATTTAGAGCCAAAAAAAGTTTTATTTTTTTCTTTCTTAGCAATGCTTTAGATTAAAAATAGAATAACTTAACGATTCCTATTCTCGAAGCAAATATCTAAGAGCACCCTTTGCTGAAAATAAACATGTCCCGATTAAACATAAATAAATTTCATTCGTGTCAAACGGCGGGAAATTCAAACTTTACACTGTTCTAAACGGTTTACTTTTTTCAACGCCTACTCAGTCCAGGATTTCATTTGAACGCGCGATATAATTGTTGAGCATTTCACATTTAATTTCGTTGTACCGTTAATTTTTACTCTGATAACCTATCATTTTGTTGCTATTAATGTTACGTCAGATAAAACAAGACAAAACATATCCGGTTGCAGTGTTGTAAATAACCGAATAAAAAATGTTCATATGTTCAAACAGTCCTTCTTGATCACCCGTACATAAATATCATTAAACTTTTATTTATAAATCCTGTTGATTATTAATCTAGCAGACGTTGTTAGTCATTTCTTGTTTTGCTGGTAGAGTAACCAAGTTTTTTTATAGAATTGAAATATTTTTTCTTGCAGCTCTCCAAATAAACTTCACACACGGAGAGAGATTTTTTTAATAATTCTTTTACATAAATATTTGAAAGAAACGTACACGCAATGAATCAGATCCAGAACTTTTCGATTTTGTTTTTTGCTTTGCACTCGATCAGATTTTTACGTACGCCACACGAAAAAGGAAGTGGGTTGTTACTCCAAGTAAATTAAAAATAGAATAGATTTTATATTATGCAGGTTGATTTCCATTAAAAGAAGTTTTTGTCGACTCGTTTATTCTGCATTTACATTTTTTAATCATCGCACACAATGAGAGTTAAAATTATTTCACATTTTCCGTGACGACATAAGACCGAATTTCCCTAACAAGCACAGCACAAATAAAATTGTTGACACCTGCGTGTTTAACTTTTATCACATCGCCTAATCTGACGATGTGAACTTATTCTTGGCACAAGAATCGTGTAACAAAAACAAAACAAAATTACAGGACCAGATAACTGATCAGCTGTCATCCCATGCCACCCCCGAGCAAACTAGCGCCTGGTTGGTGAGAAACCGTTTCGACAGATACCTCGAAACTTTCTCAAGTTTCTCAGGAGCGGACATGCTCCGCATGTCCAGAGAGGACCTCATTCAGATTTGCGGACAAGCCGACGGAATTCGACTATACAATGCTGTACATTTGAAGTAAGTTCTTTAAATTGTTGTTCCCGGAGATGTAACGCGACTGGGAGCGCCTTTGAATAACACGAAACGAATTAATACGCTTCCTTCGTAAGTTAAGATCAGAAAAGTTAAGCATCAATTAAATTTATGGCAACAGCCGCATCAATTAACTCACAATCGCGCCATATCTTTGGGAATACAACGTACAAGTAATTGACGACCGAGATACTATCGAAAGGAATGCGTTAGGGTCAAAGTTCATGTTTCTATTATCATCTTAATCGATTTGGTTTTTGCTTGTTTTGCAGGACTATCGCACCAAAACTGAAAATTTACGTGTGCCGACAAAACACTCCAATCTTCAACGCGATATTTTTGTCGGCACACAGTAACATGGAGCTGTTGCAGAAACTGTCGGCTCTGATGGGCATTTCTCAGGATCAGGTACACGATATTTATATGGAAGGGCCTCACTCGATTCACGTGCAATTAAATAACGATCTTATTCGTCACATCAAGGAAGAAACCATGTTCTCTGTTGAAGTTTTACAAGAAAACGGAAGTTACATTTTCCTTTTAAAACGTACTGTTAAGTAACAGAAGTGACTGAAACGAAGAAGTGTTGTGCGAATCGTTGTGGTTATGATTATTACTCAGTGTCTTATTTGTATGCCTTAACACTAATCTAGGTGATATTGCATGATAATATTTAGTATCTCAGGTTTTAAAAGTGTGCTATGATATTAATTAATTTTAGCGATATATTTTTAGCGTATTTGTGATTGTTATTGCGTTAAAATTAAATACCTACATTGTTGTTTATTTTAATAATAGGTTTATCGATGTTGCTTGTTGTTTATATTTTAAGCCATTGTATATGTATGTGCTGCTATTATCATCCAATGCCATTGTTTTGAGTTCATCCTCATTTTAAAAACATAAATACAAATTAGGATAAGTCATAACAATATTTTTGAGGTACAAATTATATAATTTTTAACACTATCTGAATTCTTATTGTGGCGTGTAAACTAGAAAAGATATTGATATATTATAAGTAAATTACGATGTTATAAGGATCATAATGTGCCTTGATATATTCTGCAACAGAGTGTAATCAGAGTGCCATAAAATAAAAATTATATTCAGCTTTAATCTTGTGTCGTTAAAAAATGTCTTTATTGATATAAAAAATGCATATACAGCTATTATTGATTTCTAAGTAACGTAGGTTGATTACAGTGTTCTACTAGATCTGGGCCTGTGACTGGTTACGTTAGTTCTTGTAACATAACCCTTTCGGTAGGTGGGTGCGAACCTCTCTTGAGTAGGCAGTGATTTGGGAGATCTGCTGGTACCGGTCTTCGATTCTTTTTCCAAATCGATGGGACCAGAAATACTAGTCCCGTTGGCCACCATCTTCTCACTCTTCTTCGTTTCCTCAGTAAAGTTAGTAGGCAGTGGAATTTTCACGAACAAAATGTCGTCCTCTTTGTTTGATTCGTTGGTTATTTGATACTGAACGTTCTTGAGATCATTCGATTTGATAATGTCGATCAAATTCTGAATCGCTGCGAATTTGGGGTTGGGGTCGCGGCCTTGACTGGCCTTTATCAATCTCGAGTCGGAGTCGGTGCTGTTCGGGGGCATTTCCTTGTGTAAGTAGGACAGAGGCCAGTGTCGGGGTTGTCCGAATCCTCCGGGTTTGGGAGGGTCCAGGAATTGGGACTCGAACTGCATCTCATATTCGTCCAAGCTGGGTTGTGGGGGCGGTCGTGTTGGTGGTGCAGGGGGACGATCGGGGCGTACGCCTGGTCTGTACGGGGGCGGCCTGTGACCGTGATCGGGGAGATAGTTGCCGCCGCTGGGGACCCAATGGTGGGGCGGTCCCGGGGGTGGACGATCAAATCGGTCAATCAGGTTGTGGACGTAAGGGTAGTATCTGTCGCTGCATTTGCGCCACTGCGTGCGCGAGGGGCCCACGTAACACCTAGAATGATACAAAATTAATCATCAAGAAGGGGAGTGATAACAATGATAAAGTATAATAATTCTGCTGCTTGGGTTTTAAACTGAAGCTTGATAAGGGAGAAATTATAAACAAATGTAATAAACGAAATAATATGTCAAATATATCAACTGATTGATATCTGTTTTTCGACAGCCAAAAAAGATAAATAATAGTAAAATAATAGTATTTCTAGATGCTACGACTTTTTTTTCTCAGAAGTACTTGTGGGTACAATAACTGGATTGCTTAAAAACTCATCAGACTTTTAAGCCACAGAAGATAAAACGTGTGTCTTTACTTGATAGAAACTGTCACTTGAGTCTTATTTCCAACTGAAAATATGTAATTTTCAAAAAAAACTATTTTATTATACAGTTCACTTTTCCACAAAAAAGAACAAAAAAAATGTCATTAAAGTTACCCATAAAAAACAAAAGACACTAGAAGACTTTAATTGACAACAATAAACAATGTTTAAACAAGGGCTGCCAACTACATCATGATAGTCATGGCTTACTCGATTAATTTTTTCTTTAGGCCATAAAAAATTATCAATTCCATTTTGTGTTAATCAACTGTCAGGTTTCTAATAACAGGTATTTACATAAAAATTAGATGGATGAAACACCCCGGGCATAACCCGGAGAAATTATAATTCATGGCGAAACCCGGAAAAATGTGTCAAAAGCCGGAGACATTGGGTCAACATCCAGAGCTTTCAGATCAGGATCAGGCGACCAGGAGATTTCTTGGTTTAATCCGGAGAGGTGAGCCGAGACCAGTATTGATTTAGGTACACATTCATTGTACGTAGGTAAATTGTACTGTAGAGGGCGCCACTAGTAACTTCTCCCAACTATTTAGCGATCGTTGTGGTAATAAAAGGTTTCAATGAAATATTATCGGTATCGCTTCTCGGCCTTATGGCTAAGATCAAAGTGTAGTATCTGTTCTTATCAGCTTAATATCTGATACGCCCCGCATGCGGGGCCAGTATATTAAACTGATTTTTGGAAATTGACGGAGGTTAGGGGCTTGCTCCACCTCCGTCGCGGGTTGGCCCGGTATTGCAGTACCGCCGGGATCGGCCCACCTAACATAATTCAAAGATAATGTACCTACTATAGTCCATTCATTTTAAATCTGGGGTTTAGTAATAAAACTTGCCTGCTTTGACACTTGTCCGAAACTCAGTGAATCTAAAACTGTGTTCAATACCGAGTGTCAACTACCAAACCTGACCATAGGAATTTAACATGAAAAATAGTTTTTGCGTGATTTCAGGTACCTACTTCATTAAGAAATTGATTAAATTTAACATTTGTTAAATGGTCAAGTTATTAGAAACATTTTTATTCACATTTATCAAAATGTCGAAATATGTTTGTGTTTAAATTTACTACTAAAATCGCCCAATAATTTGATTATTAAAAATACCATCCCAAACATTAAATTTCTGAGGGCATTGCGTTCTTGTAGTTAAATGTATCCGCGGATTTTCTTGAGACAAATATCGAGTGTTCTGGGTGGCTCATTATTTAACATACATTTGCATTCGTCGGTAAAACATCTGTTTTTAGATACTATAAATATGTTCTGCTTACCTTATCTATACGACGGGTGCAGGTAATAATAAGACATCCCAAGCCTAGACAGAAAGTACATAATAATGGGGTTTTCCCGAATTTTAAAAATACAGGACCGGCCGGCCCTAAGCCACTAAACAATTACAGTCTTAGTTGTACCGTTCAAGAAATAACTTGTGTTGTGTAAAGTGAATTCAGTGCGTTAATTTTACTCAATATACTCGTATAATATTTGTTGCCAATACTGGTGAATCATCTAATGAATTTGATTCAGATGACGATTAATTTTCTATTTGTTTATGTAAGTATTTTATTATTTTATTTATTAATTTACTTTAAAGTAAGTATACATGTAATGGATACTTTATTAATTACTCTTATTTCTTTATTTAGTAATCTTATTTCTCAAATACAAAATTTCCCAATACAAAATCAACAATCTCTTAACATTTTTTTGGTCACTGATCGCAAAATGTGTTTTAATTTTTTTTTATTTGCGAATACTTTAAGGTCTCTTTCTTTTGCTCGTCGATAAGATAGTGAAAGTACGACGTGGTACCAATTTTATGTGAACAGAGGGATTACTACTTTACAGTACCCACACAATGAAAACTTGCCGCTTTCGTAATTTACGGCGTTTTGAGTTTACAACTTTACCCAAGATTTAAAATGAATGGACTATAGTTCAATAATACAATTTCTTTATAACATTCTGTTATTAGGATTTATCAGTACTCAATGCTTGATTGATATGACACCTATAACAGACTAGGCCGTTATTCAAAATTATAGGCCGTTAATCAAAATTATCAGACCGAGGCCGTTATTTTTGCTGCCGTTACGGCACAAATGACAACTAAATTTAATTTTTGAAGTAAAGAGAAATGTCAGTCTTACAAATAAATCATCGTTAAATGTTAAGTATTATTGGTATAAAGAAAACTATAAAACAAAACAACATACGGCCGATATGGATATAACAGACTCGGTTGATTATAAAATCTCGGCTCCGCCTCGATTTTACAATATCTCAACCTCATCTGTTATACCGAGTGACTATAAATGATTGAAAATTATTTTGTTATGTTGGTAACACATTTGAAATCTTTAGTTGGCGACATCGTTGGCATGACACACTTAATTTTTAAAATTGAAACAAACGTCAAAAAAATCTAAATCGACAATGTACTTCGTGACTTAACCTAACCTAAATAGAAATGATTGACAGATGATGCACGAGAAGACTTGCACTACCAACTGCATCAGTGTTGCCAATCCACTATTTTCCTTCAATCATTTATAGTCACTCGGTATAACCCATATCGGCCTAACCGTTATATACTATTAGGGCCAGTTTATAGAAAGAGAATTAAATATTTAATTGGAATTAAATTTTAATGCGCGATTAACCCATGAATCCGAAACTTCCATTGGCTCAATCTGATCACGTGTTCAGTTAATTTCGCATTTGATTACGATTAGCTTATTTTGTAAACTGTAAACTGGCCCTTAGGGGTCAGTTTATAGAAAGAGAATTAAATATTTAATTCGAATTAAATTTTAATGCGCGATTAACTCATGAATCCGAGAGTTCGATTGGTTCAATCTGATCACGTGTTCAGTTAATCTCGCATTTGATTATGATTGACTTAATTTCGCTTCTGTAAACTGGCCCTTATTTAATTTTCCATTAATTAATTCTGTTCTGTGATTTCTGTGGCTATGGCCCTGGCTACTTACTTGGCTAGAAGTTTAAAATTGAAGCTAAAACGGCCAGTGTCAAAATTGTCACATTGTTAAAATAACAATAGATGGCTAAAAAAACCAAAGTAACGAAACGAAGCATTTTATACACCACACACCTACAGTTAAATTTAACTGGCGTCGGTGAAACCGGCCCTTAATTTTAGTTACAAAACCTGTCAACCCACCAGTGCTCTAGAGCTAAATTCGTTTTCTTTTCGTATAATTGATATTAATTTTTACCTCCAGTCGGCAATGTTACTACAAACGTATAAAAGACAAAGTAGGAAACTACCCTCTCGGTAAAAAGGTTACACTGCGACCTTGTCATATTTAACTATAATTCGTAAACAGACAGAAACAAATATGCAGTTAATATTATTATACACCTGCCAATCGGTCTGCAGAAGGGCTTTTTTAGTCAAAAGGCCGTAAAATTTAGAATACTGATATTTCTGCTAATTTAAAATTGTTTGATAAGGTTTATAGTAAATTGAGATGGTGTTGGTGTACTATCATTGGGTAAATAATGGCAAGTGAAAGTAGAAAGTGTATTGATTAATGAAATTTTATTGAAAAGTGGCAGGTTTTATTGAAGGAATCTATCATTATTAATCCCTTTAAAGCAAGTGCCAGAAAAAATTTACAACCTTAAAATTAATCAAAACTGCTAGGCTTATTATAACTGTCCAAATTTTGCATATTTTTTTTACTGCAAAGTGAAAAAAAAATTGTACAAAAAACACAGCAAAACAAAGCATACTACTAGATTTTTGTTATCGATATATTTATTGGGTCGGCTGTGCTATTGCCATCTGTGCCTTCACCCCCAACCTCAAGGGACTTTCTTTTGAAGGATTATAAATTCTAAATTAATTAAGTCGTGTAAAAAAGCTGTAATACGACCTCTAGCTTCTACATCTATCGAAGCTAACAGCAGTTAAGTATACAGGGTGTAACAGAAATAAGTGCATTAATTTTAACTGGTAATAGAACTCATCTAAAGGAACAACTTTTCTCTCTGCCATTTTCGCGAAAAACGTTGCGTAATGGCTTAAAAAAGTAGGAAAGATTTTCCTAAAATCGTTAATATCTCCAAAACCAAAACTAAGGGCCAGTTTCATAATAAACTTAAAGTTAACTTTATCTTAACGTGACTTTCATGGATTGTTGCAACAATATGTTTCTATGGTAAATGGTGAACTTTAATGTTAAAGTAACTTTAGGGTTATTATGAAATTGGGGGTTAGCTACCTAAAAACGTGAAAGAACCAGATTCTTACGAAGTGGATTTTTTGCTATACGGGTAGATTTGTTTGAATTTCGATTTCGGCGTTAAAACACGTTTTCTGGATGAAAATGGACGTTTTTTTCATATTAGCGCTGATCTGAATTAGCCATTGCAGTATTTAGTGGCGTAGGGCTATTTTAGTGAAAAATCTCTCTATTTTTTTTTTGGAATTAAACATCGTTTTTCGGCAAAATGGCAGATAAAAAAGTTGTTCCTTTTGACGAGTTCTATTACCAGTTAAAATTAATGCACCTATTTCTGTTACACCTGTATATGTATAATTTGAAAAACTTAAAAATGAAATGGATGTCTAAACTCTGAACTATCTCTTTGGTTACCCAGAACGGCACAAAAGGGTTCTAGCATGCTGTAAAGAGGTTGGTTATAAATGTTTTCATATCGAGCCAAGTAGTTATTTTCTTTTTTAATAATACCTATACAAAACTAAACTCTTTTTCTAAAATCAAACACAGAACTCCGATAGATCTAACTTTGTAACTGAAAATCAGTAAAAGAGTCGCAAACATTATACTGCCCAAGTTATACACTCAATATTCACTTTGCTACGCTTTACATTAAAATTCAAATTTAAATTAATTTATGTTAATATCAGTCTGTGCCCAATTCAAACGGAAATGTAATTTATCAATTAATAAACATCCAGGTTAATGACTAACCAAATTATATTCAGATGAAGATCAAATAAATCGATTTCAATCTAGAATAATAATTGGGGTTAAATCTAAACCACGTTGTATTATAATTGCAATTAATCGGATTTGTGCATTCTTATCATATTTCTCGTAAACTGCAACTTTAATAAGCAGTGACAGATTTTGACAGATGCAAAGGCATGCTGTATGATACAAAGTAAAACGGCGCGTAAAAATAAATCTGTTCAAATAAACAATTGTCAATAATGTCAATCCACCAATGTGCGCATAATGTAGCGTTACTTATGTAGGAATGTACAGTTGGCTTCAAAAAAAACGGGAAATGAAATTTGACCTAATGTGAATTGGAAATTTAATTTGTCAATTTGTGTCTGTTTGACAGTAGTATTTGTATTTGTATAACAGACATTTCTGACACATAAGTGTAGTTTTTTAACCTAAGTTCTAAAAGACCGTTTCAAACTATAAAAATTTGATAAAATCTGACAGAACTTTTTCTGACAGTTCCCGTTTTTTTTTTAAGCCAACCGTAGGACTACCAATGGTATACTGAACAATTTAAAACAGTTAAAATGGCGCATTTAGTATTTTTCACTGCATTACGTTTTGGATTTTGAAAACATAAAATATATCGGTGAATCCAAATGGCCTTTTTTGAGTTGTCCCACTAATGCATTCCACCAACAATTATTATTTAATGCTCTAATATACCAAGTACAAACCATTGATACCGGACAGCGTTTTGTTCGGGGTACTCTGCCCACTCATTGGTCGGTCAATGAGCTCCGTTCGTGCCGCGTTTGATCTCAACTTTCAGATAATTACGTGACGCCGGCCGAAATACGTCCACTTTCGTTCACGCTTTAAACGTGTTCGTTTCATTCACTCCTCTCCTCTCCCTCTACAAAAAAGACTGCGGTTCCCTAAAAGCGAGCTGGGCAAAAAAGACAATGCTCTTCTTCGAGCCAACGTGCAATGAGAGGTGGGACCCAACCGCCTCTTTCCAGAGTCACGCAAGAGGCATCGGTCCACAAATTGACACCAGCCCCGAAGATGGCTTCGATATTTCGACCGCTCCAGAGGGCCGGTGGTAACACCATCATTTTTACAACAACAAATTATGGTCGATACCGTTCTTTATCTATGGTCGATACCTTAGTCGGAAATGTTCAAACGTCAAATATCACTGCGTCATAATGCCAAAATTAAATTCAAAGTGAAAATGCGTGTGTTTTCATTATCTTCTTCAACGTTCGTTGAGTTTTTTGTTGTTTTTGTTTCATAAACTTTTTTTTGGACACTCTTGAGTCGCAACAGATTCTCAAGCCCCTGGTGTGCATTTGATAGTGGTGAAACTTACAAACAAGGTGTGTGTTACGAATTACAACAATAATTGCAAACAATAAGTAAATTACATTCTTTGTTGTAATGTTGTTTACTTATACACATTTTCTAGTGTTCACAAGAGATTTGGAAGATCATTCTAATGCAGGTTAGTTTATTCCAATTCTTTACGTTTTCAACTTTCGCCATTGTCAAATTTTAAAATCATAATTCTGCCGCGATGGCGCCACTAGCGCCTGCCATATTTGTTCGCATAACTATTCCTAAATTTAAACGTACCATTGATACGGGAAGCCTTCCGAGGATCCACACTGGTGGTCAGGTCTGCAACAGTAATCCCAAGAATTCGCGTCGCCCCCTTCCAATTCGCAAGACCAAAAACCAGCTTGTCGGTTCTCGCGGCACAAACTACCTCTGCGACAAGGCCATCCGCTAACACTGTACACCCGCCAAGTTCCAATAGCAAAATCTGCAATATTTCCCGTTACAGTGAACTAATTAATCAACACAAAACGCATCAAAATACCGTCGTAATGCTGACGATCTTCCTTATAGCCGACATTGTTGTGGACTGGCTCGTTTGCAACTGCCCTGCACTCGGGATTGTAATTGTCCCAAGCGAAAAGCCAAGCGTCAGGATCAGGGACGTAGTCCACATTAGGAAGCAAATCTCTTTGTAAAATATCAGACATCTTACAATTGGGTCCCCGTTTGGGATCGGTGCTAAAATTTAACACAGTTTTACATAAACTCGACCAAACAGTTAGACACAAGTTACCAATAACTGAAAGACATACACTGGAAAATTGTTTTCTCTCTAAACTTCGAACACTTTGCTTTGCATTCTTCTTCTGTTGCCACTTGAAGCTCTTTTCTTGTTGCTTGTGGCAAAAGCGTGGCGGGAGAGCCAAAACCAACATAGCAAACTACAAAGTAAAAGTAAAATTAAAGTAAAGGAATTGATCACTCTTACGTTGATCTATCCTTGCTCCGGGATTCTTCGACGGTCTTCCTCTTATTCCAAAGTGGTGAGGTTCGCATCCGTGCCCGAAACTACCTCGCTCGTAAATTTCGAATCCCGGTTCGGGGACAAAGTGTACTTTGGGGTCCATTTCGTAATAGGGCCAGTCTGTCAGTAGACAGTTGTCAACAGGTCCCCCAATAATTTGAGAGCCATATCTGAACAAATAAGAGAGAATTGGAGAAGTTTTAGTACAGATTTACATTTGATGTGGTACCTGTAGCTGAAGGCTCTGCACGTAAAATGGCGAGATCTTAGACACTCTAGCTGACATTCCACGATAGAGGGTACCGACAAAGAGTCACGCACTACTTTGTGGTCCAGTCTTTGGGCACTACGTACCCGCCAAAAACATTCTGAAACGATATTCGGTGAATTTATTTTTGATTGTTCTTACAAAATAATGTTAATTTAAAGTTAAAAAAATACCGGACATATGATATACCTACCAGTCAAATATCACATTAATTCAAAATTTTTTTAGGATTTCATAAATGAATACTACATTTTTTTTTCCAGTAGTTATAAAACTTTTAAGATTTGTTGAAATTTAATTCAACTTAAGATGCTTCTAAGGTATGAATAGATCTGGATAATTTCTCGGTTGATTACTTTTGATTACAAAAAAAAACTTGAGTATTTTTCACCTTTATTTTTTAATCACATTCCATGTGGTATTTAAAATAATATAGACACCCTACCGCTATTTTCCTTCCTGGGAATGACCGGTTGGGCACATTTCTTCATATTATTCATAGTGTAAATATCGAAATCTCTGTCCGGTTCCAAATCTGTATAAAAGTCCAACTCTTTGTAATTTCGATTGCTCAGATAACAATTGTCACTTGGAGCATTTGATGAAATCGTGTATCTGTAGAATTGCTAACGATTATTAAACCCAATGGTACAAATGTTTGCTTTACCTGAAGGCATAAGACGAGCAAAGAAATTCCTTCTCCTTGAAACACAAAAGTTCACATTCGTAAATGTTTGGAACTGCGTAAAACTTCTTAACTATCCTCTTATGCAGTCTGAAACCAGCAGCACTCCTCAAAGAGCACTCTAAAAACAACGTTAGTGCCCTAAACTCACTTGAAACTCTTCATTTGACAACTCACCGTCTTTCAAGAAGTCGTAGCGATACGGGTACCTCGGCTCGGCTGGTAATATCGAATTGCCGTAAAAATCATCCGGATTAGGTTTACCGGGAAGCGGCAAATAACTTCCGGTATTTGGCGGCGGTCTGTGTGGACGTTCCGGCAAATAACCTCCGGTATTTGGAGGTGGTCCGTGTGGACGTTCCGGCAAATAACCTCCGGTATTTGGCGGCGGTCCGTTTGGACGTTCCGGCAAATAACTTCCGGTATTTGGGGGTGGTCGTTGTGGACGTTCCGGCAAATAATTTCCGGTACCGTGTGGACGTTCCGGCAAATAACTTCCTCCTCCGCCAGAGAATGGAGGTTTGAAGTCTGGTCCCGGCAAATAACCTCCACTCCCGCCAGTCGGCGGTTTATTCGGCAAATAACCGTCTCCCCCCGAGCCAATCGGTGGTTTGTAAGGCAACTCCGGTAAGTAACTTCCAGTGTTGGGAGGTGGTTTGTACTCCGGCAGGTAACTGCCACCGCCTAATGGTTTCTTAGGAGGGGGCAGCTCTCCGTAATTATGAAACTTCTCTTCATATTTATTTAGACCCCAAAAATCGAAGCTCTGACTGTGTCCGTAACCGTTGTATTGCAAGTTTAGACCGCCGTTGCCGTAACTCCCACCGTACTGCCCCCAATCTTTAGAGCCCCCAATTTGTGGGGGCAGGTAGTAGTTTTTCCTGTCAAACTCGTGGGGGTTGTAACTGGTACCGTAGGAACCTCCGTATGAGCCCCACGTCGGTTTATGGAATCCCCAGTAGTCTTTATCTCTTTCTCTATCTGTGTGGTAATTAACGTAGTATCTGTCTTCGTCGTAGGGCGGTCTTCTGATAGGGGGTAAATATGGCTCGTATGGTTTGTAGTCGTATGGTGGGGGGCCGTGATCATAGTGCTCGTAATGATAGTTATGTGAGTGGTCGGAATGATGTGAATGATGGTATGCAAAGTCTGCAAAAAATAAAACAAATTTCTCTCGTGAATTTTTTAATCAAACAAACGAATACATTGCACTTTTAAACAAAACGGAGACACAATACGTCCCATATAATGTTGTTACTTGCAGAATAATATTTACCTCCTCGCCTGTTACCACCGGGTGGTGGTGGTCTGTAACTGTCGTAGTCGTCGTAGCCGAAGTCCGGCCGCGGCCTCCTGTTGCCGTAGCTGTTTCTGTCGTCGTACCAGCGGTTGTCGTAGTACGGTCTCTGGTCGTTCCGTCTGTTGTAGCCGTCGTAGCCGTAACCGCCGTAGCCCTGCCTTTTGCAGTTAGCACTGGCCGCATTGCGGTCCCGTTCGTAGTAGTCGTAGTCGGGGTCGGGATAGAGGTCCCGTCCTATGTCCAAATGGGTCAGGGGTATCTCTAAAAGTTCGCATTCGCCCTTACCACGGCCGCTCGGGTCCAACCTGGAATGACGTGCGGCTTCGTAATTAACTAAATTATACACAAGGATGCACAATAGTGACATCACATTAATGCGCTCTAACGAGTTTCCGCTATTTGAGTGCACAAAAGCGCAATGCTGATGTAATTCGATACGGATAATAGTGATGGTCTTGGTGATTGTGTGGCCTTGCAAGGGCACAAATCATTTTTTAGGTCATTGTTGCGTTTGGATAAATATGGGGATTTACAGCAGATGATCGATCGTGTAAATTTTGTCAACTTTCTAAACAGAAATTTGTAAATTGTAAATTTGCGAATTGTCGAATTTAAAATTCGACGTTAGGATTTGTTAATAAGTGGTTTGGCTTCCGTATTCATAGAGAATGTTCAACAACGTTGCATATGTTCTATATTTTGTTAAGAAACAGTGTTAATTTAGTAAATTCGTCAGAGTTACATAAATGCAGACGGAATTTTTTGAAAACCGCACTAAGATTATTATTTAATAAACAAATTAAGGAATTCGTATTTTAGGTTTTAGGTAGTGTCTATGGTTGATTTCATGTCAAAATTTGAATGAAGTGTCATTCAGCGTGCCTCCTTGATTTCATTACGGTATACGGCTGTGGTATACGGTGATTTCTGATTTGTTTGTTTACTTTGAATTACATAAAAGTTTTGAGTTATTCTTGAGATTTTGAATTATTTTTGATAAATGTCCACATCATGAGTCGTATTCTCGAAATCGAGGGTAACAGAGAATGCACAACCATTACGCGTTTCTTTGTTTCCTGTATCAAGAACCTAACCTAAAACCCAATCGCGACAATCGCAGATCAAATAAACGAGGATGTAGTAAAACTGTTGTCGTTGTGAGTATACACCGTTCACGTTGGATTGAGCGTTGCTAAATTCCCATTATGTTGATTCCATACATGTCAGTATTTTAAGACATAATCATATGACCAAAAAATAAAATTATTTGACCTTGAAATACCCAATCCATTCTGAATTTACTTTAGGTACCGTCGCGAGCAATAAATTTTGGTCATCAATCATCATTTCAAAAATTTCACTGTCTGATTATGTCCACGTCAACAAAGTGTCAAAAAATTGAGAAACAATGACAATTAATGTTATACAACATGATGATAGGTTATGATATTTACAACTGTTTTACAATGGAACATTTTCGACTGACCTTGACGACCAAAATTTATTGCTCGCGACTGTACACTAATGTCAACAAGAAATTACTCCCTAGGATTTAGGAATATTCGTTACTAGGTTGCCATAAATTTGGTTAGGTTGGAGACTATGTGGTTTCTGGTGACAAATAAAAGATATTGTAACCATTTCAAAAATGTAAGGCAGCTAATTCCTTATAACAGTTGCAAATGGCTAATTTCTCGCTAACTGATACATGTTTTTCTATTTCACAATCAGGTTTGGTTTCTGGCTGTATATTTAGTTGGATTTGCGCAAAGAATCTCTCAATTATGTATTGATAGTAACCAACCTTAGGCATTCAAAATTACTTTTGAAAATTCTAGTTACATACAACATGAAAAACGTAATTTCCCTAATAGTTCGAATCCTAGGAAGTAATTTCTTGTTGACATTACTGTATTCTTTATTTTTAAGTGGTGTTGGTCCTTAACAACTGAGGTAATAATTTATCCCAATTAATTAACAACTATCAAAATTGTTATTGAAATGAATGACCCTATACAAAAATCTTTGCCTCAAAGCGTTCCCGTTCACATTTTGAACAACCACCAACATCGCAATTTGCATCGAAAATAAATATGGCAACGCTGTTGAATTTTGATTAGGGGAAAAATGAAAAGTTGGATTAATTTTGCCACACACTAATATTGTTATTTAGAAAAAAAATATATTTTCGTGGCATTACATTCAGTCTAAGTTTTTCGAAAAGAGATCCGTCAATTTGGCAAAACTGAACTATCGCTTCGGTAGTGCCAACTTGAATCGTCTGCAGTTATTATTCAGGAGTACAGGACTATAGAGATATTATTATTCTTTAACCAACATAAATCAATAAGCGATGGATCTTTGATATCTAAACTGGATATAAATAAATGGAATTTTATAAATATTTATTTGTTTAGGGTAATTGTAACAAACAGTGGCAATATTTTTTAAATTGGAAGGTCATTTTTCACTATAAGTAGAGTTGCCATTATCCTTTACAATACAACTTTTTTTTCAGAACAAATTCATTGATCTAACCTTAATTATTATTTAAAAATAATTTATAACAACCTAATATTACTGTAATGAAAAATCTGTGTAAGCTAAATTCACAAAAATGGGTTTCACTGAGAATTTGTCAATACAACAAACCGATACAGGTCAAAATTTCCCTTTGAGTGGTTCTGCATGCGAAATACACATTTATCCTGGCAGATATATCAGAAAATAGCGTTAATTAGGTTCAAGGTAGGTTTAGTTTCACCATATTTTGGTCTATTTAAATTTAATAAAAATCCAACAGCAAGCGATAGACACAAATATTTTTCGCAAACGTGTCACTCTTCAGCCACTGGTAAACTAGAAAATTATTGTAGCCTGAAGGCCGAAATTCTTATATTTTCATGGACTATAGATATTCTAATGGTTTTTTTTTACACACAAGGTTATAGAGATGATGCTAATCATCTTCTGCACTGGGTTTGTCATTTTTTTGATAATTAACGGGCCGTATTGTCTTTAGTCGGCGCGTTGGTGTAATTGTTGCTTAATTTTCATATAAATCACACCTGGAGTGTCGCAGTAGGTAAGACATTATTGTCATGGGAACTAACAAGTCGCTGTCGTGTACAACAGTTATAGCGTTACAATCACGATAAGTTTCGATAAGGATTTCGATATTTACCTGTAGTTGAATCCTTCGCAGACGAAACGTTTTTCGTCGGCGCATTCGCGCTGGCAATCTTCGACTCTTTCGCAGAACAACGCTCTCTTTACCAGAGCTCTAGTTACACGTTTTCCCGCCAGAACTCTCCTGAAGCAGGCTGAAAGAAAAATTTATGGTGTGCCATAAAATTATGTAACCTTAAAAGGTCGTAAAAGAAAAATCGCAGATGGGTAAATTTTGAAATTTCAGTTTACCTTCAGAGGATAACTAATTTGAAACAGACAATGGAATCGTTAAGAAATAAAATAGAAATTGATGATTATCTCGTTTTGAAATGGAAAATTGCATTGTGACTATTATTATGATTATTATAAAGTTGTGAGCTGGCTTTTTGTGTTTTGGGTAAAATCCCGACATAATTAATTTGAGGTCGCACGTCGCTGCTGAACTGTTTCCACAAAAAGAGAATTTACATAGTGTTAAGGTTAGAAATTGGATGAACTAGTTGTATGCTAATGCGAATTCGTAGTACATGAGTTTTGCAATTTTTTAAGCGAAATTTTCTGCACCGCTTTTTTAACGTACACACAATTTAGATGTGACTGATATGACACACACATCCTTTGATTATTATTCAAATTTATGCAAATTGCCTCCAAGAAGCCTTAGTCATTCTTCAATAAAAACTATGTTAACAATTTGTGCTGCCAAGATTTTTTCAGTTTTATCATGGAAGAATAATTACCACTTGTTTCCTCTGCTCTGAGTTCTAACAGAGAACAAGAAAGGTACACAATGACATTCAATCACATTTTGATTGGGCTGTTTTAACTTAATGTTTTACCATTGTACCGTTAATTATATCTAACTGATCTAGCTAATTTATAAATTAATTAACGTGTCAATTTCGAATAGTGACGAGCATATTCTTGAACATCTTTTTTATATTTCTTATAAATTAAAATTTTACTATGTATTATGCTTGGTATTTCATTTACTGCTAATTTTTAACTGTCAATATATCTCAAGACAAAACAGGAATAAATAAAATTTAGCTCTCAAATTACATCAAACTACTTTAAAAAAAACTTGAAATCAATATAAGCACCGTTCAGTTCATCGTATAACAAAAAATGTGCACCTTTCATCTTAATTGAATCCGAAATAATAAATGTAAATTAGAATAAAAACCGTAATAAATAAGTAATGAAGGACTGGAAAAAGTATTAACCTGAATATTTCTGCCTTGACACTGAGTTCCGTTTTTTATTTTCATTATTTTGTTTTTGGATACATTTTTTACAATTTGTTGCAAATTTTTAAACAGAATTACTGGTGAATGTATTGAAAATATTTATTTGGTCCACTATACGAAGTTTCTGAGAAGCATTAAATTTGTTTCTAATCCCTAGTTGTAAATCTTTGTTTTTTAATTTATAGTTCCTCGTTAATTTTACACAATACATTTTTTTTTATTTGTTTATCTTTCTACTTAACATACTCTACATTATGCATGAAGTTATTTATTTATTTATTTATTTATTTGTTTTCATCACCGGTTAAGTGGCAGAGTGGTTCTGTTGTGTGTAAATTTTAATTTTAAATTTCAATTAAGACGTTTTGAATCTACCACATACTCGTAGTTGACAGCACCGCCACGGTTCAAGTGTTGGTACAATGCATTTTAGGTAATAAAAACCGTTAAGAGCAATAAAAGCAAGTCCAAAATATTTATTGATCAAATGTTCACATCAGAGTAAAGCATTCCATTAAGCTCGTAATAATAATGTTTCTTTTCAAATGTTAATAAAATATGCCATACTGCTGGATTGATAATGCTAAAATGTCCCTTCATTGCCATGGCATCTGAGGAGCTGACGAGCGGCAGATAAAGTAAACTAACTAAATCATTTGAAATTCCTAATTCAAATTTTAACAAATTCGTTTCTGAATCTGACATATTGAAAGTGAATAAATACGATTTAATTAAAAAACTTGTAGGTACATAATTACAAAATATACTTACAAAATCTATCCAAATTAAAACGTATTTACAGACGAATAATTATAAAATTACCATTGTTTAAACTAGTCATAGCATAGTCATAGCAACGCTTTGCAAGACGAGCTACATTAATAATTTATTAGTCTACCTAGCTTCTACCTTAAAATAATTCCTGATTTCTTAACATTTCCTAAATAATTTGTTATGAATGTTTGAAGAAAAAATAGTATACGTTATTCGGAGCAAAAATGGTTCTATGTGCTTTGGCTGCTTTGTCTGCCTCACTTGGTTCGGCCAAACAACCAGCTTCGGTATATAAAACTTCATTTTTGCTCCTAATAACATAATATATTGTACTATTAAATTTTGCTCTTGAATCTAATTCTACTACAATACTATTTTTACTATTTATTAAACTTTTTATTCATAAAATGAATATAGGCTTTTTCTGCTGCATGCTGCATCTACTTTTTTTCGTAAATAAATTATAAAGGTTACTCATTTTTGTTTTTTTTTATCACCTGTGGTCCTGCTTATTTTATATCTAAATGTTTTTAATTAAGTGAAATATGTACAGTCGTTGACCAAAATAAAATAGGACAAAGTAAATTTCGATTGTGTAATTCGATATTTTTGCGAAATCCATGTCTTAGGAAACAAAAGTGTCAAAAATAAAAAAACAATTCTGATAAGTGTCATCATTCGACAATATTTCAAAAACTCACAATCATTGAATTGAACAAAGTGACAGTGACGAGATGACAAGTGAATAAACACAACCTAACTTTTTGTAAATCAATCGTCAAGTCAAATCACGTTGTAATCTGAGACACATACGCCTCAGTTACACTACACAAATCTTTGAATTGTGAAACTGTCTAAGGTAACACTTTGTCCTATTTTATTTTGGTCAACGACTGTACTTCAGTGTTGTTTGACTTAAAATATAATTCATGTGTCACGTTATTATCCCTTTTCAATGATTTTAATTGGCTGAAATAGAGTAGTAAGAGGATATCACAGCGTTAAGGTTATGTATTTTGGTTCGTTTGTAATGATAACGACATTGCCAAATTTGTTAACTAAAAATGTTTATCTACAATCGTCTAAAAAGTAGGCACTTTTTGCATTGGAAATCGTTGTCAAAGTTGCCGTTTAATGAACTGACTGAACTGTGCAACAAAATTTTTATTGCACGTTTTTATTGCACATAACTGTCAGAATAAAATAAAACAATTTGTTGGAAATGTCACAATTTAAAAATTCTCAAATAAAATAGATAGTGGATAACATGTGGTAAGAGATACGTGTAAAAAGTTCCTTTATTGCACTCACATCCTTTAAAACACTCGCTCGTACCTTGCTGTTATTTTAAACTCGTTCTTGCAATAAAGGATAACTTTTTCCACTTATATCTTAAATAACTATTCTTCAAATTCTAAACTGAAGAAACACGAACCTATCGTTTAGGAAATATCGCTGATATAGAAAAACAAAACCACTGGCATCTGTTTATGAATTTAAATCTTCCTCATGTGTTCATTCATTACATTCTCTCATAATAATCGATGATATGACTCATGAAACCGGAGCAGCTCATTTAATTCGTCCTACAGACTCGTTGAATCTGTAGTTCAGTTTCACTTGTAGATATTATCGATGATAATAATCATACCATTATTGTTATACAGGGTTATTATTGATGTTTTTAACATCTAGTTGGCGTAGCGGCGCACCTAAATAAAGCACACAGGCACCTACGATGTTGATGTTAGAAACATTTATAATAACCCTGTATTATAGCAGGAAATATTTTTTTGGGTAAAGTATTTATCTGAGCAAAATCAAAAGCCCTTATCGTCTCATGTTGATTATGAAAGTAAGATACGGAATATCTCAAAAAAAAAATGGCAAAACATTTTACCAAGTAGAAAAAAAAAATAATTTTCAGGAATAATTCAACAGTGAAAGACTTGATACAATTTTTGTCTTAGCTTTATTTCAATCATAAAATATTTGCCATTAAGTATTTCAATCTAAGCAAGTGCAGTATACCTCTATATCAATATCAATAATGCAATCAAAGAAATTCCTTTTTTAAGAGGATTTCCCTTTCCATTCAACGTGGAAACGTTGCAAGCATTCGGAGCACTTTTTCAGATTCCGCAATATTATCGGAAATTTTTGTATTGTAAAACAAAAATATTATGTACCTCGTGCATTAACTAATACTCGTAGACTTTTAATAGTACATATATTGGTAAGGGAAATTAATTTAAATTTTTGAAACTTTTATCTTTCAGGATTCATCCCCACTTTGCATTGATACACATTCGTTCGTTGCATAAACAAATAACAAAATCATGCTTGTGGATGGAAATCCACCATTAGAAATAACAGTAAGCATTTAACAGGAGGTTTTGAATGAGGAATTTTAAAAGTTTGAATGAGATTATTATTAATAATTATTCATTTCTTGTGCAAATTTCGTTAGTAGTAGAACCATCAAATGTTGCGCTGAGTCATAATTAACATGTGGTTCTGTTTATAATATGTATTTTGTAATTTATTTTTGTATTAGTGTTTTTTAAACCCCAATAAAGTTGATTATCATGCTGTAATCAGTTGAGAACTTTTCCACATGCAGATTAATTTGTTAAATATAATAGAAAAAGTTACCTTTAGCATCTTCCACAATAATAATAGTGCTGCCAACGGAAGAAGAAATGTAAAGTACAATAAAGAATATCACAGACTGATTGAACACTTTCATTTTATAGCTCGAACGCGTCAAAAGCACAACAAATATCACGATGCCGATAGGACTGCCATTACGTAAGGTTTAGGTACTATTATTTAACACTGTTTAATTAACATAACTTCAAGATTTACGACTAAGACAATTAAGAATGTAATTTTAATTTGACCATGTCTCAATAGAACCTTCTTGTTCCCAAGGTGCGATATACATACGAAATTAACATACAAAACAGAAATTGTGAAATTTTTTTCTTTCTTCTCAATAAATTACAACAAGAGAACCACCGGTCGGTCGGTCGGTCTTAATACAGTAAACAAACCGAAAACTGCAAATAAGAAATCTCCAACAGCAACAAGCACCAACAACTGGGAATTTGTGGTAGGATCTCTACGAATATATGCATTCCACCCAAGGATACGTTTTGCGATTTGTGAATGACGGTTTTTTGTTCTGCTGCCCCCCTTTTACGGAGTGGGAGAGGAGCTGCATCGCTGTCTTCTGTGGGAATCCGGAAACCGGAGTTTTTAGGCGCCCACCCATCGGTTTTATGGACCATTGGCTTTTTTTACTCTCGCCTATTGTCCGTTGTTGTTGATGCTACGATACGGAACTATATTTTAACACCACAATCGAAAGTATTGTTGCTTTGTTGAATAATTGCGTGCTCGGTGACGTCGAAATCGATGCAAGAGGCGCAGAGCTCGCAGGACTATCGCACTTGCATCCAGCACGCTTTAATTTCCTTCCTTTAATTATTCCCGATGGTAAAACAGATGTAATTCTCGGCAATATGTAAATTTTTGATTAACTGTAAAGATTGAATAATAACGAGAACGCATGATTCATGGCAGAAATTAAAGTTGATAATTTATGTAATAGAAGACCACGATAATGGGTTTACATAAGGAATTCCATCATTTTAAAATTATAATTTAACAATGGTGATGTAAATAATTGCAATAATTTTGCGCGGTGAGCTTAGTGGAAATTGGATGCCTATCCTTGTTAGCGTCGCTCTTATAAAACGGATTTTTTAAATTGTATTTCATAATGTTGAAAGATTTTGCGTGTAGGTACAGACGACAAATCCTTGAAATTTACTCGAAATAATTAAACGCAAAAAAAAAGATTTACTAACGAATGCAGAGCTTCTGGAATTGTGAGTTAGGTTACAAAATTTCATATTCTAACAAGATACGCAATACGATAAATATGTAGTTCTCTCATTACTAAATGCGTATCATTTATCAAAAATACACAGAATCAGTTAGGGATGTTTTGATGTTTCGTTTAAATTACTTTACAACCATTTTAAATTTTCTTTGTTAACACGAAGAGAATAATTGGACACGTTTTTATCAAGAAATCGTTTTGAAACTGATAATCGTTTTGTTTTTAATGTGTACCTATATCCTGTTGAACATTTTGATTATTTATGCTTCATTATTTGCTATTAGTCTTTTTATATTTTATTATATTCATTACACAGTCATAGTACAATGGCGATGGTATTATTTAACAGGTCATAAAAGAAAGGAAATACGGCATGATACACCATGAAAAGTTATTTTTTAATCATCATTAATTAAACAACGATAAACTATATAAAGTATCTTGATGGCTTCACCTACGTCTTACGTACATACAGAGTGAGTCAGAAAACTTTAAAATATATTTTACATAGAACAATTGCGTATAAGGCTTAATTAGACAGTTACTTTCAAACACACTAACAAACTCCTAACATTTATTTAATTGCATGTAAAAAGTCAAAATATTGTGTTGATGTTTGTTTATTAGTATTGTAAACAATTTAGAAAATATAACTTCAGAAATTAAGACCTTAATTATTAAAATATGTTGAAAATTATTGAAGCTTTTTGAACTTGTTCAAATCGTCAATTTTCACAGTTGCAAAGAAGTGGGCCAAGAGAGTTGTTTTGTTATTCCATGATGACTAACTTCCTAGAAAAAAATTATTTCCTCATCGAAGGGTTCTTTTTAGAACATAACCATTTTTACATTGTATGTTCAGCGAAATAAAAAACTCAGTGTATATGAATGTATGTATGTATGTATCTATCTATGTATGTATGAGGTGTTCATTTAAATTTCTGGTCGAAGTTGGCGTTGAAGAGTGGATTGTGAACGCACCACTCGTGTAAAAACGTAAGATTTAAACAGCTGATCCGTAATCCGTAGTGCGTTCACAATCGACTCTTCAACGCCAACTTTGACCGGAAATTTAATTGAACACCCGATACATATCTCTTATCCGCTTTTAACTCAAAAATTACCAAACAAACCATTAACCATTCACCACCCTGGGAAAGGACTGAGTAATAAGGAAAAAAATGAATTTTTGTAGTTGCTTAGCAACAACGTGTGTACAAACAAGTAGGGTTCATCGATCTAAATTTGTGACACTGACAGTTTACTGCAATTAAGTAGATATATTTACATGTTTTTATTGGTTATAGTTGCGTTTTATATGAATTTATATTATCTGATTTCGTGTTCACACATTATGTTCCCATTTGACGTTTTACGTATTTGACACACTTTGATGGCGTTCTAACCTCGGTTAAATTTTCTAACAAAGAAATTGGTCAGAAGATTCAAAGCAATATTTTTAAAATCAAACTAAAATGAAGACCAAGATCAAAATTAAATCCATCGGGACCAGTCGGGTCAGCAGCTAGTTATAACATACGTATTAAAATAATTACTTAAGAGTTTTATTCATAAATAATTCAAAGCAAAGCAACAATGGTACATTTTAATATAATTAATTTAAAACAAATTCTGCACATACTCGTATTTCTCGGCTCTAATTAATTTTTTTCATCAAGTCTTGATGGCAGCGTTGTTTTATGTTTCATTTCAATTTTAGACTGTACAAACCATGTAAGAAATAATCAATACTGAAATCATAATTATGTACATACTCCACAAAGGTATCGTCTTAATAGCACCACTTTCAAGCTCGAAAGCAAAACACTAATACGAACGGCTATGCAACATAACCGCAAAAAAAAAAACAAATATTATAACCGATTCGTATGATTCAATCTACGAAAGGAGTTTTGTTTTTGTTTTTGGTGAGTGGTGTGATCAAAATAAACAATATGACCAAGTTTTATATTTTTTTCTATTTTGCGGATAGAATTAGTATATTAAAAAACAAGTTTCATAAGATCAGTCTTGAAGCGCGAATTCAAGTTTAAAAAACGAGTGGCGTAGTCACGAGTTATTTTAAAGAATGAGTGATTCAAGGTCTTATGAAACGAGTTTTAAACAAAAATGTTTCCTTTAGTTTATTTAGGGATTTTTGTGGCGGTTGGTAATGTCTTAATTTTAAAAGTAAAAATTTTATCTATAGTCTATTTTTTCCAGGTAGGCGGTTCCGCGCGCCGGTTGCAACGAAATGCGACCTACTTATTGGTTACTCTATTCCACTAACTCTTTTTTCATCCAAATTCTGTCACAAAACATGAATATGGAAGATAATCATGATAATCTTGCATATACGCCCCTTGAAATATGTGAACTTGCTAAAAATACGGTCAAATTTTTCCACTGGACTCTTCCTGTTCTTGATACATTTTTTAATTTAAACTGACATCATGGTAAGATAATTCCGCATCAAGCCAAGCCAACGTAAAAATTTTAACTGTTTAAAGCTCGAACGAGTATAGCGAGTGAGTAGCTTTAATAGTTGAGATTATTAATCGCCCATTAACAAAAGAGTTGATTACAACATTTTTTCGTTGACCGCAAACTTTTTTTTTTTGGTGACAAATTTTGAAATTAAAGCCAAATCAAAACCAATTTCATCTTTTTCCATGAAGATGAGACCTTATAAATACCTTCATTCTTTTTTTGTCCTCAGCGTAGGCCATTTTTAAATTTTTCAACACTTTCTATTCACTTTTCCACAAAGAGTGTCAGAAGACGTCAACTCCATTCACATTCAATTTCACGTAAAAATCACGGTTGCTACGGAAACCTAGTTACCTTTGAAAAATATGACATGCGAATTATAACCAAAAATGTCGGTTTTTGAAAAAGTTAATTTATGGAGCTATAAAATATAGAAAACCCTGCTGCACTACCTGCTGCAGTGTTGGTAAGTGCAAACAATGCATGTTCAAAATTTCATCAAAACGTCAAAATCGCAAAAATCGTTGATTAATGAAAAATAGTGTATTAATGAAGTCCATTAATACACTATAATTTAGACAAAAGAATTCATTAATATTGAAATTAACAAGCGGTCAACGGAAAAATTAATTTTTTTCACAGCTGGCTAAAATTATGCCACATAAATGTCACCAACCACCGCAAAATTCCCTACACCTAAAATTGTTATTTTTTTATTTATAAAATGGTATAAAGCGGCAAAATAGAAAAAACAGTATAAAAGACTCGTTGCAGAAGGTCCTTCATGCACTCATTTGTTCCTCAAGTGGCCGCCACGCGGCTCGTTTCGGAATTTCGAATTCGTGCTTGAATAGATAGATATACCTTCTGCAACTTGTATTTTAATATACTATTATTTTTGCGAAGGACCTAAATGGTTGCGTTTATCACTTATTTAAAAAGAAAAAATACAGGGTGATTCTGAAATAAGTTTGGAAAAAAAATGTGGAGTATCCTTGACACAAAATAATTCTGCGTAAATGACTTTTGGAGGTGAAATCAAAAGGATGGAAATTACCCTTTATCCTTGTATTTCCAACGCCTATGAATAGGGAAAATTTGTCCGAATTTGTTCACTTCATTAGCAACCATTGTTACATCAACTCCATAATAAAGTCGTAGGTGCAAGCACACTGCTTTGTAAATGTTTCTATGGAAATGATCGAGAGGAGTCAGCTTGCGTTTGTGACTGACGGGCACCTTTGGTTATTATTGTTGCTAAACTACCAAGATAATCAGGTAATCACCTTTAACTCAGCAGCGTACTAGCAATTTTGACCAAATTTTCAATCATTTGTATGTCGAAAACGAAAAAACTTTTCTAAGAAAAATTTTTTGTCAATGACTTCTTCTCATCATCCCCAATTACCGGTTTTTTTTCCAAACTTATTTCAGAATCACCCTGTATATGCAATTATTTTTTTTTTTATTTTTTTTTTTGTTATTAAATTAATTAATTATCAAATATCTATAAATATTAAAACTGTATTAAAATATTAAATCCGACACGATAAAGACCTGATAATTTAATTTTTGTATTCTTTTACATTCACAATTAATTGCCTATTACCATTCGTAACAAAAACTAATTTACTGCAGTGTCAAATAAAAGGTCGAACTGATGAAATAATTAAATTTACTTGGCCGCTTAGGCGAGATAACATTACTGATATGGTGAAGAATAAAAATCCATGCATAATTTCCATTGTTTCAACCACGTGATTTTTTTTGTACCGTCAACATAGTAATAAATAACTGTATTTAATTATCCTCAACAATCCGTTACCAACATTACAGTTTTTGACCGATCCAGATTTTTTCAAAATTTATATACCATTGTTCTTTGTGCGCTCTTTGGTAAAACTTTAACAAAAAAAACTGTATTTTTCAGCCAGTTTATTAATTTCAAAATATCAGTCAGTCCACAGGTCTCACTTGCTATTTGCAGAATTGTAGTTTTTCAAAATAAAAAACACTGCTGCATTCCTGCCGCACCTGATGAACTGTATTTAATAACACCGTCTGACCCGCATTTATTTATTTTCGTGACTTTTTTGTTAATTATACTTAATGTACAGGTATTTGGAGCAATTAAGCTCGCGACGCTCGACATGCCACATTACGTAATTCGAAAAATAGCTTCTTGCAAGAAGATGACTCACATAAAAAGTTTTTTCTTCAGTAAAATCTTAAACTGAAAGCGAGCATCCTGTTTACCGCGAGAAAACAAAAGAGCCGGATTGAGTAAAACGAAGAATTTGTCAGATTTCAAGGAAACAGATCGCAAACACCTGAATAATTGGTCAATTTGCTCGCGACGGTCGTAACTAGCCTTGGGGAGATCTTATCTGCCAAAAAGAGATCTATTTTTCGGAAATTTTTTTGCAAAATTTAAATTCTCAAACTCAACCGTGAATAATTGAATTATCACATTGCAAAATCGCATTGTTCACCAGTGACAGCGGCTCAAACCCCAGAAATGATGTACGAGGGTACGAGCAAAATAATTAGTTATGCATGTAAACAACAATAAGTGACCATTGTTGTAGCCACTAGTAACCTTCAGCCAATAGCTCCGTTGAGATTTTATCAAATGATGTAAGCGTGGTGCTGGTGTGTAAAACGAAAATAACCGTAATTTCAATTGAAACAAAAAAAACAGACTCACCTTCGTCCAATTCTGTGATTATCGATGTTATCGATTCACCGTGAGGACCTATGCTTTGAGTTACAATGGGTTTCGAGTGGGGGTCTTTAGGCTTGGAACTTCCTTTGATTGCGTTGTCGTAACCTCCACCATTAGGGTTGTTGGAATCCGGTTTGTACCCAGGCTTTTGATAGCTGTCACTAGGTATAGAAGGTTTTTGTTGATCATATCTGTCAACTTCTCCATTAAATAAGTATTCGTGCGTCGGTTTAGAAGGTCTGTCACGGTTGTAGCCATCGACGGGAGGATTGGGTCTGTGATTGTAGTCACTAGTGGGACGTGATGGTTTCTGATTGTAACCACTACTAGGAGGGTTTGGCCTGTCATAGTCGCTGTTAGGAGTACTTGGTTTGTTATTGTAGGTATTGTCAGGACGTGACGGTTTTTGGTTGTAGTCACTTGGCGGAGTCGGTCTGTCGTAATCAGGACGTTGAGGTTTTTGGTTGTAGTCACTGGGCGGATTCGGTCTGTCATATTCGGGACGCTGGGGCTTTTGGTTGTAACTACCTGATGGGTTTGGTCTGTCGTAGTTATTATTTGGACGTGACGGTTTTTGATTGTAGTCACTTGGTGGATTGGGTCTGTCGTAGTCACTGTTAGAACTTGGTCGGTGATTGTAGTTGTTAATTGGTCGAATTGGGTAACCAGTCGAGGGAGTGGGTCTGTCAGTGTAGCCACCGGAAGGATTTGGTCTCTCACTGTAGCTATTAGAAGGTTTCGGTCTGTCAATGTAGCCACTGAAAGGATTTGGTCTCTCGTTGTAGCTATTAGAAGGATTCGGTCTGTCACTGTAACCACTGGAAGGATTTGGTCTTTCGTTGTAGCTATTAGAAGGATTTGGTCTCTCGTTGTAGCTATTAGAAGGATTTGGTCTGTCACTGTAGCCACTGGAAGGATTTGGTCTGTCGTTGTAGCTACTAGAAGGATTGGGTCTATTGTAGTCACTGGGACGACTTGGTCTTTGGTTGTAGTCACCAGTGGGAGGAGTTGGTCTGTCGTAGTCACCACCAGGATTGGGTCTATGGTTATAATCAGGTTTTTGTCCGTAGTCAGTGTTTGGACGAACCGGTCTGTAATTATCACTCGGTCTGTTATACCCATCACCGGATGGATTGTAGTAGTGACCAGGATTTGGTCTGTGACCGTAGTCATCACTTGGTTTAGGTCTCCAATAGTCTTGTTCAGGTCTCGGTCTGTAGTAGTCATCAGTTTCCGGTCTGTAATAGTGCTGTTCAGGTCTAGGTATGTAGGAGGCGTATTTTTCGGGGATGGGTCGATGACCGTACGACACCAAATTGCTTCCGCCGGGCCTAGAGTCATAACGATCCGGATCTGGCCTCGAACTGTAGTCAGGTCGTTGTGGTCTCGAGCCGTAGTCGTCAGGGCTAGGTTTGTGAGGGGGTTTGTCGTAGGGATGATTCAACGCAGACGGACGGAACGGGGGTCTGGCGTAACTGTACGCACCATCCCCTATCAGTATGTCATGTATGGGGTGCAGGACCGGCTTCTGAGGCCCCGTGCTGATACTGACTACAGTCTGAACGTGCCCCACTTCATCTTGAGGTTTGCTGTAAGACGGTCTGGCAGTAGAGGCGGCACCGTAACCGCCATCAGAAGGCTTGCTTTGTGGTGGTGCGGGGTTGTACCCCGAACTGGGAGGTTTGTCGTATCCTCCGCTGCTAGGTTTGCTGGGGGGCGGCCCGTAATTAACACTGGAAGGCTTGTCGTAAGAGTTGGAGGAACCGTAACCGGTATTTTGAGGTTTATCTTGCCCTTGCGGTTTGTGGTTGCCGAAAGCCGGATTATTTTTGTCAATGACCAAAGTGCACCCCAATTTTTTAATGTAGAGATCAAAATCGGTGTCCGCTTTTGTTCCGATGGGTTTCAGGTCTGCCGTTTCTTTGACGGGGTCGTTGCTAAGCTCGCAGCTCGCGTTACCTTTGACTCCGATTCTGAAAGTGTATATTTGGTTGCCTACATCAACACACAGTGATAAGGTGTACTTACCCGAAGCTGAAAGATCTGCAAAATTCTTTCTCTTTCGTACAAAACAACTGACATTCTAGTACAGTTGTAACGTGTGACGTCTTATAAATGTCCTTAGGACTGTGCCGTTGGCCGATAGCTAAGCGCTCGTAACAATCTATAAAAGAAGTTTTGTCGCTCATTCGTAATTTTTTTTCCCGCATTAAGTTTTTTTAATTGACATGAACCTGATTCGCGACTTTACAGTTAGCTTAACGACTGGTTTATCTCGGAATTTATTTGACGCTCACGAAAAAATCCATTAAAGATAATTTATGACGATCAAAAGCAAATTCAGGAGCAGTAAGTAGAACAAATACGCGTTTTTGCAGATCGTGCAATTTTTAAAACACGATTCTGATCCGCATCTCGTTACGGTTTGCATAATGGAACGAAAATTTGAATTGCGGATTCGAAAAATTTGTGAAAATAAACGTTTTCTCTTACCGTTCTTGATGACTGTGAGCTGGTTGTCGATTGTTAAGGCCCTCAAAACTCCTAAAAGCGCGAGGCCGGAGGCCATGATGAAGAAAAAGTCGGTCTTAGTCCTCGCAAACATTTTGAAAACACAATCAATTTAATCGAGACATCACTCTTGACACGAAAGCCACGTTTAAAAGCTCGCGATGTGCATCACTAATTCGTTTAATCTATCACTTTCTTCTCTTGGTGCATCAATTATCTGTGCGTGCTGCTGCATCAAGATTTTGATACTGTGTATGCGAGGAGCTCGTGCAGACGAAGAAGAGGTAGCGGTGGAAGACGATGAAATGTATAAAGCCGGCTATCTCGACAATCTTTAAAGCGGTCTTCGGACTAATTTGCAGTGGAAAGAAAAGGACGAGACGCTGCTTCGCCTATAGATTTTTTATTGGCGAAGGTCAAATTTTACGGAGCTAATTAAAGTGCCTTGCGCCGCTAATGCACGCCCCAGGCCGCTGACTCCAAAAAAATTCTCACAATTTTTTTTCAATTATGCACTATTAGACGCAAAAACGTGACTAACAATATTTTTTGCCATGGCATTTTACGTCTTGGCAGACAATTTGCTTTTGTCCAGCAATTTACATAATGTTCCCCTTCGAATTAGACTAGTTTTAAATTTTTTTTCGTTGCAAAGAGGTCGTCTCCTGCATAGACAGGGTCGGCTGCAACCGGTTTGGGTGCATAACGATACCACCTTTCCAGTTGGAAATTATATGCGTTTAAGTGGTCGAGTGGTAGTTTCTGAGTTTTCCGTCTCTATCAAAACTCGGTTCCCAACGAGGTTTTTGACACTAAAAACAAAAGATCTCTTCCTGAGAAGATTCAATGTTATGAATAATACCAAGGTAACGTATATGATAGTACGCTCTGGTGATTTTCGTGTTTGTTTTCGTAATTGTGGAGGCATTTTGCAAGTACTCTTAATATTATGCTAGACATCTCGACTGTTGATCTTCTTGGGAACCTCCAACAATTGGTGAAAAATTCAAAGTGGCAATTATCATTTCGCGGAAATTCAAGTAAACGAACCCGCTAGTTTTTGTTCGCGAATTGAATGGGAGTGGGGGCGGCGAGGGAGAGAAAAATAAAAAAATTGTAAATACAAAAAAATATATATAATTTCTACTGGTGTCGCGAACAATTTATTACGTTTCGGTAATATTTTTGTTGTGAAATTGCACTTAGCTGAAGAAAACTATACAACTACAGAAAGAGATTAAGTGAGGAGAAAAATAAAATAACAAAAATATTAACAAACTGTAATAATTGTCAAGGACCAACAGAAATAAAATATATATAATATAAACAAAATGTTAGCAACATCTACACTAAAAAAATTTCACCAGCAGTATAAAGGATTCTAATAAATTAAGATAATGTACAGTTTGTAGCCCAAGGTACATGTTTTTTAAACATTTTAATTCAATATAATCATTTAACAATAGCTATACCAATACCCACTGCCAACCCTCATTTACAAAACTGGCTATTATTACGCAGGTGTAAATCGCAAATTGTGGTTAACTTTGGGTTAAATATCGGTGCAAAAATGGCGTAATGCGGAATGAATGATATGTATGAAAAATATTGTATTCTCAAATAAAATATTGTGGGAGATTGTAATTTCTTTATTTAACAAAAAGTTAACACAAAAAGGCAAATTACATTTCGTAAAGACGTTATCATGTATATAACACAGCCATGTCTTTATAGTAATCTCCGAAAAATAGTATTTCTAAAATTACATGGTTCGTTAGATACAAAAATAACCAATAGCCTCTCATTATAAAATCGATGTTAACCATTGTCAAAGGTGAAACTACATTAAACAATAAAATATAAAATCTTTATAATACAAGTCGATAAAAAGTTCATTTATGAAAGGAGAAGATGTGATGTTGGGTACTTTTTATAGCTACTACGGAGATTATTACGACTACATCATAAATAGTTTTACAACACTGGGTTGGACTAACGTTAAAATGCGATTTAACAATGGTTAACATGTACAAGCACTTTAAAAACTAACTTAAAAATTAGAACTATTCATCCTGGCATTTTAGACGGGAAATTACATAAACATGATCGGGTAAATTTAGACATTTATTTCCGAACGAGAGATATCAAGAGAGGCAAGTAGCTGCAGATCGAAGTTCTAGCTGTGTTCGTGTAATTTCCTTGCAAATCTAACAAATCTATAAAATCGTAAAAGCTGAAAAAAGTTTGTTATCACGATCGCGAATTTTCATTTTATTATGGAAAAAATATATGTTCGAATCCATAATAAAACAAAATGTGTAAAATAATAATCAGATATAGTTCTATTTCATAAATACTCTATATACTATTTCATATACTTTATACATATACATCTCTTTTATATATATTTTTATAAAACCATGTGTCACCAAGTAAAACTTAACTAAAAGGCAACAAGTTAAAAACCAGTAAAAACTCACGGTGTAAGCATACAGTCTTGTCTATAATGTTTTGTATTTTAGCTATTCCAACACTACCAACTAAAGTGATTTCAGTATACTTACGTAAATATATAAACGCAGTCTAACTATTTACTCCATTTTATACATAACTAAAATAGTTTTACTGCTTGATAACTTGTTGGTCATATATTATATATCAATAGTGTATAACTTTAATCTTACGTGTAATTAGCGTGTTACGTTAAGTGGCAGATTACGATACGTAAATATTTCATTTAAAAAACCGCAAAAAATATACCAAACAATTTTATCAGCACCTAGGATTCAGAACCATTTTATAACACACTGCATAGATATAATAACAAACAACAAACAATAAGTTGTACTTTGAAATCAGGGCCCGGCTTCTAGAGCTTTTGCAGTTTTTTAAATAATACTTAGAGATCTGCGGTTCTTTATTTCTATGTCACAACAATAAATTTTATCTCATTATAACGAAATTATACTTTATATTATTTATGTATTTAAGGCCGATACATTCAGTATGAAGGAATCTGCAACAAACAATTTCCGTAAAATCGTGATGCAAATTTTCAAACGTGGCAACGTCGCCTCGATATTCCATTTTTGTTTATTTATTTTTGAAAAACCGCAAAAGTTACCAGAGCTTACTGAATTAATAAAATATCACACACAGCTCAGGGCCAGCTTCTGACGACACATTCTCTCTTCAAACTAAAAAAGTGTACAACGCCCTCGTAAAATTCACAAATCCACAGCTATCGTAGAAAATTTATGAGCTCTTTGTTCCGATTGACGCTGGAACTGTACCAATTTATTAAACTGAAAATAACCAAACGGTAAATTTTGTAACCAAAGAAAATGTGTAAGTTGTGTCCACAAGCGTTTATCCTGACTTCACTCGAAGGAGTCGTGTTCTGGTTCATTACATTTTTATTCATTTCGTTCAATTCATAAACTATATGGGATATTTTGTGCTTAGCGACCGCGTTGCCACACTTTCGTTCTGATTGTTTTTACTATTAAATACTCACAGTAGCCATACTGCTACAGATCAGAAGATTCTGCTGAAGTTTCTCAACTGTCCACGCTAAACAGCTCCTTGTGTAGCGCAGGAAACTCGAGGTGTGGCGCAGATCTTTTGAGTTTTCCTAATGCATCCATGTGAAGCATACTTATCTCCCTGAAAGAACGCAAGGCCTTCGAAAAAAGTTCACAGTTTCCCGGTGCAAAACTCACCTTAACGTAGGTATTTTTGTAAGCAAGGCATCACAAACCGTAACGTCTCCCTTGATGGGCATGCTGTGGTTCCTGTCCAGCTCTAGTCTCAGCGCCCTCACCACGGCCTGGCTGAGTCGACTGATTTCGCCGATTCCTTTCAGGCCCGGTCGATCTGCAACAGTCCACCGTTAAAAAGGAAAAACCGTCGAGAGAGCGACTGCGTACCTGGAGAGAGCAAGACGCAGGCCGAATACAGGGCCAGTTCTGTCTCGGTCAGCTTCAGTTCTGCTATGCTCTTGGACACTTCGAAGACGCACGTGACCAACTTCATTTCGGCGGTGTCCGATGTGAAGAAGGCGTCTTGGGGCAGCATCGTGTCGCCGTAAAGAACACAATTTTGGGACAGATCCAGATAACGAGACATCCTAATTATTGCCAGCTCAAAACTGCCTGTTTGGACAAAGAGGAGAGGGTGTTGTTCAAGTGTTAAGACGGCAATTTTTGGATACTTACCTGCTTTCAGCAATACGATCTGGTCGTCTTGGGACAATTTCATGAAACCAGGTACCATTTTAGCAAACTCGATGATTTGCTGGATGATTGTTGTGAGTTTTTGGGCACATTCAAGCCACAACTCTTCGTGGGCCATGTTCTTATAGTACAAAAGTCGGGAGAGATCATGGGGTTTCCTGAACATCTCGTGAATATGTTCCAGGGTTAATAAACAAGTACGTGTGTGTGCGTCTGATATTGTCTTCGATAATAGTTCCGATATCTGACTTGGATCTGGAACAGAAACTCGATTTTAATGTCTGCGCCCCTCCACTCGGCGGTTTTTGTTCAGACACGAAGCATCCCACATGCGAGAATATAGGCAACCAATAAAACATGCATCACCACCTTTTTGTTAAAATATCAAGACATTCGTCAATACAACTGCACACTGGTCTGCGAACGAACTTACTAGGCAAAGTGACAGGTTCACAATCGTTCCCACTTCTCTGCTGTACACTTTGTGAACTGGTCTGTTGCCTAACTGTGTTAGTCTGTTGTACTGTAGGAGAATTAACGAAAGTGGTGCTATCTACATAACTGGGTACCAAAGTGTCCACAGCCACCTCCTGCTTCACCGAGACCACCGTAGTACCTCCAGACATTGTCGTACTGGAGGAGGTCTGACTGACCCTTTTAAAATTACGAGAATCGGACAGGGACAGTGTCGTCTGTTTCCCGCCACCACCTCCGCCACCGCCACCTCCACCACCGCCACCTCCTCCGCCACCACCACCACCGCCACCACCACCACCTTCACCACTATTTGTGTTAGTATTCCCTAGTAAATGATGAATTGGTATACACGTGCGTGGGTTTCCGGAAGCGGGCTTACCTGTAGTAACCACGTTGGCCATCAAGCTTCCCGTGTCGTTTAAAGCGTCGAGACCCGGCCTGGGGTCGTACGCCGTTGTACTATCCACATAATCCGCGGAGATGTCGTAACCCATCGAATTCGCTTGAACCTGGGTCGTGTTCGTGTAATAGGCTGGGGTGTACGCGCTGACATCGCTATTATACGTGTACCTGCAAGTGGACACGACAAACGTCAACAAAGTAAACAGCATCAGCTTTGTTGTAACATGTCAAACCGTTTTATGAAATTGCAATTCCAACATAATTAAATCACTTGAGGTCACAAAGCAAAGTCTACGCACCAGCGTGCTCTGTGCTTTGTGATTCCTGCTTTAAAGCACAAACGGCTCCTTTCTCCTACATTCGGGCCAGATGTAATAAAACGTCGTGATGCTGCCACTGGCAGTACAAATTTTCGCCGCTAATATCGCTAAACGTTGGAACATTCTAAATATTGACATGTTGCAACTCACCCGCCGTTATAACTATGATGTAATTGATCACTACTCGAGGGTGTTTGCTGCTCAAACACTGAACTATCAGGAGCGGAATCACTTTGCGCCCTTAACTGTGCCCTATGAAATCTGACTTCGTCTTCTACCTTCTCCCTCTGTTTCTTCGACATTCGGCCGAATTTTACAGCTGGAAATGAAAACAAAAATTAAACCAATCGAAAAAATCACAAGAAAAATGTGTTGTTTGTTTTATTTAACATATAAAATAGTATTCTTTAAAAAAATGACGTTAGTTGCAGCAATTTTTAAATAAGAAATCATTTTACCGACATTATCTTATTCGTTAGTGCACACGAAACCCTCTGCAGGTGTTTGTTGGCGTGACTACATTTATAATTTTGAGGAAAATAACTACATATCGGGGTTATCTTTGCAACTGGTTTGTGTAAATATTATGTCGTCTATTTTCATAATACCATATCCAGGCAATAATCAGTTTCTCTTTGAAATTCCGGGAATATATATTTTGTTTTTACTTGTCATCTTGTTATGCAACGATTTAATGTTAAAACTGCAATGCAAGGTATTATAAAAAAAATAATATATGCAAGTAACTGAACGGACGACAACTTTCTTTAAAATTCTTTGAGCAGTAAAATCTCAAGGAGCGGTCTTCAAACCTCCCACAATAAGTCGACAATTACGAAAATAATCAGAGGTCACGAAGATCGAAAGTTAAAGAGGGAAGAATCAGAATTACGAGAGAGAAGACGAAACAATCACTGCAAACGTAGCAGCGACAGAAAGCAAAAGTGACGTCAAAAGCCGTTGGCAAATACATATTTTGTTTGCTTCCATTCCGTTACTCTTCTTGTTTTTCCATTCAGCGAACTGTCATTTTCATGCACTGAAATACGGACATCCGTTTGCAATATTATCCAACTTTCGTTGCATCACGAAGGAAGAACCGATGTCAATTAAAAAAACGAAACCAACTTATCGTTAAATCACGTAATCGGACTGTCAACTTATTTGAAATTCGCATAGTTGACTAACAATACTTTTGTTTTGTAAGCGCAGCACTGGTTTTAGTCTTAGCCACGACAATTTTTTGACAAATTGTTCTTGAACTCTTTGTTATAGCTTAAAGTTCGGTCCCGAAGGAGTTCCCTTTTTTTTTCATAACTTCCGACGCCTACCCCGTTTCACGACTTCATAATTGGGATTGTAACAAGAGGAAAACAGTGTTTTTAGCTGAACAGGGACGGAGTGTGTATTTCCGCATTCGTCGTAATAAAATTATAGTGTCACAGCTTTGATAAGCGCAAATGGAAAGATCTAATTTGTGCGCGTCTGGGTATTTGTTTTTTTTTTAATTTTGGGCCGTTTTAAAGTTAATTGTGGTGGGTTAAAACGTTTAATGCATGCATTCGTGAAAAGCCTGGGGCCCGACTCCTGCAGCGCCTAGATTATAAAATCACGAGAAAATGCATAATTTATTGAGCGGCTTTTTAGCATTCAAAGTGGCATCGATTAGGAAATCGGTCGTTAATTCCGGCGCAACTATTGCGGATTCCGTTGAAATTTCGTTCAATTACCACATTGTGACAACGATCCGATCATGTTTCAACCGGCGAATGACTGAAATAGCCGAGATGACCTACAAATCGAAGAAATAACTGTACCAAAGTCTACATTAGCCGCAAATTGCAAACTGTCGGCGGCGTCATACCGGAAAATTGATTAAAGTCCGAGCAGCACCGCGCCACTTAAAAACCCGAAACGTTGCACAAGAGAAACTTGAAGCGCGGTGGAAATGCGACGAAGCGACCGACGAGGAGCAGGGGGAAATGAAAAAATACAGTTGCCAAGACAAAAATGCATTTTCCATTGTTTTTGTCCCGAGTTTTTTTTCATTAGGTATGGTAAGTATAATGAGCTGAAATTGAACAATGCAATGGCGTTTTGTTTAATAGGTTACAAAATGACGCAATGTGGGAAGTTAACTCGAACAATGCAAACATTATACATAGAAGAGACATTACAGTAATCCGAGCTAAATTAAGCGGCTGTTGCATGCACACACATACGCGGACGCATATGCCGTTTGCAACTGCATGGTAATTGTTGGAACGGAAAGGGGCTTAAGAGAACCGCAACTGCTTAACACGTTGGGCTCCGAATGTGTTTGAACAGTCGCGACTGAGCCAATTCCACGATATATTTAGTAATATTTACTAGATCTTCCGGATCTTCGATCGTGGCTCAAACAAATGCAGCGGTAAAACTGGCAACCCCCAGAATAGTAATTTTATTTTACGAAAAGATATCTCTCGAAAAGAAAAATTGTAATGCTAACAAAGAATTTTAAAATTTCCGTTTTTTAATGTTATTATTTTTATTTTTCAAGTTTTAAGTCGGTCCAATTTATTCAATCCCACATCTAAGGCTTTTCTTAAGGATCAATAATAAAATGAATCAATTTGCAAGTATTGTACATCATTGTGTATCAGAGAAGGCTTTCTTTCTTTTGTCATGCTGCAATAAAACACTCAAAAAAACAAACACACCTGATAAGGAACTATATTGTTACATTGCATTGCTTTATCAATTTTATGTAGCCATCTTTTATAAAATATTCACAAAGGTTTTTTTAGAGAACATTTTTTTTATCAAAAATTGTTGTCTGCGCAGAAACCTTCGACTTCCACGAGGACATTATTGATCAGAACAAGCAATCGGGAGCCTGAATATTTATTGTATTCTTAGTTTTGGGTATAGTTCCGCACATACTTGAAGAAGATACGATGTAGACGCGGGATCGGGGTACATTTCGGATTTTTTAAGTCTCAACGGGCTTGAGTTTTATATCAAATGGCAGCACCCCCTTCATACGACATTTTTTACAAGATTCCACTTCTAGCGTAGGCAATTTCTCTCTTTTAACAATTCACAAGGCTCGAGACGTTAACAATTGAATATTCTTTATTTACCAATAGTGAAATTATTTCATAGGTTATTAATTTCATACATTTCAAAAAAACGTGAATGATGGTCGCAACAAATTTAGTAACTTATCTTCAAATTTATTTTAGGAGTTAATTGGTCTAATGCGGGGTTTTATAAAATGTTTCCAACATAGTATGAAAGTCCATTCAAAAATCAAAAAACCACCAACGTCGCATTTTCCTCGATAATTACTATCGGCAATGCTGTTTAGTGTAAAATTTGGTGAGAATTGTAGATAATTTTGAGGTTAAGTGTTTATTAAATGTCTTGTTTTTCTGGGCATGTTTAAATAAAAATAATAAGAATCAATAAATAAATGAAACGTGCTGTTAATAAAACAATATGAACGGAATTCAAAGCAATTGAATTTTATTTTGAATCAAATAAATGTCAGAATTTATAGTTACCAACACAGTATGAAAAAATATCGACCTAGGGTTTTTAAATTTTACCAACCTAAAGCAACAGATGGTGGTTTTTTGATTTTTGAATGGACTTTACTTGATTGTGATTTATATCGTGTAATCAAGAAATCGAGTCAGCCTTGGAAACTCGGTGATTGAGGTGCACCAATAAAAAAAATAGCAGAGATACTGATTTTTAGATAGTGTTATTATTAAAAATATATACCGAGTGTACAAATAAATTTGTGGTCAAGCAGGCCGTGCTTTTCATTCTCTTTTCCAAACGTCGATTTTTTTTTTGTTCCTTCAAACACCTAACTTTATTTTTTTCGTACCTTCATTTGTTGTAATAACTGGAAATAGAAAATTTCGGTTCATTTTCTATTATTTCTCTAACTCTGCCAAACGTTTCGTTCACGAAATGTTTAACAGCTGATGAAGCTACGCCATACGTTAACAGAAACAAAAACAAGCACCACGTAACTTGGTTAGGTACATATTTTTTTTTAACACGTCACATTTTCAAGAAATTTATTGCGAGGATATTTATTTTATTAAATTGTAGCAACATTTGTTGCATAAATGCCATCAAAAAACCACGAATGCGAGAAAGTAAGGTTAGGAAGTTGTTCGTTGACGTTTCACGCAAATACATGTGCGGCCGTGTTCAAGTTACAATGAAATGCTTGCCGAGAATTTGTTGAAATTTTTAAATGAAAATACTGCAGTTTTTACGTATACGTTTAATACTAAGAATATCCAATTTTCAGCAAAAAAAAAATGTATTTGAAATTTTCCAAGTAAATCAATTCTAAATGACAGACTTGATTAGAAATTTTATTTGTGAAACATGGTATGTAAAGGTATAAATTTGCCGCTTCTATGAATTTTCAAATTTGACATTTGGCAGCTCGCTGTTTTCATCGTTTAATGTTAAATATGTTAAAATAGATCAAATTGTTATGTTTACATTTAATAATGAATAATTTCAAAAATATGTTTCTTGTTTCTGAAAATATCATCAAACAATATTGATGAAAACAACACTTTTTGTAAGTAACTTCACCCGAACAAAAATGATCTATTACCACACACTCTTATCAGTCGTAAAATGTGCAATCTATTTATTGCATTTTGTTATTTCAAAACAATTATTATTAGAAAATCGGACTTATCTTTGCTGCAAACAAGTACCGTGAGCAATTTCCGCGAGGATTTTGATATATTTTTGCATAAAATGCTAAATTGCTGTAAGATTTAACGCAGTCACGATAAAGTTGTTACGAATACTGTATCACGTGATAAATTTTTTATAACATTTAAAAAGTGTGACATATTTAATTAAATACAGTTGCCTTTAAAGGAATTAACTTGACCCGTACTTAATTTGTACATCTTAGATAAACACTACGACCGTTCGTAAATTTTCTTTGTCGAGTCATCCTGTATATCTGTATCTGGCCGCCATAATAATTCGACCAAGCCTGACGGCTCGTGGCTGGCGTTTCAGCCGAACTAACAGATCAAAAAAACATCCATGTCTTCATGCAAACAAAAATGAATAATGCCTTCCTTATTTAACAAGCCGGAAAGTAATGAGGATTTATTGCTGCGATTCCTCACATTCCATGATTAACGCTTAACGTACATTTCAGGACGCAACACTCGCCCGTTATTAAAACACACATCTGTTCGGTACGAATTAAAAAAAAAAAAGAAACGTGTGTAGCAACAACGAAAAAAAGAGAAAAACTCACCGTCTCGGCTCATTCCTAGCCGAAGACATTTCTGCAGTCGGCAGTATTGACATCGATTCCTATTTACCCTGTCGACGACACAGTTTTTATTTCTAGGACACTGATAGTTTACAACTGAACTCTGGGATCTTCGGAAAAACCCCTTACATCCCTCGCAAGTAATGACACCATAGTGAACACCGCTGCTCTTGTCCCCACATACTTTGCACGGGATTATCTCGATTTGTGCTGAAAAGAAATACATTATTACAACAGAATCAATAAATGTAAAGTACGCAACATCTCTTAATGGCAGAGTCTCAATAAACTAATTCTAATGCAAAAACTGTCGATGCCACCCTGGAATAGTTGACGTCGCACTGAATAGAAATAATTCAGGGTCTCCTTGAGTGGGAATGTTTATGGCAGGGGCAATTTAATGCTAGCAGGATAACTAGAGGTTTTCGAACGTAAGGCGGTGCTTTATTTATGTCATTTTAATTAGAATCTCTTGTACAATTTATAAGAGGAAACCACATTAGGCAATTAACTGCTCGGGCTTTTGTGGTTGCTAATGCACTTAAATTTAGATGCAAGGATAAATGTGATTTGTTGTTGTGCTCCCGGTGCAGGTGCAGATCCTACAAGTTTTCTCTAGATAAATAATTTTGTAACTCGTCTACTAACACTGATAAGTGGCTTATCAATGAAAAGTCCCGGAACACCAGACGTACGCCCAGAATTCCACAAAAGTTGTTAAATAATTTAATGTACAACTCACTCATTAGCTTTCAATGTGGAGAGCTTTTAATGATCAATCAGGCGAACAAAATTCGGGGGGCAACATCGATACACATGTGTTAAGCTGGTTGCCACTACTACGTCATCGAGTTGCTGTACTATTTACAACAAATGAAATATATACACGAACCAAGCAAATCAGATAAATTATTTCACATAAAGCTAATTAACACCTCACAACGGAACGACTGATTGATAATTGCTTTATTTACAAAATTGAAATCACTGGTTTCAAAACATAAAATATTTCACAACTACCGATTATTATTACATATCTGTAGATTAACAACATTAAAATCAAATTGATGTGATTTCGGCGAACATTTTTTGTTCGGTGGGTATCAATCGCTCGACAACTTTGCGATCTAAATCTGAATGTTTTAATTAAATAATCAGTTACAAGTGGATTATTTTTAACACGCTGTATATTTGTTTCACCGTGATTATATTCGGATTTGTGTGCCGACCGAATACGTTGACAGGAAGTAGATATCACTTAATTCTGTAACTGCAAATTAGTTGTCAAGGTCGCGATTTAGTCTGGACTTATTTTAAGAACGTGATAATGTTTGGCCAATATTTATTTTAAATTAAACAACAATAGTAGTATTATTTTTAGTCATGTATAATTAGAGGAGATATAATTAAATTTGGCAAAAATTAAAAATACTACTGGTCTTTATCTAACTGTCATCGACCTGTAATGAATGAATGAATCACGTTTATCACCGGCTGATTTTATTTGCGAGATTTATCCGTCGTTCGTTAGTAGACAGTCAGACTTTATTCACACTCGAGTGACACGAATATTATGCAAAAACGAGAGAAACCGTAGACCAATCAAAATCTTCGGAGTAGGTACTACAGTTATCAATTGCAAGTCAAGTAATGTGTGTACAAATCTCTACAAGTAGTGATGTGTTCTCGTCTCAAGATTTGAAGTTGTCAAAACTAATATTTACACATGTCTTGTAAGATTTATTTTGATTTTTAACGGCCTCAACACACATATGTACGTATTGAAATAGCGATGGAAAAAATTTTAAAAACAATAAAAACCCTAATTAAAATTAATGCCGAGTTTTAAGTGCAGTCTATGAAACGTGGCCAAGTTGGTTCAGTCATTCACAGATGAAAAACTACGTGAGCGATCGCCTGAATAAGCCAGTAAATTGACTCGGTCGCTTTTTGTCCCCTTTTCTTTGTAGAGCGGTATATACGGCGCATTATTGATTCCATCGTGACAAGACAACGCAACGCAATGAGCATGAAGTCATACCGACGCGGAGAACTTGGAAAATCATATCTCGACGGAGTCAGTTTCGTTCACGAAGGGGAACTCCATTTTTCGAGAAAAAATTACGTTGTTCCCTGTTAGCCCAAAACGCCATAATTCGAGAAAACGGTCGCTACACATACCAAATGGCATGCAAGAACGACATAAACACGAGGAGGGTTTTAAGAATTAAAATTATTGTTTTGGTTTTGTTAGGGGATGATGTTCCCTTTGAACAGTTCGTTCCGTAGGCAAGATATGAAACTGTCACATAAAATATACATTTATGACGAAGTTATTTTGATGTCTAAACGAGTTCTTACGAATTCCTGTGGGAATCTACCACAATAATTGTTTTTTTCTGATGTGAACGAATTAAGCTTCAAAACAAATTTGAGATAATGCGAACAGAACTTTCCTTGATGTATGGTTTGTCAGAACGTGCAAATTTTATAGTTTTAATTAAGTTTAATAATTTTGATACAAATAATTTGAGTAACAAGATTTGCATATACATAATTATGTGTAGGAGAACTAATCATAAAATTTTACACGTTACAGATTAGGTTATTGATATGAGTACATAATTATAACCGATAAGGTTTTGGCGGGTTCGAGTTTCAAAGAGTGGCTAACGATAACGATGACATAATCGAAATATGTAATTTCTTCTACATTCACAAAATATTTTGGTACAAAGTGTCAAATTACCTGTTGTCCAATGAGAGACCGTATTTTTTTTTAAGATTTATTTGTCCAGACACTCGGTTTTAAGTTTCATTCATAAAGATTCCTGTGACACATCCAAAGAATAAAATTTAATTGAGGTCTTATTTAATTGACAAAGTCATTAATAATTTTAAAGACCACACACAAGAGAGAAAATCAAATAAATTTTCAAACGTATCAGAGACTGGTGAAGCATCTGAGACCTCCAGTGTTGTTTGGAAATAAAAAATACGCTATTGTTGATTTAACCTTTTTGAACAATGGAAAATATTCCTGCAATGTCGTATATCATACAAGGGCGTTGTTGAACAACGAGACAGTGATTGCACAAACGGCAAATTCTAGTCGACTAGTTGAAGACATCAAATTACTTAATTACTTTAGAATTTCAGTATATTATGTTTGTTCCATGCATACCTAAAGTAGGAGGTACGTTTCGAGTATTTTTAATTTTAAAATTAAACCGATCGCTTTGGTTGCATTAAAACAAGTCTGTAATTTCTTATTGGCGAAAAACCACAGGTAATGTTATTGTACAGCAGAAATAACTTTCCCAAAACAGCATCCTTTGTCATTTACAGGTAGAGGATTGCGTAAAAGTGAAGAATTCGAGTGACATTACCAACTATTTGGAAGCTCTTTATTGGACAATTTTTAACAGGTCTAAATATAAGATTTTTCTATTTCGGAGCCGGTGCTGACTCAACCTCGCGTGAAACAGAAATTCTCGAAAGCGCGGTGGTTGAGTGAAACCGAACCGTTTGTGTTTCCTTATTTGTCTTAATGATAACTCGATAAGTTTCGATGGAACCGACTTCGAGGCCACTTTGCGATCTGGGGCGCTAACCGAAAGTGATGCGACATTAAAGGTCGATGACAGTTCTTGTCATCATCACCGACGGATCGTTATATCAGCTGTTCAACAGTATTTCAAAAACACGAACCTCTGATCGAATTGGCACTTTTCTTGTCGTCCTTGTCGTCGATCTGGGGCGGCGGGGTCGCTGAATCGGTAGACGAAATATTATCAGGTCTAACGTCTCTAGATTCTGTCGTCGGCCAACAGTTTTCCCCACCACTGAACAACTCTTGAAAACTGTCCATTGTCAAACGAAAACACCAGCGTTCGTTGGTTCTTAACACATTTGATGCGTCTCATGGCCGCAGCCAAAGAGGCCGATCCGCACAAATCAAGAAGCACGACGGGAAAATTAAAAAAAAAAAAAGAAATCTCTGAGCGCACTTGTGACTGTTCACCACTTATTTCGTACAATATCGATGGACGTTAACGACGTCGATTTCCATCGCAAAGCACCTGAAATTGAAAAAACACGGACGAGGGAGATCGATCACGTTTTTAACCATCGGAATGAACCACCGAACCACGGCTCGGATGTCGGGTTCATTCCGAACGAGGTGCCGCTCTCTTCACGCAGGTTGGTGCTAATCAATTTGGGATGGTACATACATGAGGCTTTACTCAGTAGGAGTGTGATAAGGCGCCGAACAAGGGGTCATTGGTAAATTCAACAAAGTAAAATCTGGCTGCGCGCGGGGTCAATGACCCCTCAAGTCACACAATGTCATTGCTTCCCGACGAAACGAAAAAAATCGAGGGCGAACTTCGCGATCAAGGGTACCAACGTGAGAATTTTTCCTCGGTGTGGAAAAAATCCGAAGAGGGCGGCACATTAATACAGTTTGTTAGTTCAAACCAGCATAAAGTACGACGGTTTGTGTTTGGAGGCGCGGCAAGCCATTGAACTCTAGGTTGTTCACCGCCGAATATGGTTGAGCGAGAGATGCGATCGTTAATACAGGAGAATTCCGAAAAATGACCACCAACGGAAAAATCGCCTTCAAGACAATGTTGCTTGCGCACACAACCACTCGTCTATTTTTACGCGAATGTGAACGACCGATTACGATAAAACAACAACATTATTATCAATAATCATTAAAATTTAAGTGCACGCGGAATTTTTCTTTTAATCAGACGTCGCCCTCTCGAAACTTCGGCCACAACGATGCCAATTGGAATCCCCAAAAATTTCAGGTTTCATAATTACTCAATTGAACGAAATGAGAGTTTCACTTCAAGTATTTTGTGTATCTCAAAGCGTGTAATATTATTGCAAAACACTTCCACCCAAGCCAAAATTTCACTGGATTTTTCCGGAAAATTAACACAAAGCCACAACAAACGTCACTTGCGCCGTTATTACAGGTAACTGTCACTCACTTCACTCGTCAATTAAAAAATTATCCGTGGAGAAAAAACAGCCACTGTGCAGAACGGGGATTTTAATTAAATACCCGGGACACTGCGCGAGTTCACTTGATGTTGCGGGACCTCGCCGTCAATATCTTGCGTAAAACCGGCACATATTTTGGACATTTTTTAAGAAAGTCTGCCCTAGCAAATTGTCCATGTATCTGTGTAGTAATATGGGAATTCACTTGGAGCACAGACCGACTCTCCGGCTTTCGTCTTTATCTAACACATTCGTTGTAAATAAAAACGTAGGTCTTAGCGCCGGCTCCGTGACGTAGCCGTATCCCCACTCGGACGCGGGTTCAACGACCCCACCATATATACACTATGATTGTGTATACTCTTCGGACTTGATCGCTCGATATCGATGAGCTTCGCTTTTTTTAATAAGACGAAATTTGTCCTTTTCATTAGCGGGACAATCGACACCTCCAGGAGATGCGCGCCAGAGATAAAAACAGGTGGAAAATGTGTAAGAGATAAGGGAGGCATTGACACCGAGGCGAACGATTCCCGGTTCAAACATGTGACCGATTACGCATTAACACGAAAAAAATACACACGCTAACCTCAGAGATGAACAGATTTTTCTCCTAATCCGCATAATTAATGTCAACTATCTTATCACATCTGCAATAAAGTAATCGAGTTCGTTCACATTCTGCCAAATTAATTGATAACACCTGAAACGTACCCAAACAAGTGGCTTAATATTCGGTCATTGCCTCAAACCGTACGCAGGGCAATGGATGAGCGTCTGGCCAACCAGAATCGACTATTTTTACGAAAACGGTGACGTCACGAGGTCAACATTTTTGTAACCCCAAACAAATAAAAAAAAACTCACCGCCCTGTAATGACACCGTTTAGTTACAAACTTCCAAATTATTTTATAACATAATAGCAAGACAAATGACTAAATGGACGTCAAAAACTTTGTCGCCGGATAACTGTGCTCTAATGGGCTGGAACTACATCGTTAAAAACCGTCTTGCATTGACATACCTTTATTTCGCCGTCACCTCCTCAAAATGTGGAATTTAAAAATATTTTAATGTGCTATTAATTTAACGCCGGCTTTTTCACATCCTGAGATTTCATAGAAGCCATAAAATTATATAAATACACGTATCTCAAATATCCACCGAAAAATGTCGGCTCTTGATTCTGAAAATGATTTTTTTACCATTTTATCTACAGTGATAACAATATATTCTGGAGGATGGCTAATAAAACTAAAGACAAAACCACCACAAATATTACTGCTAATCGATTCTCGTCTGTATTTACATTTCGGGTGTCTAAAATTTAAAACGTTGAATATTTGATTAGTTTTAAAAATGTCAAACGCTGAAGGTCTCTTTTATTAAAGTAAAATTTACTATTCTTTTAGCAATGCAAAAAGGCGACACAATTTCGTCAAAATTTTATTATTTATTTTTATTAACTACATATCCCTTATAGTAAAATTTATTGTGGTTATTAATTAATGTAATTTTATGTTGGCAAAATACATTTTCTGCTGTTTAACTTGTAACATTATCATGTTGGCCAATACGTTTATCATTTTGATAGAAATTTAAAATATGTATTTACATAGTTGAGATATGTGCGAGGAAAACTCTGGTGATAGTTTAAAAAATACAAAGAGTGATTTGTCCTGTCACATTCTAAATTGCCAGTATAAATAAAATTACCATCATCAAAATTTGAAAAAGTACTATGAAACAGACACATTGTTTTATTATTTGGTACGCTTTTCGTAATCATAATTTATTCGAAACATTTCAGGCAAAGGCAATGAACCAATTACATAATTTAATGTTTTAGTGACAACTAGAAAAAAAATCTAAACGAATTCGATTTCGTCTACTCACCATGTATATTCATTTTTTTTTAATTTATCATTTATCACAATACATAACCTTATATTTATGGTAACTGTTATAAAAGTGTGAAAAGTAGATGTCCTGAATACATTAATAAACTATTATTATAATTATAGTTGTAAAAAACTATAAAAAAGAAATAAAGATATTGTAATATTAGGAGATAAGAGGAATCAGATAGTATCATTTGTGGGCGCGATTTGTATCGGTCGTTGACCCCACAAACAATACAGATAATAAAAAATAAATAATTAACATTGTGTTCCTGAATGCGTAATTATGTTTAAAAAATAACTTCTATTTGCCAACAATTGTCGTTATCAAGCGCTCAGTTTCTTTATTTTTAGTGTCTGCTGCACGATTAGAGTTTATTTTCGCGACTAGAATTTTCCCCGGTGGCAGCACCGTCGCCGGACTTTTCCCAATTACACGTTTAATGAAAGGTGAGAGAGGACACGGAAACATAGATACAAAATTCGATTCAGGAACTGAAAGCAACAATTGTCGCTAGAGCCACGAAATTACTCATTCGGGGTAAGATACTGGGCACGCCCGGGGCGATTCATAATTAAAACATAATAACCGCTAAATAATATAAAATTACGGCTCGGAAATGGTGGCGGTAATAAAATTTGTCCGGGCTCTGAACAGGAAGTGGAAGTTGTCTCGGTCGAATCTCGTAAATCTCGACTTTTAATCAAACAAACCGACAACTTCCGCATAAGCATACAAACGCCAATCTGTTCGACCGCGCAAAAACCGATTCGCACACACCAGTAAAGTGTCACTGGAAAATGACAGATTGTCAATATGGCCGACATCGACGTAAGAAAAATACTGCGCGAGCTGATGAGAAAAACCGGCACAAGTTTGTCGGTGTTTTGCGAAAATGTGAAGACGGAAGCTTTGTCGAGTGTCAAGCTTGCGAAAAGGAAAACTAGGAAAAACTGGAGGAAATTTTATAAAAATCTGAAAACCGTGACTCCGCTGAGCAGCGTCAGGGCAATAAGGAGGTATCCCTTTGCATCCCTTTGTGTCGTGGCTGGAAGTGGAGCTTTGTATCTGCTGTTTCAGTCTTTCCAAAAGAGACAAGCGAGAATTTTAACGACGATCAAACGAAGATCCACCGAAAGAGTTTTCCTGAAATTCGCCTCGGTCGAGTACGACGGCCAGGTTTACATGACCCCTTCGGATTTTCTCGATTCGGTGATGGAAGTGAATCCCAGAATTCGTCGCAACCGGAAATTGGTCCTGTCAGATCAGTACCTGGAGCACATCAAGAGAAAGACGCCGTCGGAAGGGTCGTCGCGTTTTTTCACCAAACTTCAAGACAACGGAATCATTTCCTATACCGATTATCTGTTTCTGTTGTCGATACTGATCAAGCATCAGTCGTCGTTCGAAATCGCGTTCAAAATGTTGGACAGAAACGACAGCAACGGAATAGACAAGGACGAGTACCTCGTCCTGGAGAGGGTTTTCAGTAGAGATTGGAAACTTCGGCGGGGGTTTTACATTGAAGACGCGCCCCTGCCTCCTCTTGACGAGGAGGAACTAGTCGATGACGAGGCGGGCCTCCAGAGAAAACACGACGTTGACACCACCCTCGTCATACACTTTTTCGGAAAAGACGGGACAAACATCTTGACTTACAAGACCTTCAAGAAATTTGTGACGGATCTGCAGAGGGAAGTACTGGAATTAGAATTCAACCAGTTCTCTCACGGTTTGCCCGTCATTACGGAACTAGATTTCGCTAAACTCCTCATAAGGTACACCCACATGGACGCGGAATACGATTACGACAACTACATCGAGCGCTTGTTGTCGAGAACGGAAAAACATAACCCTCAAGAAGGTATCACCTTCGAAGAGTTTAAAGCTTTTGTGGGGTTCTTGAACAACGTGGAGGAATTTTTCTTTGCTATACGATACTACACTCAAATCAATCCCAACGTCTCCAGGATCGACTTCCACGACGCTTTCAGAATGTTGTCCAACCACAACTTGAAGTTCCACTTGATCGACACCGTTTTTAATATTTTTGATGTCGACGGAGATGGTGTCATCAACTATCAGGATTTTATACTAGTCATAAACGATCGACTTCATCGAGGGTTCAAACCTCACCTGAAAAGGACCGGCTGGAATGCGTTCAAGAGGTGTGTTAAACAGACCACAAATAGGAATCCCGCAGTTATGTTCTACAGGAGGAAGTCCAAAATTCAAGGCTAATCTTGGAAAAACTAGCTAATAAAAATATTGGTATTGTTACATTTTCAAATTAGACTTGTCATTTATTATTAATTATTTTATTATTTTCATTTAAGGCCATATCAACGCATACTAAATGATGAGGTGCCCACCACTCGACCACAAATCTCTTCACGTATTAAAAAAATACTTTAATTTCATTATGTTACGTATTGTCCGATCACATATCGGAGATCCATCACCTGTTGACTTATTTCGGTTAAACAATAAATATCCCTATACGCCCATACAGGCTGTCCCAGAACTGGCGTACATCCCGTTAACCACGTGCTCCGCTCTTTCTGGTGAGAAAGATTTCACTAGAATTTTTTATAGTTTTTCAACTACAGCAATTTTAAGTTAGCCAATCACAACAGAAAGATTACAGATAAATCTACCGTGAGCTGTTGTTTCCTAGGAAACGCATGGATTGAATTCATATTTGTCTACGATGATTGGTTAAATTAAAATCGATGTAATTTAAAAACAAAAGGATAGAAACAGTTTTTTTTGCAGAATCCATTTCAGAATAAATATTTACATTTGCAGTTAACGGGATGTACGCCAGTTCTGGGACACCCTGTATACGGGTACAATTGAGAACATTTTTTTATTCAACTATTTGCAACACTGCAACCGGATATGTTTTGTTGGTTTATTTGACAGATACCTGACCTAACATTAATTGCGACAAAATGGTAGGTTATGAGAGTAAACCTTAACGGTAAAAATAATTTTAACTGGAAATGCAGAACAATTATCTAAAAATTAATTAAGGAAGTGTCCCCTATTTAAATTTCTCCTCAAAGTTGGCGTTGAAGAGTCGATTGTGAACGCACCACGGATTATGGATCACGGATCAGCTGTTTCAATCTAACTTTACTTTCTGCATTGTTTGTGTTTTTGCTCTGCAGACTGACGAGTTGGTGCATTCACAATCGACTCTTCAACGCCAACTTTGAGGAGAAATTTAAATGAACACCCGATGTAATTGTTGATCAGCAATATCCACCTTAAACGGAAACGCGTGAAAATATTCAGAAGTGAAACTAATACCTCCTTCTATGAGAATTTAGTTTGCTCCTGGTAATGTTATGGACAAAGTTATATTATGTGTGTAGTTGTATGTACAACGTGATCAAGAATGACTGAGTCTGTTGGTAACAATGACAATTTGAATGATTTTGGTATCACTGTAATCTAAACGCATTTCCGGTTGTCAGCTTTGACAGAGTTGACAGGCGAATTTGACGTTTACCATCAAACGGTCATTTTTGTATTAGCATAAACATACCCGATATAACCTAATTTTTTTATAATGTCGTGTCAAGTTAAAACATCCGGTCAGTGCCAATTACGAAAAAGAAAAACACCAATATTTTTCAGTTGTTTCATTGCCAACAGACTCAGTCATTCTTGATCACCCCGTATGTAATGTATGTATTCCAAAGCTGCTAATATAAATTTAAAAAAACTGCTAAGTTGACCTGCATGTAAAAGTAATTGCTAACTAGCAAAAAGTAGTGAAATTAATAAATAAAAAAGAGCTAATAAGTTAATTGCAGTCATTTTCAGAATTAACCACGTAGTAACTAACAGCGGACTTTTTGTTTGTATGGTAATTTTTGTAACTGTATGTTGGTACAACTAACTGCTTTCTTGAGGCTGAATACTTGGAGGTCGTGTTTTATATGTTTCGATTTTCTTGTTTTTAAATGTAGGAGTGTATTCCTTCGGCTTGTATAGGTTTAAGGTCAACAAGAGGTAAGTTAGAGTATTTGTTTATTTATTCATAAGTATACAAATGCAATGGCTTTAACTGATGTTTTTTTTAATTTCAAAAATACCAGTTTCAGTTATAAAACCAATAAAACAGGTCACATCCCAATAAGGTGATAAATGCAAAACTAATAGACAGACGATACATTAAAAATATATCGTGTTTTTTAAAATTTCACCTCAAAGTAGGCATTGAAGAGTCGATTGTGAACGGACCACTTGTCAGTCTGCAGAGTGAAAACACAAACAACGGAAAAAGTGAGGTTAGCTTTAAAGTTTAAACAGCTGATCCGTGATCTGTAAATCCGTGGTGCGTTCACAATCGACTCTTCAACGTCTACTTTGAAGTGAAATTAAAAAAAACACACGATACTTACAACAGGTTTAATAAAAACTAAGGGAAAGAATTTTGAAGCTACTGTGGTACCTAAGATAAGTCTGTTATGTTATGACAGCATGACCTTCAGTAAGACTTCTGTATCGACTTAATATAGCAGATGCAAGCAGAACTTGTACATCGACCCTCAATTGAATGTTGTATAATTTAATCATTTTTGCTTAAGTAACATATTAAATAGTACTCAGACATGAAGGAGTCTTTAAGTGAAACAATTACGACTATAATAAGTCCTCTTTTTTCCACACTACATCTTCATTCATATTTCGTACGACCGCGTTAAATTGATTTTAAGACACTTTTTATTCCAACGTACCGACTTAGCGTGTCCGAGGTGCACCGGCACCTTCACGCTGTTAACGAGTGTATGTGAAAAATGCACGTAAAGAGACGACCCAGTCGCGATCCCGATCCTAGCCGATCTCCCATATGTTCCGTAAGTAGGTCACTAAGCTGAGCGCGAGTTGGGTCATTGCACTGCACAGCTCGTTGGTTGTTGGTTGCCTTGTCGGACTTGGAGTCGCCACTGCCGCGCGGATCGCCGAGACTAAGATCAATCACGACACGAAAAAAAGTATGGAACCTCTACAAATTTCATTACGCGGGCATTTCGCGAAACATGTGGCATTGCCGGTTTTTTGCCACGAACCGGCATCTCTGATCTAGAATGCAGCTGTCAAAAATGCCACGAGCGCACTAGATATTTAACTATGTAGTCGCACACTTAGAAAGGATGCAAAAAGAAAGTCCAACGATCTCGACGTTACATAAAACGCACAATTTATGCGTTGCTTTTTTAACATGGAGAATGTAAAACGTCTCAATGGTGCGTTTGGTATTTACAGAAAAATGACATTTGGCCGACGAATTTATAAGAAGGCAGGTTTTATGACCTGTTAGTAGGTCAAAATGCCGCTAGTGGTAGACTGTAAACTAACCTGTCCAACTTAGTCGACTTTGTACGTCGCAAATTACTCGGAGACGTAAAATTTTTTCAAAGAGATCGTAACTAAAACGAGAGCGAGTTGCACACACATCTATAAACGTGTAAAATCTCAAGTTTAACCAGTAATCATCAAGCCGGCAATTTTAGGTCAAAAAAACTTTAGACCTTATCTCGTAATATCAAAGTGCACGATGACACTAAATTCAGTGGCGCGTCGTCGACATTTTTGTCGCAACAATTGTTTAAATGCGGTGACGTCAGAAATGGAAACTGCGGTTGCGACTTATGCAGTAGGACAAGCTTTTGAAAACGTTCACCGATTATTCTGGACTAGGCAAATTGAAAAATGTGGGTCACTGTTACCAACTGTTTTGTTATTTAAGACACGGCCGTAGCATCTTACAATTTGTAAAAGTTAAGTGAAGATAGGGACGAGTTGGACATAACTGAGTCAGCTGATACTCGATTATGACACGGCTGGAATAAATGCATGTTAAGGCAGACAAACTTTTTTATTTCATTGAAAGAGAGGACAAGTCGTGATGAAATAAAAAAAAATATTTGCAGGTGAAGAGAAAGGGGGCGGTCGCTTCCGCGACCAGTTACGTTACGGGCAAATGTCAGCGGTGATTCCTAACCTCAAACATAATAAACGTCAAAACGTTACAAATCTATCTACATCTTGCAGCTCTCCGGGAAGGCGTAACAACAAAGTATTTTACACTTCAGAGGCATAAAAATACCAGTTTGCTACATTGACATACTTTTAATGATATGGTAAAGTCGTGAGTTTTAAAAGTATTAATTGGAAATGTAAATATTTCGACATGGCTGACGGTTAATTATCAAAAGTGAAGATGATGTTTTACTACTTGTTGTCCCAAAACGCGTTTTTTACACGAAGATCTAAATAGCTTCGAGGAGTTCATTATGGAAGTACCTACTTCACTCGACTCTTTAATTAATCATTAAAGTGTAATTAATTTTAACATTTTAATAAAGCGGGTCGTAAAGCCAGCGCTTAGAATGCAACATACCAATTTAATAAAGAGCTCCTGTTGAGTCGAGTAATAGCAATAGATTTCGGTGTAATAGATGGGAACTGTTATCACACACCTTGACTCACATCATTTATTTTTTGTGGTGGTTTGATGGAAATATTTATTGGTCGCCCTTGGACATGCAAATAATTCACGTGAGAGTCTCTCATATGGGCGGGCGCGGGTCTGTCAAACAATAATTTCAGGTACTCTCGAGATTCTAAAACAGTAATGAAAGCACTCGACCGATAAAATATTAATTCGGTATAAATATTTGACGGTTGGAGGTGTACCGAACCTTACAAAGGAAGCACTGCGAACCAACATTTACCGAGTCGCAGCTCAAAGGTCAGGTCGATATATTGATTACCCAAACATATCAATTAATAATGGTACAACTTTACACTTTTACTACGTTGTGTTGGAGGCGGAGACGCTTTTGATTGTGTTCAAGTGCAAGGTTGTAGTGTACAGTTGGAAAGGTTCACGATCCTGTGTCCTTTTCAGCTCCTGTCATTACTCAAACGTGTGATTTAATAGACAAACATGTGGCCACATTAACAACCGATTGTTGTTTTTTACGAAACATAAAAGGAAATTCATAGTAATTTATTTACGTAACACCACATTTAAATTGATATCGTTAAAAAACATTTGTTGAACACCGCTCATATATGAGAGGCATAATAAGTTGCAAATTTCGTAATACCTTCAAGCATGAGCAACTTTCTTTTACCTCAGTCAAACCTGTAACACGCACGTGTAAAAAAGCGGATCTCTTGTTGGAATTTCGACCGGCCCTCGGACCAAAAAAAGACACGAAACCGGGGGTGATATCGAAAGAATTCAACGCATCACTGCTGGTTATTAAACCCACAAAATTTCTTTTTTCGTGGCCGTTAATGACACAATAACAATTACACAACGAGCAACTTTCACCGAACGCGCGTTTTTACGTGTGAGCCTTGTTTATTTAAATTATTAATCAGTTTATGATTATTATCGTATGCAACAGTGGACGCTGCACCAGCGCAAACTTGTCTATTTGTTGCGTTTTCAAAGCGTTCGGTTTCTAGGCCTTGTTATTGCGAGGAATCTTAAACCGAATTTAAATAAACATCTTTTATATCTCGAATCTCGGAGTTATTTTAAAGACACAATAGAGAGGTGCGGCGTCGGTTTTAAAAGCACCATGTAATGGAGTTGTTTTCGTGACGGGGGCGTGCATATTCCAATGACAATTCTCCATTACAGATGGTTCCACAGAGGAGGGTTTTTTTAATTGCGAATGGAGTTTTTTTTTTTTTTGGCCAACTTATTGATTTCATCAATCATCGATGGGGTGCTGCAGCTTGCGTTGACGTTTCCAAAGATGACTGATTCAGATTTTTTTCGTTCTTTTGCGAGCTAAATATGTAGTGTGCAGTCCGGAGATTGATCGCGTTTACGCAGCCTTCACGGTAGCTTAATTACACAAGTTGGCGAACAAAAATATTTCAAATTGTGGCGGAGTCATCGTCTTCAAAGATGAACGCATAATTTTTACATCAAATATTTGACAAAGCCATGTTCGAATTGCTCGATAACAAATATTTAACGCCTTACGTCACACCCGTAACGTCAGCGATGGTACGGGCGAAAAACCAGAAGTGCGGTTTAGAGATGTAGTAGATTTTAGAGAGCGATTGCGAAAATTTGGAATTCTGCTGTCATGTCATTCTTAATCATGTCAGAACTTAATTCACCGTTGCCACAACAACTGCCAGAAATAACAGTTATCTCTTAAGCACAAGACTTGCATTTAACTGTGTGGTGTTTTGAAAATCTGAAAGTTTGCCACACGTAATAATGAATAATGAGCAATAAAAATGCTTTAATTTAAATTAATAACAATAAGAGTACAGACATGGCATCATCATCTGTTCAGTTTGAGCAATAAGACTTTATTTACAAACGAAAACGCCAGAATTAAATGTTCATTTTTTCGTAACTCACCGAGAAAGACTCGAAGAGGGCAAACTGATTGTTAATTCCTGGATTGTTTCCTAAGAAATTAATTGTGTCCCCGTTAGAATTTAATCCGGAAATTTTATATTCCACATGTGATAAGCATGTAACAACACTAATCAGTAATCACTTTTAAGTGTATTAAAATGTTAACTCTCACTTTTCATTTGATTATTCCAGTTTTACGATTAACGCGTATTTTATTCGTGGCGTAAGAAATCTTCAGGTGCCTAATTTGTTATGGAATTAGTAAACATCAGTTATCTGTGAAAATGTTTAAGAAGCTTATTGACTACTTTTAGAAACAATTATGTTGAAACGGAAGTACAAATATTGTCAAAACATTTTACGTAACTCCTGGTACAGTAAAAACAAAGTAGATATACTCCTACCAAAGTGAACATTGTTAACTGTTGTCATTTTCCTCACTAAAAATAAACTTTCTCTCACAAAAGAATGAAACCTTAATAAAAAAAAATCGAGTACTTCTAGTAACAATTAAAACAAGATGGTGACATATTCTATCATGTTGGTATCACTGCACTGACAGTCAGAACTCAAATTGTTTTTCCACAGAATTACATTTCTACAGATCTGTACCATTATGTGAAAACTTTTTTATTTTTAAGCATGATTTTATAGATATTATAAACACATCTTTTCCAGAACTTTCTGTATTCATTTTTACAACAAAGTGGGGCGATCTGTGATATGTTTTTCTTAATTTTTCAAGTGACAACATTAACTGATAGGAAATTGTATCTAACCAAAATAATCTCACTTTGTACTACTTAGTTGGAGAATTAATAAATGATAAATGTAAATAACATTCGGTCATCTTTGTACCATCACTGTTATCAACTTAGGACTTGCAACTTCTTAGAAATGTTTATTAAAGAATATGTATTTCTCTGACTAAAAATTTTCCTTGTACTGTCGCGAGCAAAAAAAAACTGGTCCTCAAAATCATGTTTTGACACAACAGAAAATGCTCCATTGTAAAACGGTCGTAAATATCATATCCTATCATCATGTCGTATGACAATAATTGTCATTTTTTTTTTAATGACATTGACGACCAGAATTTTTTGCTCGCGACAGTACCTCTTAATTTGCTCATTCTGCAAATTTCCTAAACCTTTGATCGGTTGATTACACAATGATTCCATTTAAATCAGAACTAGTAGATAATGTTTACAATGCATGTTAAGAACAATTTTTATAAATGTGGGAGTCACAATGGTAAGAAAAGAAAGTTGTATGAACACAAATTACATAAAGTGGTAAAATTTTATAAGTAAACAATGCGGGTTATTCTGTTCCACACAATACACGACCACTTCCTGGCCCATCGCGCGAAGAAGCGCCAGGTGGCGCTACACTGCAACCATTTGACATTTGATCGTGACGTACGGCCGAGATGAAATATTTATTTGTTATGTCAAGCACCCATAAATAATAACTTGCAAGTTTATTACAAAACGCGGAGAACAATAAATTTATTGACCCAGTGTACGTTCAACCTTGCAATCTGTTAAAATTAGCTAATCAACCTTCTAATTTCCACTTTTAGAAATTATACTTCAAATTACACTTCAGCACCGAAGACGTTTAAACAAAAATTTGAAAAAGAAAGGAATGTATGTGTGTGTCTAGAAAGCATACGCGAATTGGGTTGTTCTGAAACCCAATTCCGTCCAGTTTGATGATCAGATTGCCGCCAAAAATAATTTTCGTAATAATAACACGGAAGCAAAAACACAGAACAGCAGCTTCTAATGGTGTTTTTTAGGATGTCTGTAAACTAATTCGCTAATTTTATGATTACAGGAAGCCGAGAATATCATAGGTTCTGTATAAATGACAGATAGTTAAGCTGTCAGACTTACGCAAACATAAAATGAAAGTTTTCGAGTAGAAGAGTAATCTGAAAAATTGCAAATGAAAATAATCTCGTTCGTAATTAACCAATTTCGGTGATTGACGACGTCGTCGGAAAGAAAATGTCTTTATCGGTGTTGGCAGTCATGTGGCCGACGGGCACAAGTATCGACTCCATTAGGAAATAAAAATGGAGAAGGTTTAATTGATTGATAAGCCGTAAACTTTTACCGCTGCCGATTACATAATCTAAATTAATTAATTATGTTTTTCATATCTATGATTTTGTAACACATGAGTGCAATGCACCCGAAACAACATTATGCACATAATACAGATTCGGAATAGTATTAATTCGTAATTGCTGGTAAAATTAATTATTCCATGGAAAGAACCCGTTTGTCGTCGAACTTTTAAAAAAGTGAAAGCGCGAATATACACCGAACGCAAAACGGTTCTGTCATTTCGCATGTAGGGGCGCCAGTCCCGGAATATGACGAGTGTCGGCCTATTTTGCATTTTTTTTTTTCGAAAAGTTATCGAAGAAATCAAGCGAATACCTGCAATTAACGCAGTGCATAATTACACCGAACTGTATCTCTTAGACCATGGTGAATCGTACATTTGCGGACCCTGATGTCCTTGGTACAAGTCTTTCAACTTGTGGCCTACTTATGCAGAGCCGGAGTCGGGCCCCGAATCGGCCTGGTGCGGCACATCAACATAGCCGTTTTATTTATAAACCGCTCAATATAAACACGTTTGAGATAATCGCGGCTATTGTGACATAACTGCACATAATACGCAACAAGAGAGGTGGTTCTCACTGCATATAAACGCCGCATTAGAAGGATACATAAAAAATAATTAATCGACCAATCAGGATGCGAGGGTGAAAGCCGCTCAATTGCAGCGCCGCCGGCCACTTCGAAATAAAATGAAAGTGATTAAATTGGCGATTAAACACGTCGGACTGTCTCTTAATTGTTATGTAAGTGCGGCGGCACATGTGCGGTCGATGGAAATTGCTTCCATTATTATTTTTTCAGCCAATCAATGGATTTGGCAAGATTCCAATGAATCGAATTAAGGTGAAATTGCATAAAAATCATTGAAAACGACCTCACTTGAACCCGGCCGGTAAATATGTTTACTACTACTATGACACAAACTTTCAAAGACCATAACGAGAGCGAAATCCTTCGCACGTTCGCGACCACAAAAAGTCCAGCCGAATTTTCTGGAGGAAATTCAGTGCCGACGTCGTTTCCAAATCGAGAGAAATTCGCAGGAGTTGCTCAAGTGATGTTGTGAAAATTGGAAATCGCCTCGGCCACCACCAAGGCTCCTTTTTGTCCGGCCAGCTTGTCGCAACACTGCGACTTTGCCTCAAAAACTGCAAATAAATTTTCGGCAGCAAGTCGGACCGTTAAGGTCGTTGGCCTTTTTGCGAAAATTCAAAAGTAGCCCAACTAGAGGCGATTTTAATATTAATTTATTTTTAGGAACAGTAACAGTGGCCATTACATAAATGCGACAGCATATGTCGTGTCGCTTGTCCGATTCCGATGGAAATTAAACGCAACAACTAAGAACCGATGCCTTGAAGTGTCAACTTTTAGTTACTCCTTTAGAGAACAATTTCGTTTTATTATTTCAGAAGGTCGGCTTGGAACCTTTCGCTGATTACGGTTGTTTGTTGTTGATTTTTTTTCCACGACCAGAAGTTATCCGAAGACATTTTTTGCCAAGAACATTATCTCACTGACCCATATTCGGTAAGTTCAATAAACTGAAGTGATAAGAAGTTACTAAAGAAAAAAACATACTCCAACTGTTTACTTACTATTACATGAAATAATTATCATATTTACAAAATATTATCACTAAACAACAAAAAATTGTTTGCTTGCAAGAAAGGGGACAAGAAGCTCTTCAACGCGAGACAAAAGGTTTATATCAACCATAAAAGGATTATCTTGTGACTTCATTTCACATGTAATAAGGTGCATTTTTTACACTAGATATAGTTGCACCCGATGATATATTTTATTTCTCAAGCACCCACTTTACCTTTCCATAATTAATCTAAAGCTGCTCTTCAACCACCTGTTAGTTACGAACAGGGACGCCAAGGTTAGTCAATATAATATGTAAAAATAATGGTATTGTGATACTCTCCTAGGAACCGATGAATTTTATTAATAATACATTGAGGCATTATGTCTGGAATGAATAATTAAACGCGAATAAGTAAAGAGAATTTAACGAAGTGAAATATTAAGCGAATTCGTAAAACACGACAATAAGAAAGACTCGAAGAAAGACGAAGATATATTAAAAAACACTAAAAAATAGAAAGTGTCTAAATTTGAATGTACTCAAATTAAACCGTACAGTGAAAAATGAGATTTTAACAAATAAATCTTTTGAAAACTCCCACACTTCGAGGCAATGGCAAATTTAAAATAACGCAATCAGATAGTGAAATGTTATTCATAATATTTTGTAATATATTTTTAAAAGAACAAGTGAAAATATTTTTGTGGTTTTTGGGCATAGTTAAACTCTTTATAGGTGCTTAGCATGAAGTTTGCACTATGAAAACATTTTTTTATTCATTAATTTCGCAAAAACTTTACTACCGCAATTATCGAAAATATAAACTATAATAATCCCGTTTATTCTAAGAACTAAGTATTCGGAATCAATTTTCGAGAATCCTACTAAACGTGACAACTACCATGCGATCGAAAATTAAAAAAATCGAGAAGGCCGTGATTAATACGGTTCAGTTGGCAGTACGTAAAAATTTAATTCAAATGTCATTACAATAGTAATTGTCATTATTAATTTATATACAGGGTGTATGTGAAATACGTGTTAATTTTAACGAATTGAAGAACTCACCAATTTATGAAACTTTTCGCTTTTTACGAAAAAGCATTACTAATTGATTTAAAATTTTACAAAAAAATAGAGACTTGTTAACCACACAAAACGACTCGTTTGGTAAAAATTGGGGGGCAAAAAATATTGGAATACTTTTGCGAATTTTGCAAAATGTTATAGACAAGAGTTTCATAAATTGGTGAGTTCTTCCACTGGTTAAAATTAACACATGTATTTCAGATACATCCTGTGTAATCAGTAATCACTAACCTAACTTTTAAGACTGACAACTGATAATTGAAATCTTAACGAATTGCCAACTGAAATTTTTGGTTACAGCATAGGTTTTTTTTTATCTCACAGTATAAAGCATTTACGGTTGTTTCAAATTCGGACTATCTATGAAAATCTGACATTTTAGTTGGCAGTACTGTGATTTGTCATAATAAATCTAATACATAAAGACGAATATTTAAAAACGAAACGTCATATGACAGGACCTGACGCCAATCTAACAAAAGAAAAATGTGTATCTTGGCCTGCTGCGTGTTTAAAACAATCGTGAACGTCTAATATGTTGCAATTTTTTCTTGTTCTGAAAATTTGCACAGAATTTCATAGACATCAGATTTTTCCTGTTACTTATTTCATTTCGTTATAATTAAGGCAAACCTCATTTTCTTATTTTTTTAACGTCAAATTTAACACATACCTAGCGGAAGTCACGTGATAAATCGATGAATGAAACATTTTTTCATACAGTGCGAATTTCTGGGTAAGCACTGCAATATGTGTCAAATTATTTAATTATTTTTTTCAGTCTACAAAGACGAATGCATGAAAATACAATGAACATGTTTGTTTTATTAGAAAACAGACATTTAGTTGTGTGAAAATTCAAAATTCATAACAAACTTCTCTTTATTACATATTTTCATTCGATTTTAAAGAAAAGAAAATGAGTTTCTAAATTCGATATTGTCTAGTTTTTCAAAAAAGTACAAAATTTTAAAGAAAACTTTAATTAATTTGTTTTTAATTGACTTATTACGAATTTAATATTATATCCTTAAGGTTATTTCGTGACTTTTAGAACCGGTTTAGTTTTACATATCATGTCTAAGATTTAAAAAAAACACGTTTTTTTTTATCAAGGATTATAATTTCTGTTTTTATTCAATAAAAACATTTCTTATTTTAATAAATTTAACAATTAATAAATATTGGACACTATACAGGTGTCTCAAAATTCGCGAATTCCGAATTCAGAGCGTGGTAGGGAAGGACCTAGAAGAAACGCACTTCAAAGAGTGCACTTTCTTGTGGGGCGAGTCCCGATTTTTTTTTCCATATATGGACTACTGAAGTGATCCCCTACAACGCTCTGAATTCGGAATTCGCGAATTTTGAGACACCTGTATAAGTCCTCTTTGACAAGTCGAGATAAAAAGAAAAATGTTTTGAAGTATATATGTAATACTCTTTACATAGACATACTGAGTTTCTGTATCTTTTTCTGACTTATTAATCAAACTCCCCTCGCCGGATTCAAGATACAATGCCCGATGCGAAAAACGCGGATTACCTTTCAAATTTTTTGTAACGAGTTTAGTTAATCCAATTTTTTTATGTAGGCTTAATTGACTTATATTTCAATTTTCCTTTGAAAGCCACGAATTCAACTCCGCATGCATATTTCAGTACGAAAAAAAAATCTTCATCGATCCTCGCAAGCAATTAAGACGTTTCATTATCCGCTCGAAGACCGACCAGAAACTGTTAAGGCAAAAATTTAATATTAACACCAATTCTAATTCAGCTGGTCGCGCTAAACAGGCGACTCAAATATTGATTCGGGCCGGCTTTGTCCACCATTTTGAATCCTGCTGCAAATGTGTAAAACTTTCAGCTAGAAATCCACATTGTCTTCATCTCGAAATTTAATTTCTGGCGGAAAATAAAGAACATTGCTGCTCTACCGACTAGACCAGCGACTCCCAACATTTTTTGAACGGTCGCGTGGGGAACAAAACACTGTTCGACCCGTGAACAGTCCTGGGGGTACGATTCTTTCACACTTGCCTCCTCCCCAAATCGTAATTTGTTAAGCCCTTGGGGAAGGAGACGCGAGAATCTCTTCCGTGTTATTATTGTTTGGTTTGCCCTAAATTAATTTCGGTGTAATGACAGCGATGTTATTACCGTGTCACCAGGGCCTACATCCAGAAACGTGTCACTGTTAAATATTAACTTCTGTTTACCGAATGTCCGCTCTAGATGTCCCGATTTGATTTCATAATTGATTGTTACTATTGAACTGGGATTATAGCCTTAATCACACCAATAATTAATCAATTAATTAATAATAAATATGACAACTGTGCTACTTGCACACCGCATTTTTATTCAATTAGGTATCACACGACGTCATCTGGTCGCCATTGTTCTTCTAAAAGAACAGTTTTAGAGTTTATTGTGAGGCGACTTCTCATAGTTTAATTGATGAGAATTTCTTGCGAAAAGCAAAATACCCGACCCACTTTCGAGAGCAGCGTACCTTTGATGGATCCACTTGACGTGTGGGGCTGTTGCGTTTGCGTTTGGGACTGTTGCACTTGTTCCAACCTGGAACTGACATTGTTCCACATTTCAAACATTTTGACGGTCACTGGTTATCACACTTAAAACTTTTGTTCTCACTCATGTCGGTAATTGTCTTGATTTTGAAAACACTCAAAGTCACTTTGATGATTTTTAAGACTTAACATAAGACTTCAACCGAACCCGATGTGACTGAAGGGGTCCATATTATCAGCCCTGTTCTTGGTACGTTTGGTGCAGTATATCTTCCATCTCTTCATGCTAGCGGACCAGAGGGGTTGCGTCTTCTGTCTTCCGCCATTTAACCGAAGGAACGTTGTACCTAGTCGGGGGAAAGATCGTTTTCATCGTCGCTATATTGCCGCATTAATCGTTGTTTTGGGGGGACTTTATCGTGACTATTTCGATATAAAATGGAGCTTGTTTGTTTAGAGATAGACATTTTTATAGGCGGACTGCATTTAGCACCGCTGATACGACCTATCTCAACACGGACGAAAGTGAGCTCGCTTTTTGATATTTCGCGATACGGCTTTTTGATTGATCGAGAAGCGTTTTCCGTTCGAATTAAACGGAAGTGGTAACTCCAACCGCTAAAACACATGATGTACACATAGTGTGTTATGTAACGTGGAAGATTCCGTCATATCGTCTTTAAAGTGCATAGTATTGATTCCGTGCTCTCTCACTGTGTGCATCCACTCAACGAAAACTAAGTCGTCCTGTGACAGAGGTTTCCAACACTGCGTCCTCAACATCACGACTTGGCTCTCCCAACAAAAAACACCAAAAAACTAATCACACCAACACCCCTAAACCCAACTCTGCAGCTTTCGAAAAATATGCACACACAAGACCCACGGGTTATCAGTTGCGAAACGTGTGGGTCATACATAAAAATCGTTTCACAACCACTCAATGACTAAATAGAGAATTAAAATCCGAAGGGGGCAATAAACCACGCCGATCTGACAATATTTTTATTTATCAACAACATTTTTGGCATTTATCCCTACTGTCCTTGATCAGATATATCGATAAATTTGTGATTTCTGCTGACTGGAGCTTCGGGTGATTAATTAAGTGTTAAGCACGAAGTTAGAACTGAAAGTTTTGACGTTGCTGATAAATAGCCCATAAAAATATCATTATGGTCAGGAAGATAGAGGCTCTTGTGTGTGCTTCCGTCTCTGCTTGCCTAATCACTGTCATTTTTGACGTTTCTTACCGCACTGGTTACGGAAACATCATTAAGCTCAGACATGAATTTTAAGAGTCACAACAAAGACACTCGAGAAGATTAAAACCTTCAGTTTTATTCCACCTAAAAATTAAAAATTGTTTTCATGATACCGCACAGCTGCAGGTTGAGCACCATTATTACCTACATCCTTTCGTCAATAAAATGTACTAACAAGAGTAATATAGGATTAATTAGAAGAGCCGGATTGTGCAGCATCTTGAACAATGTAATTAAGCAGATTGAGTCAAAGCTTATACGACAAGATTAGTTTACAAATATTTTCATGTTTATATTTATATTACATCGAAATGAAGTAACACGGGCAAATATTCGTTTTCTTGCATCAAAGTAAGAAAGTTGCAATATAAGAAACAAAATGTACCGCTGCAAGATTATTGGTTTAATTTGTGGTTACAATTTGTGTTTGTCTTGAGCGGAGCAAGTGAAAAGTGACGATTTATATCATCAGGTCGTGAAGATAACGGGATCAGACAACGGAAACAAATTTTGAAATTTTTAAATAATTGATTTTTATCTGTAACAACTGGAAATATTAAAATCTAATTACATTGTTGATAGATATCAGGATAATGTCCTAAAAGTGTAAAAGATAACAGTCAGTATTGAATTGCAATATTATATTTGCGAAAAAAATACTATCCAGTCGAGAATCACGTTTCATGTTGTGAAACTGATCCTCCTTTGCTTCAGTTCAAGTAGACAAAAGCAGCGGTGTCTAATTATATTTGAAAAAGGAATACAGTTAAATATTCGACTCGTAAAAATACTCCAAACATTGTAAAATTACACAATCGACGAAAACACAGAAAACAGAAAATCTCCATAATGTTGCAAGTGCGATTGCGACTGTTTTTGGATTCCCGTCCCTAGCTGAAAAATAAGGAAAATAGTGCTTCCATCAAATATTCTTCGAGTTGGATAGGACGAGATAAGAGCAAAACGAATATGTATTTTTCTGTATGGTCCTGTCAGTTCCCAGGACAACAAGTTATTAAAATGTAAATTTGAAACAGCTACTTGATTGTTTATTTTCTGACGTATGAATGAAATTTTAAAACTATGTGTCACTACACGTCGTTACATTTTTATTATTCAATTCAAACTAATGCAGACAATACCCAAACCACCCACATCGGACGGCAGTACCGACAAGGTCGTTTCTTTTTCGAAATCGCGGATGCTTTCTCTTTTTCGCAAAAGTCGCGATGATATTTCACAGAAGTCGTCAATTCGATTTTAAAAGAGCCATTTATTTTAACGCCTAATAGTCGCGAATTTAAATAGACACAACTGTCGAACGATTAATTGACAGATTTAAATTTACAGCGTATTACACGCTTGTTAGGAACGTGTTCGACAAATGCAAAAACTAAAAATGGCGGGCGTGAAAACGGTTTCGTCAAATCAAAATTTTGCGTTTTCTGTGCTGCAGATAACGATTTACTTCCTTATTAGCTTAATCAAAACAAGGTTTTATCGACGAGCTTGTAAAAGTAGTCGTTTTGGAGTTTGTACAGGATTTTTCTCGATTAAAATGATTGTTTTTTTGGTTTGTCTTGGATGCAAACAGTAAAAAATAGATGGTGTTAGTCATAGTCGGCGAATTTTGTACGATTTATAGATAAGAATAAAAATATCTAGAGTCAACAATTCTTGATTTTCCACTGTGGTGGTTTGTTTAAAAAAGTTAATGGAAGAAACTTCGAATTAATTTTTACCTCGGTGAGCGGTGAGAAATGAAGAGGTGGCAAGGCAACCAAACTTGAATAAATTTATTAGTGTCGTGATGTGTGGTAAAGGTGAAAAATCTTCAGTGAATCTGAAGGCACAACAGGATGGTAGTTGCGGAAAGCCGGTACGGGTTAATTAAGATTTTGCGGAATAAAAGAGAAAAGTAGACGAGTGGAAGACCGTGGAGCACACATTAACCTGAGATAGTCACTATAACAATTTCGTGATAAATATAGATAAGGCAATTTGTTTATTTTTCGATAAATTCTAGTGCTAACTCGCCGCAAATTACGCTCACTTCTCGACCGGGAGCGAATCTCGGAGTCCCCCAACAAAACAATAATTAATTAACGAAACGGACGCAGATACGCACCTGTACCGTGCGAAAATAAACCAAAATAATCCACTGGTGTTCGCACTGCGATCACAACACATAATCACAAACCACAACGCATCTCACGGAAAACTTCCGATACAGATCCATGATTGTGATCGGCGAGCACGTGTGCCACCCCCGAGCCCGCACAAGTTTTTCTCCGCCAGTCGAAATTTCGCGGTTGTTTGTGGAACGTGCGTAGAGACGGACGCGTATCGCACGCACTATTTCCGCATGCACACACACACACTCCTACGGACGAAGTCTTGGCAAACACTAAACTCCAACCACCATCGTGCTAGAGTAGAAAGTAGGCATAAAGTTTAGAGCGGCGCATGCTTGCAGTTATGCTAACTGTACTTTTCACCAACAGACAACACGCGGACCAAAAGGCTCATCGGTTTCGGCGGCGGAAGGGTGGAAGCGTCGCGATTAAAAGTACGCTTCTTCCGGGCGCGACGTTCGGGGGTGGACGGATCCGGGGTGGGCGAGAGGTGGGTGCGAGGGGCGACGCGCGATGGAAATTACAGGTTGATTTAGGCGACTCGCAGAGTGATTTAGTAAGATGAACATCCCGTACAACGCAGGAATAAATAAATAAAGGGGTCGGGAAATTTTCATATTTTACAGCTGTCAAAAGTTGCCGAAATGGATCGCGAATGAACCGTTATGGCCCAGGTTCTGGACAAAAAGTGAACAAACATTAAATATGGATGCGGAGTTAATGCCCACTCACGAGTTTAGTTCTATTTTTGGGGACACAAAAGAACGTGTGATTTCACAAATTATTACTCGTTTTCCCCAATTTCTACATCATGTTCTTTCAATCATTTCTAACCACCTGGTACAATGTCAGATTCGTCTGACTGAACATCTAACTGTCCCAGAGGAATATGACAAGTTACAAACACGTCTCATTTGTTCTACGATAAACAATTCGATACCAGTTCATTGTACTTTGCTTTCAATTTGTTTTCTAAATATTCAGTTATAATACCACGAGTAGTCAAAGATTGTCGAATATTTTTGTGGTGGTATCACGAATGGTCATTGGCTTTATGAACACCATGAGTGCGTAGCACGAATGGTGTTCAAAAGCGTAATGACCATAAGTGATACCATCGGAAAAATATTCTACTATCTTTGACTACGAGTTGTATTCGACAGACTATTCAATGAACCAAATCAATGATTAAAATAAAAATTTTCAAAGCTAGTTCGCAAATCTGCGTTACACATGACTTCATTGTTCAGTTAACTTCGTCAGAAAGTAATAATTTCTTTGAATAAAAATAATAATCAAGGTTTGTTTAAAATATTCACCTCGACCACTAGTGGAATAGTCAGTTATATTTTCACTAGTGGAATATTCGCTGGAATTTTCTGTTGCTAGGCTACGAAAGTACATGTCTGCTATTTTATTGGTTAATATTTGAAAAATAACAGGTGAATTGAATAGTCATTTTAATTTGTGTGATTTTAAAAATTCCTGTCAATATTGAACGTGATACGAAAAACTAATCAATCCTTTTTCACCAAAATGGCGGACCACAAATTTAGATTATCTTCGTTATGCTTCTTTCAATTAATATTCTTACTCATTTTACATTTTTTAATGAGAGGTACGGCTATTGTGTAGCAATATCACAATCTAATTTTCTGCCATCGTTGTTGATAAAAATTTATTGTTTCTGTATTTTTAGAATGCGGTAGTTTAAAATGTAAATGAACTTTAGAATTAATCATTAATGGAGAAGTTAATCGAGAAGACAAGGAATAAGTACCGGGTGACGACGAAAAGTAAATTTTGTTATTTCGTTCATAAATATGAGCAGATTTTGACATCAAGAATTAAAATCAAATTTACGTTGTCGTAGGACATCACACAGGTTTCTACTTTTATAGTTTTTCCAAAAGTGACAGCAATTTTTGAATTTCATTTTATGTATTTCGTTATTACTTATAAGTATGTATGTAATTATTTTTTTTTAAAGTAGAACATTTATCAAGAATTGAAACGATAGCACTTCAAGGTTTGTTACGTCAAGAACCTAAGCTTTTATGGTTCCATCCGAAAATTATGAGTAACAAAAAACAATATGTGTATGTATTTATTTTCAATTGTCTGGTAGATAATATATTAAATTTTACTACATAGGTATAGTGTTTACCGAGAAGTTTGCACCATACGGTATGGTATTTTTTTATTATTGATTTGGCAAAAATGTTATTATGGCAATCGTCTCTGCTTGTTTAAAGACTAAAAATATCACTAACAAAAGTTATCAAGTGATTTTTGCGAAGTCCTTCAAATTTGACATTTTTTTAAATAAAATTCTGAAAATGGGATTACCTAGTGCAGTAATATCGAACAGGGTTGTAGGAATAAGTTGATTCTAAGGAGACTTTATGCCCATGCGCAAATTTTTAGAATACAATTTAAAAAAATAATACATCATTTCCACCAAGGTTGCCACCTGACTTCGTACAGTATTTCGGAGATTGGTTCAAAAAAGTTCTTAGAATAAAAATGATGATAATATAAAATTCGTCAGTGATATTTCTAGTCTTTGGACAAACAGCGATGATTGCCGTAGTGAAATTTTTACTAAATCAATGGATTTAATATAATGTCACATTGTGAACGCACCACGGATTACAGATCACGGATAAACTGTTAAAATCTAACCTCACTTTTTGCGTTGTTTGTGTTTTTACTCTGCAGACGGACGAGTGGTGCGTTCACAATCGACTCTTCAACGCCAACTTTGATGATAAATTTAAATGAACACCCGATATTTTGTTTAATGAAAGTAACAAATATTTTTAATATACAGAAAAAGGAAATATAGAGACAATAAATATTAGTTTGAAGCATCTAAATTTGGAAACAATTATGTACTATCAATTAAAATTTTCTAATGCACCTGCAGTGCACCTTCATTTTATAATAGAGAAGAATCAGAATCTTATTGAAAAAAAAAAACAGAAAATGCTTGTGACGGCTAATCTGCTAATGTATACGATTTACAGGCTTTGTTTCTTTTGCATGTTATGCTTTGTCATAAAACTTGACATTTGTCACTTTATAAAACACGACACACATGACTTGTTTAATTAACAAACAAAGTAGGAATAGTGTGGTCTAACAGAACAATCGAAGTCGTGTCGAAAAGTAAAAATCTTGTAACGTGGACTAATGCGAAAAAAATCTGAAATCTTTGAATTCTTGGTGAACTGTGACGGAAGAGTTTTTGATGCAAAGTTACAGTTAATTTTTTCTTTAATTAATGTCGCGGAGACCGGAAAGATGGTGCAACACTTTTGATGAACGTCGTCCACACTTCCTCCAGTGCTGGAATTGAGTTGTCAAAGAACCGTTGTTCGAGACTTTTATTGACCATTAAATAAATCACATGTCAAAATTTCAGATCCGCAAAGTTCCCGGATTCGTGAGACGCAACTCCTTTTGCGGCTTTACCGCATTGCACAGAGTTGCCACTGTTGCTCGGGCATTTGTTTCCAATTACGAAAAAGTTGTCAAAAATCGATTTATTATCCACCGAAGTGCCACATATAAAATCTTCATTCATCCAGATCTTTACAACTATCGGTTTAATGACCTGCAGCAATAAAACGGCGGTTTAATTTTAAGAACTCGCCAAGCTTATACATAGAGGATTTTATTAGAAAAATACTGTTATCCCACTCTAACTGTCGGTGGCCGTGCAAGAAAAACTGTTATGGCTGTGCAAACGCGTCATTAATCGTTGAAACGAGACGAGAGTTTTTTTTTGGGAACCCTGGACGAAATCTGGTCGGACGGTGGTAAAAGTTGGGTTCCATAAATGGTAGGATTTTATGGGGGCAATATTCGGTCAACATCATTGTGGCTGCTGCCGAATATTGGGCCATAAAATATGGTTTCGGCTCTATTTTAAGTCATATTTCAAGAAATCGACGAATAAATCATTGTTATTGCCCCCGAAACGTGATAGAACTTTCGAAAATTTTTCTGAGGAATTTATTGAGAGCCCAAGATGTTCCTTCTTCACCACCGTCCATTATTTTGCATCCCCGCAATCACTCTCATGATTGAACGCCCAGTGATGTGCGTCATCGGTGACGTGCGCGCACTGTTAAAGTAATTAGACAGGACGGAAGGGTGCAAGATGAACTTATAATGAAAAAATATGAAAAATAAAAAATACTCCCATTATGCATAATGTCGCGGATTGCGGAAATGAGAAGAAGCGTGTATATCGACGCACATTTATTACGTCACACGACGTCAAAACATGGCGTCGCCATGACGACGACGTTGGCGCCGCGCGGGACGCTCCGGTACTAACGGGAGCATCGTCGGCGTCTGGGATGCATAATATCCCTTTTATCCCACACAAACTATTCAAGAGAATTCTGAACGGCTCGACGACACGACCAAATAAAAGACTTTATCATCCCTTCATTATTAAAACCGCAATAATAACCCGTCCCTCAACTAAATCAAGTGGGAATGCGTAATGGTGGTGATGTCGCAAATGAAGCCCACACAAAAACAATTGTTTCAGCTGCTCGAAGATGCAAAAATTAAATGAGATATTCTCGTTCCGCGGAATAATGGCACGAACAGATTTATCGCAGGAAAATATTTATAAATGGTGGATTTAATTAGTCACGTACGTTGACACCTCCGAGTAGGATGAGCGGGGTCATGAACTTGATAAGCCGACAAATCTGGAAAGCAACAGAGATCTTCCAAAATTAGACGTCATCTTTTCACAATGCGGTCCTGTCATTCACCTGTCATTTCTAGGCTGCGGCTAAGGCTACGACACACTTGTCACGATCGTGTCAAAAAACGGAGGGATGGCTCAATTGTTTTCGCGTGACGAACGCCCATTTAATTAATGCCTCGGCACCAACGCCCCATTCGCTGGGCAGTATTGACCGCAAGATGCCGATGGGCAATAAACCAAGGCACGAAAGTCAGTCCATGTCCATGTAATGGGATGAAGTGGTAAATATTTACGACCCCCCGTCGGGTAAGTGCAGTTGTCGGCGTGTTACAATAACTTTGTGGCGGAGCGCCGCAACCAGAGGGTGAACGCGACCCGCAGGGATGCTGTCGACAGGTAGCGGGTGATTTTTCTCGATGCAACAAAGAAACTACAGTTAGATGGACCATGTGCCCCGACAGCTGTACGGAGCAGACTTTCCTCTTGATAATTATAAGGCGACGGAGAGGGTTTCGTGGGAACGCCTTATCTGGAGTCCGCGTAAGGTCCACACCCCCCATGTGTGCACAAACAGAATTTTCACTTCCGCCTAACGGGAAAGCTAATCTGATTTTTTTTAGTACCTGTTCGTTTGGGCCGTCCCTCGGTTGCGACATAAGGCAATATTTATTTAAAGATATTCATTGGTTCTGCGCCTGTGAATCATCTGAATCGGTGGAAGGTCAGTGAACTTGGCGAATTTTTGAGGTACGCATCCAATTATTGCTTGGCCGACGATTGCCAACAACAAAAAATAAAACAACCGTATTGAACCCTACAAGTACTGTCAGTCCACTGACCTTTGCGTCGATAGAGAAAACACCATAGAATACGTACTAATAAAGTGGTGTTATTTTATTGTTGCTATACATGGACGTCGGTGGAGTTGCACAAATCATTACTTTTTCCTATATGGTTCTAATTCGTTCGGCCGGACTTTTTTCACAATGCCTCAAAGTGCGTTCTAATTCTCCGATACGTTTCTAATTAAATCGAGTTGCACGTTTAACGCAGCAATTAATTTTGATCCGTGGCCGTTGCGTACGTTTAGTATGCAAGTAGTTATTTGATTTCATTGCTTGTTGGCATTACGATCATGCATACAATCACCTCTGCTGAGCGAATGTGTAATCTGGGTGCACGATACGATCTTTAATAATAAGGATTTATCAATTTTGAAACGTCGGATTTATGGATATGGATATTCAAATTAATTCTCTATCACCAGATAAACACCTCGTGTCACTCACTATTAGGTCAAATTTAGATTTGAAAACTTATTTATTTGCCAACGTGTCGTTGTAACACATTTGTAAACGTTAACGACCGCTCGAGATTAACTTTTTGATATTTTGATGACGATTTACGCAAACTGATGTTAACAAAGACAGAATCGTTTCATTTCTTGACAGTCTGGTAGCTGTTTCGTAAAATATTAAAATACTGAACCATAAATATCTGCAATTTTTGGGTGTTAACTTTTTTAATACCAAAGTTTCACGAGCAAGCCGAGATAAAACCCACGCAACATAATTTTTTATGCTTCTTTCGATGACAATTTTTTTGTAAAGGCACTGTTTGAACTTTTATTAAATTGAAAATTTTCGATGGCATCAAATCTTGTTGGAGGAAACTTGATTCAAAGACAGAATGCAACTTCATACCTACTCCCACAGTAAAAACAGAACTCTTTGATAAGGGTGGATCTACGATCTATTGACAAGCTAGCCAAACTAGAATATCGAGAAACGGCGCAGGACCATTCCATTATAACTTCATGTGTATTATTTCGCACCATAAAAACATAATTTTGCTTCAGGTTTTGATGATAAACAAAACCAGAGCTTGCTATTTTGAGACATTCTTCATACATATTACCACGGAACATCTAGGTAAATCTCTTTATCTCAAATTTAAATATTTGTACTTGACAAATGTTTCGTTCTTGCAAACGCACAGTCGTCGATATTGATTTAAAAAGTCTCAAAACGAACGATACAAACACTGAATTAAGTGCGATCAAATAAAATGGACGACAAAAGTGACATAACAATAATTGTTTGTTTGGACAAGAACAGTAATTGATCAAGTTGTTTATTGTATTGATACCCTTACAACAAAAATTACTCCCTTTGCAATTTGAAATATGTAACTGTACATTTTGTTTTAAGGAAATTATTGAGCAAGATTGAAACATCAGTAAAGCTTGTTTGACACGATGCTAAATTTTGTAGAAAATTTGTTAGAAAATGAGAGAGACCCTCGATCAGGACCAATGAACGATCAGGATCATAGTCTGTCTTTGTCAGATCCTGATCGTTCATTGGTCCTCTCTCATTTTCTAACAAATTTTCTACAAAATTTAGCATCGTGTCATACAGCCTTTATTGTAGGTTCAAAATATTTTTAATTTTCTTGGTCGTCAAAAAAAATCCTTTTTATTCGAAAATTGTCAGTCTTACAGAAAGATGCAAAATGACGACGCTACTTATCCAATTTAATTTATAAAATATATCTCTTATGAACGTGTCTACGGTTTCACGCAAGAGTGTAGCTTTAACAAAATAATTTTCCTTACATTGTGTAATATTTATTTTTTATGGTTATTTTAGTCTTGTTATCTTGTGCAGGTGACCTATAGGTCACTGAAGGGGTTGAAATTTTAATAATGTTTTGAGTAATCAATTTTGTTATAATGAGGTAAAGAACCTGGAGACATTTTTTTCATTTATCAAAAACCAAAACAAATATAAATTCCTTCCGTTTTCGGTTTCACAAACAGGCTCTTTCTATGACATTTTTCAGCTGCAACATCCTGGTTTCTGCATAAATATTCTACTTCAGGTGGAGTTTGTTTACATGGTCAATTAATTCCTGATTTTTCTAAAATTCTGAATTTATTCACCCACGAAAAATATGCCTTAGAAAGTTCCACCGAGGCTACAACGGTGTAGACAATAACTCCATTTTGCCGAAAGCACATCTCGAGTTTGTTTTTTACTCCAAACTGTACAAAATTTAGTTTCCCGATCACACTTTTTGTAATATTGAAAAACTGACTGGATAATTTTTAATGACGTCAGTAAGTCATTTCTGTCATTAAAATAGTGGCATGTTCTTTGCTATAAAATATTTGGATGCTGATTGTCACGAACACATTCCACGGTTTTTTTATAACATAATGTAAAAAAAGTTATTAAAACTTAAAACTACAAACTAAAAGCTAAACATCATTTTATACAGCGATTTTAGTGAACACACCTGTACTGCAAATAATCTAAAATTTAGAGCCCAAATTTCCGTTAAACATCTGTTGTTAAGTACATTTAGTGTGACTGAAAAATTAAAATTGTGATATGATGCAAAATATTTATTTCTGATGTGTCAGCAGAATTTCTATCATTGGTAAATTGCGACAACGTTATTAGATTACTCAGAGATTAATTTGTAAACTGTAAAATCATTTAAATATCTAAGGTCAGATTTCACTGAAGCGCAAATTAAATTCATAGAAAGCGTCTTGTATTTGTAGTTATTGTGTTTATAATTTTACAAGAAATTTAACAAACAATATCCGATTAAAACGATACTTTGGCAACAGAGAACGTGGCAGTATAACAAGTTTGGTTCACTTAGCAGAATCTTCTGGTAAGCGACCAATCAGTTGTTATACAAATTTTGAAGTCAGTACAAATATATTTATGGAGGAGGTAACTACTGTTTTCTATTGTAATTTGCGCTTTGTCCATTATATGTAAATACGGTAGAGGTAGAATCACCAGTCGCAAAGAAAGTGATGATGCTTATCCCAAGGCGAGTTCCAAGCGCAGTTCAACAAAAATTATTTTTTCAAATAGGCAACTCTACCAATCGGTATTTGGTATTCATATTAGGAATTTGTAATGATTTCGTAGGGGGGATTCGTCACTCCGCCGTTAATTACTGTTAAATTTCGAAGACGACAAGAAGTTTATTGCCCGTTTTAATAACAGTAATGCCGCTCCAAGGCTACAATTTCATGGTGGAACCGATGGAAATTGCAAAACCGCCACACAAGAAATCTGAAAAGGAAGAGAGTGTTGAACGGATGTGATTGTAATATAACAACATCTTTTCCTTTAACGTTTTTTGCCTCATCTTCGAGATCATACAAATTGTATTAAACGAAATATCTCCGCTTCCATCGTTTCGAACAATTACCAATAAAAGATCACCGATTTCGATAAAACAGGCGAAAGAATGAAACACAAAGTTTGTGTCCATTGTACAAAAAGTAGAAAGCTCTAATGACGGTCCAAATTTATGACGGCGGAACTCGAAGTCATGAACTAAAGATGTTGATTATAATCCCCCGTGAGACTTCTCTATTTTCTTGATAATTCATGGTAATTTCGCGTAAATAGTCGCCGCAATAAATTCTCTCAGGCCACACAACTCGGTACACACATGGAAAACAACTGTATTACTGTCGAAATGTGAAAGTGTACTCGACGAAAATTAAGTTGCCTCCATCATAACAACAGCAAAGATCATAATAATTAATAAAAAAATTCATATATAATATGCACGCAACTAATTAAAAGCCATTTAGTTGTAACCATGTAAGAGATTGTGTAACGATAATTTTTTTATTTTGCACCAGGAGGAGCTTTTTTACGCAATGAAATCATTTCAGAATCGCAAATATTAAAACTGGAACCTAACATTACCGGTGGCACCCATTAATTTAAAAACGTCGACACTCAAAGATAGCTTGAAAAGTTGTTTCTGCAAGTCGAAAGTAGTTGTGAATGTTCAATTTTCGTACAGTCGATCGGTTAATCGGTTACGTAACGGATCGCAAATATGTTTCAGTTTTGTAAAATCTAGCGCCGTATTTGATGCAACAATAACGCATCGTTATCGCACACTAACTAACGTCTCTAACTACTTAGCATTGTAATTACGAAACGGCAAATGTTTTTGACCCCTCGCTAGTTAACAGTTTCGCAACTCGGCCATTAATTCCAATAATATATAATTTTCAATAGAGAATGCTCATTACGACTCGTTTTAAAATGTACATCGAACGTAATTAAGCACCACTTAATTTAGCACAAACTGACGAGAACGGTTCTTGACATTGATGGGACTGAAATGTAACAGATCTTCAAGGTCAGTTTTACTATGCATGTGCATCATATTTACTACGTTTTGTCCATTCACGATTCGATCGGCGCGAAAACACAGACGGCCTTCGCACCATCGTGTTGAACAATGAAGAAAATTGTGATCTTATTTTTTTAAAAGTGACAGTCAGTATCACCTTCTACCGGCTAGAAATTAGGTTGAATTCTTGTAATTATAATAAATAGCCGGTTTTACGGCGGTATTTATTATTGAGGAAATTTCCACTACACATGTTCACTGTGCGCGATTTTATTTGTTTTTGTTTGATTTTCACCCAAAATTTTCACTTTATTTATTATAAATTCCAAAACACAAAAACCAGGTTACCAAAATAAACCGGCAATAAAGAAACGGAAAAAAATCGGGCGGACAGTCCGGAAGGCTTTTGCCGCCTACTCAGGTTTATTCAAATTCGACGCTGCGCGTGACGCAGAGCGCCGACACAGTTCATTGGACGAGGCTGTTCACGTGACAAATAAAAGCTCACTGTTTTGACTGGTTTTGACAGTCACATTATAAAGAACAAATTCGATAACTAAAGGAAGCAATAAGAGCGTCAAAGAAATGAACTCCTCTTCTAAGACTTCCGTACTACGAGATGAATTTTGATTAATTTTCATAGATTGACAAGTGAGGTTAAGATAAGATTAATTTCTCTGATCTCATTAATACCTACTGAAAAGCTAAGTTTACTGTGAAAATAAAAGGATGTAAAAATGAGAAGTGTAAGAGGTATTTTTAAACCTACTCCCCTCACAGTAGTGACTTTGGTCATTGTTACAAGAATTGTATTTTTTAAGACATTTCATAAATGTGTTTGTGATTTTTGAGTTAGTAATGTGTGACAGGAGCGAGAATTAGAATTTGTGAGGAAATTTAATTTTAATGATGGGTTATTTACACTCGGTTGGCACAGATTAAAGAGTCCTCTCTCATCTGTTCTGTGGCGTTTGTGAAATGTAGAATTTAGGGTTTTTACAGTTTTAAAAATGCCAAACAAAATGTCAAAATTTATTACGAAAAAACATCGGACGAACGCAGTGAACTATGAATACGTAAATTGGGAAACAGTTTCGTGGAAGAAATCTACAATAAATTAATCTCAGGTTAACGTGGTTAATCTTGAATTCCTTTTAAGAAAGCTCTCAGTCGACACCCACGCCTAAAAGTTTGGAGCTCCATGAGGCTTATGATACATTTTTGTAACATTATCTTGTAACAAGAACTTATGACTGGACGCTTATTACTGTTGGCAACTAAGTTCTGGTCTAAAACAGCATCGAGTCGGGATATTTAAGCACATGCAACGGTGAAAATAGGTTGCAAATTATTATGGCAGATTAAGAAAAATACAATTCAATTCGGTAAATAAGTGATACATTTTAATCAACTGGAGATTTTTTTACACATAAAGTTGTGTTGTTTATACATTTTTTTGTTTCTTTGTAATATGTATTGGGAAAATGTAGGTTAATCCTTTGTGCTGTCGGATTGGCAATTACAATGAAATTCAAATTATGTAATTAATTAATAATTATATTTACCAATTTTAGTGTTGTGTTTATGCCGTATGCAATTTCAATATCCATGTCGGATCTAGTTCATGTAAAAACAAGGACTCATTTATCACAAACTAAACAGAATAATCGCAGAATTGTGCGTCGTGTTTTTTTACAGAAACCACAAGATTTTCCACAATTTTGAACAAATGTATTTTTCGTTGTTCGAAACGCCAAACACAAAACAAAACAATAGAAAAACACGCATGTAAATAGAAGTTGGTTGTTAAATTTTTGTGGTGTTTTCTTTTTATTTGACGCTCTGAAAGAGAGAATTAACAGTGGAATAAATAATGGAAGTGCGGTTTCGACAACTAAGTTTGGAGTGCTTTCAGAGGTCGACACAACTTCGCTGACAATTACTTTGCCGAGGAGAACCCTACCGTCACGGTTAAATGTTATAATGTAATTTTAATATAATCTTCTTACTTCGAAATACCTTTTGTGATTTATAGACGCGAACTTGGAAAATTCGAAAATAATTAGATTACAAACAACTTGATTAACAGTAATTGCAGATATGTCTGGGCGAGACAAGCTATCGACGGGACGCTCCGGGGGTCCTCCGAATCCTCATCGAAATTCGAGCGATTTTTCGGATTTTGGCCGGTCTCACGTCAGGAAGTCGTCGCCGCCGGCATCAAAATAAGGACAGGAGCGGCGAGCTTCGTGCCAAAATTCTTCGGAGAGTTGAAGATTTTTCCGCGATCCGGAAAATGCCGCTCCTGCACGCGCATGCAGTTTCGATCGGTCGCGAGATATCCCTCACGAGGAAGCAGAGCCGGAGTCGGTGAAAGTTGCAACAGATGATAATGACGGGCCGAAATCTCGCATGTTACCTAACGCAAAACGAGAAATTATAACGGAACATATCGCGGCGAGCGCTCGATCGATCGGACATTTATTAGCGCAAAACTATCGCTTACGCGGCGACTTTTCCCTCGGCTTCGCCTCTTAAGGCCGATTCCCAAGACGCGTGCGTGATTTCACTTTCGGGGCCCCTTGCGTCACCGGCTCGCTTTCCTCCGGAGCCGGTCCTGCTCTCCGACTGCACACAAAGTTCGCGTTATTGGGCTTATAAATTTTCCTGGTGCCTGCATTCGTCCGTTGTAAATCGCGGCGTCGACGTATTCCCCTAAACATATGGTGCAATAGCGTCGAGCAGACGTCTAAGTTCGAATATAGGTCAGGTGCTAAAATTAAATCACTTTTACCTGGGTTAACTACCTCCCGCTAATTATAAACATCGAACAGTGGCATTCCGTTCCCCAAAATCGATCAGCGCACATCGAACAGACGTTAACTCTTCATTAAGTAATTCCGTTTCGAACCACCTTAAGCAGGAACGGCGAGAGCCGATTGAAAATTAATTAAACTCGGCCGGCCTTATTGACTGACTGAAATGTTATAGCCGTAATTATATAGGAACTAATTAAATAAAAATGTTACATCGACTCGGCGCGCCATTGTAAAAGTGTACCTCCTCGAAAGTTGAGTAACTACTGGTGCCATTAATCAATCAAAAATCAAAAAATCAACAGACACTTGACCGTTATTAGACGAGATGTTGTGCTTTTCCGCATGTTTTTTACCTTTCGGTTCAGGTAAATCACTCCCTGCTTCAAAATCTCCGACCGTAAAAATATAATCTGCAAAATTGAAATCCATTTCAAAATAAAGACTGTTTTATTACCGACACGTTTTTATGTTCACTTAGTTTTACAAGCTTCTGACATTTCCTCTTTTACAAGCAACAGACAGGCTAAGTAAAAATACGGAACTGCAGCCTAAAAAACGTGTAGGGCGTAAGGGCAGCACAGTGAAATATACTTAGGGTTAAGTAATGGGGAACAATGACTTAAGTACCAGCCCGTGTAAGAACAAAAACAAAATGTCTTGTGCTTGTTCGGTTTCATCGTATTATTTCAGAAAATTGTTGATAATCTTGATGTTAAACTATCGTGTGTTCACTTACAATTTCCCGTCAAAGTTGGCGTTGAAGAGTCGATTGTGAGCGCACCACGGATTGCGGATCACGGATCGCTGTTTCAATCTAACCTCACATTTTGCGTTGTTTGTATTTTTAATGTGCAGACGGACGAGTGGTGCGTTCACAATCGACTCTTCAACGCCAACTTTGAGGAGAAATTTAAATGAACACCTAATGTGTACCAATTTTGGTTAATTTTGTTTAATTAAATAATTTAAGAAATAGTGAATTTGGGGATCGATCCAAAACTTCTCCAACCAAGTGATACATTTATTGTTATAGAAATGCTGAAAAATGTAATTTTAAAAGTTTGGTCTGTTGCTGGTGGCTTTTTGTGTAAACACAAAAATTATTACTTTTAAGATAATTTTAAGATAATTAATTAAAACATATTTAAATACCGAAATTTTACAATAAAATACAGTAATTAAACAATTCTTATCAATAACTAGAACGAAATTTTAATCAAATGTACACATAAAGGCTGTTTTTTTTTTAATTTGGCGTCGAAGTTGACGTTGAAGATTCGATTGTGAATGAACCACTCGTTTTAAAAACACTGATTTTTCAAACTGCAGATATAAAACACACAACGCAAAAAGTAAGATTAGATTTAAACAGCTGATCAGAGTTGTAATCCGTGGGGCGTTCACAATCGACTCTTCAACGCCAACTTCGACGCCAAATTAAAAAAAAACTAACTTCATTTTTAACTATATTAAATGAAGAAATGAAATAAACACGACTTGAAGGATTAGATTGAATTAATAATTGTAAAATAGCTCCCTAATTTATTTTTGTTCATTCAATAAAAATGCACCAATTAGAACGACTACTAATGGATCGAGGTGTGCCCCATTGTCTCGATTTCTATCTATCAATTTGACTACTCAAAGTCATCTTTCGCCATTGGTGACCTCCAACTACAAAAATGGAGTAAAACGTGTGACGTATCAATTTCACCTCAGATACTCTACTTTTGGTGGAAATGTTAAGTGTAACGGATATCAGTGATAAGGGTGTGTACACAATACTATTTCTTCGCGTTGATTCGATTCTCCAACAGTGAATAAATTACTGTGGCGAGTGGGTCACGTTAATAAATTCGCAAATCTGGACATTTGCAACGAATCCAGACCAAACATCGGTTCTTTCTGGTACCGTGTTACGGATAATCCACATTTGTCAATTTCACAACTCAGTTTGGATAACGATATTAGTCAAACTTCCGTTGTTTGCACTGGTAACGTGTACCCTAAATTAAATAATCATGTCGTAAACCTAATTTAGAACTACTTTTCGAAAATGCAACCGGTGACAATGGGAAGCTGTGCAAGACTTTAAATCACATTTTGACATTTGGCGCTGGTTCTTGCGCAAGTCGGTAATTGACTTGCATATTTAAAAGATATTTAGGTATGACAGATGTAATGTATGAACGTTGTCGAACCTTCGATTGGTGCAACATTTGTTGTTGTTCTGTTGCCCTACCAGTGCGTGCTAACAAGGGAAACATTTGTCTATTGTATATTGTCATTTAGCAATCGTTTTTGCAGTGTAAACTCGCTAATGATTTATTATACAAAATTATATCTTAACGACACTTTAGCGAATTAAGCAAGGTGAAAGGTTAACTCATACATTACAGCGTTATATGGCAAGATTATGACGTACAAGATTCTTCGATTCGTCTGTTCTAGGTACATATTTGGTAAAACTGGTTGTCGATGCATTGATTCGTTAATTTTTTTACACAACAGCCTGATCAACACCGCCACGTAAACCTCCGATTGTCAAGATGTTCAACTTTCGTAATCGATTTAATAAAATATTAATCCGATTAATTTTTAAACCGAACGATTAAATACCACGTAATAGTCACTAAAGCATCAATTCTGTTAATCGATTCGCGCAAAATGTGAAATCTTGTAATGTGTAGCATTTTAAAAATCGCTTAATGTCATTTGAACATTAATAAAAAAATTACAACATCCCTTTCTGATTTCAGGTAAATATCATCGACTCCTTCGCAAAAAAATGCAAACGTGCATCTTTTTAAATCGACAGTTATGTAATAGTAGAGATCGGCAGAGTGCAACGAAATGGAGTATAGCTACAAATGTCATTCTTAATTTAACTGGAGAATTTGTAATTAAAAATGTAAGAGGCGTCGGAAAAAACAAGACAAGAAGATTGTCGATGGGTTCCATTCAATAATTTTTCCAAGTATGTGTTAATTAGTTTTCACTTTTCAGTCGTTGATTTTTAATAATAATGGAACGAACAACATCACAAGGCAGAAACTGCTTTATTTCGTTAGAATTTGAATTTTTAATAATCCAATCAAGTAAATCGTGAATAAATAAGCGTCTTTCAACATTAATAACTGCCAGGAAACAGGTATTCGAAACTTGAACGCGATTTTTTGCCGAATATTTGAATTTTATTTCACACCCACGCCGTCTTTAAATCATTAATAAGTTGCCGCATAAAAAACGTATCAGAGACAGAAACAACTTAATTATTTAGGACTTTTATTAATTTAGAGAAGACGATGTTCGTCCAGGACCCAAAGCTCTTCCTGCTAGACTGGGCGATCAGGTGCAATGTTTACATAAGGTGTTAATGTGCCGTTGCCACATCTAGCGGCTACACAGAAAATACAAATTGGAAACTTTTACCGCATATTTCCTTTAATTATCGCCATAATATTAAAAGCAATAAAATTAAGCAACTTGAATATAAATGACATTAAAGCTTTTTCCACGCAAAATCAGAGCGTTGCGCAAGTGTTTCCCTGCATTTAGTCCGGCCGTGCAAAATAGTATCCAGGTCTCCTCCGTAACAAATTGGTATTAATTTTCGTGGCATGTGTTTAAAAGGCAATTAGACTGCAGTGGTGGCAAGTAAACAAACCACAATTTGGTGGTAACGGTCTTGAAACATACGTCCAATTTAAATAATTTGTTGCGACAACATCGATTGGCGTATCAACCAATTGCGTTAATTATTTATACGTCTTGTACAGTCTTGTTATGAGTCCCGTTTGATTTATGCAATATTTCAGCAATAAACTTTTACAACCAGATAATAAATAAAGTGCGAGAGTGTATTCGCACACGCAGGACACGACGTAATTCGCTTACAGTAAATTACATTATTTTTCTATTCTGGCGGCGTGTTCCATTTATGTGCCAATAATGCATTTATGTGGGTGGAAATAAAGCGGCTGGTGCATCGCGATTCCGATTTTTTTTTATATAGGTCGGGTTCGATAAGTCTCAACGACGAAAGATGAACGGCGGAGACGCAATTTCGTATTTTTAAAGGCAGACAGACGCTGGAAGAGAAACCATTTGGGAGTTTTCAATTGCCTAATTGAATAAATGTAAGGTTTGTACTTCTTCTTGTTGTTACTCTTCTTCTTAATTCTTCTTTTAAAGTGTCAGACACGACAATGTAACAGCTTAGTTCATTAGTCGAATTAAACATTTGCACTGTGGAATTTTTTATAGTTTCATGTTTAATTTAACTTTAGCTAAGAGAAACCAACTGAAAAGTGAATTAAGTTGACGGCAATTTGAATATTTTATAGAATGCAAATAAATGGGAAAATCAGGAAAGCTTGCTGGAAGTAGTATCATATTTTTTTTATTTATTTAGTCAATAATTCGCCCCTTTTTTGATGTAACAGAATAAAATTACACTTACAATTAAATCTACATAGATAAAATACAATTATGTAGATAAACACGTAGAAATTAAAATAGAAATACATAAATAGAAAAAGTAGATGATGAATGACGTTTCACTAAGAAATTAAAGAAAATATTCAATAATCCAATAATTATATGTATTATGATGACCTTATTCAAAAATTCATCTATAGCATAATATGGTGAATTCCTAAAATTTATGTACATAGTTTAAAGCTTACAACGAAACAAGATTTTCTTTAGATTCAAGAGCTGCTTATTTAAAAATTTAATGTCTAATCGTAGTAATAATAGAAGTAGAATTAGTTCAGTCCAAACAGATTTTGTTTAAACATTAATTTGTTCAAATAATCTATGCTTGAGATTTCATTCAAATTTCATCGTCAATGGTAAATATTATTTTACAACTTTGTGTTTCTTCACAAGTAAAAATAATATTGCTGGCTAAATAATGCTTTAAAAAACAATAAAAACAAAGAGTTTTGATTGTTTTAGATTTAAATGTGCCACATATAAGCAATACAAAATACGTCCGAATTTGTTGCAGAGTTTTAAAAGAAAAAAATAACATTGCAAAATTTGAGAATTAAAATAATAATTTGGATTAAAATATTTTCACAATAATGAATCTTTGTTTGAACAGTATTTGGCAACACCTCTGATTGTTGTCGATGTTGTTATATTTTGAAATTTCTAAAGTAGAAACTAAATTGCCATATTACCATTTTAAATACATTTAGAAATAACATGGGAGAATAGTTTTTCTCTTTCTCATTTTGCATAATATGTGATTCGATTTTATCGGTATTTGTTGTCTTTTAAGATTGCCGCTTAATAATACAGTTTGTTGTTTAACATTTTAAATCTGAAACAGAAATTCATTTTATTTTTCCACAGATAAGATAACTGTTACAACATCTGAAAAGTATGTATTGCCAAAATGTAGTGATTGATTGTTGCTCCTGGTTTTTAATCATGAATTTACTGTACTGGGTGTACATTTAATTCATTCAAAGAACATTGATTTAATAAAAAAAAGAAAAAATATGACATCCAAAAAAAATGGATTAAATTTTGCTGTAATTCTTCTTTACCGCTTGTTTTGTAAATTCTTGTTTTGTATCGTTTTAAATCCGATTTGTATTCTTTACTTTTGTTTATTCAACAGAAGCTCAATGAGATTCAAGTCTAGGTCTTGAAGATACCATTTCGCGATTCTCAGCATTTTATATTACTCCTAATTTTTTTATTTGTAATAGTTTTTGCAAACAATTTATATTTTTGTCCATTATTCTGAAATATGTTGCAGATTTCTACTTATTTCTGTACATTTATTTTTCATCGGTAAACTACGGAATTATAATATCGGGTGTTCAATTAAATGTATCCTCACAGTAGGCATTGAAGAGTCGATTGTGAACGCACCAGTCTGCAGAGTAAAAACACAAACAACGTAAAAAGTGAGGTTAGATTTAAACAGCTGATCCGTGATCTGTAATCCTTGGTGTGATCATAATCAACTCTCCAACGCCTACTGTGAGGTGAGGATACATTTAAATGAACACCCGATATAATGTAAAAAATGTCCCCGTTATGGAAAAGAAAAAAATGAAACTAATCTCTAGCGAAGGTTTAATAGACTTAAATTAATTATAAATTGTCGTGTAGAATCTTGCCTTTGAATTTTTATTATTGTTAAAAAAATTATCAGATGTTGTGTACCGACTGATGGAATGCTTTCATACAATAATTAAAAAAAATATATTTGCTCTAGTATCTAGATTGGGAAGTGAGTGGATATTTCGCCACATTTCGCCATTTATTTATTCCTCTGTCAAGTTTAAAAGTAAATAAATTTAAAAAATCCTCCGAATTAGCTGATAGATGGTTCCCAATGCTTTCTTTATGTATTTACGAAATTATTAATTATTAAAAAATAAAAAGTAATATATATTAATAATATGTATTACCACTTTTAAATTAAGAAGTATGTAATTATAGTATGAACTTAATACAACACAGTATTATTTCAGTAAGAAACCATTTGTAATGTAGAGCTATTATTATGTATATTTATAATTGATTATTGTTATTGTATTTAATTTTCTAATTAGTATGTTTATTATAATACACATTTATAAATGTAAAGTTTATAGAAAAAAATTGAAATGATTATAGTCTTCACTTTTATAAAACTAGACACTGTCAGAATTTGAAAATTTTCTCCTAAGTGAACGGATTTTGATAAATATCACCACTTGTCAAAACGAAACGTCAAGCTAATTTTAAAGATTTTAAGCAATTTGGAGCCTTTAAGGGGCTCGTAGAACAAAAAAACGTTGTATTAAATTCGTTCTTGTGTCAAAAAAACTACTATTCCATAAACTGATAGTAGAGGTTTTCTTTTTCATTTCTTCACACAAAGAAAACGTTAGTGCATTATGTTACTAAAACTATTTGAAAACTGAGCAACTGCATCAATTGCTACTTTTTATTTATAGAACTATGCTGATACAAAACATCTGAATCTTTGACAACAAAATCTTTTACAAATTGACACATAAACCTGAACTAGATCTTCCACTATTTTTAAAAAGAATCAGAACTATGATGTAATATGTTTGGCACACAAGAAAATCTATTGATCACTTGACTTTTGTAAAAATGAAAATTAAAGAGTCCTCTTCAATATGTCGACCACGATAGTGTAGTGACCCACCTGTCTACAAACATTTTTCGACCGTCATTCAATAATTTTCCGTTCAGTACTTTTGTTAAAACAGTCCTGCCACAAATATGTACATAGAAAATAAAACAAACGTATTTGCGTATCTGCATGATTGGAGTCATTAACCTCTTTGGCAGTCCAAAAAACTATCTCGATCCCCGTTTTAATTTTAGCCGACCCAGTTTTGGCAAAATCGCCAAATTAAATAATAACTGAACGATTTCGCACAACTACCCTGTATATTCGAGGCGAAAATCGCGACAGCAACGAGTGAATCACGAGTAATTATGTGTAAAATCCGGTGCAATTTTCACGGAATGAAAGTAAAATCTGGCACATTTTTCACCAGGACCATCCATTACTCGGTATTTATAAGAGCGGGTGCACGCTGATGTTGTTTTTGTAAATTCATCAGAGACACACGAGGTATTTTTAACTTTATCCCTGCATTAAATCCGCACTTTTATACGTTTTTCCTCTACACTTTCACGAGTCGACGACGAGCTAAAGACGACGCATTATTTATTTATTGCGAGGTTTTTGTCGACGGCTCACCGGGCAATTTTTACGTTTTTTTATACACATATGAAGATTTTTCAGCGGTTTTTTAGCCAACGACGCGATGAAAACGTCGCGAATTACTGCTAGAATTTTAATTTCAGGACTGTTTCAGAAAGGGGATGATGCGTCGCCGCCCCCAACACCACGGACAAAACATTCGTCTGTTGAATATTGCTACTTGCCACCACCAGATTACAGGTACTAGGAATTTTATGAGCCGACAATTAAATACAGTATGGTTGCAGTGGTGGCCTCATTTGAAATCGAATCAACATTCAAAACTTGCTGGCATTAACTATGGATAAGTGACAGATCACCTGTTCTTGTTTTAATGTGTTCGGTACACAATAAGAAATGTTCGCCTTTCTGTTTTCGTAGCCCGAAGCTCTGAAAGACTAATTTTATTGCAAACTGATTTTTTGCGAAAACTGTCGTTTGCATATTTTTGGACTAGAAACACGACATATATTAGTTTAGTACATATTTCTATTGCTACGGAGCGGTGATTGAAATAGCTCGAGAATATGTAACATTTGGTTGTAGTAATTTATAGGTTTGACCACCCAGTGGCGGGGTTAGTCATGATTTGGCTGCTTTTACTTTTTAAAACCAATTAAAACGTATATAGGACAACAAATTTTGTTTTTCTTTTTAATAGCAACATACGTCTTGTCACAATCGTAAATCTTTCTTTAATCTGCTATCAGCTATCTTAATAGGGCATCTTAATTTTATTTATTTTTCAATATTGATTACACCTGTGACGAAATTTTTGTTAAATTTTATGGCGAAAATATAGACACATAAAACAGACTCTTGTACAACAAATTAGCAACAAGAGATTTAATTGATACTACTAATTAATTTCGTTAATTAGTAATTGTTGATAATGACACCGTTTGGAATTTATGTTCATGGAATACCAGACCTCTAGACATTTTTAGTAGCTGTCATTTCGTCTCATTGGTTCGATTTTTTTTTTTAATTCCTTGAGGCGTGAGTGACGCTGTCGACTATACATACGATTGTGAAAAAAAATTAAGTTTTCGTTTTTGGGTGTTGCGGGTGGTTCCTCATCTTGTCACCGTAATTAGAGTCGAAAATTTTCGTTTACATTTTCGTCTGCAGCCGAGTAATTAGTGCGGACAAGTAAAGATTGGTGTCGGAAAAAAACAAAATAGAGTCGTTTCCACTTAAGTCGTATGTCATTTAGTATTCACGATTGGTCCCAGCCGGAGTCGAGTTATTTAAAAATGCGACTCGAGATTTCAATCAGAGTTTAACCAACAAATCCTTGTTGCTATGATACTTACTTTTAAATGAGATATCAACATATTTGGTAATGCTGTGTTTACCTTTATGATGATGGTATTGGCAGTTTCGCAACGCCAAAATGGAATAGAGAGTGGACCGCTTACCTGTAAAAAAAAACATCATGTACAACGGATGAGACTTGTTCTATTGTATACAAAGTGTTTTTTGGGCAAGATCTATCCCCATTCAATGGGTGAAGAGAGTGTAATTATCACATTAATCTTTTCATCCGTCGTGCGATATATTGTTTAAAATTGCAATTTTCACCGGGGACTTACGAAATTTCGAAAGTGTTTATGTTAATTTTCTGATCAATACAGTGATTAATAACTTTCATTTATCCATTCCGAGAAGCCCCCGCTTAACCCTGCCCATTTGCGCGCCGAACTAGATCACCAACTGTCAAATTGATTCATAGACAAACATCAATTTCTTATTTTTTCCATCTATTTTCCCAAATGAAATCGCACTATCTGTCCTGTCGCAACGTGCATTCGTCAATTTTGTGGCGCTTCCGAGGTGTCAACTGTAACATTTTTTACGTAAAAAAACGTGGAGCCACGAAAAATTCGACAATGGCTAACTGTAAATAATTCCCCTGCCCACTCTGTATTTTTTTCGCGAACGCGTCATCTGGCGGCGGCCGCGTCCAACTCGGCGCGCAGACGGGATCGATCACAGCGCCGCTTCGTGCCGGGTAGACGAATTTCTGCGGCAACCTCGTGACCTTTCAAGGCAGTTTATTGACCCGCGTGACGTATGCGGAAGTGATGACGTCACCTCGACGAGCACATCGACTGCGGATGTTGGCAACGCATGAGTTGCCGCCAACCAGCGTCAGATGTGCGACGACGGCGACAGAGACGGCGATATCGTGAATGATTACGGCGAGCTGAGAATGTAAATAAATTCTAAACTATGGCTATATTTAAGGCCGGAATGGAATCGACGTGTTTGTTGGATGTTTGTCGGGATTGCGACTTTTCTTTCGTTTTGTGACGGGACGACGGACTTTCGGGAAGAGGATGTTCGACAATTATGTCGGTCACGTGACGTGATCGATACGTCTATTAAAAAATATTCGGCGATAGAAGACCGCCGTCGCGGCTGTCCCGGTTCATGGAACTTATTATAAAAATGTAATAATATGGACTATTTTTAGACAGAAATCCGTTTCTAATAAGATCGATGACAGATGACATCTGTGGATATTGACCCCGGCTGTTTGACGCACACCTACAATTGTTTATTTCGCTCACGTGATCTAATAAATGTCAATCACAAATATAATTTCGCTAGTTTTCTAAAAATACAAAGATGGTGTTTTAACGATAATTCTTAGAAGATACACTGAAAAATGCAATAAAATTAAAATTAGAAAAGGAAGTTTGACAGATTTTTTTACGATTCCAGCGCTTCCTAAATATTTCTTTGTTTACTTAACTGAGTAAATATAGGCACATATTCAACGCAGATTAACGAGCAAATGTATTTTATCATATTAAAAATGAAAATAAAATGTAAAAATTATTTGCAACACGTGTGACTTTAACCAACCATAGACTTGGGAAATGTCGTTTGGTAATTTAATACACAATTCGCTCCACGCCCCACGCCTTAAAAACTTGAAGTCTGGTACATATGTACATACAAGATAAGTCTTAACAGAAATATAAAAGATATCTGGCTAATTTATTATTTTAATTTTAATCGTAAAAATGTAGATATCCATTTATCTAAGGTTAATGATTATGATAAAGTAAAATTTAGTATTAGGTATGTGTACAGAACAAGGGTAACAAATTACCAATTCAAAGTCACAATGATATGGAAGTCTGATTTATAAGCTTTGCAGAGAAACAAAACTGAAATGATAAATGAAAGGAATATTTCAAAACAGGTGTTCTTAAAATGTTTGCTCAGCTAAAATACAATTTGCAACATTCATCATACAAATTGGTAATTTATTACGAAGGAATATTTTGAAACTCTGACAGCGGATACCGTAATACGATATTAAAAATAATCTCGGAGTCTAATAGAATTTTTTTTATACTTAATGTGAATATCTTTGACGTTATAAATAATTGAAGGGTGGTTAAAAAATGGTGCAAAAAATCTGCAAAACGTATACATTAAAAATATAGATTGTGAATACTAGAAAGGTTATAATTTGTGTAATATACAAGGTGACAATAAAACTTGTTCTCTCGTTTCTTTGTTTAGAGGAGTAGCTACCTCCTGTACCTATTTATAAAATTTCAGACAAATGCAGTTTCAGATTTTTAATAATTTTTTCATACATACTCGTATAAAGAGACTAATTTTTAAATTGGAACACTGGAGTTGATTCTAGCGGTATAATAAAATATTCTTCAATATCTTAAATTTTTTAAATGAACTAGACAATTTAAAAGTTGCAGTCATTTCTAGGTTTTGTCTTGAATTTTTTCATTGGCAATAAAAAAAAGATCGATATCAATAGAGACCTTGGGAAAAATCTTACCGAAGCATGGAAAGAAATTCAGTATGAATCAATAATTTAATTAACTACTTAGAAAAATAATTAAATCACCTGAAAAACAGTAGATACATAAATTGTAAGAATAACATTATGTATTTGAAAATTTGTTATAAAAATGAAATTCGCATTTGAAGACAAAAAGTTGATTGTTAATAATTAAAATATTTTAATTAAAGCTTCTACAGACTTTCGTTAGGTAGGTACATTAAAAAAGTGTTGACATAATGGATATATGTATGTAATATAATACTAGTGTGAAAAATGCACTTTCTCTAAAATTTTAGTACTTCATGTACAAAAAATAAACGCGTAATTATTAATATTTACAACATTTATTTAAAAAACTGGCTGTGAACTTGTAAACGATCCCAAATTGCGCAACTTTATTGAATCTACACATTTAGTGTTTTGTTAAGATAGTTATTTTTATATTAAGTGAGTGAAGTGAGTGTTTTTTGTGCATGAAAAGGTCTTTTACGTCGAGACGCAGGTCGAGGCAGTAATAGTTATTTGTTAAAAAATTACCGGATAGGGAATTTATTTTTCTTTCATTGGCAACATAAAGGATCCAAGAAGCGACTGTCACGACAAAAATCAACCAATTTCTCAAAAATTCAAAACCGTCGTCGTCCTCTCACTTATTCCTAAGGCGTCGCTTGATAACACCCTCGGCCACTACTGCCATACACTGCTGTATACAGCTTGCGATAAAGGATACAAATTTGCCCGACATCAATATTTCACATTTTAAAAATTGTACAAAAATCCACGACATTGACATTTTTTGCTGCCAACCTAAAATCTTTCATTAAAAATTCCTGTTTCGATTTTCTTGCCTAGGCAGGGAAATGCCATTTGAATGCCGATTTAGTCGTATTTTCTGGACGGAGGCCGAAAAAAGCCTTTGAATGTACAAAAAAGATAAACAAGATAAACAATATTTTTTCTATAATTGCTTTCAAAACTAAATTTTAAACTTCAAATTTTTGAAGGAAATCGAAGTATCAACGCAGTGATCATGTTGCTAGGTAACTATGTATGTAATAGAAAACAGTGTGTGAAGTGAAAAACAAAAAAGCTTAACAGAAAAACTGTATGGTTTCTAGTTTCCATCTTACAACAGTGTAAAAAAAAATTATGTAAGAAAATGATCCACTTCATGCATAGATAATAGTAGTTTATTTGACGAGTTCTTGTGTAAATTGGGTTTTTTTGGCACGAGTGGGCCAGTTTAAAACGCGAGTGAAACGAGCGTTTTAATGGCCCACGAGTGCCAAAAAAGCCCAAATGACACACGAATGAGTTGAATACAACGTTTTTTTGTTCGACGAGCCCCTTAAAGGCTCCCAATCGCTAAAAATCTTTAAAATTAGCTTGACGTTTCGTTTTGACAATTGGTGACATTTATAAAAATCCGTTCACATAGGAGAAAATTCTCAAATTATGACAGTGTCGAACAAAAAAGTCTTTTTTTTATAATCAATTGTCAAAGTGTCAGGTTGGCAGAAAATTCGAAACAGTGAATTTTATAAATCATGTTTGAAACATTGACTTTTGAAATTGTCGCCGATTGTCACATTTGACAATTTAAATTTAAATTAAATACGTGTCTCATACTCATAAACATATGCAACATAACCTCAATAATGATCTAGGGGAAATCTAGGGTGAAATTGAGATAGAACTGGACCAAATGTCAATGATTTTTAATATACAGTTTGGTCTTTTTCTGTATTTTGTGACTGACAATTGATTATAAAAAAAACGGACTATAACTGTGCGTGAATACCAATTTTTTGAATCAATTATAATACCGTGGATTAAAGGTCAACCTTTGGTTTGGCACGTTACTGTTGTAGATACACTTGCAGACAGTTATGGTATTGAAAACATCTGAAGTCTCAGGTTTTGCCGCTGAAATGGCTTGCAAACGCAAACTTAGCAAATATAGTTCAATTATTTCGTCAAACTACATATTTAAAGGTTTAGCCTTTGAAACCTTAGAGCCTTAGACCCTTAGTGCGAAGAAACCATCGATTTTATTAATGTCATCGGAAACCGACTTATCGCGGAATCAGGCGATTCAAAATCAAAGAAATTCCTTTTTGAGAGAATTTCCCTTGCCATTCAACGTGGAAACGCTGCAAGCATTCGGTGCACTTTTCCAGATTCCGCATTATTATCGGAAATTTTTGCATTGTAAATCAAAAATGTTATGTAATTATGTTATCAATTAATATTATAATAGAAAAAATATATTACATATTATTAAATATATACCAACTTACGTTCAAACTCAAATCACTTAAATATCTCAAGACATAGATCATTGCAAATGTCTTCATGAAGAGAATTTTATTCGGTACGTTAAATTTAAAAAGCCAACATAATTTTAATTTAATTTGCTTTATTTGGTTATGATAATTAAAAAAATCTTTCACTAATTTTGAGATAGTTAGGAATGATGACGATAAAATTTAAATTTCTACTGTGCAAACAGACAACAAAAAAGTGTGAATGGTTGCGGAATCACCCAGTGAGGCTATCTGTGAGAACTATCTGTAGTTCTTGAATGTGCTGTAAACTAGGAGGCTTAGTTAATGACGTCGTACATATCGTATTTTGTATTCCACTTTTCACCATCAAAAGTAAGAACAGCATCAAGAACGAGGTAGATTAGTTACAGCTTGCAAGAGCCCACGTTTCGAATATGCATAAACATTAATCAATGCATTATCGTTCGGGGATCGTTAAGATGAGGCAGTACTCTCGGAAGCTGCGTTTCCATGTAAAGAGCTCCTTAAAAAAATGATCGTACACGAACGCAGCCCGATAGCATGTAACATTTATCGGCTCCATCTTCGATATCAACATGCAATCGTACTTAGCTCAACACCATATACAGCTTTGATGGACAGCTGTAAAGCTAACGGTACCATCAGACAACCGCAAGGCAAGCCGTGCGCCTCCAGTAATACCACCAAGAACGGGAATGAGGAGCGGAAGAGGGGAGAAACCCACTACCACGATGTTGATGATGAAGACGAAGGCACGGCGTCAGGCGCGGCAAGACACCGTGGCTATGGAAGTAACGGACCCAACACACACATAACTGTACCATGGCGCTGGTAACCCAGTGCTGGATGGTACCGCTACTCGGATCTACAGCGTGCTTCCCATCATAATCACGCTCGGACGCGGCCGTCTTGGTGTACAAAAGGTACGCCGATTACATGTGCCCATTTTAATGACGCACGTCGAAGATGAACTCTGACCCATCGCTGATGGGCTCTGTTTGAACTCTGCGGACTAATCGAATAAAATGTGGGTTTGTCGTAAGGTTCTTGTTTGTGGATTTTGTTCGACGGACGGTTGGAGTAGGTGAGATAACTGTTCTTGTAAACATCCAGTATGGGACAATAAAGTGTTGAAAAAAACAGCGAAATTCTACACGGATACGGAACGGATACAATGAACAGGATATAGTGACTGGTTCCAAAAAGAGCAGTTATCTAAACTATTGTCCTTTTTTGTTCGTTACTGCATAAATCAGAACTGGTTGCTATAAAAACACAATAAACTACGAAAATTTTGTGGTGCCAAAACTAGTTGCAATTTCTGATTTGAATTTTAGGTTTTTAGATCAGCTGGTACTTTGCACTTGTTTTATCAAAGGTGAAGCACTGTAAAACCACCATGGATAACGTTACCAACAAGTTATTAAATTTACATAGACTTATTTTTCGAAAACGCAAATATAACTTCGGGTTCAAAAGATCTAGAAGGTGAATATTTTCTAGATTTTAGATTTATTGTATGCAGTTACTAGAGTTATAAGAGTAATAAATTTGTGATGATTTCAGAATTAGGTACAATTTGCTGTTAAATCTGGAATAACAAATTATTACATGTTTACATGTCTATGTATGTAAATATAATGTAAATGAGTTCGAAATTGTAAAATATGTCACTTCCGGTAAAATTCTACAATATGTGGTAAATGAAGTGGAGTTAAAAGCAAGAAATGTTCATTGAATTAGAAAATTCTACATTTTATATGGGCAATGTTCAAAGATATTATGCATGTAGGTACTATTGCGGACATGGAATCTTGGACGATTCGATTGATGTAAAACTGGCTTTAGGTGCAACTAACCTCACTTTCGATTTTTGTAACTTTTATCATACTGACATGCCAAAAATAAACTTTCAAATGTCAAATAGTTCCAAACGTCAATCATAATGACAATAAAGCTTGGCTTGCATTGACATTTTTTGAATTCACATAAATTTGACGTCTAAGATTCCGTGTCCGCAACTGTACGTAGATTTGTGTAGACATTTATTATACAAGCTTTTATATTTTTGTTGTAATAGATGTCGCATTGAAGAAAATGAGGAAGGTTAGAGAGAATTACTCTGCCACAAGCCAAATCCCAAGATTGAGAAATAAGCTAGAGCGATGTTCTGCAATTTAAATAGCAAAAATTGAAATTTGTGGAAAAATACACTTCTTTCATAACCATTCTTTTTTAATGTAATTATTTAGAAAGACCAGTGTGAATACCCAATGTTTAGAGTTTCTACCTTCGTCTTATCACTCAAAGGAAATATGTAAGTAATTTTACTGAAAATGTAAGTTGCTACAACTTTAAATTGGTTTATAACTGGATTAAACTTCCTCGTAAACCGTATTTTATTTTAAACCGTGTTTAGCAACTTTCGGAAGCATCTTGTACTAGAACAATTATTTTACTTATGTTCTCAGTTTAATCGAACTCTCTTGTCTGTCAGCAGTAAGGGGCGTTAAAAATTGGCTTGAAGTTTTTGGTTACATTAATCTATGACGTATTTGTAAAGCCGTAGATGTCAAGTGTCATTTATTCAGTGAACGAGTGTGGTGTGCAAATTATTTCTTTGGTAAAACAGTTCTCTGTAGAACTAATCAACGAGAAGTTTCCTGGTGTTCTTAGCGCTACATGATGACTTTTACTTTAATTTACACCAACTAAAACGACTTGCGTTTGTAAAAAAGAGAGAAAACCACGGCTCTGACCACATTTTTTTTGAACGCTCGTTATTAAAATGCGAGGAAAATCTACTGCTTCGCAAAACTGGTGGTAATATTTGTTCGCAGCTTTAAATAAATAAACATTAGGATAATAAAAGTTAGAAACAATTTAATAAAAACTACAAGAGCCTAGTTCAGCTGGTAATTTGTTGAACACATGTGTTGGTTTATTTTCTGAATTACCTTTAATTGATGCCACCAGCTTGAGTTGTTTTTCACAAAATTTGTTAGTTGCAGTGAAAACATGATGGGCAAGAACATTCTCATGATATGTGATAGATCGTCACTTTGTGAATGAGCAATTAGTACTGCAATGTCATTATGAAGTAAATAGTAAATAATAAGACGGTTCATTTATGACGATAATGATCTATATTCTAATCTGCTTCTTAAAAACAAAAGGAAGCGAAGTTTCTTATGAATGAAAAAACAAACATATAGACTCTGAGATAAATCAGATTCTTTTCCAAATATGTAACAATGCGTCATTTAACAACGTATTTAAAAATACAGTCGAATGCAAAAAAAAGTAGACAAAAATTTATTATTTTATTTTATAAATGTGGCTTTTCTAATACTGACAACTTCTCCTCATTATATTTGTATTCGGCTAGGGAATCAAGGATATAGTCGTAGTCAGCTGCCAACCAAAATGGCAAAACTGGAAGACTGGACCAAGCAGCCGAAAACTTCTTGTCTACTTTTTTTTGCATTCGACTGTATATGACGTAAATTCTCAAAGAAGTTTAATTAAAAAAAGTAATATCCGTAAATTAGCATTTCAATATTAAGAGATCAAGATGAAGACACCTTTTAAGAGTATTAAAAAATATGGATTTTTACACTCCACAAACTTTTATTATTTCTGTTCTCTTCTTTGTAATTTTATATTTTTCTCGACAAATTACTTGTTTTGATGAAACAATAATTTCTAAAGGCACCAAATCGATATTAATAACTGTCGTGACTTGAATAGAAGACAAATCAAGCGGAGAAATTGAGACGTATACAAAAGCATAAACAGTTTGATTGCAAGGGATCCACATCATTTTATTTTTTTTAAATTTGCATATACAAAGTGTCTATAAAAGAACATATTTCAAGAGTCCTGTGGAATTCGAATATACTGTATCTGATTTTTGCTCTTCTGTAGCATATTGTGCTACAAAATAGAAAAACAGAGGTTATGTAAGTCCATTAATAACAGGTTTTTAACAGATTGTTGTAAGATGAAAAGTACTTAGAATATAAAAAAAACTGAAGAAAACCACAAGCAAAACAACTGAGACCTCGAAGTTACAACTGGCGCTAAGATTTTATAATTTGACATTTGACGTCAACATAGTTCGACACAATAAAATTATACAGCTGCACAATTCCACAGGACTCTTGATATATGTTCTTTTATAGACACTTTGTATATTTTGTAAAAAAAACATGGCAAAACTTTATCACATGACCACGTATTAGGTGGAATTGGACTTGAAAAAAAGATTGTGTGGGAATTCGGTTTTCGAAAACTGCGTAGGGTGTAGTTTTTATCGTTGTCATTCTTGTTCGATTCAATTTGAACTGTTGGTTTCTTTTTAATATGCTGTTCGCAAGAAACGCTAACACATTAAATTAATACTGCAACTGTAAAGGTTATATTTGAAAAACTACATAAATCATTTTCCGCGAGACATCTACTTTTCGTTTTTCAAATTTATGTGTTTCTATCGTCAGAAGTGAACAAGAAATTTTAAAGTCAACAGCAATAATTATAAATTATTGCTTGTCATCATGGTTCAGTTACTCCTGGCCTCGAGATCAACTTTTTCTCGTTTTCTATTGAGAAAAAGAAAATAAATTCAATGCCAATAAGTTACGATAGTTGATCTAAACTCGAGCTTCGAGATGAGTTTGATCAATCGCTCCACCATTACCGTATTTCGTACTTGTGACAACCGCATTTGTCATCTGTCATCCGATTGTTTTATACTTCACTAGGTAGATGCCAAACAAAGACCGACCAATTATGATCACCGAAGTCGTGAAACGTTGTATACTTCGTGCAGCGAGAGATTGGGAGATTTTAAATTGTAGGCTTGTAACCCAACACTACCAGATGCACTTAGAATACATTAATTAGAACATAATTTCAGGGCAAAAATGTTACTGCTTGAAGGATATAAATTTCAAATTTTACGTGCGCTAGGTATGTACTACTTTTTCTACGTAGAATTTAGTGACTTTTATGTCAACCAATCTCTCGCTGGACAAACTATAGGTTCAATTCGACTGACATTTTGTCGTATTTCCAGCACAAATTGTTCGTTCGGTCGATATAAAAAAATTGACGTCGGTTTAACCCACGAAGTTTCGACGTGTCGGTATGTATGGATTTTTTTTAACAAATGGGATTCAGCAAGAGCGAATAGCTTCGGTCGGATGATGTAACAATGGGTTGATTTAAAGCTAAAGAGATAAATAGCGTGGGCGAGTACCTGTCATCACGGTATTTGAAGGCGAAGTCGACGGCGGTGGTTGCTGTGCTGTTGAAGTTGGAGTCGTTTCTCCTCTAGTTTCGGGAGGTGGAGGAGGAGAAGATGCATCCTCTACCTCCTGCAGATCAATGGTGATGATGTCCTGTTGTCCTGCCAGCTTAGTAATTTATCGCGCGACCGTGTGTATTTATAATGATTATTATACGAAAAACACTATATATATTATTGTAAGTCTCGATAAAATGATAATAATGGTAATAATAATATTTAGCAAGCTGGTAAAAATTTATTACAAAAACGTCGAATTATAAAGTGAATTTATAAAAAACACCTAACATCGATAAGAGATTTATAGATTAAACACCGAATAGTCAAAATCCAATGGACACCAAAAAAACCGAACGGTTTTAGACAAATTGGTGTTGGATCAGTCGATCTGGTGGTTATTTTCAATCAGTCGAAATCAGTCTGAGACAGTCTTAATAAGTTATTATTACGTCTTTTTAACGAAGTTGTGGCGTATTGCTTCTGAATTATTATTAAATTAGTATTTTCCATCAATTGAGGTTGGTTTTTCAGTGTAAAGGCCTCTCTTATAGAAATCTGAAGGGGGTTGTTGCAATTAAAATTCAGCAGTGACCAACTATGGTTAGAATTTCCAAGACAACTCAACGTTCATAAACTATTCAAAAAGGTAACAAGTGAAAGGTACTCCGTTTTATTTCTCATCAAATAAATTGAACACGAAAACACTGACTTTTAACATCACAAAATGCAGAACACATTAGGGTTTAGATCCAGTCCGACTACAATTATTATTCGAAACTTGTAAACACTGAAATTATTTGGGCTCTTGTTGATCAATAATTTTTTAAATCGATTCGAATGCGGGTTACTAGAAGAACACGAATGTTAACTGATTTTACGTTTAGTTTTATCGAGTCGGTAGACGGCTTTTATGCACAATTGTTTTTAAACTATTGACCTGATTATCGTTATTACTTGCCTAAATTGTTTTTTATATTCAGAGTCTATTTTGTAAGCGATGTAGTATAGTTCGATACTACACCGCCAGAGGGACGCCTCGCAGACTGATTTACAAAGCTCAATTCCGATACGCGTCCTGCAGGACCAAGCCATCGCCTAAATTCAAAATTATGCCCACTTTTCACTCTCAAACTTTACTGTAAATCTACGATAAAAAATAAAAACATTTTTACAAATATTCGCCGCAAACTCCAACGAACGAACGGTGTGCGTGTTTTATTCATCCCCTTTAAGATCGTTTAATAAATAAACAGGTGGCACACTAAGAAAATGGTGCTGCCCTATTTTCTAGTAATGCAGGTTTAAGCCGTTTTTGTGTCAACTTCAAGGAAAATGGACAATGTAATAAATATAAGTACCCACATGAGCAATTTTGATCATTGTGAATTATCCTTTACTCCCACGCTTGCGCTATTCAGGATACGATGCGAATCCTTATTTCGATCGCGTTGTTACACATTTACGTATTCTCAAGGCCAATAATAAAGAGAATAGGTAGTTTCATTAGCGTTATTACATATATCACTAATTAAAAATTCTTTGATGATACTCTCACCACTCTACATTTACAAATAATAATTTACGATAGTATCAAAAAATATTTAATGAATTTATTACCTACTACTTATTAGAGAATAAAAACTAGTTATCAGTGAACACCATTTGTAAATTTTATGTTTGTGCATTAAGTGGTTTTCAAAAATGACAGCACTGTTGGTTTAAAAAATAAACAATAACTTTAAATTCTAATGTAGGAATGTTGTGAAATAATTATTATTATATTAGTGATTAAGATCAATTAAATTATTGATGTGATAAATAAATAATCAAAATCTTTGTTTTTAAAATGTTTAAAGTCAAATTTTGTTTTCTTAAAATTTTTTAGCCATAAACAAATTATTTTCGATAACGGCGAATACAGTACAACAAGAAAATATGCTGTAACCTTTGACACTTGAGTAATTTAATAAATTGTTATTGTTCTATGGAACGCTTTTACCTACTTTGTTATAACCACTTGGCATAAGCTTGGTGGAAAACGCCATATCCTCTATCTTTACAGCAAGAAGTGGGAAAGCAAATAGGAAAGAAAAGCTGGAAAGAAAAATAGACATCCGTTTCCGTGGTTGCGCGAGCACTTGCGGAAACAGCTATTTTTTTAATTAATACACTATATCATGCTTTTTTCTGATTTTTTTCTGGATTAAATTCGTTGTTGTTGAAAATGTTGTTTCAGCTAACACTATCTAATTCCATAATCAAACTTTAATAAAGCATAAAACTACATAAAATAGATTTATCTACATACTAGATTTTAATAAATTGAGTGATTTAAAAAAAAATCAACGATCTTAAGAGAGACAAAAAATGAACTTGAAGTATATTTGGAGCGTAAGTAGGTAGTTTTTAAAAAGTTAAAAAAAATAAGTTCCAATATTATCTCCCATTTAAGGCAATAAAAAAAAAAACGAAATGCTAAAATTCAATAAAAGCAGCTAATAATAACCATAGTCGAAAGTGTGAAAAGATATTCAAAGTTCAAAAATTTGAAAAGAAAAAATAAATCGCAAATTATTATTATAACGTATGTTCAAAAAAATGTGGCCACGTGGTCTGGTGCTTTCTTTTGTTTCCGATTTCGTATGGCGTAGCTTGATCAATTGTCAAATATTTCCGGAAACAGGAAGTGTAGGACGAGAGAGTGGAAGTGAACCACTTATTTCAGTAAATGCTGAAACTGGCAGTAATAGAAAAGGAACAGAAAACTTCAGTTTGTCATTTAATCACAACAAATGAAGCTATAATTAAAATGAAGTAATGCATCTCAAGGATTTATCAGCTAGAAAGACGACCTAGTTTAGAAAAAAGACAGAAGACCAGTTTTTTGACAACAAATTTATTTAAACACAAAGAAAGAAATACATTTTCTCCACGACTATTAAAGAATGAACGCCTTCTTGTTGGATATCCAATGAAAGAATGATATAAATTCCACGCCTCGTGTTAAAATATACTGAAATCCACGGCTGTCGACCAATCACATCTCTCCTATTTTCATTCTACAACGGCAGATCGCCAATCGGATGCGCTTGTAAACAATAAGTCGCGCATCGCGTGGCAACCGCTAAACGAGGCACAATTTTAATTGTCAAATATTAAAAATCAAATTCAATTCAATTTTCGAAGATTGTTTTCTCTTGGTATAGGCGTGGAGAAAGCATAGTTTCAACTCGCGTATAATGGGTATTATTCACTCTGATGATTCCACCACTCGCCTACGGCTCGTGTTGGAATTTTCATCATCGTGAATAATAGCCATGATAATACGCTCATTGAAGAATGTACTATTCCATTTCTATTTAATGGAAATATAAACTGGTGAGAAAAAGAACCATTCTCTGTTTTTCTTTTTGATCCCAATAATTTTATGTAACGTCAAAAATTGAACTAATGACTTTATTTAAGATTATAATTTTTGAAACAAAAATATGATAATAATTTACGTACTTACTAGATGTACATGCTCTTCTCATCTGTAATTATATTAAGAAAATAATTTTTGTAATTTCAATGAACCATATTTGTATTAAACAAAAGAGATAAGTGGATTGCTTATTATAAAAAATACACTCGGTAGTTTTTACGTTTCTTTATTAATCATTGGAATTTTTACAAAAGACGAAATACGAGTTTAAAGGAATATTTAATTATCTTTGATGATTGGAAATTTACCGTTTCATGGGTAAATTTTAACATTGCCATATGGCAACAACTGATTCGCGAAAAATATATTTAAAATTCATTTTGTCACCTCAAATCTGGACATGGCATTTCAACAAAAAAAATTACCAATAATACGACGTACGTAGTTATTTACAAGAATAAGCCCTTCCCTTGAAAATTACGGCAATAATACGAGGATTAGTCAAAAATTCATAACGACATGTTCTCACTTGTCTTAGTCACATTATTGCCAGTAATTACAGAGGCGCTCAATACCCTGAGTGATAATTCATAACCAATACAAGAAGCAAGCGTCACGTCAGCAAATAGGTGTGTTGATGCAGCAGGACTCATCCTGCATAACAATGACAGTAAACACAGTCTCGATCTAACCCATAATACCTGCAGTGCATTCCTAATCACTCGCAGTTTACCTGCGTAGCTGCCAACAAATTTGTACACCGAAACACCGTTAATGTTGTCGGTGTCATTTGTTGCACAACAAACAACAAACACGACCCAAGGGTCACCGTTTAACCGTTCGACTCCATTTTAATCGTCGCTCGTTCCTGACCAAACAAATCGCCGATTCGTTTGGCGGAAACGGGAAAATAAAAAAGACGTAATAAAAAACAAAGCGCCCCTGTCGAAAAACCATCTTCACCTGGGTCGCGACCTAACTGTATAGACATAATGGACACACGATCCTCAGCATCTGTCCATAAAACTACCTGGAATGGCGTGGGAGACGGATGATCGAGTCCTCTCATCATTTTGTTTAATTTATGGATCTGTGAGCAGCTCATTGTGCAATTCGATATGTCTAAAGCTGAGTGAAATGTGCGCTTATATGCATTTTCAGGTTCCACCGAGCATAAAGCTTTGCATCACAAAAAATCTTTCAAGGTCGTTCAACTTTAGTTAGTGGTGATGAACAGTTAAGTGAGTTTTTCATGGATGAATCACGTTGCGAAAAGCTACGGTGTTGCATTGTGTTGCATCATTTCCCATGAAAATGACGGGAAAAGCTGAATTGAACGCATAATATGTGGGCTGATCCCATTCAATCCGGGCCCTAAGTGGGTTATTCGACTTTGTTTTTTTGACATGTAATTGTGTCAAAGTTGACAGTCGACGAATTATTTTCCGAGAAGGGGGAAATTTACGGCCGGTTCTTGCGTCGCTTTTCATTAACTTCGATTCAGCAATCAGAACCGAAAAATGCAAATTAAAACTGTAAATGGAGGTTAAAAGGCAAAAGTCACGACTCTTGCAAAATGACCGAAAATGAACCCTCCATTTTAATACAAATCGTAAATCTGGAGAATATGACATTTTGGATTGCGAATTCAGTTTGGTACACCTGTTGGTCGAACGTAGTTAGCGTTTTCTGATTTGCTGTGTAAGTGAGTTCATGGAAACGGATGGGTTTTACCACCTGCTTCAATTTAATGGCAATCATGGCACCCTTTTCTCAGTAGTAATTTTCATGGTGCAGACGTTTCTTCGAAGCTTCAGAAGAACCTGATGGAGATCCGGTTGAGGTCTGCAATTTCAGCAATTTGCCAAGAGACCAGTTGATGAGTAATACGTAAAAATTCCAATATTGCGACATTTTTCAGCTTGCCGTGACTAAAAACTTAGATTTACAAAAATTCGTGGAATCAATTTTAAATTATCGATAAAAAGGTAACTGTATCTGCACAAAGTGAGGGCTACTAAGAATTCTCAGATTCTATTTTTGAGACACCTATTTACACTAACACTGATTTATTTCACTTTTAGATGCATTGTGTTTATGTTTTGACATTCCTCACGTAAAGTAACGCTTAAGGTATAAGATTATATGGCCCTTTAAAAGTATTTGACCGGAGATAAACGTCCCTTTTGTCGCAATTGCAGTAGGCGGTCAGCCCAACCATAAATCATGCTTCAAGCAATTCTCTGTTGTGAATTCCAGAGCCGGCCTCAAAACAAATGCGTACCGATGAAATTATATTTATTTATTAAATATTACAATACTATTGCAAATCATCTTTACTGTTTTCAAGACACAAAGTACTAAAGGAATTTCGTTACAATCGCAAAATTTACAATAAACATCAAAAACATGTTCTATCACAAATTTTTAATCCCTGCCCTGAACCAAGGAAAAGGGATGCAGCTGCACGAGCCGAGACAACCATCTCAACGCCAATATTGGTTTCCATTATTGGGATAATTTTAGTGCTGCCATATAATCTTATACCTTAAGCGTTACTTACTTGTACGATTTTTATAAATTCAACTTTATGTCTGTCTGTGTGACCATAATTCTCAAGATTAGGGTCTAGGTACTAAAAAATGAACCTAAATCATTAGATGAAGTAATACATTCTAGGCTTAACTACTGCAATGTGGCCCATTATTATGTACGACGATGCAGGTATTTATGGCAGATAAATGTTTCCATGCACGACAAAATGTTTTTGTCAGACATTTAAAAAATAAGTTAATGGTGATTATCCCGATACTTGCATTATGCAATGCTTGGTCTTTTGTGTCTTTGAAAACAATGATTGTCTTGAAAGCATGTCGGACAAGATTTACAAAAAATGTTAACAGAATCTAAGGACTGGAATTCAATAGGGAAAGATATGTCAAAGGTTGCCTAAAAGAATGCATCGTTGTTTAGCTTTGTTCTACTCGTTTATGTTGTTTCATTAACATAAACATCGTTAAGCTCTCGAAGTGATTTGAACCAGCGATCCCCAACTAAATTCGAAATAATTAAATTTATTGTCTCAGTTACAATAAAACGTGATTGAAAATTAGTAAGAATAGTAGATTGCAAAAAGTTGTAAATAATTCAGACTCAAAAGCTTTTGTACCCACTCTAGGAGTGTCAGACTCTCATCCATAAATACAACAAAAGAAACATTGTTATTAACTGTTAAGTATTCATTACATCTAATCGAAGTGCTTCTACACCGAATCAATGTGCTGTCCAGAGCACGGTGTTCCTCTATGCACGAAATTTAATTCTAACTACGATATTTATTTGTTCGCCTTTGTGTGTTTTCCTCTTTTGTTCTTTGTTTACTATTATCTGTGAAGTTTATATTCAACATTTTAATTAAATATGTACATTTCGTTATCTCTCTTTAAATTTATGATGCAAGCCACACAAAGAAACTAATCTGAAGTAAAATCTAAATCTTTGTTTTAATTCCCCATAATCTTCACTTATTAAATGCATTATTTCGACACAAATGTCTCATTTCAACCATAATTAAGTAACTCCTCTGCTTCAGCAATCTGTCCAAATCCACAATTTTCGTGACTGAGGTACAATTTTCACTAACGCAATCAAAAACGTGTAATTTCAATTAAACGCTTGCATATTGTGCAATTAAGGAAAATGAAAACACGTAAACGCAGTTTTTTTAATTAAAATTTTCACAAGACTTGATAACGTTGTGCAAAATTTAATACATTAAGATATTTTTGTCTATCAACCGGGTGTATTAATTGTATATTAAAAGTAAATCGAACTGGTGATTCATTAAAAATAGTTGAAGTTGATGTCATTTGTGCTAAAAGTGATTTGTTTAATAGAAAATTCCAGATGGGTCAGCTCAGGTCATGTACATTAATTTGTATGTAAATGTAAATATCTCGTACCCATAATTGAGTGTTTCGTCCAACAAGTTCACATCTTCAGAACCATACTTAGGTTTGTGAAATCCATGACGCCAGTGCGGTAAGCGAGAATTGCTGATATAACATAATTATTTAATTATTCTTGAATTTGCAAATATTGAATAAGGAAATGTCTCAAGAAAATTCGTGTTGTGTAACAATTCAGATTCGAATTACTCGATTTTACCATAATTGGGTATCTACTTTAAAATAATTAAATTCACATTTATTTGCATATCTCTGCGCTAATTTGTCAAAAACTGTGCTGAATTGATAATTTCTTGAAACAACAACAGGTTTATTTTCAGAGAATTCTAATTTCATTACCATAGCGGAATTGAAGCGTAAAAATCACAAATTGCTTATTATTACAGTCAATTATTTTCTAATTACATTTAAAAAAAATAAAAATATAATTTATGTCACCACCAGCATTTCTAGATGTAACAGGTCACTGCAATAACAATGTAACGTGTGTGATCAAGTGGCCTGTTTCTTCCATTTGGCGTAGCTTCATCAGCTGTCAAACCGTAAATATCAAATGTCACAAGCATATGCGTGAATTGTTTCTTTTTGAAATATCAACAAGAGTTCTCATGGTTTTCTTGTTCCGATGGTTTTTACTTTAAATTAATGATTTAAATTGAACGACTGATGATTAATTCAAAGTTAGGTTATGTATCTGAAGGAAATGTCAAACCGTACAACTAAAGATGCGACCTGCGTTTGTCTGCGAAGGGAAAAATCACATCCAGCTTGACAATACATTTATTTTTTGTACGCTCGTTATTAATAAAAAGACCAAAGATTTTGAAAAAGCAGATTTTTTTGTTTTCAATAGATGTTTTCAAACATAATTTCTTCTTGTTTTAAATATGGCATGGTATCGTATGCTATGGTATGGTATGGTATGGTATGGTATGTTTGAAATATGTATCTCAAAAAATGTATGCTTTCAAGCCATTGCTAAACACTGTTTGCACTATTTGTCATGACTGTTTTTACTTATTTTCGTCTGTGTTAAATCAAATTAGAGTCAATTGACGTATTCTTTGTTCTAACGGGTGTAATAGGCGTGATTACGAGCGAGGATTGAGTGATTGTTGGACCCGCGGAGTGTGCCGGAGTACTATTATAATTCCGTGAGGAAGGAATGTTACGTGTTGCAAGTCACGCTCCAATGTGAACGCATCGCGTGGAATTTTTCCTCAACTGGCCATCTCCGATCGTTTCCCGGTAAAAAATGTTCCCTCCGACCGGGGAAGAGTGAAAACTATAACGCGCCCTTGTTACTCTCCGTGATCTCCTTTCCAGCGATCTCGACCTCACTCTTGCTTTCGGGTGTTAACCCAAATATGACTATTCCACGAAGAGGTCAGTTCGGGGCAAATGACCAGACTACGTACGGATCGATTCTCGTCTACCGTGCAGACGTATGCTAATTTGGCCAACATAGGGGCGCATAAATTTGGCACACTTTCACAGGTCATTACCACCGGCGGGCCGGGAGGGCGATTTTTCCAGGCGGGGATGCTCCCGGGCCGTGGGGGAAATCGACGATATGGAAATGGTCCGAGGTGCAGTAAAAAGTTTAAGTGTGAAAGGTCAGCGACCGGCCACCAAACCGCCGAAATAACAGCCCGTCACGCATACTGGTTACTTACACCTCCCGCTTACAGGCGCATCTTTAATGAGTTTTGGGCGGCAGCTTTTGCTGCCTTTTCTTTGTGCGGACCCTTTGTCGTCTTCCACCTTCCGAAATTGTACTTTCGGGGAAGGGAATGCGGACCTAAGCTCGTTACACGCCGTGTTACTCTCGGTCGGTTAACGAGCGTTTATTTCCACATTAAAAATTAATCCAACTAAAGTGTCAATTACACGCAATGAGCACCATTATTTTGAACTGATCCTTCTCAAGGACCGGATTGCTTAGACTTGGCATGCAAGAATTGTTTGGGTTTGGGCGAGGAGCTTTGCGGAGGTGCCGGAAACTGCGGAATGTGTGCAGCTCCCACAAAATTCAAACGACAAAACTGATTCTCACTAATCACATAAGCTCTTGTCTAGTGTATTACTGGTTGCAGCAATGGGAACAAGTTATTTAAACAATAATTTTAATTTGCTTAACTTACACAAGTGCAATGCTTTTAAATAAATCACCATTTCTTGAAGCCAAATTTTTACACTTATGCAAATTGGAACACAAAAGTTTCAATCTAAAATGTTGTTTAATCCTTTGTTAATAATTTGAATGTTTATTGTAAGAGGAAAATTAATAAACTGTATGTTCCAAAAATAAACAATTTCATTAGTGTCCCTTACAAGACAAAATGGTGGAAAAAATGTAATGAACTAATACACAAAAAAACTATGTATGTATACAGGGTGTTTTCGAAGTTGAGGGATTCCTTGTAACACGAGGTACTATACATTATTCTTAAGAATTTTAACCTAAATCTTCTTAGTAAAATGTTTGTATTAACGGAGATAATTGATTGTATATTTTTATTGTTTTCTAAAATTCCGGTCCTGTCTATTTCTCCGCTGTACTGACGTGGCCCAGGATGATGTCTTTCTGGAAATCGCTCTGCGTACTCTCTGGACATCGCAGCTGCATTCTGATAACGTGATAACATTGCCCATATAGATTAGCACCATATCTGTGAGCTCATTATTTTCGTAATGATACAGCCATTCCGACTAATTAGGTGACAACTCTGACAGTATTTTTGATTAACGTCCATGCTCATTTGATTTTTTTTTTGTCAATTCTAATTTATAACAAATCAGCGCAAATTTTAGCAGGACCGGTTTCAAAAATTTCAAAAAAATTAATTTATTGTATCTTCATTGCCGTACACATTTTACTAAGATGATTTTGCCTAAAACTCTTTAGAACAACGCATACTATCACATGTTAAAAGGAACGCCTCAACTTCGAAAACACCCTGTATAGAAAGATACAAAAATTATGCACAACAGCATACTATGTGAGAACGTTTAGAAATGTTGGCTAAATTTATAAATTAAATATAAAAAAGAAATTAAAAATTAACTATGTATACCTAATATAAATTCAGGGTACCTGTCACAAGCCTTACAGGTAAATGTGAAGCGTGACAAAATTGTGGTCAAGCAGGCCATGGTTTTTTCTCTCTATTACAAACGCAGGTCATCTTTTTAGTTGGCAATTTATTTTAAATTAAATCGTTAATTTAGAGTAGAAACCCTTACGTAAAACCAAGAGCATTCTCATGTTCTGAAAAGCACTGTTTTTTGCGAAAGAAATAATTCACTCCAATGCTTGTTCGCTGAATGTATGACATTTGATATCTATGGTTTGACAGCTGATGAAGCTACGCCATACGGTGACGGAAACAAAAGCAAGCACCAGACTACTTGATTGCATTTTTTTTAACACTCGATGGTATTCCAACTTCCCTAAGGCAAGGAAACAGTTTGAATTTTGTCTTGAAATTATTTAACTGTTGAATGCTTTCAGTAGTATTTTTTTTCATTGTGATGAGTTTGTCTATAACTTCATTACTTCAACCGACGTTTCTTGGAATATTGAAGAAGAAAACATTCTGTGATATAACTTTTAAAAGAATCAAAGCAAAAAATTAACAGAACGTTGCTTCAAGATGATCAACTGGAACGACACTTTGACTATGACCTCAGTTGCATCATATTTCTTAAAATATCAAATGTAACTTATTAGTTTTTATTTTGATTTTCTTTAGTTCATACTTAGAATTAGCTTAATTGCTAAGCATGTCGTTCAAATTTTTGTTTAAAAATATGAAAATTGGACATTTTAACGCAACCACAAAAGCTAATTATTAGGAATTATTTTGGCAAAATTTCACTACTTTTGTAATATTAAAACATTCACCTCGACATTCACGGTTGGTTGATCTATTGGATTTTATTTTTTTAGTAAATAGGTACGTTACATATCATTAATTATTCACACTTTTTACTCTTCCTTTTTTTTTGTTAATTAATTATTAAATAAAAACCATTTGATTCGATAACAGTTATTTAATAAATAATAAATAAATCATTAAATTGCAGTTCTAACAATCAGATAAATTGAATACTGTATTTCATAACTGTAGTAAATGTAGTATTGGTAGTAAGTAATAAATTCCTTTGCTGTACCAATAAAGTGTATTTAAACCAGAAACAAAAATTATCTTGTTGATTGCTTACGCTGCAGATATTGCCATAAAGACCCCATAAGTGATCAGCTTTTTTAGATCTTGCGGTCTGCTTTGAGTAAACAGTTGTACAAGATTATCCTGCAGCGATAAAAAACCACAATGGTCAAATCTTCAGTGCTACTATGCTTTGACAACAGCACAAAAAACCGAGATTGCATCTAGCACCAATCTTATTTTCTTCCCGTTTCTAGAGTCTCTGAGTGACAGATGGTTGTCGGTAGCTTGTCCGTAAAAAACCTATTTGCCTAAGCTATTATAGCCTTAATTGATCTGGACCTTATACGGCGTCCGTTGCAAACATTTTGGCACAGAATTGCCGTCCAAACCTCACACGGCGCAAATATATGCCATGTTAATTGACCAATTTGCACAGTCGTGTCTAGAAAAGCTCATAATTATGGCGAAGAAGGCACGGTTCCGGGCGAATGGCGTCTCCATTTATGGCACAACATTTGCAAGTTTAAGTTGATCGGTAAATAAAGAAGCTTCAGTGTAACTGTGCAAACTGTTTCTTTTTCTTGGACCGTTTCCAGCTGGTCTAATCTCGTTAGTCGTATAATTAAGGCAGTCACTTGTGGTGCAACTTGACAAAATTAAACGAGGGTCCTCGTAGGAAGGACCGGAACCGATTAGACACAACGATCGTCCTGACGCGGTACCAACACCGCTCCATTACACATTTTTCGTGTAACTTTTCGTCGCGGTGGTCGGAGTAAATCACACTTTTCCAGGACGGGAACGAGGATAAATTCTAATTAAAAGTATTCATAATACTCAGACCCTTTCAGGATAATGTTGTGGCCATCGTAAAAATGTTAAGACGCTCCCTCTCTCAACTAAATCCGTATTTATGTAGGGAAATTGTGTAATTTTGTCTTGTCTCCTGGTATTTACATAACACCGAAAGATTTCACGAAAAAAATGTACGCATAATGAACTTGTTTTCGAGTGGGAACCTACACTCTTTCCAGACGAACAGTGATCCAAAACTGTGAAACTTTTTAACACACGTTCGCTAACTCATGAAATTCCACATTTTTGCAAATTAAAAAAAAAACACTGTTTGTCTTGTATTTGTAAACTTGTAGCAGTCAAGGAGGCCGTGAGGTCTGATATCTGTCAACTAAAAATGTTTGTTTCATTATTCAGGTTATTAAAATTTTAAAACGTCCAGAAGGAAATTAATGGTCTTATTAGCTAGATTTATTATCTAAGGTACCGCACTGATGGTACAATCCACACGAACCTATAAATTTACGAAAATATGTAAATTGTTTTGTTTCAATTTTATTTTCGGTAATTAACTATTGGATGTTCATTTAATTTCTCCTCAAAGTTGGCGTTGAAGAGTCGATTGTGAACGCACCACCAGTAAAAACACAAACAACGCAAAAAGTGAGGTTAGATTTGAACAGCTGATCTCTAATCCGTGGTGCGTTCACAATCGACTCTTCAACGCCAACTTCGCGAGGAGAAATTTAATTGAACACCCGATATAAAAAATTCTGCATTCGCGGGCTACTGTTATTGGTGCATCCCGGCACTCATTACTTTAAAGTTTGTGTTAAAAATAAATATTTCAGGAAATTAATGATCATTAGTTTAATCGTTGAAGAGATTGTTAAAACTGATACATCAAAAATTAATAAATCGTGTTAGTCTGTTAGTAGAAATAGGATGTAAAGAATAGCCATAAATTAACGTCAATTAAAATATGTTAACAATAACAAATAACTTCCGAGGATTAATTTATTTCATTAATAGATAATATTGTTGTTTATTTTAATTAGCATTGTAATTTATTAGAACGAAAAGATCGTATTCTTATTGTCTGTCTTTACTAAAGCGATTTTGTGGGTTGTAGATTACACGTGGGCGGAGAAAAATGTTTGGAGGATCACAGTGTAGTAAATATTTTTGAATAGCTGGCACTAGTCACATTGCGTTGACCACCCTTGCTGAGCCACCCTTGCTGAACCACCCTGGTTATTTATGGAACCGATTCGACCCACTTTTGCGGGAAAATTCGTTCGTGCAGATTTAATTAAAAATGTAACCCAGCGTTCGTGTTCCAAATAGACCACCGAGTGTGGGTCCTTAAACCCATTAGAACATTCCGCACAGTAAACGTCCACCTCCTGGTCGAATCCGCGCTGGTACTGTAGTATTTTTTATAATCTGCAAAATGCGACGAAGTGGTCTTAAAATATCGTTTAAAACACACACGCCTAATTTACATTCGACGATAAAATCAACGGTTTCAATTTCGCCACCCGGAAGAAGTAAAAGTCCTGATAAGGGGTCAATACCACGAGAGTTCACAGCACCCCTCAATGCCGGTACAAATCGATAGATCCAATTACGCTCACAATAACAATCTGAATAAGATTTTCCAGTTAAAATCGTATGAAAAAAACGAGTCTCGGAGCGGTGTATAGGTGTGTCCAGTTACAGCTATCCAAATTCCGAAACGGGAAACGGTACCTCTGTTTTCATTTGGTTTTGGTACGACGCAGTTGGTGATTATGTACCGTTACGCTATGGCTTCATTTTTACGTAATTATTTGAATTAATTGTGATCTGCGGGGCACGCCGACGAATCAGTCGGGTGCCAAAATTTTCCAAAATATCTGTCGGGGTACCTACTGCTCTACGCAACATGATGGGAACTTACCTCTGATAGTGCTGGGCATCGTAGCATATCCTTCACCAAATAGTCTCGATGCACTCAAATTAACAAGACAAAATTACACGATTTAAGTACCGTGGATCATTACAGTGCACAAACGGAAACGCCGAATTAATCAAATTAACAAACTAACAAAATACTGGTTGAGGTGCAGGTACTCGAGTTATGTAATTTGAAGAATCGCCGACTTGAACACTATCCCACTGGAGATTTTTTTTTCTTGAACGGTCCGAAAATTTCCCAAAACATGGTGAAGTGCTCGATCAGAACCGCTCCGAAGAGGCCATCTGCGAAAGAAAACGCACACGATTAGTTTCATTTGCAGACGAAGTGCATTGACTCTTGTTACTTAGATGACATCTGCATTTGCACAGATTGAATTAGTCATTCGTGTTCGTTACAATGAGGAAAAATCGCGATTTACGCGGTGTCATTGCTCACGACGTCCATAACACAAATTATAATTTTATGTAATCATTTGAGTCGACGGTTGGAGTTTTTGCGTACGGACAACAAATACTTAATAATCTCCCACGCTTACAAGAGAGAGAATTAAATAACGATTGATGGTGTGCCGTGTACTGCGGGAGACATTGAACTTATATTTGCGTGTAGGTTGGCAACGCTGGAGCGTACGCACTTTTAGCTTAATTAATCTTGCAGCGAGGTGTCTTTCTTTTCTATGGAAAAAATTACTTCCGTCATTTGAAGTGCCTGCAAAGGCGCAAAGCAAGACGGGGGTGGTAGGTGGTTGATACGAACAGGATCTATTAATACACTACGCCCCGTTCATTTTTGACACACTAAAGTTGAAATTTAAGTTAATTAAAAAAAAACAGGAAGTTTTCTCGGTTTCAAAATCGCATCTTCGCCAAACACACTACAACAGTTTGGTTTTGCGTCATTGTGAATCCTTTAATGGCAGATCTCTGACAGAACTGATTGTTGTAGAAGAGTCCATGCACGAATGGTTCGAGAATTGTATAGATTTAACAACTTGATGGCTTCTTTAAAGTGACAATTAACAGTACTGTCTAAATCGTACCGACAAAGGCAACTTGCTGACTCATAAATATTTGTTACTTTCTATTATATTATTCATGATATGGGAACATGCTTTTTACCGAATTCTTAAAACTGAGTCTAATAACTGCTTTTAAAAAGTACTTTCAGCTACGATGTACATAAAAGAAATTATCGTCTGGGAACATGATCTTGACAACTGTTAATCAAAACTTAAATTCAATCTGGTCTTCGGATACCAGCCAGATCCCACACACACCCAACACAAGATCAAGACGTTAGTCTTGTATTACGAAACTGACCAGTCATTCTTACTTGGTGTATACAATAATACTGAAGTGCAGCGGTGTAATTCATTACCTAGCTGTATTATACCTACCAAGAATTTCGAATAGCTAAAAAAAGCAACTTTCATAATTTTATTTTTATAGAAACATCTAAAAAAAGTTCCTTTCAAAATTTCTTCGGTGTAATAATTCAACAATGCATACGTTTTTCCAACAATTTTTTGTATCCGGTGTTCATTTAAATTTCCAATCAAAGAGTCGATTGTGAACGCACCACTCGTGTAAAAACGTAACCCCCAATTTCATAATCAGCCTAAAGTTACTTTAACATTAAAGTTCACCATTTATCATAGAAACATATTGTTGCAACAATCCATTAAAGTCACGTTAAGATAAAGTCTTTAAGTTTATTATGAAACTGGCCCTTAGATTTAAACAGCTGATCCGTAATCCGTGGTGGGTTCACAATCGACTCTTCAACGCCAACTTTGAACAGAAATTTAAATGAACACCTGATATAACTCTATTTTAAAATCATGAGGAATATTCTGTTGTGGCGCTAAATCCAGCCAAAAAAGAGAAGGTCCTTAAAATTTTCAACTAGGAGGAATTTTAAAATTTTGGATATCCATAAGAGTCTCATTTGTGCTTTTATAACTACATTACTTATTGAAGAATGCTACGTTGTAGACTTAAGCGTCTTATAATTAAAACGTTACTTGTCAATATCTGCCTTCAATATTTAATCGCTAACTAGATAATACTGGTTAAGTTCTTTCAAACAAAACCCAACACATAATTAAAAAAATTATAATAATAGAATATCTTGGTGTTGTGCTACTGTGAACGGTGCATTAAGATTAAAAATCGTTTAACTTTTCACATTTCTACTCAGCTAATGTCATAAAGTTAACGGTCATCACTATCTTTGTTGATTTCTTAATTTGTTTTATTTATTTGTTTAGAGTCAATTTATAACTTTATCTTCTATTTTTACCGTTATTACCAAGCGTTTAAGTTTTTATATTACTGTAGCATGTTACAGCACTCCCATTCATGTTTTTGTAACATGTATAAACAAGTTTCTGTTTTTCTGTGATCAAAACTCAGGACCAGATTACTAGATAAGCTAAATTACTTTGGATGTCTTTTTTGTGTATAAATTAAGGTAAATAACTTTTTTTTAAATTTCGTGCACACGGACGCAATCGTGAAAACAGTAATTTCGTTTTTTCCCCCAAACATAATTAAATTGAGCTTTCCTGATGTTGCTCATCATTAGCCTTTAGCCATCCGTTTTAGCAAATAAAATCAATGAACATCGAATGAATTCGTACCGGAACATATCGCATTTAAAATCAATTTGGTCTTTTCAAATCCAACTAATTGGTGTCATTTGATACCACCATAAGAAACTAAATTGTTGATGTTGTTGACGAATAAAAACACATCGCGATGATTTACTATCAGGTCTGTAAAATTTAGAAAGTGGAGTATGAAATGACTTTTGCTTACATAAAAAATCGTTTATTTAATGGACTGGATGGAAATATCGAGCTGACAACAAGAACAACTGTGTTTAATCAACAGACAAGGTGATTATAAAAATTGCAATTATGCTGAAATTTGCATTGATCTCGTCGGATCGATCATTTTCATTATTTACTTTTAGTAGAAAAAACTCTTATTAATTAATATCCCTACAGATTTACCAGCTGTAAGGTTATGAGTGAGGTCACAAGAAAATTTGTGACGTTTTTTTTACAGAAGTATGTGTTAACATTGCATTAAATTAAATGCAACAGTTTGAAACATAGAAAATAAAAACTTGACAGACCGCCAGTGTTTCTGTCGTTCAAGTGAAAAAAATTTTAATTAATATTTGGGAAGGTTAGATATTTTTATTGTGAACTGTTGGTTGCACTTAGGACTCGCCGTTTGCAATTTCACAAGAAAAGTTGCAACCTATTCAAAGCACAATTCGAGCACGCCGATAGATTCTTTTCAATGTCAATGACACCGATTTCTTGGACAACAAAAACTTGGTTTCCCATTCTTCACGAGTTTGTCTCGTGCGACCCTTCGATATTTATGATAGTTTTGCACAAACGCGACCTGGTGACTGGTCAAAAGTGCATGGACTCTTGTCTCTCGTCAAAATCCTGTCTTTGTGGGAGCGTTTGGGAAAATAGTTTCCGTGGGTTAAAAACTGGATGGACTACCTTGGGGATGATGCGGAGTCCTAGAAGGGCGTTTTTTTCTGGCGTGTCGGGAAGAGGTCGAGCCTTCGGGCTCCACACGCTATCCACCACGTGTCTTTCCGGGACACCAGCACTGATTCGAGGAGCGCGCACTATTCAACCGGGGGGCGCGATTCCTCCCCCACAGAGCCGGGGGTTGCGTCGGCTATCACACACACACACGGAGTACGGGAGCGGGTTGTAAACGCACCTGTTGTTGCGCGGTGCGCCAGTAACTGAACGGCTACGGGCCAGGTGAGGAGGCAACAGAGGTCACTGACACACCGCCGACTAACGGAACGCCGGTTAGCGGTACAAGAGCAGTTAGCTTACAGGACTGTGTGTATGGACAACGTCACTAGGTCTCACACCGAAGAAGAGTCGACCTTCTGCTCCTCCTGCCGATGCTGATGCAACGCAAACAACGGTCCGGCCTTCTTCTTGCACGTGGCCGACGCCGGTAGCGCTGAGTCTCGTCCTGCGGACGGAGTCGTCGCCAGGACGAGCGCGTTCAGCGAGCGATGAATGGAAGCGAGCGAGAGTCGACGCTTTTTTCCCTCTGTCGCCGGTTAAATCGAGTGGAAAGAGGCTTTCCGAAAGTGCGAGATTGGCAGATGCGGCCTTGTCGCAAAGATCAACCACGGCTTGGGTGCTTGTTCCGGCGTTGAACTCACCACCTCGAGGCGAAGAATTTCGCTGGGAGGGTCGCCGCTCTTTGTTCAAGTCTCGCCCAGAGATACACCGACATAGCAAATGATCGTTTCTGTTTTCGACGACGTTATCGATTTATACCGCAATTGCAGATTGATTTGACATCGCGGTGGACGGAGAAAACCAAAAGTCACTTCGTAGATCGTTTCTCACGGTTTTAATTACCAATTTAAAAGTGGGACAGATCTGTCCATAACGATCACATCTTTAGTTAACTACAAAAGATCTCTTATCTTTTTTAAAATCTGCGCTATAGTACAAGATTAGTCGTAGTATCTAGTAGTAGATTTAGTCCTGGCCTTGTAAATGTTACTTATACAGTGTGGAATAAAATGATTTACATGTAAATTTTCCTGTACCGCTCTACTTTTTTTTTGAAGTGCCGAACTATTAGGTCTGTCAATAAATGTCATCAATCGAATTGACAATTTACTAAATTGAATTAACAAACGTTGGTGGCCACTTTCAACACTAGCTGTGACTTGCTTTTGTTAGCTCCTTTTTAATTTCAATCTCAACTTTGCGTTCATATCATCCCTTCGCAATAAATCACATTTTGGATTTTGGAATATTTTGAGGTTAGGCTTTCTTTTTTTTGTAGAGCGGCATTTTGTATTTTTACAAGGGTAATGCAAAGGTAACTAAAACCTAAATGAATAAATGTAACCTGACGAACTTACAGACACCAACCAAAATTACACAAGTCTCAGTGGCTTATTCAAATTTTTGTAAGAGTGTGTTGTAAAAAAAAGCTGTAAAAAGAGTTATTTCTTTATTCGTAATTTCAGTCGTGATTGAATGACAGAATGTGGAAAAATATTTTGAAAATTTGTGGCAATACTGTTTGACACAAGCCATTGGGATGTGAGAAATGAACTGAAAATTGTGAATACGTTTATTTCAGCGTCATCTTGCAGTTATAAATAACAGTATAGCGCACATAGGTAAACAAGTCTTACCATAAGAATAAAATAAAATTTATTGAAAAAATATTTGTAGGTCGTTTGTAAAAGTGAGGTTAGATTTAGATTTGACATGACATTGACACACTGCACAATGTGGAAATGTAACAATAAAATAAAAAGGCCAACATGTTCTTGTTGTTAGATATAACAATATTTCTGTTGACATTTGCACCCGTATGAGTCAATCTACGCGTTGACTTGTATTTTTCATTACCAAAAAAATGCAATTATTTATTAGCTATAACTATGATGTTTTTAGTTTTTATTCACTCACTTACCCAGCTTAGGCATGGAAAGAATTTGCTTATTTGTTATTAGAATGTCGATTTCACTTTACCTAGAGAAGAGAAATAATGTGTGAATAATCTCCAGAATTTTGTAGGAGTATCAACGTTAAGAAACAACCGTTTAATAAAACTTGTATTTGAGTATTGACTCTGTTAATAAGAAAGGAGTTAAAAAAGGGGAACTTCTAGGGATTATCTGTAAACAATTTTCTTTCCAACTATAGTCTCTACTTTCTATCAGATTGTTTTTTAATTTTTTTCCAATATGAAAGTTATGTAAATCAAACTAGGAGTAAAATAAAATATAAATTTTAAACAATGATCAAAAACTGGATTAAAATTGAGACAACTTGCAAGTCCAACTTATTTTTTTCAAAAAGTTTTACTTCTACGATGACGAAGTGGCTCAAAAATTTACTTAGAAAGTACAAATCGATTGTGAACGCACCACAGATTACAGATCACGGATCAGCTGCTTAAATCTAACTTCACTTGTTGCGTTGTTTATGTTTTTACTCTGCAGACTGACGAGTGGTGCGTTCACAATCGACTCTTCAACGCCAACTTTGATGATAATAATACATTTAAGAGAACACCCGATATAAGTGGAAAGTAAGGAATAAAATGTCTTAAATTTATGTAGTTGTGTTTCATCATAAAAATACCTGAACAGGTCAATGTATATTTCTGAGAGGTCATCATTTAGCATAAATTACATTTTTTTTTCATCCAGTGGCAGCGCAAGTAGGAATCTCAAAAATCGGCAATAGAAGTCAAATGTGATTTTTTGAAAGGTCTCTTTATCCTGTATCCAGTAATGAAAGCATTTTTTAAATCGCTCGATTAAAATAAAACAGTCAGTAAATTTCGATAACATCGACAGGCGAGAATTGGACAGGATATTACAGATTATTCGTAATTTTTTCGACGATTTTCAATTCTGTTTGACTACCTGACAGGTTGATGGGGCTCATTTTGAAAATTCGAAATTTCATTAAATATTTTAAGTTGTATGTAAAACATATGTATTTATTTGAATGTCTCCTGTACAGGTAATAAAAAGATCTTTCAAAAATTAATTGACCCTTGTTTCTATTTAAAATTTTTGAGTTGTTCTACGCGCCACCACTGGGTGGAGTAGAAAAATGTAATTTATGCCAAAAGATTATCGTTTCAAAATTCAAATGGACCTGCCTGAAGATTTTTGGCAAAAAATTAACGACATAAATTTAAGGGAATTTATTGTTTACTTTTTACTCGCCCTGAATATTAGGCACATCTTATAATTATTCTATAAAAAACTCATGAAAACTTTATATTTATTCACGTAAATAAATAAATAATAAGAGTTTTATTAGTTGTTTGGTTGCCTGGTATATAAATTACAATTGTGATAATTAATAATCTTCAGATACAACATACAACACCAACATAACATTATTTTTATATTGATTAAAGCAGAAATTTTTAATTTGATAAGCTAAAATGTAGTTAAAGGAGTTGGTCGTAAACATTTTGAACTTGAATAATTGTAGAATACAAACAAGGGAGTTGATTTTGATTTTTAGTGGTTTAGACATTTTACGAAACAAATTACATATTGGAAGAAGCATTACGAGTAGTATATGGGCAGTCGACTAGATTTTTACTTCTGCCTTTTTGCAGTATTTTTTTCAAAGCCTTTCGATTCTATCAATAAATTTATCTTTCACTCCTAGGCAATTCGTCAGGGTTTTAGTTTTTAGTTGATACCAAAATGTTACTTCTTTATACTTACCAAGCAAAATATAGTTTGCTTTCATACCAAAACATAAGAACTGCGGAAAATTACAAAACTGCAACTATCGAGCTGTTACACAGTTTGCCTTGGCAACAGGACGAAGTTTTGCAAAAAGCTTGCTACTCTACGCCCTTGCGATGTTTCTATTGATCCGTTAAACAACTTTCCTAAAATAAAAAGTTTACTCGAAAGTAATAAGATTGCAGTCATTAGAATTTTTCAATAAAATGGGAATATAATATTTCTTAATGCGTAATTCTAATAAAGTGAAATTTTAAATTATGCTCAACATAATAAAATTCCAAACTTTTTGACAATAGACTCAGCAAAAGGGATCCTGCTCAAAATTAATTGCAAAATGTAACTGAACGGTAGTTGGTATAAAACTTTGTCTCAGTGCCTTCCAATTCGAAGAAGAGGACGTCAGATCCGGGAGGAAATTCCACAGACTAATTAATTCTCTTGAGCTCCGGAGGAACATTCGGCTGAATGCATAATTATTATTGAGGATGTTTGAAAAATATGCCGAAAATGATGAATTATTGTTAATCACGCCAACAAAAATACCAGAGGCGGCAAGATAGAGTTTCATGTTTGTTAATTACGTTAATTTACAGTTTCAAATAAATTGCCACATAATGAACATTAGAGTTGTAATTTTAAAACCATGAAAAATTCAAATAAGCGAAGCAATGACGACATTTTTGTTAAAAACGTCAAAAACAGGTAGATGCTTGTACAATTAATTTTCTTTGACAACAAAAATAATACCAACAAAACGGGATTTTATCTTAATGATTTGTCTAAAATAAAACCGAGAAATGAGAAGAGTTTTGACCATGAAAAATAAGCTAAAAAATTCCAATCAACCAAGCGGAAATTTATTAAAGTTAACTGTAGCCGCAAAAAGTTTGTTCTGTCAAGATTTAAGTCGGTTTAAGATTACCGAGGACCTCTAATACCAAACGATTTGCTGTAAAACAACAGAAAAATGTTAACTGCAGGTCGGATGAAATAACAACATAGAAAGGAAGCAAACTGGAGGCGGAAGAAATGTAGTAAGAAGGGGTTTTTTTAATTCAAAGCATTTTAAATTTTGAATAAAAATATTTTAAATATTTTTTAACTCTAGATAAACTAGCAATAACCTTCCAAAGCTTAAACATACAGGGTGTTAGTAAATGATTGTGAATAAATTTCGGGGTGAGTTCCTTATGAAAAATGTGGTTTAAAACCTAAATAAAATTTTTCGTTAAAATGAGTAGTTCTCTCAAAAAAATAAAAAAATAAAAATAAATGTATTCTGGCATATCCGTATTTTTTTTTGAAATACTGCAAAATAATAATGGTTTAAAGAAAAAAATTAAAGTTGAAACCAATTTAAAAAAAATATATTCAAAACTAATGCGATTTTACGCAGACAAATGAACTAATTAGAGAAATTCTCCAACAGTGGACTACATTTTCTTTTTTTGAGAAAACTACTCATTTTAACGAAAAACTTTATTTAGGTTTTAAGCCACATTTTTCGTAAGGAATTCACCCTGAAATTTATTCCCAACCATTTACTAACACCCTGTATAGCGGTGTTCATTTAAATGTATGTATCCTCAAAGTTGGCGTTGAAGAGTCCATTGTGAACGTACCACTCGTCAGTCTGCACACTAAAAACAACGCAAAAAGTGAGGTTAGATTTAAACAGCTGATCCGTGATCTATAATCCGTGGTGCGTTCACAATATATTCTTCAACGCCTACTTTGAGGATAAATTTAAATGAACACCCGCTATTTTAATTGTGTATTTAATTTTTTTAAATTTTATTCGATACTAAACTAAATAAAAAATACTTAAGAAGAAAGAAAACAATGATTAATAAACCAATGAGTGCTAATGTTGTCTCAGTAAACATTATTTATTTTCTAGCAAGGAGGGTCATATTTGTGAATCTGATATTGTTTTTCCGCAGAGTTGAATCAATACTTAAGTGGTGGTGGATATCATGAAAGATTTTCTTCGGATGTGTTTCCCTTACTTTATTAATTAACCATCTAAGCAAAAAGAGGTAAATAAAGATCCGATGCGTACCAAAATAATAGAACGCGGAGTCTCCGCTAAATAAATTTTTTTAACTCGCAAGAAAAACTGTTGAACGCAAAGTAAAAGACTCTTCAAGAATATCTCGTTTTCTAGGAAGTAATATATTCAGTGTCAATATTAAATTTTATTTTCTTTCCTATTAACACAGTATCAGCCATTTTTCGTTTGTTTGAAATGCGACACTAATAATTCGAAATCGAAATAATAAATTAGCATGAAAGAACCATCAACAAACAGAACCACACTTTTCAGGTCAAATTCCTTCTTGCAATAACGTTCGAACAAATAACATCTAATGATGGTATGTCACCGTAACAGTAAGCGGTCATGATTTTCTTGTTTGTATAGAGGTATCAAGAATCGTGGAACTATTGAATTACGTTGAAAAATCCATTTTCTGGTCTAGAAAATACCAGTACCATTACCGATTTTGATTCTTCCTTCTTATAAATCTCGTAAATCTTTTTAATTGATCGTTTCTTGCAACAAAACGAGGAAGAAGAAGAATAATGTAAAATGTCCACATTTCTCATTCGTCTGTAAGATCGCCAGTGATAAGCAACACAAAAACTTATTGCAAGAAGTGGCACAATTTTTATTGAATGGTTGTCTTTTCTTAACCTACAATTAACAAGCATAATTTCTTGATCATGGGCTTCACAAGACTTCAGTCGGCGTTTTTCTTGGGTATATTAATGATGGAATTAAATAAAATTGACATGACTGACAGGTGACAAGTGACAGGTACTCATGTAAAACATATTGGTATTATTAATTTTTACATTGATTGCTTCCGTTACTTTTGATATATGAAAATAAATCTGGTTCGTTAGGTACAAGCACAATTACCACGTTCGATAACAAATGGAGTTAACCAGACAAACTATACTTTTCGAATTTTTTTTTTTTTGAAAATCTGTACCACCGAAAACGAGTGTGGAATTTAATATTCCTTTCGTGTTTCAACAAATGCATCTTTGGTAAAAACAAACATGCAAAAATATTTGACAGGCGAGCTTTTAACAGAGGACAAGATAGATAACACGGCTTTGACTGAAGGATTTCCTCATATCCGGTTACAGCAACAGCCGTTCCAGGAGCGTTCGTTGAACAGTAAATTAATACTGTGACAAACCCGGCTTGATTTAATCCTAATGTATCACAGTCTAACGTGTTTTTTTTTTCAAGAGCCCCGATCACATTTCACGTCTAGTCCTACCGCGGAATCTTACCCAATTAATAATTTTAAGTAGTTTTTTCGCCATTTCGGTCTTCTCCCACAATTTGGAAGATTTCACTTACCGTTAAAATAATTACAGAAGTAAACGTATTTGCATAAATACCATTACACGCTGGTGTTTAAATATTGGCCATTAGCAGCGTGAGGAAATAAAATAATCAAGTACCGTTCCACACACAGTGGAGGACTGAAATCACCGTCGACAGTCAAGAACCAGATTTATTCTTCTGGACAATTATTTCTGATTTATTTATTATTTTATTATGCGTTTAGTTTTTATAAAGTTGTTAGGTATCATCAATTACGTGGCAAGAACTGGTTAAAAGGTACAGTTAAATGTGTTCGTGAGGGGCCATCCGTGCGAGGAGCCACGCAAACCGTGGTAACGAAATTGAAAATAAGAACTCATCATGGACCGTCTTAATTGCAGCAAACACTGTTGCAGTCGGTGCGAAATTAAATGAAAGACTAGCGGTGCCACTCTTTGGATGCAGTACCGAGGTGGTGATTGTTGTAGTCGGATTTTGACAAGCTTTGTCATAATATGAAAGGAAGTTGTTAAATTAAAAAATAATCGAACCTCATCTTCCCAAGAGAGCCGAAGGCGTACGAGCAAATTAAAAACTGGATGCGGAAACCGTTACATTAGCTTATCGGTCGTGACAATAAAGATTATTTATTTTTTTTGAGGGCCCGGGGCCGAGGAGACTACACACGAGAGGAAAAAATCAGTTAACATAAAATAATAGAGCCGGTGTATCCCAATGGGAAAATATTAAATTACTAATTTCGTACCGCAAGTACCACTTATTTATTCGTCATTACAACAAATCAGTTTACGAGCATAATGGGAATGAATGAAAATGCACAGTAATAATTTGTTCTCAAACATCAACGGCTTGCGAGTTCAATGGCTCCGCGTGCTTTTTACGAAGGTATATATTAAGAATTTATTATAATAACAATCGCCAGATTCTTCATTACTAAAATTATAATTGCATACACTAATAGGTCCCGCTAATTAGAGATGTGTACCGTATTTACACGGTTTCTCCGGGCCGGGAGATGCAATTAGCTTCAACTTGATCAGGAATCGAACTTATCTGATGACGGAATTGGCGGCCCTAAGGCTGTCTATTATTAAAATAATTTTGATTTATTATTTTAATATTCGGACCGAGTACGTGGATGGAATACGATTGGCGATTCGTGAAAGTGTAATTTTACAATTACAGGATGTGTCGTTCAGGCGGCGAAAGAATCTCCATTGCTCGAGTGGATAAAATTTGATTAGGGATGACGATAGTTTCTTATGTATCTAGATCATTTCCGGTATCTTATCAAAACTTGTGGAAATTACATGCGGTCTCTCCTAACCAATTCAAAGTTTACCAATTTCGTTGTCAAGTTGAAAATCCCAGTAGACTGTTATTTCGTCTTTGTACGAAATGTCATTTTTGGCATTTATTGCAATGACAACAAAAGCGCCGAGCAACAAAATTTTCAACAGAGAGAACAATTTTTTAAACACATTACGTTTCCTGACTAGAGTTTATATCTATTTTAGAAGTATCTACTAAAGGCACTAGTAATAGTGTAGACAAGATATAATTATTTTACATTTCCTTATGACTAATAATAAGCCACAAGACAAGTGACTTTACTGTTGTTAATGTTTTTGGTTTTACCACAAATTACTGCAAATATGGGTCAGAGACTTAATAATTAAAAATAATTAATAAATTAAATGACCCTAAATTTGTTATTTTACATTTAATCTTGAACATCTAATACAAAAATAAGATATTATTTCCCCAATATTTTGCATTCACAATTTTTCGCAAATATTTTGTGGAAAAAATACTTAACTAAAGTCTGTCTCAATTCTAAATTTCCACCAACACTGCATTCTACGTTGGAAATACAACCGGCAACACTGTTTGGTGAAAAATACGTCAGATTGTATTTGTTACGTTATCTGTCAATTTCCGTTTTTACAACTCAAAATTTTAGAACAAAGGAATAGAACGAAAACCTTTTTTAAAATGCAGCAAGTAGGCAGGTAGAAAATCAAATTCTAAAAGCAAAATAAACTTATGAACTAATTTTAATGTTTTCGAATCATGTTTATAAAACAATTACCTATATTACCAACTTTGGTTATAAGAATCCCCAATTTAGAAATATTTTTATTTTGCCAACATAACTCAACAGGTGGTGGAAATTTAGAATTGAGATAAACTATAGATATACCTACCTAATTCTAGATTTGCAAATGTACCTTGTTTCATGTAGGGTACAGAAATATCTAACAGAATCTCAGAAGTGAATTCATTTTATGACAGAAAAAATAACATTATCTACGGCGTAGGCTTAACCTCACTTTTATCACCATGCAATATTACGTTATACGTTATTTATCAAAGTATAACATGTTCGTAATATAATCTGATGCTAAATATAAAATAAACTTCAGCCATAACTTTAATTCCGTTTAAGCAGTTTCTGCTAAAAGAAGAAATTAAAATTACTGCCTGTTGTTTAAGAAACTGAATTAAATTGTTTGGTTGTTGGGTTGGCACCTCTGGTCGGGAACTTGGGATGTCTCTTTCGGGTCAAGTCTAGTAGAGACAGGTCAGATTAGGTCATGTCGTGGGTCAGCAAGTTTTTTTTTAGATTGTTTAGTAATCTGTTAAAATGTAAGTTTCATGTTTGTGTTGTTTGATTACTTCTATTGTAGTGATTTCCTTTACTTATTTGTCAAAAACATATTTAAATAGTACTGTGTTTTCAAATAAATTCGAAATTAGAGTAGGCTGTGATTTTATTATGAAGTTGGCAACATGCAATTTTTACAGACAGCACAGCAATGTCATTTGACAGCATAGTATGCGTGATTATTCTGATCGTGACACAAATCTATTGACAACTGTCAGTGCTAAAAGTCTACCAAGCGTTAATAGACAAAATATATAAATCACAGCCTACTCTAATTCCGAATTTATTTGAAGGCACGGTACCAACGTTACCATTTGCTATTGTCAGTGAGGTGTTACTGAGTTAATAAGGTTAGGTTATGTTCTGCATTATTTTGTATTTGTTGTAAAGTGTTGTTGAGAAATCACTAAGTGCAACAATTTTTGAATAAGTGAAAATCATCATCATCATGGGTATGTATAACTGTTTTTAGACCTACTGTTGGAACAATATTTGAAGAATAAAATACGACACAAATGAAATCGTTGTTGCATCCAATCTCGTAATTAAATTCCAAATAGTAGCAGCCATGTTTTTTACTGAAGTGTATTCAGCAGTGGGAATAACTCCGTAGGGCATAGATTTGATAGAGAGATTCATGCCACAAAGAACTGCAAATAAAAGAAGCAAATAACAAACTTTAATTGCGTGTCCATTATGTGGAACCAATAAAATCAGACAAACTAAAAACTAACATGTTTACAGCTATTTCTTCACGAAAATCATCAAAGCAAAATCGCTGTTAGAGACGAGACGGAATATTTAACCAGAAACTTCTTAAAAGATTAAGTACTTTTTTCAGTCTTTTTTTTAGCCAAGAATTTTTAGATTTATTTGAATATCGACTTTAGAGCTAGACTGTTCATCTGTTACTTACCGTTATTAAAAGTTTCTTATCTCGAATCTCGAAGTTCGAGTTTTTTCGGTGGTCACGAAATGCACTGCACTTTTAATTACCGATACTTTTACCACACAGAATGAGAAAAAATCGTCAACGCTTGTCAGATTATTCCAAAATATATATTTTTTTAATCAGCTCAGTCTTGCCGTTACTTCTCAAAAAATTTGTGGGGATAAGTCTTTACAAAAATACTTATTTGTGTGCAGGACCGTATTTGAAATTTCAAATTGTTTTGATGACATTCAAAGATTGCTGAGTTTTAAAAAGTGACTCAACAAAATAAAACGCGAAAAATGTGAATCTCGAAAAAGGCATATCAGAATAGATGATCGTCTGTCCAGTTATGTGGACTGAGTGACAATTTCACCCACACAGATATCTTCATGACTTAATTTAAATTCACAGTAAGACAATAGTACAGTTAAACTTAAATCTCGATGCAACGTGTTCTTCCATAATAAAATAATATGTAATAAACTTTAACGTTAAACACCTGCAATTCTTAAACTCGAATCTTTAAAAGTTATTATCTCACACACACAACTTAAAAGCTTATGGTACAGCAATTAGACAGCTGTCAACTATTCAAACATCTGCTCGATCTACGATTTATTATATTAAATTGGTAAACTGATAATATCTGTTCGTTGGTTGGAGTAACTATAAAGAACAGGTTAGTTTTGATTACTCTTTAGATGGAAATGGAATCCTACAGAATATCTTGATGTACATTTCTTTCAATTCAGCCCACACAAGAATGAAATCCATGTCATTTTATTTTGTTATAAATATTCCTTCATGTATACAACAATCAGTAAAATACGATAGTAAATAATAATTTTTATTGATATTTGATGATTCACACTAACAACCATAACAGTGTTATTTTGTATAAGCATAGTACAGTCGCGAGCAATAAATTTTGTCACAAATTAATAATTTTTCCCTGCCTGATTATGCCCGTGTCAACAAAGTGTCAAAAAAAATCAGCAAAAAATAATAAGTACATAATGTCATACAACATGATGATAGGTTATGATATTTACGACCGTTTTACAATGGAGCATTTTCCATTGCGTCAAAGAATGACATTGATGACCAAAATTTATTGCTCGCGACTGTACATTGGTCTATAATTGTAGAAATATCATTAATACGTATTTCTTGTTAAACACAACCCAAGTAAATTCAGATGAAACCCTAGAAGGTGACCGCATATCAGTAATTTGAAGATAGCGGCTTATCAAACTTCAGTTTTAGTACAAATCCAGAAAACACAAAATCACCAAGCTCTCATTTATTAAATTTCCGACAAACAAAAGTTGTTTACATTGCATTAATAATTTGCATTAATTATTTAATATTTTAATGAAGGTAGATTTGTGAATGAAGCTTGGTTTTCCCTTCAAGACTTCGATCAATATGAAATTATTTTTTCATGAAATCTTTTCCCCAATATAAACTAAAAGATTAAAAAGTTTCAATTTCACATTTTTTCTGTCAGCAAAAAATAAGAAATTTATATACTGATCAATATTTTATATTTACGTTGGAAGCTCTTAGAAAGTTATTTATGTAGAAATAATCAAAAACCACAAGTCTTTGACTATTTAATTTTTACCGCTTGAAACGAGTTTGTTACTTCTGCTTGTGACGCAATTCGTTTCGTTGATAAATACCACAAAAAATCAAACTTGTTAAGTGTAATTATTATAGTTGGCAGCAATATTAATTCAACACATTTTTCTAACATTACTCTTGTGTAATCCTAGATAATTTCGATGTTAAAATTATTCTGTTAAATCAAATTAGTCAATATGTACTGCATCCATCTAGTGTTTTAGAACAGTAAACCATGAAACTCCTCAATTAAAATTAGATATTTATTTTACTGAAAACAAATTGATGAATATGTAAATAAGTAGGTACATTGTATTATTTTCGTTCGTCTCAAAATCCTGCAATAAACCTGTAATAATCCACAGCCGCTCTTAAAAATTCGGCGAGGAACCAAATTAAATTTTCATAAAGCTCTCAAAAGCTCATGAATTTTGGAGCACCACTTGAAACCGAGGCGAACCTTTCTGATTCCATAACATTAATCGAATTTGACCAAACAACCACCGCATAATTCATCTCCATTATTCCGGGCTCCGGTGGCGAACCGAGCGCGCTCTGACGGCGCCGCGCGCGAACACCTCCGACTCCGGTAGTCTCCAAGCTTCGGTCACCGGACTTCGCGTCTAGCGATGGCAAGATGGCGCCCCAAGTCCGACCGAGCGGCAAATCCATACTTTTACACATGACACCTAGTGATCGAGTGAGCCACGCAGTGATTAGTGCGCATGGTGCGCCGTGTGGGTGCAGGTTGTATCTTTTGTTACCTTCACCACAAATATTTTTACGCGATTTTGAACTGACAGAGTGATAAGATAAACCAAGCGACATGGTTATCTCGGTGATCTCTTGAATTCCCGTTGAAACAGTAAACGAGAGGCACTTGTCTTGTCACCGGCAAATAATCACTTTCGGTCGGTTTCTCAAAAATAAGTGACTGTTTGTTTAGTAAATTAGTTTTTCAACAACACCAAGTGCAGTGATAAGAGTGCAAGATGACGACCCTGGAGCTGTACACCAAGGTACCAACCTGAGCGGCATTATTTTTATTTATCGTTTTTGCATTGGCGAAAAACCATGCAGATAAGGAGCTTTTTATTCAAACGCGCAACGGTTCCAAACGTGACTGGAACCGGTCTTTTAAATGCCACGGAACCTACTATTATCAGCGCAAATTTGCTGGTGTAATCGCTATTGTTTCAAATTTTCTGAATGAGTACCCACTGTTTGGGTTGTTGTCGTAGTCCTTTGATCAGTGTCATGTGGTCTCTGTCAGTCAAAATATTTGCTCTTGCTGTCATTTGTCCCAAAAGGAGTATTTGCCACTTTTGACCTTAAATCGAGGTTAGGAAAGTTGCAGTGGAACGTTGTACCATCGGTGTTGCATTTGTTTATTGATCGATTGCTGCCCACCAATTACCTTTTGTTTTCATTCAGACGTATTTGTTTAATCAATTGATCGAAACAATTTTAAATAAATATGCCTGCCAAGGCTCGAACAGTGTTGAAATCGAATTTGCTTTAGCCAGTCAGTGTCCAAAAAAACTGCCAACAAAGTGGATTTTTCATTTGTTCCCCTGGTGACAATCGTTTAAGTTGAATTTATTTTTTATGTCAAAGTTGTGCACTTATCTGAGACCTTGAGCGTGACGCAAATTTCGGACTTAACTAGTTCAATATTTATGCAACAACGATACTCTATCTAGGAACACGAGCAACTTTTGAAAAAATCGGATTTAGAGCTCACTTTCCTCTGCTTGAAATTCATGGAATTTATAAAATATCAACAGCGAGGCATGCAGTGTTAAAACCTTTCAATATTAAACTGAATGTCAAGAAACTCTGAAAAAACCGAGTAACCCATTTTGCAAAACTAGTTACCGATGTGGCGAGTTAAAGTGAGAGTGTTTCGAGATTAAATCTCGGAATTTTCTCAAGCATGCAGTGAACGGTAGCGTTTCATTAACTGATAAATACCATTGCAATTAAACGTAAAAATTAGGTAGAAAGAAGTAACGGTAGACTGTATTGTTGTGATAAAACACCTGTACAGTTAGTTTGTTTTAGCACATCGTGTAATGACGAATGGAAAATAAATAAACGTTGTGGCACGCATCACGCATCGATTACGTATTTTTTTTAGATCATAAATATTAGTTTAGTACCGTTTAAGATTAGTGGGGCGATTAATTTGGACATTTTACGATTGGTTTTACGAGTTAATTTCACGAAAGAAAGGTACTAAAGGGGTGTGATTAGGGATTTTATCAAATTGCTTGCTGATTGAATTAGTTCCTTGAGATTTAAATTTTAGCTAGTTAAAATTCATTGAAACTTGAATAACAGCAAACAACAATCGAAAAAAACTATAACTTGGGAAGATCTTTATAGAAAATACGCACAGAAAATGTTGCAGAACTTGAAATTGTTATTCTAATTGTCCATTGTCTATATTCGGATTGTATTTGCAATTCATTGGTTACATAAAAACTGAAAGGAAAAGGATTGCCTGCTGCCATATGTTCTAAATGTCACTTTAATACTACAGCTGTATCCTTCAAGAATTCTTTACTCAATTTAGATAATTTAACAAATCATGTCAGTATAGATTAATTTTCAATTGCGTAAAATTTGATTTGATATTTTAAACACTTAAATCACACAAATTTATGTAGAGGCACGGTTGGTCGATCGAGAATCATTTAGAATGCGGCAATAAAACATGTTCCATTTTACTCTCAGTTTTACTTCATAATTATAACAACAATAATTACAGTTGTTACCTTACATAAGAATTGGAAACAAATTGCGGTATATATATTTTCAAAAGCGCAAAAATCCGTTGGAAAGCATCTGGAATCATATCAAGTTATCATAGATGTTATCATTAAAATCAGGTTTATGTCAAATTCGTTTTTAACCCTAGATAAATAATCCTGTATCGATGTATTCGCGTATAAACTTGTCAGATTATGGTAAATAAAGACTTTATGGAACTCATTTGGATACATATTTCCTTTTTTTTCAATACTTTTTTCAATACACACAGGAGTGAGAATTTATTTTTGTCTCATTTGGTCCCTTAATAATGAAATGACCTTACTTAATATAGCAGTCCCTACTGTTCTAAATCCTTCTGGATGGAGCTCAGAACTTTCTTGCACCCATTCTTCCAGAACTTCTTCGCCACGTCTAACATAGCATATTTTTATTTACCATTTATGCAAGATAAGTTAATCCAAGTTTCATCTAAAGCGATCAAAATTTAGTTCTGTTGTCCTCCAAGTAGTTATACATATTTCTTTTGTGTGTTTTGAATGTGCTCCGATTTAAGCCTCTGTAGCTTCGATATCTTGGTACTTACGACGTTCAGATCTATATGAATCACATTTGACACTTTTACATGTATTAATTACTATTCTATTAAATTTCCTTTAGTTGCTGAATTATTCATCTTTCTTCTCGTATTTGCGTTATTTTTTCATATACATATGTACATATTTCCAATTATGCACCTTGAATCTTCTTCATCTGATTTCAACACATCTTCTTCTTCCTTCATCGCTGACCTTACTCGACACACAGATCTTTTACACTTGATCACATACATATTTCTTCTTGAAGCGTATAAAAAATTTTTCTGATCAATCCCAACGTGGGAAATGGGTGAAAATGGCTCCTTATTGTGATGGTATATGTTGACTTTACGGTTTTAACAAATCGAGTCGTAGTCATATAGAATATACTCATGTCGTAGACGTTACACTTAAGAAATACATAAAAGCCCAAATGGTACGTTAGGGCAACACATGAAAGTCTAGTAAACTGCCAGTGAACACGCTCTCCATTTTCTTTTTATCCATCCTTAATCGGCGAATTTAAGTTTGTATTTTTACTGCAATTAACACGAATTTTCTAATTTTTTCGATCTTGGGGAAATGCAATAAAAACAATTAAATGAACACAGAAGTTTAATGTGAGAGATGTGGAACACCTAAAAATAGTTTTAATCTTTCATTATTTCAAACATATTTATTCCATGAGTATCTTTCAGATTTTAATCAGTTTCTTTAAATAATGATAAAAAGTTCCCGCAAAGGAGTTATCGAAAAACCAATACATATAATCTGGTTTTTTTTATCAAAGAAACAAGACCTTTTGATTTAAGTTTGCAATAATAAAATTTTACTCTAAATACATATAGGGAATTTAATGATACCTATCTGTTGGCTACACCTGCCAACGTCTGTCACTTTTAATGTCATTGAAAGTACGCAAACTCGCATGTAATAAAATTTGAACGTGTTATTAAAAATGCCTCGCGAAGTGAGACATTTATTAAACTCTCAAATTAGCTGTTATTAGTTGTTATTAACTTTATTAACATGCTGCGCCACTAATATCTCTACATAATCTCAATTTTTAAATTATGACATTTTGCACCCCAGGTCAAAAGTGTACAATGTTGCCAGCTCTATTTTGAGTGTAAATTGCGATGTTGTTGGTTCTTTGATAAAAAAAAAACAGATTATAGTTGTTTCTCTCAGTATGTGAAAAGCTACCTACCCATTTACAGTTATAGAAAGAGAGCAAGGGTCAGCAACAAAGATGGAATTGGATAATAAGATAATAAAAATATTTTGCTGGTTGTAAAAAGCTCTATATGAAGTAAGTTATCACCGGTAATTCTTTTGTGATAATGATATAAACTATTTTGTTATTAAAAAAATGGCTTGGATTTACAACGTGAAACTGTTGGAAATCTTTTTTGAAATATAAGTCTCCAGACTCCTTTTATTGTTAAAAACAATAATTACAAAATTTGTAAAAGAATAGTACAATGAGCGTATCGTATTCAAGAGGATGAAAATTCTAACACGAGCCGTAAGCGAGTGGTGGAATCGTCCGATTGAATAATAGCTATTATGTATATGCGAGTTGAAGACTATACTTTCTCCACGACTATACCAAGAAAAAACAATCTTTGAAAATTGAATTTAATTTGACTTTTAATACATATTTGACAATTAAAATTGTGCCTCGTTTTTAGGGGTTGCAACGCGATGGGCGACTTATTGTTTACAAATACATCCGATTGGCGATCTGCCGTTGTAGAATGAAAACACAAGGGATGTGATTGGCCGACAGCCGTGGATTTCAGTAAATTCTAGCACGGGGCGTGGAATTGATATAATAATTATTTTATTGAATATCCAACAAAAATGCATTCATTCTTTAACAGTCGTGGAGAAAATTCTTTTTTCTAACTACATATTCGTAATAAATTCTTAGCAATGGTTTTTAATATTTTTTTAGTGAAATCCTCGTAAAATACAGTTTCTCAAAACATCGGCTTGCCATTCAAATGGAAAAATACTGCTTTAAATAATTTTCAAGTTAAAAAATGCGATTAATTTTAACCTCGAATCGAATGATTTATAAGAAATTTTTAACCTTTCTCGTGTAGAAATTTGAGACCATAATCAAAAAACACTTTCATATGAATTTATGCATGACAGTTGAAGGGAGACAGACACTTTTCTTTTTTCGGTACAGTATAATACAAATTTTGTCGGGAAATCTACCGAAACTTATCACATATGTATACCTTGAATAAGATCATTTTACTGAAACCGCAACACGTTAAGGTGTAATACTTTATAATTTCTACGTACAAGCAGTAATGTTATACAAGTTGCAGGTTCAAGATAATATTACAATTAACCTTGGCCTTGTACAATTAATTGGTGTCACCAATTTTCTGCCGATTATTGCTAAACTGAATGAAAATTTCGTGGGTTGCACTTAACCCATTGAGGCGGGCGCCTTAACGTAAAAACTCAAACCGTAACAATAAAATTTAGAGATCAACCAATCTGAAACTGAGAGTGAAAGTCCGACCTATTAATGTCAAATAACTGGTTACATTGTTATTTTAATCAGTCGGGAGCGCAACATTTGATTCCTTTCTAAAGGCCAGAGTGAGTGCGGAACCGAGAGCAAATCCAAAAAAGACTTCCATATGCGGAAATCCTGCCACTGAAACTAATCCACTTTTTGCATATGCACGTAACACCGATCAATAACAGGAGTGTCTCGGAATAACACCAAAGTTGCGGAAAAGTAACCGCCGGTAACTTAATTCGTATTTTTTCTGCAATCGCACACTCACGATGACGAAAGCTACGAATTAATGTCCGGTTCACACATTTCGTTACAGTACCGTTACGTTGTCCTCAAACTTGGCCGTCTAAAGTTCAACCAAATTGCCGTAAAACGTAATCTGCGTGTTTGTTTTTCTAATTTGGCGTTTAACCCATATTATTGCCGTTCGAACGGAACATTCGGATGCACTTTGCAGCGGAACGACATCTATTCTTTACAAAAAGCGTAAAAGCTACGTCCGCTGTTCGCGTCGCAACCCCATTGTGCCCATAAAATGAATCATTCGATTATCTGGTGATGTATCGTTATGGCACTTTTCACAATTTAAATAGACAAACAAACATAACTAATCCAGATCTAGTACTGACTCATCGAGACAATGACACTTTTTAGCTTGACGGAGATTAATGTTGATTTGTCAATTGAGATAAGGAAGCGTGACTAACTGCATTTTTTTCTACTTCAGGGTGCAAAGGTGTGGATCCCTCACCCGGAAAAAGTGTGGGAGGGCGCCGAGCTCCAGGAAGACTACAAAACAAACAAGACCACGTTGGAAGTGTTGACAGAGAACAACGACAAAAAGACCGTGAACATCAAATCGGAAGCTGATTTGCCTTTCTTGAGGAATCCCACGATCCTTGTCGGCGAAAATGACCTTACGTCATTGTCATACTTGCACGAACCCGCTGTCCTTTACAATTTGCAAGTGCGGTTCTGTCAAAATAGGTACATTTATACCTACTGCGGAATCGTCTTGGTCGCTATTAATCCATACGACGATCTTCCTATTTATGGTAAGTGCACAGGAAATTCCGAGACTAAACTGTTATTTTCTGCGTTATTAACCCGACACAAATATTTGCGAATATCTCTTTTCAATTTATGAATGTCCATAAAAAATGCCAAAGAAATCATGTAAATTTCGTGCCGACAAAATGTTAAAATTCATCGTTAAAACTTTTATCTCCATTTTTGGATTTCATTCATCGAGTTAATCCACTTAATACTCCACTTTGATGCGTCATTGTTTATTATTAAATTAAAATCTGAACCTTGGATCAGCCTGGACTAACGCAAAATTAATTGTTACTACCATCACGAACGATTTCCATTAAAATTGACCCACATTATTCGAAGCTTATTGACCCGCACAAATGTTTATTAATATTGACTTTTTACAACAAAATTGTTGCGTGGGAAGAATTTATTTGTGGGCCGGACCGTAAACACGAGGAAATCGTATTGAAAGTAATTTGTTATTCTCCTCAATCATTTTTTACGTTCTTTTATCTATGTTACTACAAGAGTTACAATTTAGGAAGAATTATAACTGTGATGGCGTACACATTTAGATTTCTCGTGTGCCACTATTTTATACAGATTCACAGGAAAAGGTGTTGATTAATTGCTTTTTCACGCACACCAGATTCGCATATCGCACCCAGATACTGATTCCATAATCAATTGTTATTAATTAATTCCGAGTTACTTTTGAATTTATGAAACTGCCAATCTATTACGTCTTTTATGTGGCACAACATTAAACACATAAAAATTATTAACAACAATACATATTGATATTGTTGACTGTATTGTTTTTAATTTATGAAATGGTAAATTATCAAGATTAAATGCCTGATGAAGGAATAAAAGGCAATTTTTACGCTCAGATGTTAATATTATTTATTGGAAAAATATTTTTCTGGATATAGAGTGTATCTGAAATACCTTACGTGTGTTAATTTTAACGAATGGAAGAACTCACCAATTTATAAAATTTTTCTCTGTAACATTTTGCAAAATTCACAAAAGTTTTTTTTTGCCCCCCAATTTTTAGCAAACGAATCGTTTTGTGTGATTAATTTTAATTTTGATTATTTATTGTTTTCTATACCATAGGCGGGTGTACATTTTGATGGGTAATTTATTCAAAATTTTAAATCAATTTGTAACGCTTTTTCGCAAAAAACGTTTCATTTAACAAGCTCTGCTACGTGTTAAGATTAACACACGCATTTTAGATACATCCTGCATTTTATATGAATAACTTTATGGAAATGATTTATGAATATAATAAATGTAATAAACAATTATTGGAAACAACTCCATCGTATTTTCCAAGTAAAGAGAGAGGAACAAAAATCTAATTTCCTTCCTTCTATAAATAAAAACTTCATTCATTAGTTTATTAAGGTTTAATAGTAGATTATATCATTAAGAGTAGAAGTGAGTTTTTTGTGCTAACCCCAGAGATTGAAGACTCAGACGAAGTCGAGGTCGGCAACTGGGGAAGCACAAAAATCCTTACATATTTCAAAAAGCTATAATTTTCCTTCTTTTTTCTCCTAACCGTAGTTAAGGATCATAAATTTCAGGTAGATATAGCAGACAACAATAAATAACATATCCAATTTGCATACAATGTTTTGAATTTCTTTATTTTCTAATTTCCAATCATTATTTACCACACCTTATATTTACGTTTACAATTCGCCGTTTACATTGTAGTGCAAAATGACATAAAAGCACTGTCCACCTTGAGCTTTTTTAAGACTGAATAATACAGAAGCGGTAAAAGTGTCGACATAATCCTCGTCATTAATGATGCAAAAATGAAAATAATTTTTTGCTTATTAATTAAGACTGATCTACACTGTTTAGTTACGTAAAACTGTTATTAAGATTCTAAAAAGAAATCGGAAGTCGCTAACACAAAAAATTCTAGAGAAAGGACAAACTTGTAAAGCTCTCTGTTATTTGTCGCGTTTTTTGGTGTTATTTCTTCGAAAAAACTACACACTTTCCCTCTTTAATACAATGAAGCCATAAATCGAGAAACTTTAATCGATCGCTTAACAGATCTGGTCTCAAATAAATTATCGACAATAACACGGTTTTATCTGTTTCGCCCTACTTTGTGTCAGCCCCAAATTGGAGCGGCTGACACGACACAAGCCATTGAATTAAAATTCATCTGAAACATTTATCACGCTGCTTCCGCTCTCTGCGATCGAGATAAACGCCAAATCTCTCTCAAAGTTCACCAGTCTACATGTCAGATACATTTTACTTTCTACGGCGATCCCGAAAATATAACGAGAAAAGAATGCACGTTGGTATGAAAGTTGGATGCGTGTTTGGTAAACTGTGGGAAACGAGAAATTAAAGATTTAATGTTACATGGCTGCTGTGAACTTTGTACAAAGGGGGCTGTTAGTCACGTTAAATCGTATAATCAAGAGAACAAATCCGGGTATCTTACACTTTGAATACTGCATGATTTAAAAAAAGAGATTGCATTAGTGAAGGTTTCCTTATTGGACGTCTATCATTATATTACTGTTAACTTCGAATTAAGACTTGTAATTTGGATGGGCCGTGTGTGGTCATCTGTTTGTGCACAAGACCTGGAATTAGCTGGATCACTCCTATAATCATCCAAACTAAAGTAATTCATAATTGTTACAACCGGTTTTTTAATGAAAAAAAAATGTAATTTAGACAGTGTTCTAAAGTTATCTCGACTATTATCGTTACGATAACGCCTACAATTTGTGATAAATAAAATGAGTCATGTTGAATAAACACGAGAATCATAAATAACCTCAATGTGGAGAAAATCATGCAAAGGATTATATAAGGCGATATTTCACATTGTAATTATAAAGTTGTTTAATGCAAATTAACATGTACAAGGTCTCCTGGTGATACATTTAAAAATAATTGCTTGACGAGACTCGGTACGCTTTGTGTTTGTCGCTCGCAGAAATGAGATTTAACTGAAACTTTTCGACTAGAAGAGTGTTTTTCATTTGGCACTTCTATAGCCGAGTTAATTCATTGCGACTTTATTAACTTGATATTTCAAAGGCGTCTAAAGTTTTGCATTGTTTCCCTGAGTGACTATAGGAATTTGAGAGAATTGGCGGCTTCGTGTTTCAACCCAGACCACAAGGAAACGATGGTATTTGGTTTATTGTAGCTGTCGTGCGAATGAAAGTTATTACATCAGTATATCTAGATGTAAGCTTTAATGGAGTGAAACAGCGAACGATAGGTTGGAACTGCATAAAATAGAGATTCTCGTTGTTTTTTCAAATTACTTTTTGATTAAAAAATGAATGTAGAACTGCCACTCAACCTACGTATGCTTGTGCTAATTTGTAATAAATTCCTCAAACATGTATTCTTGTAACAAAATATGAACGAGATTGTTGGCATTTTGGAAACACACTTAACATAATATGGGATCTGCCAGGAAGTTTAATCGCATCTTGATGTCTACCTCAACACTAAACCAAAGAAAAATACTTTAGTAAAAAACATCAAATGATTCCGCAAAATTTCTAATTCAGAAAATAAGCAAGGTCGTTCGTGAAATATTGGGTTAGCATGCGGCTGCTTACCGTTTAAATTTTGCAAAAACATATAGTGCAAATTTCTTAATTCCTCTTCTAACCATTCCAAGAGCGTTAGTTCATCATTTTTTAATAAAATTAACACGACACTATGCATTTACGGTACCGATTTTTTTCTATTTTAACGACTTGAGAAAACAAGTTCTTGGGTTAACATTACGTTAAAAATAAGGTGACGTAATCGACCGTGCATATTTTCTGCAAAGATTGGAATCTCGAACGAAAGCTTCATATCTGCTTAAACTATAGGTCCGTTTAAATTTTTATTATCTACAATTTGTTACGTTGTTTCACAATAAATCTTTTTCAATGTTGTCACAGTTAATTGTATGCTGAAAACAAGTAACAATCAATGTAAGTAATGTATTTGGCATCATTCATTGTGATCAATTTGCGGTTTTTAATTTGTTGGTAATTTCGATTTTCTGGTGTTGTATGATTGATTTTTCTTCATAAATTACAACTAAGCAAATTACTGTCGAAACAGTAAGGAAAATTGGTTGGAAAAGATGCCGTTACAGAATGCTCCATCTAATGTTAATATGTATGTAAAATTTCGGAATGGTGATGTAAGCCTGAAAGAACAAGAAGGTCGGGGTCGTAATTAAGTTCTGGACAATGATGTTTTGAGGACCATGGTGGACGCTGATCCGCGAATAACAGTATGTAATGGAATTTGCACGTGAAAACTTGAAAATGTAGGAATTGTAAGAATTTTTCATCACTTAAACGTTACTGAAAATGGAAAAGGTGGATAATGAGTTCTACATACACTGGGTGGCTACAAAATCTCTTAAAACATTTTCTGGAAAAAATTATTACGTGAAACGATAGGAAATGATCGGCGGAATAGCTGAACAAAGATGAACTTCTTAGCATTACCCAAAACCAATGAATCATTAGAAGAAAATGTTGGTAACAGTTATTGTGCATAAATTGATGGAATACTTGTATATCAAAAACTGAGCACCTTGCATTGGTCAGTAGAAACATAACGACATGCTCTCAAAAATAACTGTCCGAAAAATGGACAAGTGTAAAACTCTACTATATCCACCACACTTCTCCGAATTATTACTCACCAAATATCTGAATCACTTTTTAATAATAATAATCATAAATTTGGCGTGTAGCAAAAATAAATGATAATATAAAAATAGGTATTATCACTACTTAGTAGAAATATTCGTAATGATAAATAAATCTGGCCTCAATACGATTTCTCCTTTATTTATAACAATAATGATAATACTTTTTTTAGTTCAATACTTCGTAGCTTCATTAGGTATTTGATTTCTGTAATCCGTGAGGTACGAGTATGAATAAAATTCGACGTGGATGTCATATAAAAGGTGGGCATGAAGAAATCAAATAATAATATAAAAAATAAAGCTTTCACGGGAATGATCATCACTTGATAGAAATATCTGTAATGATAAAATCAATATGGCCTCTATGCTGTTGCATACAAAAAATTTGATTAATAGAACACAAAATTATTTTTTAAAGAAAAAATCTTTCAGTGATCAGAATACTGACGAAAAGTTTTTAAAGAATGTACATCTTTCAGAACACCAGATTAATATTTATGTGAATTTAACTGGCAGTGATCATTGATTAATAACTAATATAATTTTTCCACAATCATCTTTATAAATCGGCTGTTTTACCACTAACGGTGCATGCACTTTGTTATTAAGGGCAAAGGGGTAAAAAAGTTGCAAAAGTCCCATGCGGAGTTAGTACCGAGCGATCATTTAAAAAATAAATCGAGTTTGCTTTGGAGCCTATGCTATAGCATGGGTTGCCATAGGTAACACGCCGACTCGATTTATTTTTTAATTGATCGCACCGTACAACAAAAGAAAAATCACGATTAAATGAACATTTTTACATAAACATAACAAAACGTCACCGAATATCAGAACTGTCAATACATTCAACCAAATGTCTGAAATCATTTAAATTAGTTTTTTCTATTTTGAAAGCCGGTACCTAGTAGAAGAAAAATATTAATTCATTAACATTTTTTTTTTTTTAAAACGGTCTTTCGTTTTTACTACAGAGAAAATAGGGTGCGATCGACAATCACTTAGATAGGGGGCGGCTATGACTTTGGCAATGCCAGATTTTTCGTATCTTTGCTAACTTAGTTAATAAACGTCAAACAACTGTCACTATTAATCAAATTTTAACGCAAACATGGTTTTTACTTCAGAACGGAAAAGATTCATCATTCAATCTTACTTTCGTAATGGTGTTTTCAATAACGAGAATGGACATACAGCGCTGTTGCCTGTTTGACTGAGTTTCGGCAAAAATTTCCAAATTTAAATTGAAACGTATAAGCCGTTCACGATTGTTTTACACGCAGCAGGCCAAGATATTTTTTTGTTAGATTGGCGTCAGGTCCTGTTACATGACGTTTCGTTTTTAAATATTCGCATTGCTGTCAATTCCGTCATTAATTTAGTCAATAAGAATTTACCCAGAACTCCCCTACAAATATGTATGTTTCATTACAAATACAATTTTACGATTATTGTTTATAATGCGTTCAATTATTTGAAAAATGTAACAACCTGGGAGCAGTGTTCGGTTGAATTATAACCTAAAATAGATTTATGATGACAAATCACAATACTGCCAACTAAAATGTCAGATTTTCATAGACAGTCCGAATTTGAAACAATCGTGAATGGTATATATATGCAACCAAAAATACATTCCAGAGCATTTGTAGACGTACGTCCAAAATCTCAAAGCCTTCTTTGAACTAAATAATTGCTTTTGATCGCATGGTATTTCTATAAAACTTAGAAATCAGATGGATTGAAAAGTTTCTGTGCCTGTCATTAGTATCGGCTCAAGCTCTAAAGTAAATTTTAATTTAATTGAGGGGTGTAAGTTGTTTTTAGGGAAAAATATCACAAACGTCAAATGTGAATATGAAATCGGAGGAAATTATACATAAAAGGTAACAATACCTAATTAAAACATGCAGATGTAACTGCAGTAACTCTCTAACATATAAAAATTGCTTGAACGCGAACAAAGATCATAGCTGCCACCCACATAAACGGAAATTGCTACAAGGTAAATCTGCTAACCTTACACTTTATCCACTTTTATCTAGTGGAGTAATGAACTCGACTTTAACTTCTCAAATATCATTTAAATTGAAAAATATTTATAAAACAGGACATTGATTTGTCTTTTTAAACTGAACTATATTCAGTATCTTCAGTTGATTTGGAAGTAAAGTTACTCATTTCCTAGAGAAAAATTAATAGTCTATTACTTGTAAATCTGTTGGGCATCTAGATAAAATAAATTGAAAATAACTGAAGCACGAAATTCTTTAAAACACTTACACGCTTAACTCTCTCTCTTATCCCAGACTGGCTTATGAAATACCATTAGTAAAGGTCTAAGACGTCTCAATGCATAATTCTCTTTACAACAGCCAACTGCACCTTTGACCTGTTTATTTTTAAATGAACGTCTTGTTCGCATACACACTTTGTATACTACATTCCCCATGTGTACAATCGACGATCTAAACGCAAGAAGGTTAACGAATCACATAATTTCTAAAAAAAAATTAGTAAACAATGAGCAATCAAAATGCAAGAGCAGTACGTTAAACTTTTTTTGTGTTTGTTAAAACGGATAAGTAAGCTTCTGTAGATTTAAAAAATTAATCAATAACACAAAAGATGTAGAATTCAATCATTCAATTTCGAGGCAAGCATCAGTTTTTTTATAGCCTAGAGCACAGTTACAGTTTTCAGTTTTTTAAGTACATTATACTCGTAACAACTTATGATTAAATTTGGTTGCGTGTCGGTGTTAGATTAAGATTACTCACAATGGGTAGCAAAAATCGAATAAAAACAGGACTTCGGCGCCAATTCGTTTCTGCGACAGATTAATTCAAATCCGGTGATCTGTAACTGTTTTATTTCTTTTCAATACGTAATTATCCACATTTCACACAGTATTATTACGGCTTTTAGACGTCGACACCATACAAACGTATAGAGGTCAAGCGATGGGTGACCTAGATCCTCACATATTCGCCGTGGCGGAAGAGGCCTACACCAAGTTAGAAAGAGAGCAAAGGGACCAAAGCATCATAGTATCTGGAGAAAGCGGAGCCGGCAAGACTGTTTCGGCCAAATACGCAATGAGATACTTTGCGACGGTCGGAGGAAGCGCAACGGAAACACAAATCGAAAAAAAAGTACTCGCCAGTAGTCCTATCATGGAAGTAATAAAGATAATTGCCAGACATTAGACAGTTTTTTTGCATTCGTTATATTCTAGGCCATAGGTAACGCGAAAACGACGAGAAACGATAACAGTTCCAGGTTTGGAAAGTTTATAGAGCTTCAATTTAACAAACAGTTTCATATTAGTGGGGCGTCGATGAGAACTTACCTGTTGGAGAAGTCGAGAGTCGTATTTCAGGCTCCCGACGAACGAAATTATCATATTTTCTACCAATTGTGTTCCGCGAGAGACCAACTTCCCCACTTGCACCTGACTCATCAAGATAACTTCCATTATTTAAATCAGGGAGAAAGTCCCAACGTCGATGGAATGGACGATTTTGAAACCTTCGAAGAGACATTAAACGCTCTGAATCTCCTAGGCTTCAAAAAATCGGAACAGAACGACATGTTCAAAGTTTTAGCGTCAGTTCTCCACTTGGGGAACATCAAATTCGTCGAGTCTATAATCTCGGCGGAGAACGAACAGGATCAAGAAGGATGCAGCATCCTTGTAAGTTCACTGCCGGCGCGTTTATTCGTAATAAATCGCTTCTTATGCAGGACACAGACAAGCACTTGAAAATTTTAGCAGAATTACTCGAGATCGATTTGGAGGAGATGCAGCAGTGGTTGTGCACGCGCAAGATCGTCTCCATGAGAGAGATCTTCCTCAAGCCGATGACCGTGGAAGACGCTCGAGCGGCGAGAGATGCACTCGCCAAACACATTTACGCAGGACTCTTCAACTGGATCGTCCTAGTGATAAACAAAGCCCTCGAATCGGACATTCCCAGGCACAAATTCATAGGAGTGCTCGACATCTACGGGTTCGAAACTTTCGAAATTAATTCCTTCGAACAATTTTGCATCAATTACGCCAACGAGAAGCTGCAACAGCAGTTCAATCTGCACGTCTTCAAGCTAGAGCAGGAGGAATACATCAAGGAAGGGATCGAGTGGAAGATGATCGACTTCTACGATAATCAGCCTTGTATTGACCTCATCGAGACCAAACTAGGAATTTTAGATTTGCTAGACGAAGAGTGTCGAGTAAGTTTGCGTTTAGTCAGTCACGACAACTAATAGTAATCTCTATTTAAGATGCCTAAAGGTACTGACGGTTCGTGGACCGAAAAGCTCTACTCGAAATGTATGAAGTACTCTCATTTCGGCAAAGCTCGCTTCGGTACTTCCGCCTTCACGATCAACCACTTCGCCGACAAGGTCCAGTACGAGAGTAACGGCTTCCTGGAGAAAAATCGCGACACGGTCATAGAAGAACAAATCTCGGTGGTTAAAAAGAGCAAAAACGACCTGGTCCGGCGACTTTTCGTCGATGAGTCACAGAAGCTAGCCGTACCAGGTGCCAAGCTGAAAGTGATCTCGGCTAAGCCGCCGCCCTCCACGCAAAAAACACACAAGAAATCGGTCGGTTCGCAGTTTAGAGACTCTCTTAACATGTTGATGACCACCTTGAACGCCACAACCCCTCATTACGTCCGCTGCATCAAGCCCAACGATTCGAAAGCGGCGTTCGAGTACAATCCTAAACGCGCGGTCCAACAACTGAGAGCCTGCGGCGTCCTAGAAACCATAAGGATATCCGCCGCAGGTTTTCCCAGTAGGTGGACGTACGTCGACTTCTTCTACAGATACAGAGTTCTGTGCAAATTCAAAGATATCAAGAGGAACGACATGCAACTCACTTGTCAGAATATCCTAAAACAATATATAAAAAATGCCGACATGTTCCAATTCGGCAAGACTAAGATATTCTTCAGGGCGGGTCAAGTGGCGTATTTGGAAAAACTGCGATCCGACAAGCTCAAAGCTTGCTGCATAATGATGCAGAAGACGATCAGATCTTTCATTTGGAGGAAAAAGTACTTGAGGATCAAGCGTTGCGCCATCAACATACAGAGGTACGGCAGGGGATATTTGGCGAGGATTTTGGCACAAAAGTTGAGACGCGAGAGGGCGGCCAAGACCTTGCAGAGGTACATCCGGGGGTGGGTCAAGCGTGTGCAGTACCAGAGGCTCAAGTGGTGCATTATTGGTATTCAGAGGTATTCCAGAGGGTATTTGGCTAGGTTGAGATACTTGCAATTACGGTACAACGCCAAGGCTCTTGTAATCCAGCGATACATGAGAGGATATTTGGCTAGAAAACGGTGTCAAGCCAAGAAGAGACATATTGTAATATGTCAAGCCGCGATTCGTCGATTTTTGGCTCGTAGACAGTACAAGAAACTCAAAATTGAAGCGAGATCGATCGAACATGTCAAGAAGCTCAATAAGGGATTGGAAAATAAGATAATTAGTCTCCAACAGAAGGTCGATGATATCACAAAGAACCACGCGGAGTTAATTAGTTACAAGAACGAAGCCAACGAACTAAAGTGAGTGCGCTTGATCATTTGAGATTTTTCTTAATTGGTTGTTTGTTACAGGAATAAATTAACAGCGTTCAGGGCGATGGAAATTGAAATCAAAAACTTGAATGCTCTCCTTTTGGAGAAGAACAAAACGATTGGTAAATTAGAGGAGGAGATTAAATTAGAAAGGGAGGAGAAAATGGATTTGATCCACGAACAAGAGAAGTATAGGGAAGAGACGGAGAAGCAGCAACAGCTGTGGGATCAAGAAACGACAAAGTTGAGGAAAGAGTTGGACAACATCAATGAGATAGTAAAGATGAATCAGAAAGGCGCCGAGGAGAATCTTAAAGTGAGGTTGGAGGAAGAGAAGATGTTGATTTTGAACGAACAAGACAGCGATCGGCAAGCTTACCAGAAGCTTCTACAGGAGTATCATTGTTTGGAGCAGCACTGTGAAGATTTGGAAAAACAGTTGAACAATCAGAGTCACCATCAGAGTTCGCACAAGAGGAATGTGAGTGATCTTAGCAGTATTGACAGTTTTGTGATCAGCGGCGACTTGCCGGAAGACCACGGGTACGGTTCTGTGAGGTCTACAACTAGTTCCGGTTCGCAGAGGGAAAAACTGGAGAACATCGACTGGAAATGTGAAGGTAAGGTTTGCGCGAAAAGGGAAATAATCTTCACGTCGTTATCAGCTTTTTAGTATTGTGTATAAAAAAAACAATGACATTTCTGATAACGGTTTACTGCATTGCTTCCAATTTTAATCTTATCAGTTTGAATCAGGTCGTCATCTTTAAAGTGATTATTGTTTAGGAACTGTGGAAAGTCAGACTCCTAGCACCAGCAGCAGTGACACCAAGCATGAATCGGAAAACAACAAAGTGGACGTCGGTTTGGTTCTCAAACTGCAACACAAACTCGCCGAAGTAGAGAGGGAGAAAGTGCGCATGCAGAAGCGTCTCGACGAGCTGGATATGTCACCGAGGACCGAAAAGGCGGAGAACGCAGCGCGTGATTCAATCAGAATTTCCGAACTGGAACTAGTCAATTCGAATTTGAAGGCGCAAGTTATGGAGCTACAAAACAGCATACTCGAAGGAACTGGAAGCTCAAAAATACACGAACAGTTGCAGTTGATGCAGAGTGAACAGGACAGAAAAACCGAAGAGATTGTACAACTGAAGAGTGTTTTGGCGAACCAGACCAACAATATGAAGTCGATCGTCAACTCGAACAACACGATCGGTGATTTGTGTTTATTTGGATGTGGACTTTTTCTGATAGTTTTGTTGCAGGAGCGTACATTAATGAAGATGGAGAGTTGGCTTTGGCCTATGAGACGCAGAAAACGATCAACAAACAACTCGAGTTGGAATTGCAGGACGAAAAGTCTAAATATAAGGCGCACGAAAGAGAATATAAACTTGAAATCGAGAAATTGCGGGAGGACAACGAAAGGCAACAAAGACTGTTATCAGCGAATTTGACCAACACACCCCAAACTCAAAGCGAGGCTTTCATGCAACACGAAATTACACGATTAACGACTGAAAATCTCGACTTGCACGACAAGAACGACACGTTAGCCGAAAGCGTGCGCAAGCTGAAAAAACAAGTGAAACTGATGGCGAAGAAGTTGAAGGAAGCTGGACTTGATCTGGACGACACAATTCCAGACGTCGACAACGAACCCAAAACGAACGTAAACAAACACACTAGAGCGTTGCCTTCGATACGGAAGAAAGAGAGGGACTATTTAGGCATGTTCTCGTATCCCAGCGGTGAAGAAAACACACTAACGAAGCAACTGGTTATCGGTGAGTGCGGTTTTTGTTATTTTGTCTCTATTTTCAAACATGATGGATTTTAGAACTGAAACCTAGAACTGCCGTAACCTTGCTGCCTGGTCTGCCAGCCTACATAATCTTCATGTGCATACGGCACACAGATTACGTTAACGACGAAGACAAGGTCAAAGCCTTGTTGTCCGCTTTTACCAATTCTGTGAAAAAAGTGATCAGAAAGCGCCACGAAGACTTCGAATCGACTGTGTTGTGGCTTTCTAACACTCTGAGGTTGCTCCACAATATGAAACAGTACAGCGGAGACCGCGCCTTCCAGCAGAAGAACACACCAAAACAGAACGACCAATGTTTGCGGAACTTCGATTTGTCCGAATACAGACAAGTTCTTTCCGACATTGCTGTCTGGATATACCAGGGATTGATACGGAACTTCGCCGAGAAGGTGCAACCTCTGATAGTACCGGCAATTCTAGAACACGAAGAAATTCCGGGTATCAGCGGCAACAAACCTAGCGGCTTCAGGGGGAGGAGCAGCAGCGTGGCCACTAGTCCGGAAGCTAATCAAAAACCCACGACTGCTCTGCTGCAAGAGTTAACAAACCATCACAAAGTAATCCGGTAGAGGTACGAGATTGGGCAAAAATTAAATTCACATTTGTAGATTCTGACATTCTACGGTGTCGACCCGGAAGTTATTTCTCAAATATTCAAACAAATCTTCTACTTTTTGTGCGCTTCCAGTTTGAACAATCTCCTGTTGCGCAAAGAGTTGTGTCATTGGTCCAAAGGCTTCCAGATTCGGCACAATTTGTCGCACTTCGAGATGTGGACTCGAGAGAAAAATCTCGACGTACGTATAAATGTAAATACATTTGTCTAGGATTGCGAATTGACAATTCGTTTTCAGGAGGGATCGATACAAGGTACTTTACAGCCTATAATTCAAGCTGCCCATTTGTTACAAGCGCGGAAAACCGAAGAAGATGTGGTCAGTGTGTGTGACATGTGCAGTTCGCTGACGCCGTTGCAGATTTGCAAAATACTTAACTTGTACACTCCCGTGGACGAGTTTGAACAGAGAGTTCCGGTGTCGTTTATCAGAAAGGTGCAGGCGAAACTGCAAGAGAGAACTCAAGGTCAAGAACAACAGGTACGTATCATTTTTGTGTTTGGTGCATAAGCTTAAGCTATTTTTGCAGGCGCTGTTGATGGATGTAAAATACAACTTCCCCGTACGGTTTCCGTTCAATCCATCGGTGATATGTCTAGAAGATATCGAGGTTCCAGAAGTACTGAAATTGCCTATGTTAGAAAAGATATAAACACAATTTTATCCTAAGAAAATATTTTAAATATTGTATAGATCATTAGCTAGAAGAAGTATTCGTCGGTTTGCAGAACGCAGTTTTCGTTGGTTCGGATTTCCGTTAAAGAACAATTGCCCTGTACATAAAATATACTTGATTACTTCGTAATTTGCCACTCAAGGTCATTGTTACGTATTGCTTAAGGAAACTAATAGTTATGTAAGCGTAGTATTTTTCACGGAAAACTGCCCGATGCAAACTTTTCATGACTACCACTGTCAGCTGCAAATCCTCTGTAGGTGACGTTAGGTTGACGGTACATATTTTTTTAGAAGCATTCCTTTTTATATTGTGATTATAGAATTATTGTGCCTCTTTTCTGATTGTATTATTTATTTATTATTTTTTGTACATATTTCTTATTTTTGTATAAAGCGGTGCCATTCTGTTTTGAAATTACGTGACTATGTGACATTTTACATTACATATTGAAGTCAATTTTAAAAAATTTGTGCTGTACTATATCATTGTTGTAAATTAAAAAGCAATAGTGCAAGCGAACTGTTAGCGGAGATACTGAGAATGTGATTGAATTGCATTAGTAATTTGATTATATTTTTATTAGTAACATATCGTTTCAGTACAATCCTGTTTTAAGTGCTTTACGATGTGCTTACAAATATAGATTGTTTATACGAAAACAACATCGCTTCTACAATTTTATATACAAATTTTCCGAATTTTATAATGGTCCACGGTTACTATACATAATGTAATGAAATACACTTTATTGCACTTTAGACAATAACGAAATTTCAATCATTTTTTCGAGTACAATTCAGTCTCTCCTTATATAAAATTGTAGCAGAATTTAGACTAGTTTATCCTAAAAGAGTATTATAATAAATTCTCGTTAATGTTAAAAGAAATTTAGAGAATTGTTATTGATTGGTGATATTTTATTGTCAGTTAAGAGAATGTTCCATAGTTTAATTTAAATTAAAATGTATTTAAATCTAGGGAAAGATGTGTAAAATATGAAATAGACGCTCATTAAAACTACTTACAAAAGTTTTACTTCCTCTTGGCCCTCAAATGAGGCCTCAAGGGTCAAGGCCCATATTTAAAACTGGCAGACACTCACGTTATTGGTGCATTATTAGTGTGACAAGCAAGGCTGCCACCATAGATAAGCTGAAGGTTTTCAATGTGGTTTTCAACAATAATCAAACACAAACAAAAAATTACTTTAGAAAAATCCAGTTTGTCTTATTTCATTCCCTGTTGATTAATAATTTCTTCAAGTCCAAATGATACTGACATAAATATAGGTTGCTATTTAAAAAAAATAGATGATGATGTCATAATTAATTTGACAAGGAACATTCTGTATAAAAAAATGTTACGTCAATAAATGTGAAATTGAAATTAAAATTCGACCTGTTTTTGTTCTTTTTTCAAAACTCAACAGTTTATGATTTATCGAATTGTTGCGTTACTTTTGCCCCTCATTTGTTAATATATTCAACACAAAAAGATTAAAAAATCTCAAGTTTAACTTTCTTGCTTACTTCACACTTTTTGAGTTTTTTTTTTACTTTATAATTCCATTTCTTTTGTGTTCTATGCAATTATGTATTTATTTTCTTAATTCATTACGTCTATGTTTCGAAAGAAGCGCGCTTTTTCGATGTGTGTAGGTTGGCTGCACTGGAACGCCGCGTTTTCCGACATAACCTCACGCTGCATCGTGTTCATTCTTTCCCATCCATTTGATGTGAATACCACGTGCAATCGTATTTCTTAAGGTAAGTCGTTTATTTTTAAAGTTTGTAAATGCTTAACGCATGTTAACTCTCTACAGCTTTTAAAATGGTGAATGTAAACGCAAAATCTCCGCTTTCAAAGCGAAAAAGTTCCGATAATGCTGGCGATTTGCAAGCCGGCGGGACCCCCAAAGTAGCGAAGCTTAACACTAGTTTAAAAACGCCTGGTAAAGGCAAGAACTTCGCAACTCCCGGTAAAGGCAAGAACACGCCAACTCCTGGTAAAGGCAAGAACACGCCAGCTCCTGGTAAAGGGAAAAACACGCCAACACCCGGTAAAGGCAAGAACACGCCGACTCCCGGTAAAGGCAAAAATTTTGCCTCTCCTGGTAAAGGCAAAAATTTCCAAACTCCCGGGAAAGGTAAGAATTTTGCAACTCCTGGAAAAGAGAAAACTGTTGCAACGCCTGGAAAAGGCCAAAATGCTACCACTCCTGGGAAAGGAAAAAATACACCTGAGACCACTCCCAAACAGAATAATTTTGTGAAAGCGCCACAGGCAGTCGCTGGGGAAAATGTAGCTAAAACCCCAAAAACTTCACCGATCAAGAATCAGCAGCAGAATAATTCGATGAGACAAAATAATCAAAAGAACAAGAGGGCTAGTACTTCTGAAAATGAAGGTTCACCTGCAAAAAAGCAAAAAATGATCGCTGGGGCTGGTGGTGTGAAAAATGAGCCACAGCAACCAAAAGGGAAAAAGCCTCGGCCACAACGAGCTCAAGCGAATAAACTAAAAAAGTTCCCTGGAACTTCAGGTCTTGAACAGGCAGCAGAAAGTAAGCCTGTGATCAAAAAAGAAGAAAAGGTGGAGGCCAAAAAGGGAAAGCGAGATAAACAACGCAAGACTCAATTTTTTGGCTTGAAACAAAAAGTTAAGGCTGGTGATAAGGATTGTCTCAACAAACTTGAGCTGAAAATAAAAAATCTTGAAAACAACAAAGACTTGTCAAAAACAGCAATGAAAAAGTTGAGACAATTGCAGAAATTGAGAGATGTTGCGACTGGAGTGATAAAAGAAACAAAGCCACAAACAGTCACACAAAAACGTAGAGAAAGACGAAAAGATGTCAAAGCTAAACATGTTGAGGGAGAGAGTGGGCAAAACAAAGAAGTAAAAGTTGTAAAAGCAGAAGAGGAGAAAGAAGTGAAGGTAGAGGCAAATAAAACGGAAGCCGCTGATTCCAGTGATTATGAAGTTGATGCTGAAATAACTCCTGATACGATTATAAAAACAACTGAAAGCGTTGAAGAGGAGGATAGTGAAAATGTTGAAGAAGATGAAGAGGAGGACAATGCTGAGGAAGAGGAAGATGGGGACAATGCTGAGGAAGAGGAAGATGGGGACAATGTTGAGGAAGAGGGAGATGGGGACAATGTTGAGGAAGAGGAAGAAAACCTAGATGATTCAGATGAGGTAGAAGTTTCTGAAGAGGACTCAAATAATCCTGCACAAAATCTGAAAGGTAAGCAATCGCAAGCAAAAGCACAATCAGGAGGGTTCCAAGGAAAAACTACAGACAAAAAACAAAGTAGATATGTGCTCTACGTGGGAAATCTTCCTTATGATATAACAGAAGAGGAGGTTTCTGAGCATTTTAAAACTGCTGGAAAGGTCCGCGATATTCGCATACCTAAGGACAGAACAACTAACAAACCTAGAGGATTTGCTTATGTCGAGTTTCATGATGAAACCACTTATCAGAAAGGTTTATCTTTACATCACACTTTTATTAAAAGGAGACGCATTAATGTCCTCTACACCCAAGGAGCCAACAAACAGGGCGAAGATAACAAGAAGGAAGTGAAAGCTAAAAATTTTAAACTGCATGCCATGAGAAAACAAGGACAGTTGGCGGGAAGCGTCAGACAAGATCAGAAGAGGTCTTTTAGAAGAGCCAAGCAGCAAACTCCGAGGGTCAATGGTGACTCTTAATTAATTATTGTTAGGTGTTTAAAGTTTTTTCTTGACTTTTTTTAACCATTAACTTGCATTGTATTCCGAATAAAATAATTATCCAATGTAAATTCTTTTTGTTTATTATCCTTTACACACAATATAATAATTTCATAATAGTTTATCAAAGAAGTAATAACATGAAGTGGAAATGTTGAACACTTATAATTTTTTAAATTGGTGCCAAATGAAAATGTGCTATTGCCTTTTAACATTATTTTTTATAATATATCACAGTGTTGCCTTTCATGAGTTTTTAACTTCTGTAAAGTGCTAGAATGTCGACAAAGGCACTAACTACACATAAAACCAGTCTTCATAAAAATTAGTAAATTTGCAACAAACAATAGAGACTCCTATTGATAAATTTTGTAACTGTTTGGTAACTTATGTCCTACCACCTGACAAAAAATTATATATATGGCACTGTAGTTAATACAAACCCTCCTAAGGCACTACAACAATTCTCGATTTAACAATTCTTGGTGATATGTTAAAATGTGGTGTTTATTCTTCATTATCTAAAAAGGAATGTATGGCATTTCTTAGTTCCTGATTGTAGGTATATTCGGTGTTTATTAAGTTTTCATTAGTCAGAGGACTCGTGTATTTTCCCGACATGAACCATTCACAGATGGCGTTCTTCTCGTACGTAAAACCGTCGCTGCAAGTGACAGGTTCCCTCATAATCTCGTGGGTGATGGGACATAAGAATTCGTGAGGAATTTCGCTACTTTTCGTCTTAGAAATTTGCAATTCGTCCTGCTTCAACCATCGAATTTCCTTGCCCAATCTCTCCGTTTGATCTTCACCTAAAAACAATTATCAACAACACAATTTTTCAATAAGATTTACAACAGTCTTACTTAAGTCTAATCCCGAACAGATCTGTTCTTCACTGAGTGTCAACAACTTTTGACCGTCTAACGAGGCATTTTGCGCATTCACGACGACGTCGCCGAGATCCATGTTCTTCAACCATTTTATGACGTCACCGTTGGTCCAGTCTATCAGAGCCTTGGTCCGACACTTTATTTTGTTGGCCACTATAGTCCTAAACACCTGCAATTCGACAGTTATTTGTCGTTTAGCAGATTCGACGTTCGAAACTAACCAATTGCTGCGGCAACTTCCATAACCATAAAGTTTTATCTATGCACCCTGTAGCCAACAACGAACAATCGGAGCTGAAGGCGCAAGCCGTGACTATCGAATCGTGATCGAGCACATAAAGACATTCAGCGCTATAAACCGACCAAATCCTCGCTTGCCGATCTGTAGCAGTCGAACATATAATCTCGCTAACGTCCGGAGAAAATCGCACACAAATGACATTTCCCCCGTGGCCTTGCAACGAGCGCCAGATCTTCATATCGATGTCGTCAAAATTTACTTCACCACCTTTCTAAACAAAACAAAACAAAACACACATTGTATTTCCAGAGTGTACCTGCTCCAGATCGACGTCTTACTTTGGGCAAAGATATCCTCCAGAGTTTCACAAGACTGTCATTTCCGCAGGTTCCAAGGACGTAACACTGCTCGTCGACCATGCTGTTAGGCACTGGATCCAAATTCTGCGAAAAATCACAACTTTGTATGCCATAATCGTGGGCATCTTCTTTGACGATGATGGTCTCGTACGTGTCGCCTTTCCACAGTCTGAAATCTGCGTTGGTTGATGTTGTCGCGATGATGGCGCCGTCTGGCGTAAAACTAGCCGAAGTAACGGCGTCCAAGTGTCCTTCCAGAGTTCTAACGGGACTTGATTACAAGTAATTTTGAAGAGTCGACAAAATGAGACTTACGCAATCGCTGCTATGTTACTAGAATCCCATATTGTAGCCTTCTCGTCGTCTCCGGCAGTGATCAAAAGTTCGCCGTTGGGGGAAAAACGACACACTTTTATTCCTAAACTGTTTTCCGGTAGAGTCGCTATTTTGTCCCCTGTCTAAACAAACTGTCAAGAGATGTGAGTTTTGAATGATGCATTTACCTCCGCCTCCCAAATGTTGGTACACCCATCAAGAGAACACGACGCTAGTTTTGTACCATCTCTAGAAAACTCGACGTAGTTTACTGGGTAAGTGTGTCCTTCTAAGGGTGACCAACTGATCTCTTCTACATTATTATTCTCTTCCACTACTTTGAACAGTCTCACCAATTTATCCCTAGAAGCATAGATCGTCAAATGAAGCCACGAAGTGTTGAATTAAGCTATAGCTGGAACGTTATGGATGTGGATTGGGGACTTGTCGTTAAGTTGGCACTACCAGCAAAAGTAACTAAACGCGCCAATAAGGTTATTGGAATTTATGACAGATCTCACTAATGTACAGTTCAATCATAAGTTTTAAGCAACCTTGAGTTTGACAATCCATGTCCAAAACATTTCGACTATACTAACCCTGAACCCGTAGCGAGTACACCGCTGTTGTTGAAGGAACAACAGTTGATGGCCCCATCTGAGATATCGTCGATCTTTTCCAACATTTTCACGTCATTGTCGTTATTCTCCGCGTTTCTCATCAGCTGCATTTCTGGGATGCCGTCAGTCACAAATTTTGAAACTGTTTGCGACAAACGCAAGGGCTTTACCAATTCAGAATCCGTGGTCAAGCTACCGGTTAAATCCCAGACCAAGATCAGCTTATCGTTCGAACCTGTGGAACCTTCAAATAAAAACGCGTCCACAATGCTGCCTACTCTACTCTCTAACGCTGGACTTACCGGAAGCTACCAAGAGAGAGTCTTTGGAGATGGCCACACAATTGACGTACCTATTGTGGCCCCCAAGTGTCGCAACACAGTTACCCTCTCTGTCCCATATCTTCACAAGTTTATCCAAGCTGGACGAAACCAAGTATGAGCCGCTGTTGTTGTACCGAATACACGTAACAGAAGAAGTGTGACCGTCGTAGCTGTCACTGAAATCCACCGAGACTTCGTTTGTGGCGCTCTTGTACTTTGGGGTGGATTTCGACGTTATTGTCCAAATTTTGATCTCGTTGCTGTTGCCGCTGGTGGCCATGGTGTAGTATTTTATCAAAGGGTCGTTTTCTGTAATTTGACAGTTACGACGAACGCTGGTGAATGGTGCAACTTACCATCTACTGAGATTGTTTTATTGACGTCAACGCAAAATACGCCCAAATCGTGGGCGTTGTCGCATTTGGCTATGGGGTTACAGGCCGTGTCTGAGGTAGTGTCGACAAGATCCTGCACGTACCAGACTCTCAACACCTCCAGAGAGCAAGCGCTTATTAAATATTGAGAATCTGGTGTGAAAGCGAGGGACTGGGTTGTGCCTTCATGTTCGAAAATCGTCCTAGAACGAGAGGTGGTTTAGTCTGCGGTTCCCATCGAAATCAGACTTTTTAATTGTTTGTTACGTCATATTTCGAAAGGCCGAATTTCGTAATAAAAAAAGTTCCGTTAAATGAAGCGTTTTGTTTTAATTTCATTAGAGAGTCTGAATAGCTTTAGGATGTTCTTTGACTGTACAAAATTAATTGAGCTCATAAATACATTATTTAAGCAAGCAGATTCGATTTAATCGGTACAACTCTAAATTATGATGTAAGTTAAGAAATTCTCGAATCGGTTAAACTAAATTAAGATTTAAAACAAGTCTCAAAGCTCCAGGACCGATTTTCGATTAATGCAAATTTGGTTAATTAAAATTGGATTGCCCAAACCTCATAAAATTCATCTGAGGGTCTCAAATCAAATCTGAAGTAAACACAGCGAATCGCGGAACAAAATTAACTTGATTTAAAAATTGATTGGAATAAAAACGTTTACATTTAAAAATTCGACTAGTTTTATCATTTGACAGAGCGCGAAGCCCTAACGCAATTTGTTTTGATGCATTGATCCGCAGACATCCAGTGCAAGGCCAAGGTTGCGCAAAGACAAAAGAAATCTCCATAAATACGTCATGTCCTTCGATTTTTTAAAACCCCTTAATAATTCACTGCTGGTAAAAATATGACTGTATGATGCGCCGGACTTGTAAATAAACAATTCTGGTGGATGCGCCGGGTCCAAAAAACTAGCGCTTTATCTTGCAACTTTCAAAAGCGTGTTCCTCTCTTGCAGTGCTGTGCTCATAAATACATAATTACCTGATCAAGCTTCTGTGAACCAAATCCCAGATGCACACGGCTCCATTATCTCCCGCTGTGACCAAAATAGAGCTGTCAGGTGCAAATCTGCGGATGAAATATTAAAAAAAGTCACTCTGGCGGAAAACCGGCAACACAATCACCTGCAGACTCGGATGGCGTCTCCGTTCACTTGAACCATTGTGTAAAGCTTGACACCCAACTGGAGATTCCACAAGATCGCGGTACCGTCGACTGACGCTGAAGCCAACATGGCACCTTGCGGCGAAATCCTCACACAAGTTACTTGGTATTTGTGACCTCTCAGGGGCGAGTCTGACCTCTCTACATAGCCGGATCCGGGGACCCAGTCCCATATTCGCACCGTTTTATCGCTGAATTTACACACACAAGTTAGACTTTTATTTTTTTAAGTAGGAGTGATGGTACCTGGAGCCGGTAACTAGGGTGTAATCTGATGTGAAGTCGCATGTCGTTACGTCACTCCTGTGACCGGTTAGGCTTTGAATTATTTTTATATCACTTTGTGTAATTGACATCTTTTACTGCAACAGAGGCGAGATAAGCACACAGTGACTAAAGAAAAATTTGTTTGGTTTGGTACAATTCGAAAGGTGATTTCATTTATTGATTTATAGTCAACAGTGGCAGTTTAAGTGTTGATGCATTATTATTTTTAAATTTAAATATTCTGTTCATTACTCGTAGAAGGTCAGAAAGATATTGATTTTGATATCTATATTATATGGAGGTAATAGTGGAGAAAACCTCATTGCACGTGCTCGCTAAGATTAAATTATTTAAAGAGGTAAAATACATAACATTTACTTATTTCGTAATATTGTACGACAACGAATAATAAATTTACGAGTAGGTAATAGGTTTCTGAAAACTTGATTAAAAGTTCTTGACAAAATACGACCTGAATTTCTAAAAAAAATAATATAAGAATATTTCCAAGTCGAAAAACGTTCCAAATACGTATGTATTATAATATCTAAGTAATCACCAGCTCTTTTAACTTTTTGGAGTTGTCAAAGTTATATGATGAAATATTTTTAGCATGAGGTAATTGTAATGTTCATAATAACTTGGAGAGTTTGAACAATATGTAATAATTTAATAAAAAAGCATTCAGACGGGTTGACCTATATAATATAATAATACAGTACAGCTGACTTGTAATATAATAACTACAATATAAGCAAAAAACGAGTGGGAGTTGTGTTCACATTAGATTAGGCACTATTTGTATTTTCTAATAGATAGAATGATAAAGTACAGTTTTAACTCAACCACAGCCCCACGATATGAATCAATAAAAAAATATGATAAAATGGGTTAACAAGTACTATGGCGGACAATAAATTTAGGCCGGCCTGTCATTGCCTTGACATCAAAATGTGAAGCTGGCATTATGTTCAACTAACCCCATTTTCAATTTTTGTCATTCTTGTCATCGTGACAGCGATAATCAAAATTAAAATTGGGAAAAGAAGCGTGCACCAGAGAGAAGTGCTACTAAAAATCAGTTATGCTAGTGCGTCATGATCTATAAGTTACGAAAAGGGCGAAGGAAACGCCAAACAGCTTGAAAACCTTTAGTTTGACAAACTGACACATCAGTCATAATGACAATAAATGGTCGCTTGCATTGACTTTTTTAAAATGTCAGAAATTTGCCGGCCTAAATTTATTGTCCGCCATAGTACCTACATTTTGTAATACATTTTTTTCTACAAACATAACATTCAGTTTTGATAATGGTTTTATTTTATTGACATTAGATACAGTCGCGAGCAATAAATTTTGATAGTGAATGTCATTTTATTCTATTTTAGTCAATAATCGTCTTTATACGCCCCCAAATGAGGGAATAAATTGGCCTTTATGGCACAGATCTGTCAAAAATCTGCCAAGCGGTTGGTTTAATTATTCAAACAATGGTATCAAACATTATTGTATTAAAGAAAATCATACATTATGTACTATTGCGATCAAAAAATTTTGGACACTAATGTCATCGTGCTGTCGTACTATTGCGGGCAAAAAAAAGTTGGACATCAACGTCATTGTCTTGACTTTTTATGTGAAATAACCCTTACCTGATTCTAACCCTACTTTGAATTGATTGACGTTGTCATTAAGTATTGTAGGTTGTAGGGAATGATTGTAAGTAAGCACGAAGTGAATATTTATTTAATGCAAAGTTCCAATCAAAATCTACCTTTATCAAAAGAAGAGGGCATTTGGAAAAGGAAAATAGGAGTATAAAATAAATTTTTAAACTGTCAGCTGGAATAGTGTCAAAAAAAATGACAATAAAGCTTGCACTACATCGAATTTTTCAAAACTGACAGAAATTTGATGTCCCACTTTTTTTGCCCGCAATAGTACATTCTAAAACGACCTTTATGCATTAATAACCTCAATTTTGATTGTGTCAATTTTGAAAATGTGAATGTCAGATTTACCGAAAAATATTCAAAAAGTTGTAAAAATCAGACAAATGGAATAGAACGAGGTTTTAATTACTAAAAAATATAAAACAAATACCCAAATGTACTCGCATATTAAAAAAATTATATTTTAAACCGGTGTCAAATTGACAACAATTTCATCTTTCATGTGACAGTTTCATTAAAACATGATTTAGAGTAATTTTTTTAATGTGACAGAAGTTTGATGTCCAAAATTTTATGATCGTAATAGTACACAGTAACCCTAACAACATCAAAATAAGCTAACTAAATCTGCATGGACACAACTTTTAGTTTACTAAATATTTGTTTGAATCTTTTAGAAATTACAAAATAGAATAAAACGTTGTATGTACCACGGGCATAACTGTCGATTATGGCCCTGGGGAATTTAAAAGCCCTCGTTCCTCGGGCTTTAAACATTCCCTCGTGCCATAATCTCCTGATTATATCCTTAATACATAAATAACTATTAAAATTTAGTGATATAGTCACAAACTAATTTTTTTCCCTGCAATATCAATAAAAATTGAATTGTCAGGGTTTTTTGTTCCAATATAGGTTACGTTTCAAGGTTTTATTTCATTAATAAAACTATGTATAAAGAGAGCATAATGAATGACAATCACAGAATAGTTATAGGCTATGATTGTTTCGCAATGGAACACTTGTCATTGTGCCAAAAAATGACATTGATGATGAAAATTTATTGCAATCAACTATGCATAAAATGCATTCACATTGTTTTGGCATAATGGGAGGCCATTGAAATTTTGCATTTAAAGTAAAATCGGTATAGATGTGAATTGTCAGTGTTAAAGTTTTAAAAAATTCATTGACTGTACCGCTAAAAAATGTAAAAAGATATTTACTGTTTTTGCTGAGACTACGTATGTCAAATGCTAAGAGTGAGGTTATACTCCAGAAAATGGAAAACATTGTTAAAAGATTATAATAATTATTAAATTGCAATTCATTGTAACAGTTAACCACCCACACTTTTTCTTTTGCGGAAGGCAATGTTCATTTCTTTTGTGAACTCATTTTTCTTTCAATAAAATGTTTGAATTTTTAACTTGTATAAATCTACCTGTCACGTTTGACGATTGGTGCCAGAACAAAAACGTAAATTCAAAAATCCCGAGAAGCGCGCCTAGTTTAGTTGATACCAACCAAACGTCATTTTGACAATTCACATCTATAACGATTTTACTTTAATTTGGTGGTAAAGCTCTCTGTTGAATGGACCTTTACAAATAAGGATGCTCTTTGTCAGTGCAGTGACGTCACTGCGCAAAGGAATTCTGCGTCCTGTGAGACAACAAAGATGTTGACCGTCAGGTAAAATAACTTCGAAGAGTTAAACCAATGGAAATAAATGTAGCGGTTAACTGTTCTCTCACAATGCGCAGATCTTACGCGCATATTTTCCATCTCTTATAAATGTAAAGGTCCATTGGGTTATGTTTTTCTAAGTTTGAGGTTATAAATAGCGTCAATGTCCAGTGCATTGTTGTCAATTTTACTAGTTTGCAATAGAAGAATACTCAGACATCGCGTGAAATTCAACAACATGATATGTTCATTTTGATAGGTCCGCATGTCACTTTAGTGACGTAAATCAAACAGTGTGTCCAACGTTAAAAAAATAAATCATGGCCTGCCATTATGCCAAAACAACGTGAACGGTGTTTACTTTAATAGTACACAAAAATAGATGTTCTTGTTGTACGCTGATTGGTTTTATTATAAAAGGAAGATTGTGTAATTAAAAAAAAGGAATAAGAAGTTATGTGTGAGAGTAGAAAAAAAATGTGTTTTTTATTTAAAATATGTATGTATTTCAAATAACCATACCAAAAAACTCCATACTGCTTGGAGAACATTTAAATAAATGAGACAGTAGTGATTAAACATTGTAATTTTTACAAAGTATGTATGCTGAAGTAATAATTTTTTAAATAATAATGTACACTGGCGGCCATTAATTTGGAAACACCGGCCTAATCTAGTTTACTGGATATTTCTAATATTTGATAGTGTAAGCGTTATGTCATGAACTCATGTCACTCATGTCATCGTTGAGCGCATTCAACAGACTGTCGCAGCTGAAATTGATATGTCAGTAACATTGTCAAAGTGACAAAGAATTTACAATAGAAAAATCTTGGTGTTTCCAAATTAATGGCCGCCACTGTACTTAAAGCAGAATATGTTTTAAAAATCGGATAGTAATAGAAGAGGAAGTTGATAAACTTAAGGAAAAACTGAATCAAATACGCGAAAGGGGTCAAATAAAAAAAAAATTAAAAGATAGGGCAACATACAAATATGAATTTTATATAAACTAGGCAAAAATGAATAGGGAATTTCACAATTTTTCTTGGAAAGCAAAATAATTGTCCCAATCTTTCCACGTATTCTTAAACACTAAATAAATTTTAAATGTTGCAGGTACTTGAAACATTACATTTAATGTGTATATATTTATATTTCTAACACATTTCATTACACATTTTAAACTGTATTTATAAAAAATTCAAAAATGGAAAAATTCCCTATTCATTTTTGCCTAGTTTATTTATAATAAAATAAAATATAATTACGAGTAGAATAATAAATATGTAGAAGGAAGAATAGATTTATCTATAGATACCTAGTTTTAAAACCAACAATAATGTCTAGACCTATAAAAAAGAAAACATTTTGAAACAAAAATTAAAAGAAAAGGTAACGAAAATAAGAAAAAGGGGTGTAAAAGGAAAAAATAAAAGGAAAGAAAATCTTCGTTGAAAAAAATAGGAGAAGCAAAATAAAATGGGATCAAATGGACAGACAAAGTGAAAAAGATAAACTGGTGTAAAAGTAAATAGAAATATAAATAACAAACCTGGGTGAGAAGAGTAAAGAACAAAAGTTTGAGGTACGCATTACAAATTAATCTATGTTTAGGAGATTACAGAAAATTATTGTGGACGTGGACATTATGTAAATGAGGACAAGAGGCAAAATAATTTTCACTAGAAAAAGGTAAATGAAAAAAGATAACATGGCGGAAAGTAGTAATAGAACAAAAGCAAAAGATGGTGGCAAAAGGGGTTGAAAATAGGAATAATATTAAACTAACAAACATTTGGAAAAACAACCTCTCGTTGAACATTCTCATTATTCTCGATATTTGTTTGCTATTCTGACTTTGTAAATGTTACATTTTGCATGAAGGGAATACCGTTAGTTAACAAATCAGATTTAATTTGATAAGTAGGAAAGTAAATAACAGCTAAACCTGACACGTTAAAAGTAAATTCAAAACATTACGATATAATTTGCATAATATTACTTATATCGAATTACTGCAAAAATCATTTGTAAAATGTTTCGCTGGAAATGGAAATTAATATATCCTTTTAACAGAAATATTGCCTTTTATTAAACCTACGTATCATTAGGGCTCCGTAAACATCATCTTAACGAAAAGCTTCATTGATTAAATAAACAGTAAATTTGGTGAAGAAATTCTACAATTTATATTTTTAAAATAATTGGTATCTAAATATGTATTCATTAATAAGTTATCTATGTTTAAAAATGATAATGAATATTTTATCGCACCAAGTAATTGCTTAAGTATTCACAACGCTTATATCTGTTGTAAATTAACACATCATCGCTCACTGTGAATCACTAAATTCTTTCAAAAGTACACAACAATAAATTAAATACGCGTCAGCGTAATTTGTACGACTAAAAAATAATTCTAAAATCGATAATACATATATTTAATTTTAGAGGAACAAAAGAAATTGGGCAGCACTGCAGCAGTTTACGCGCGACAACCCCAAATAATTTATACAGGGTGTTTCTGAAATAGGTGCATTAATTTTAACTGGTAATAGAACTCGTCAAAAGGAACAACTTTTCTATCTACCATTTTGCCGAAAAACGATGTTGAATTCCAAAAAAAAAATTGAAGAGATTTTTCACTAAAATAGCCCTACGCCACTAAATACTGCAATGGCTAATTGAGATCAGCGCTAAAATGAAAAAAACGTCCATTTTCATCCAGAAACCGCGTTTTAACGCAGAAATCGAAATTCAAAGAAATCTACCCGTATAGCAAAAAATCCACTTCGTAAGAATCTGATTGTTTCAGGTTTTTAGGTAGCTTAGTTTTGGAGATATGAACGGTTTTAGGAAAATCTTTCCGACTTTTTAAGCCATTACGCAACGTTTTTCGCCAAAATGGCAGAGAGAAAAGTTGTTCCTTTTGATGAGTTCTATTACCAGTTAAAATTAATGCACCCATTTCAGAAACACCCTGTATACAATTTATATACATTTAGATACAAAAAAGTACGTGCACCGCAGGCTGAACACGTATTCTTACTCTTACAACGCGAAAAAATCTTATTTCCTCGATACTTAATTATTTCCTGTTTAATTAAAAAATAAAATTTCCTGCAAAGTTTAATTGTCTTCGTTCGCGTCTTCAGGCTCTTGTCTGAGTTCCACACAGATTAAAAATTGATCGAACTGTGCTTAATGGTCCGTCATGAATTTTAAACAATCAATCGATGACCATTAGAATTTTATAAACTCACACCAACTTGCTTAAATTACATAATTCATACTGTTGTTAATAATAAACTGCAAAACAATCGATCGCCATCCACAATTAAAATTTATTACTTCACCTACTCCCATCCACATTTAAAAACACTTACAAAACCACTTCTTTGTAGTTTTGTTAAATCCGGGACCCGCACAACTCGTTCCCTCCTTATCGCATCTTTCCATGTATTTGAAAACTTTTTAAAAACGATTTGCCCAAACTTCCAAAGTCGAGCCTTTTTGCTTGCGGCTCTCTCTCATTAAACAATCCTCTTAAAATCCCGAAATTCCCAGATTCTTGTAGCAATCGCCGAACAAAAATGACATCCACTTTAAGTTTGAACAAACACGTCTTGAGACCGTTAAATGCATTTTAAACTAATTTTAAACTAAATTATAATTGGATACACTATACTTAATTTCAGCGGGGTTAAAGCCACATTCAACAGGTGTTTGTTATCACAACGGATTTAAATTAAATAAGTTTTATTAGAAGCTTAAACACGACGGAGTATTCACTACTCACCAATGAATTTTACCACATAAGACGTGTAAACCTGTGCACGGTTTATTAAAATTATTCAGCTTTCTTTATTTCATTTTTACAACGGAATTTTAGTTTCGAAGTGATTGCGCGACTTTCAAACTAGATAAAATTTCCCCATTTACAAACTTTTAAAATTCTGGTGAGGAAATTGTTTCCAACGAAAATTAATACTCGTACATGTTCTAGATGGTGGAGGAAATGGATAATTGTAATGTTTTCGATGTTGAAAATAATTTATTACTGTTTAGTTGAGGTAAATAAACATATAATTAAAAATCAATCTAGGGGTGTTGACGGTTTGTGTGTTGTTTGTGAGGAGGATGGTAGTGGTGCTTTGTTGTACCTACCGACTGAAGATTTTTGTAACACACCGTAGCACTAAAAGAAAAAACAAAGAAAAAAATGCCACCAGACCTAAACCAAAGCAAAACTGAAAACCTGCGACACGTGAACCGTGAAACTAATAAAACGCGTCGGCGATCTTCGTACAAAACAGACATTAGATCGCTATGACAACTATGAAAATTAATTTTGTCCATCGACTGGCATGAATTACATAGTGGACTGTAATCGGAAATATCGAGCTGGAATCAAACGTTACTTCCCTATCGATCCCGAAAACAATAACGGTTGACGTGGTTTATTGAATTAAAGCGCAACAATCACTATCAAATCAAAAACTATTGTCGAGCTTTTACATGATAATCCCGCGGACAAAGTTCGCTGTGAGTCGACACAATTTTGATAGAGAAGTCGTTCCTGTAATAGACAAGTTTCCCGTAAACAAGCACCCACTCTAATCTAAACGAATTTGCAACAATATACAGTCGGTTTTTGTCGCGTTTTCGAGTTTGCACTTCGACGCGACATTTTTCTTTGCGAATTCCGGATTTAGGTGTCGCAGCATCACGTGGATTTGCACGGAAATTTGCTCCAGATTCCATTGCAGCAAGAATTAAATCAATAGCCTCAACGGTTTACTCGTAAACGACAAAAAGAACCTCCCTCTGCCACTATTTCTACGCCGCCTTCGGTGCTTTCCTCACATATTACGACAGTGAAATTGCCGCGTAAAATGCAAACATGATTTCAGCTATTAAACTGTATCAAAATTACCTACACTAATAAAACCACTATCGGTACTATTATTGTGGCTAGTTATGGGCCCCTATTATTAGAAACGTGTTCTTTGTTGGGGCTTTATAAATATTTTGTCGCCTCTTGCTTTGTAATACACACACCCAAAATAAATCTAATTACGTTAACAATTATTGTGCAGTTTACGTCTAGCTCTTGCTGGGAAATTCAACATCTGCGTGTACTTGTAGGGTGTTTTGATATGGATAATGTTGTCTTTTACGAGAAATTCGTGTAACCCAGCTGGAAAATCATTTTAATGCGAAATATTTTACGTCAGTTCCAAACTCAGAGATCTTATCCGGCGCAGTTGTAAAAAATCTGTTTTATTGATAAAATTTTTCATGTTATCTCTCCTGTCTGCCTTTCTCAAATTTATTTGCTTAATAAGTAATAACGCAACAACCCTCAAAACCCTTCAATTCCCTCAGGCTACGAACCTCGTTATTCACATTTTAAACATTCCCTTGTTTATAAACCTTGTAGTTTTGATATTTAATTCCTATTTGCTGCTTCAATTGATTCTTCGGGAGATTTGCTCTGTTTCACGCAATTATTCGACTGCTGTGGGCAGTGTAAGTGATCACTGATCAGTTAATCACCAAGCCCAGGGAAAATAGAAAAAGAAACAGTACTTTAAATATTGAAACACCAACATATATTTCTTTGAGCATTGTAAAGAATTGAATAGTTTCTACAGCGCAAAAAAATTATCTCTTAATAATGAAGAAAATTAGATTTAATTGATTTTTATTAATTTTAACATTAACAAAAAAAACTTTTTCCCAACAGTATTTGTTCACATCAAAATGTCCAGTAGATAAGTACATACATACCTATGTACAGGGTGATTCAAGTTTTACCGCCCACACGATTAACCCTATTAAAAAATTAGTAAAATTACGAATCTTTAGGGTTCCATTCCTTTCATATAAGGCTTCGAATGTGTGCAATCAATTTTCCCGTATCACTTCATTCAGAGCCATAAAATTTAAAAAATCGATTTTGATCAAAAAAAAAAAAAATCCGTACACGCTCATAATTCATAATTAATTCAAAGAACACACTTATGAAATTCGCATCAAAAGAAAATTGTTAGTTTTTGAATTATTGCAATTTTAACACTAAGAGGGAAAAATGACCAAGATTTACCACTGCAGTGTCATAAATAAATATGTACCTCATTGTTGGGTAGACATCTGTTGACAACTTTTCTAGTAATTCTTAAGTCCCTAAAGGGTACCATAAACTAGCCATGTCAACCTCTTTTGTGGAAGTGACCGCCCCCAATTTAATAATAAATCATAGCTAAATCTTGCACTTTAATATCAAATTCCATTTATTTCGGAAACAGGTGATGCTTTCATGTTTTCAATGACACCAAATTTTTCCTAGATGTTTGAAAGGACTCTCATCGAAAATTATGTAAATTAATCTAGCGGTTATTGAATTAAAACGAAATATTTACCTGTTTCATTAAAAAAGTTTAAATTTTTACAGCATGTTCTACAGCGATACACAATCATTCCTGAATTTTTTGAGAATTTTAAATCGGTTAGAAGTGGGTGTTTTCACTCGGGCGGTAAAACTTGAATCACCCTGTAAATGTTATTTCTCAAAAAATACAATTTTGGATTATGTAAGTAGGTATTTCAACAACTTTTTTTTATTACATTAAATATGTAATAAAAATTATGTTTAGATTTAGAGCAATTGCTATTAAAAAACAAAAATTAAATTAAATTTATTAAAACATAACATTTCAAGATTTTCAATATTATACTTTTTTACTCTCGAGCTAGAGCATATACCTATCAATCTTTATGATATTTTAAGATTCTTAGGCTTCGATAAAATCATCTTAGCTTTTGCTTTATGAGTAACCTGTTACAGGAGACCATATTGACATAAAATAATATGTTGTTAAATTTACTGTTTAAATGTTGTATCTTTTTCTTGCAAGTCACAAAAGGCCTTTTAATCAACTGTGAAAATTGTTTGTTTTCGTTAATTAAAACATGTCATAAAATAATTAAAAAGCAGATAAACCACAAATTACAAACAGAAAGTGTCACTAATTGAAAAAGGAATAACAATCAATGTTATAATAAGTTTATAATTTCACTTCACTATTACAATAACATAGCCACGACATTCCCCATAAAAGCATTCCTAACTATTTAAACAATTTATGCTGACATGTTGACAGATTTAATGTTATTAAATTTGCAGTTAAAATTTTGTTTCTATTTTGTTGTAAGTGACAAAAGGCATCTTAATCAACTGTGGAAATAGTTTCTCTTAATTAATTATAACATGTCATAAATCAATTAAAATAAATAAATGACAAACTATAAACAGAAAGTGTTACTAATTATATAATTAACAAAAGAAATAACAATCAATATTATAATAGGTTGAGAATTACACTTCTCTATTGCAAAGACATAGCCACAACACACCCGGTAAAATGGTAAAAAGCATAGCAATTTATAACATAGATTGTTTCAACACCAAAGACCAATACCAAATCACATACGTAAATACGAGTCAGTTATTTATGGACTGTAATCAGCGTGAACAGCATCTCGTATTTGAAAATCAGTTAGATTTTTAAATTTCATTTGAAATTGGTTTAAATGAAATAACATTACATTATATTTTTAATTAAGTAACATCAATGTTGAAAATGACAGTGTTTATTTAATTCAGTGAACATTTCCTGTCCAAGTTAAAAATATGGGTAGACAAATTAAAAACCTTGAACTGCCAATCAAAAATCGTTTCACTCGCGTTTTAAAATGGCCCATGCGTGCCAAAAAAGGCCCAATTTACACACAAACTCGTCAAATAAACTACTATTTTAATCGCATATTACGGAATGTCCGAGTTCCACAATACGAAATGTCTATTATTAGATAATTTTCAATGAGTCTCAGTCGTCAATGAATTCCTTGAAAACGAGTCTTACCAGCGCTCGTAATTTAAATACACATTTGCATTTTAAATAGACAGTCGTCATTTTGTCAATTCAGTTTCAAATAAATTACAAATGTGGAAAAAAAGGCGGCAATTAATTATAAAACTGAAAAATTAATTACATAAAGTGCATTTTTTAGAGGGACACGCCTAACAATTATTTAAAATTAAACCGAATTAAAATTAAATGGGGACAGTACCAGTCAAAATACGTTAATCTAGTTTTCATTTTAAATCTAAAATCAATGCCACAACAAAAGTCACCAAGTGTGATTGATTTTTGGTAAACATAAATAATTACAAATTTAAACCATATTTTTTTAACCATTGAATAAACACAAAAACAAGTCTGGGAATATCGAGGAAAATATATAAATTATTCTGGCCACAAAATAAACTATTTTTTATTACATCTTACGAGAGGCAGCAGATTTTTCTAGTTTGTTTTTAAAAATAGGACGGCGATTGTTTACAGAGAATCCGCGATTTGTATCAAGCATTTATACAGGGTGTTTTTAAATGCTAGTACAAAAAAGACTGGTAATAGGTGAGGATGAGTAGAACTCATACACAAAAAAATGATCTAATAAAAGTCTTTTCGTTTTCGAGATAAAAATAAATAATTTTTTTGTTAAAATTGTCAGTACGTTGCTGAATTAAAGGTAATTAAAAATGTAATTGGGGTTGTCAAGCAACAATAATAATTTTGTTGTATTTATTAATAGAATATGCATGGACCGTTTTCGATTTAAAAAAATGGGTTTTCTGGACTCTTAGAATCTCCACATGACCCAGTTTTTTTTTGTACTAGCATTTAAAAAACCCCCTGTATTAAACTGATTTCTGATATTTTAGTTATGTGAATGACCGTGCGACCCCAAACTAGAATGTAAATCCGTCTTCGAAAATTTAAAATTATTTTCAATCACTTCTAACGTTTTGTATACATTTTGCGTAATTCTAAAAAAGTTGCACCTTTCTAGGGTAGAACAGACCAGAATTTTTAATAGAACCATCATGATAAACAATAACTAAAGTTTGTTTAGAAACACTCTAGCGAGATTTTGCTGAAGTGTGTCTATTGTGTGTACACTCGTGTCATCTCTTGTCTGTAAACAAGCGAACATAAATTTCCGAAATACTGCAGTAAATAATGCAGAATAGAACTCAATACGGTGGATTCGCAGGCACATTTTACGCTAATTGCAGTTTGGTCTCTGTGATTAAAATAAAACCAGGCAGGATTCGTCGCATCAGAGTGCAACTCATTAATGAACTCATGAGAGTGCAGATAACGCTCTGATATGATGTCTTTAGAATTGTAACGTTCAAAACGTTCGATTTCTGAAACTAACATATGATCACAGGAATTGATGTCAGAAACTGGTCTATAATTGTCTCTTAAATTAAATGACTTTTTATGTGTCGGTACCATTGTAGATTTTTGAAATCTTGTAGATTAGTTAGATGTCACACAATAGTCAATAAATTCAGTTAGTAGCGCAACAACGTATTGTGTGCGCGACGATTGCATTTTTGTATATAGCTGCTACAAAGAGTTAATTGGTGCGACCGCCCCCGTCCGTTATCATCAATCGATTCCGCATCTATTTTCCGCGATTCGCCGGCAAATCCCGTGCGAAGTGGTGTGTAATACATGTGTACCGGTCGGCGGCAAAAATTCTAAGAATACGAGTAGATTTGTTGCGCCGCCGTGGGAACGGGCCTCGCACCGTCTCTTCATGTTTTAGGCTGTAACTCACGATTGGTTACAGATATTGATCTGCCGCCTGTTTATTCGTAATCTACGTCAAATTTCCGTGCGGATTCGTGGGTAATATGTCCACGGTCGGGGGTGGCATCGCCGGCCGGCCCTCCTAAGAGCGCACCTGTCCCACCTCGAAAGGCGCGTTTTAATCGCACTTTTTCTGCATCCCGCGCGAGGCGGCGGCGGCGTCGGGACGCCGCCGCCGCCTCGACCGGCCGGTATCGACTCAGGATGTGCCGCCGCTTCCATTTTATGTGATGCTCCTCTAGCGTAATATCGCGGATAGTGGAGTCGAGCGGTTTAGTACACGACAGTTGTTTGAGCGACCGGCCCGAGCCTTCGGGGGGCGGCACGGCGGGGGAGGGGATCCCGAAGCCCGACTCACACAGCTCAACGTTCGGTTTTCATTGTTTTAACAATTTTTTCGTTTTAAATTGATTTGGAGCGCGCCCGTTTAGAGCGCACCGCTCCTCCCTCCGGCCGCCGCCGAAGCAGAACTACGTGGAGGGGAAGAGACTCTTAATAATTACCGCATCAAGATTTTATACGCAAATAATTCATTTCGAGCACCGGGAGCTCCCGATTATGCGGAAAACGCCAACCGGAAGGGTTAACACTGCGTCTTTTGACGATCGCCTCCACATCCACTGTTATTGTTTTTTCAGGCCCACGCAAAAATCGGATTTCTCATCGATCGGCGAAGACCTCAGCTCTCACTTTAGCACTTTGCTTTTTATAATCTGATAATGTTGCTGCGAAATGGGCGGCCAAGTGTTCAAAATTCTAACCAAGATTCACCAAAGAATTCTTCTGAAATTATTAATAAACTTTGTAAAAACACCAGATTCTTCTTTCTTAATTGAATCACTTTTAAGTGCGATCTTGTAACCGTTTAAATGGAAAATATGAAACAAACATAACTGTCCGAGACCTGTCAAACTCTTAATTAGGATAATTAACAAACCGAGTTTGGATTAATTAATTTTAATTGCGACATTTATAAGAAGCCATCAATTTACACATAAATGAAATACTGGATGTTCTACTAAAATACGTAGGTACTTTGCCCATTTGTTTATGAAAATATTTACTTTGCAAATTTACTGGAAACTTTGTTGCAATCGCTTTTCTAAGAAATTAATTCGTACTTTCCCATTCTATAAACGTCACCAGTTATAAAAAAGAATTCTATATAACAAATCAATTTAAAAAAAGATCATGCATTAATTACTGTTATAAAAACAATTTAGTATTTATTAAAAAAAATATTTTATCGTTGACATTCTGCTTGCTTTTCTTATGGGCTGTAGTAAATCATGCCACGAGAAGAGAACTCGAATCAATTAGCGCTGGATTAAAAAAAAAAACAAATGCCTTATTTATTTTTATAAATGTTTACCAACGACAACGAACATTATTAACTGGTCAAACAGAATGATAATTTTAAAATTGTATCTGTGTACTCAAAAGAGTAAACAAAAGGAATGAAGGATGATCTCTAATAAAATGGTCAGTATTCGTTGCAAGAGATTATTGTAGTAAGTACAGTAAGTAGGTTTATTATGATGAAGATATTTCACTAGAGATGATTAAAAATATACATTAACGATAAAAAGCAGTGTTCAGCAAACAGCGTTAGTCGATAATCCTGACGCGACTGACAATTACTTTACTATTTTTGCAAAGGGCGGATAAAATGTTATGTACCAACAGAGATGAGGGTTTAGGAACTAATCAAAGCGAGAGGGTGGTCCTCAACAAAAACAGTTTTAACAGCATTAACAGTGTTTCATTTAGATCGAAAGAACGTGGAGTTTTGTTTGCGAAGTCTGCCATCTACAGCAACTGAATCTCGTCAGTCGACACCCTTTATCAGGTTTGCAATAAAATTAAATTCTTCATGAAATATCAAATATTAGAAAATAAATTGAAATTTTCTCAACAATTTATTGTTCGGTCACGACTTTTGACATTTTACAATTTACATACATATTTGGAATTCGGAGTGATCCGATCTTCACGAACAATTTCCTTTAAATTACAACTGGGAAAAATTTTGTGATGTAGATAACGGGGAATCGTAGCTTACACGTCGACAACAGCACACACTGATATGCGTGGTTTTTGCTCTAATTGTGTTTACTTACACGTAATTTAATTCAGTATCAACGGATAAAAAATACCATCGCCTTATCAACAGTATTAACACTTGATAAGATCACTACAAATTTATAGAAACGGATTATTTCGTTTTAGAAGGGAGTAACGCACGAGGAGCGGTTAACACGCGATTTTTTCTTTTCGTTTGTTTAACAATAAAACAAACTGTTTTAAAAATAACCGCCTAATACGTAATGCGTAAACACTACACACTTTGTAAACAAAATGAGATTAATTTAATTCGGAAATTAAGTACATGTGTCCTTTAGTGTTTATTTTCTTGTTACGTATCATAAATATCTCCGCCATCATGATCTGCAGAGTAAACTGTCAAAGAATGGACTAAAAAACCTTCCGGCACGAGTTTACATAACAGAAAGACTGTAAAATTGGTATCACCCGAACAATGTATTTAATGATAACGACCCATCCTCTCCAAGTGAAAGTACAAAAGCATTACTTATTTTTTCTATATATGTACCAATTTATCAGTTTCCCATTCGCAAGTCCCTGTATAAATATATGTTACAAAACACTCCGTATATAGTTATTACCGATCATCTATTGAGACGGTTTCTTGATGATTAGATGCCTAGTTTAATGAAAGTTAAGGAGGATATTTATAGAAGTCAAATTTAGGATCATTTCTTATTCATCAAGGTTAAGGAAAACCAATTAGAATCGGTAAGTAGGTAAATGTCATTAGGTACTTTCATTAGCGATGTCTTATCTCTAATCGATCTTTCTGAGAAAGAGTTTTTCTAAAGTTAATTCGTTTTCGATAACGTTACTGATATTGAGGTTAGCATAAATACATAATTTGAATAAATGCAAGTTCTTATAAAGTTACTAACGATAATAAAGCTTAATTTTTATCTAATTTGGATTGTATCGGTAAATTACGTATGATACAATTGAGCCTGTTTGGTAATTATAGAGATTAAGTAGTTGATCATAGTTGTTAACGTATTAGAGAATCAGGAGAGTAGAAATATGAGAGAGAGTAGGAGTTATCAGATTCTGCAAATACTAACTAAAAGAAAATAGTTAGGTTAAAAATATTTAGCCGAGAGAGTATCCAAGAAAGTTAAAAAATCGTAAATTACTCCTTCGCCGGCAGATAAAGAGAATTTACACCGATTTTGTTAGCGAAGTGCATCATGTAAACTGTCAAAAATCCAGCGGTGACGCGATAGCCGTAGTTTGTTAATTAAAATGCCCGTCGAGTGTGATAATAAAAAGCGGCGTGTTATAAATTAAGTAGTGTTTTCGGCAAGTGAAAATTTCAAAGCGAAATGTACAACAGTTTTACGTTGAAATTTATCGAGTCAGTTTGTTTACAGTAGAGGCCGGCTTGAATTATGACGTGCCCGAGACGTTGCAAATTCGGAACAACAATCGTTCTAAGTAATAAGAGTGCAATTGGTGATGGGCGAGAATCGCAATGTCAACAGTGTCAAAAAAAAAAAACAAGAACGTAACGGCAACGGCTCTGCGATGCGTGTGTACTTACCGGGGGGACAGCAATGGGGGGCAGGGCGCCGAGACGCCGTCGTCTTTGTCTCGGCCTCCACTCTGCGTTTGTGGCGCGAGCCGTGCGTCGTCTAAAACCCGTCGAAATGAGTAATCAGCGGCGTAATTTTTCCAGTGTGCATCCGGCCGCGATGTAACTGCACGGGCCGAGTACGGTGTGCGACGGAGAGAGGCAGAGAAGCGAGAATGAAAGCCTTTGGACGTTTACGGGGGGTTCCGTGCACAGCGGGAGGGGGGTTGGCAAGCAATCGGACTGACACCAAGCCTAGGTCCGGCCATCTTGTGACGGCGAAGCGCTCTCGTCCGCAAAACACCCCCGAAATCGCGAAATTCGCCGCGGTAACGCGCGGAAAACCCCCCAAAAAGTGCCGAAGAGTGCCCCCCGTGCCCACCGCCGACTAGATCACGTGCACGACGCGCAAGAAGCGCCCAAATCGCGACAACAGATTTTCCCTGTTTTTACACATGAGTGTTACATTTTTGTGAGTGTGCTCCGACACGAGGAACACCGCATTTGGATAAGAGTCGCAGAGGCCGCGGAACTCCACGCAGGTAAGCCCCATCCGAGGACGGCCGGTGCGCCCCCGACTCGCCGGCCCCGCTGCGAACGCCGTGTTTATTTATCTTTTCGGTGATAACGCAAAAAGTCGCTTTTTCGTGCGGCGATCGCTTTTAATCTCTGATCGATCGATCTAGCACGCGCTAATCAAAACAGTTCAAACGCCGATCGACTGTCAACGAAATTACGAAAAGGCCCCGGTCAAGACGACGGCCCAAATCTTATTTTATGTAACAGCTGCATGCACCTCCGAATAGCGGTACTAAACGTTCATTCCCAAGCTACGCTCTTTCATTATGTCTTCTTCCTACATCTTCCACTTATTCTAGAAAAAACAATTGAACTGTTGCCATAGGTAATCGCCTATGACAAGGTAAATTACTCCGGGTACAGTAGCGTCCTTAGTTACCCGTACCTCACTTTATTAGTTTATTATTTGTTCGATAAAGTAATCTGCCGGCTTTCACCAATTACTTTAATGCATGAATAGGTTAATTATCCGCAATTTTCGTTCTTTATATCTTTATAACTAGATTTTGTCATTCATGTGGTTCGTAAATGTTACAAGAGAAGAAATGTTGTTTGTAATAAACCAAACCCGAGGGACTCTTTGGGCAATAAAACCGCAGGCTTATCCCGCTTTACTCCCATATTTTCCCCAAATATCGATAAAATTGACGCCTTCTTCACTGCAGATGACTTATAAATAAATAGAATTATAACGAATACGCTTTTAAGGTCACCTCGCTACCATTCGATGATGCTGCGAATGTGACAATTTCAACGTAGTTCAGCTTTGTCATCGTGTTTTTATGCAAACCGTCCTATTTTCTAATTGACAGATTAAATTCGATTAATTCCTTTTTATCATCAGCTTTGTCGCGGCTTTCAATTCGCACGCACCACTCGTCTCTCACCCTTTTATCAACTATCAATTACCCTTTCGAGCCGATCGAGGTTATTGACCCGACATTACGGTGGCCACGAAAATTTTCTAAAGAAAATCAAAGACTGCGATCTACACGACTTTCTCGTCTTCAACCGATTCTCATCCCGGACCCCGCACTTCACCGAGTTGACTCGCTCGAGTTGTACAAAGTCAAAATCTTTTTTAGGTTAGGTTCCGATGTTTTGGAACACCGCGACATTTCACACCTTTTGGTGACTCAAGATCGGATTAAATACCGTGAAATCAAGGATTCGACCTAGACTGTCGGTTTTAGTGAACCACCAGAAGCTGTTATCAGGTAGCAACAACCATTTACGAAAAAGTACAAAGTAGAGATCACCGAAATTGTGCAGTCTCGCAGGTGCCGGTGGAGAAATGTCATTTAAAAGAAAGACGTATCGAACAGAATTTGACGTAATTATGTGGGGCTTTCCTGTGACTTTCGATTCGGGTCTAATACGATCGCGGGGTATTTAAGTGATCGAAATGTTCCGTTTCATCCCCCTTCTATGTTTAAAATTACATATCGTGGGGATCACGCGAGTCGAGTGGACGGAATACTGTGCAAGTAATTTTCTGTTATTTGTGGATTCGTTTTGACGTAGACATTATTTTCAGAGCGTTCCCATCTCAGCCGAATCAGTCGATGCAGTATCGGGAGAAACCAATTAAGAGACGCTAATTGAAGTAACAGTAAAAGCGATTGTATGTACATTTGCTGAAACAGGAAGCCCGCAGCTGCATTAAAACTAACACTATCGTTTTAACGAGTTCACGTGTTTTAATTGCACTTAATCGGTTTCGGCAATTCATGGAAAAGCAATCGGACGAAGGAAAGCGGAGACATCAGGGAAAAATTCGCAGAAAAGCGTGCTCGTTGCGGGTTTCGGTTAGTTTTTACCGCTGCGCCACCAGCAATTATTCGGACTTTTTGCAGATGGGCAATAACACATCTAATGATGCTCTCCGCTCGGGACTCGTTGGCGTTTTATTTTTTAGATAACTTTGATCTCGTCCTATTAAAATTCTTGTAATTATTCCGTTCAAGGCCAATTTCACCATCGTCCGCAATTAAAGAAAGGTCGCCTCCCTTCAGTCAACCCTACCGTTAATAATTGTTATTGTTTTTGCGAAACACCGACCTTTTCATCCCACGACGGCCAGAATTAGGGTCGCCGTTAAGAACCCCTAAGAATTGTTTTTATCAATTAAAACGCGAAGAGAGGAGCGCAACAAGAGGCATTATAAATTTAAACGTGTTCAGCAAATAAAGAAATCGATACAAATGAATAGAGCTCGCCGTTTTCCCCCCACCGGCAGCAGCCATTCTCCGTGTAAAAGACTGGAAGGACTGCCCGGGAGTGCCGATCGGTTTAACCAAATTATATGTCAGCCGAAGAACGGAGAATCCTAACCTCAAAGTTGCGTAACAACGACAAGGTTGCCCATCGACTTATTTTCGATGCACTTTTACGCGCAATGAATGCACTTAACGCACTGATATAAATAGATCGCTTTGAACTGTAGATTTATTAAATCGGCGTTCCGCGATACGCCTAATCAGGATTCAAGGTCAGGCGTCAAGTGTCAATGTTTCGTGTATTTTTAAAAGAATGGTGCTCGAACGTTCGTTGTCTCATCATTGTGCGATGACAATCACTGTATCTAGTCCGAAATAAAAATAAATATGAAGTAGGGGGCAAGATGGTCGCGTCTATAAATTTCAGGATGTAGTCACGCCGTAAGTGGGTGAGCCCCTTTCCTTCGGCAGTTCGAGACACAATTAAGGCGATAAGAATAAAAACCGGCATCTCGCAGCTTCCTTTCCAAATTGATCCATATGGTGCGCCTCCCCTCGCCTCCGATCGAGGGTCGCATTGTGCGCCAGTTTCGTGCATTTTTCAGGAAACGGTCCCGCAAAATATGCACCGGAACGCTCCTCCAAATGATGGACAGACCGTTGTGGTGTCTCGCGGCAGACTTCAAAATGTGTTGCGCTGTTATTATTTATTTTTTGCGGCCTTGTGATTGCGTGAGCAATTCATACAACAAATTGATGGCGTTTGAGAATGATTTCGCTGTCATTAACCGTAAAAGTCGGCTCAAATCGGCGAACATTGTTCATTGTTCGTGAGGACGAAATTTTGTCTAAGTCTGCGTAGGTGTTTCATCGAATTGTCGATTTAATTATTAGATATATGTTTGAAAAAAACTGGTTTGCAAAGGCCGCGCGTAATCGAGGCTAGTTTTTCGAGCGCAGGAATTCGCGCACCGATTGACGAACAATCTCGTAAAACCTATCATTTTCGGCACCGAATTGTTATTCGTCACTTGGAGGATGCCTCTCCTCTGTTACGTTTTAATAGCGATCGGGCCCCGATACAGAAGACATCCAGTTGAGATGGAATTCTCGTTACCTCGACCGTCTCCGTCCCCCTCACGGGGCCATACATATTTATACTTTTTACGAGCGGCATCCGTCGATAATTCCTCGCATGGGTCATTCGGTTCTTCGAGACCCAACCGACGTTCCATTCTTTCCACGATCCATCCGTCCAAATGTCAAACAACAGCGGCAGCTGCTCCTCATTGGAAGAAAGCTGCCATTTTCGTAATATCGTGTAGGTTGTTAACAAATCGAAACTCACATGCGAGGTTTACCTGGTTTTATGTTAATTATCCAGATACGTTTCGCGACCACTGACATTCTGCTAAAAGCACACTCGACTTTTAAAACTTCCCACTTTGTCAATAGCTCTGTTCGATTATCATTTTTAATTAACGAAAAGGTTAGTCACCCTCCGGGCCTTCACCCATTTAGGTTCGTATTTTTACCCCGCCAGAACGTTAAATTTGGAATTTCGTATTTAACCACGATCGACCACTCTCTTTACAATTCTTGCCTCTTCGTAAATTTTGTTTGATTGCATTCCGCATCCACTTCTTCTGGTTCGGCGGGCTTGTTTTGAAATTCTATAACTCGACGGATCCCGAGAACATTTTAACATATAACTAACCGAAGTGGAATAATAAATATTGTCGGAATCAGTCTTTTTATAAGCCATTACTGGTCGGGCTTATGATTATGGCGTTGTTGTTTGAGGCGACACCGCTCGCCAAAGAGTATCGATGTCGTTTGTAGGATCTTGTACGACCAAGTACTAATAATAAAATTCATTAATTCTATAAGCAGTTCCCTTCTTCGTTTAATTTATGGTTTAGTCGGAGAACGAGGATATGCCTTTGACTCGAATTAAATTTGAATTAGGATTCCTTAAATCGAATAGGATTGCTCATCTTAAATTACTTACGGACCTCTTAATTAAATAATTGGATTCGTATTCAAGTGGAAAGTGTTTAATTGGGGTAGTTTTCGTCAAGAATGTATTTACTACTCGTGACACGTATCGATAAAAACGAACCAATTATACAACAGACCGATAATAATTATTCATCGTTGCATACATTTTCGCAAACAAATGTTTGTTTTTAATTTCTTGACCTTCGTCCGCTTTATTGCAAATGTCACAATGTCGTCACTTTGTTTTGATACTCGGTTAGCTTCGAAAAATGTTGATTAATTTATTATTGTCAGAGGAAACCTGGTCATTTTACTCCCTAATATTTTTCCATTATTTTCTACTACCAAAGACTGTGAGAACCCAATGGGTATTTATTATCATTTTGTTTGTATTTATTGAAGAATGTCCAGTTTATTACCGTCTTTAAATTACCTCCAAACAAAAGGGGTTTAGTTTAATGTATGAAAGGAAAATAAGACAATGCTTAGTTACACAAAGAATGGGTTTTAATTATGTTAACGCGGTTAATGGGTTGTTTTATTTTGCGGCTTTTTAATTGAAATACAATTATTTGTTTAGTTTAAAGTTCAAATCTTCTGTTGAGGCCAGTACCGTTGTCTATTTATTTTCCATAAACGTGCACGATGACAGAAGGATTTGCAATGTTTAGACATGTGTGAGCAACGTATTTTGTAGGTTATAGCATTGTTTAAGAGCAAATTTCTATTGCGCAATGAACTCCTGTAATTATGTTTTCCTTTTGGGGCGGTGTAAAGCTTTTCTTGAGTGGAAAAATAGAATAACCGTTGTAGTAGTCATAAATTTTGTATTTATCTATGCAAAGTCCTACTATCTGGAGGAGTTCAGAGGATGACATAACTTTGGACTGCCGCATAGTCAGAATGTAACAACCAAAGTTTAACAAAAACTCCAGTAAATCGACTTTTCTTTAAAGGAATATAATTTAAAAAATAAATATTTCATGCAAAAAATGGGAATTTGTAGCGTAGATTTTTAAATGTCAAAGATCCAAAGAAAGTCGTTGGAGAATTTGCAACTGACACGCGATACACCACATTTCAACCGTAATTTTTTAAAAGAAGCGTTTTTGATTATTTTATTATGTAATAGCTCCGAGGTACATATCACAATTAATTTTTTTTTGTACAGGACATCAACAAAGAATCAAAGAGGATGCGTGAAAATGACTTGAAAAAGTATTAAAATCCCTTTTGAATTTGACTTCAAAGTGTTGATGGGGGCGAGAAAATAAAAAACTGTATTTTCAGACTTGGCAGGTGCGTTCCTTTCAGTAATATCATCTCCAAATTGTTAGTGTGCAAAGTGTAGATATCTGAAAAACTTCAAATCAAAGTTGTTACATATCAAGGCTGTAGGTAGTGAAAATTGTTGCGAATGGAATTGAAACCTGAGGAGCAGCCTTTGACTGGAGACTATTCTGATGTTCTTGTTTGTTTTGCAAAGTCCGTCAGAATTATCACCGAAGCTGTAAAAGTTGTGAAGCACTAAATCTTTTATTCAATGGGGATAATTTTGTCAGGGGTACTCAACTCGCCATTGCAGCGACTTCTTTATAGGATAATAACTTAAATTTGAATTTTAACTACGTAACTTTTAAGACTGATAATAATATGTGGGTTACTTTTGTACTTAAGGTTGTGGAAGTCCGTGAAAGTATCTTATTTTTATTAACTACTTGTTTATTTGATTATTATTTCACTTCAAAGTGTAGATGTTGAACCAAATTAACCACACAAAGAGCATGCTCGTTATTGTCGGCACTGCACTATCAGTGCATGCGCCATTTAATCGCATCGTCTTAATTGCACATAGTGTACAAGATTAGCTTTACACTATACGTCGAATTAAATTTGTTAACCGAAATCAAATTGTCTTAAATTGAATTAAATTAGTGCAGATTTTAGGTCCGGCTCGAATGAATAATGTATGGAAGGCAATAAAACAAACACAGACCGGTGTCGAATGGATTTGTGTACTTTTCGACGGAGATATCTCTTTCGATCCGGTCCTGCTCTGCGAGGCTGATTTCTTTTTGTGCAGCATAATGGAGCAAGGTGCTGGCAAAAATCACATCATCGCCGTGTTTGTCGAGCGTAGATAGACACCAAACACAAATTTACATTCCAATGAATCATCCCGAGTGAGTAACGTTCCACTCTCAAAATCCGAATCTTTGGCGGTTTTTCCTCTGATCATCGGGTGCGTTCACTTGGTAGGAATTAACCGCGTTATTTGAATTATTTTTTTCCCTTGTTGGCGGTTTCAATAGAAATAATACAGTTTGCAGTGTAAATATTGACCCAACGTTTTGAACCGTAATAAAATATAGGACTGTTCAGACAAAGGTCCTGGCTTCTTTTTCCGGCGCACCATGTCCACTGATTTTTCAGTTCTGTTGTCGGCGAAATAAATTAGACGTTAATTGGTACCAAATTAATTTTATAGTTGTTTTTATGACCTCGGCTATTTAATCGTACGTCTTATTCATCAAACTTCCTAGAGCTTTGCAGAATCGTGTGTTCGCCGACCATTTGTATGTAAATATTGACTTCTCATCGAAAAGACGACATTCTGTTGTTGCTCTGAGGCTCTGATTTATTCGATTTCCTATTTATTGACCCGAATCGGTGGGTACATAAACTAATTAAATCAATTTCGTGGACTGGTGGTACAGTCACGTGTCGTATTGATCATCGAATTCATTTATTTTGAAAGTAATTTTAGATAAATATTGCTTTGCCGTGTTGCCAATCCCTATAATTTGCATGGAGATCATGTTGATAAATGATTGCAGTTTCGGTGGGAGCGCATTTTAAAAACAAACTGGAGACCGAACATGACAGAAATGACGTATTGATTAATAGTATTTTCCTTTTTCGTAAATTAATAGCAAAAGTTTCGTGGTATTTCATGTCAAAGCAACGTTCCGAGGGTCATTTGCTTTCGCATTTATTCGCAAATTATTTTGAAAAACCGATAAACATCGATCCTTACGTGAAATTCTCTTTCTGGGTTGACCCTAATTCCTCTAATTGGACTCTCTCGTGGCGGCGACCGATAATCAACGGTCTACGTGCACAAATTAACATTTCATCATTATCACTGTCCTCTTTGTAAAGGGTGAGCTTTCTCGGATATCATTTATTTATTAATTCAGAATCGATGACTGCGCTAAGAGTCGACCGTTACATTTTTAATGCAGAGCCATTGCTTTTATTGCGGGGGTTGGAAACGAGTTTCAAGATGTTTTCTTACATTAGAAGGGTGACATTAGAAGTCATTTTTTAATTTTTAATGTGACCTCCTTCAGCACAAATAGCGAGACATAACGATAACCCTTTTTGTTGCAATTTTATATTTACTACTCGTAATTCATCTGAATTTGTATTGGATTCTAGCCGTTAATCATGTTTTTCGGCAAACGATGTATATGTATATTGAATAAACATTATTTATTTTTGGACTTGCCATGAATTTTATTTTACATAACCTGATTGGATTTATATAATTTTAAGTATAACGATTTCATTGGTATTTTTTAAAAATAATCTTGTGAGAAGAGACAATTGATCTATTTTTATTTAATCGATAATACAAATCCAGCACTGTTTATAAGCTTTAGCCTTCGTCCGGACATAATTTAGAAATGCAAAATAAGAACCCTGGTTTCGTTCTCAACTGTATTTTTTGCAAACCACCAAAGAGGATGTGTCATTTGGGTCAAAATCTGGCGAATACGGTGAATGAAGCATAACTTTCCTGTCAGTTCCTAATGTTGAATCATGTTGATGGGAATAAAACTTTTTTTCTCTCATCACCGGTTTTGTTCAATTTTGATTTTCAAGCTTTAGGATGTGTATTAAATAATATCACCTTGATTTTCAACAATTCACAACAATAGGTCAAGGAGTGTCATTTACAATTACAATACATTTTACATTTTGCTGATGCTTTTGGATGCGTACTCGTATTCACTCACTACCTTTTTCTTCTAACTTCTCCATAAAATAGATACATATTCATTTCTTATCACCATTTAGAATCGAAGATGTTTATTTACTGTAGACAAGTTAACCTTCGCTACCTATTTTCCTAATTTTGAAGCCTTTTTTTATTCTCTCAGATGGCACAGAATGAAAAGAAATTAATATTAAGCAATCTTGTGAATCGTCAATATGTCTCATCTCATTCTCTTTCTCAAATTCAAATATAATTCTCTCCAACAGAGAGAGGTGCATCCATTTTTGAGTCGATGAAACTATGAAGCAATTTCTGTATTGACAACATCGTTATCGTAAACATATTTTTTACTAAAACTCTGGAATCTTCAGCATTCCTAGTTCGAATGTTAGATCATTGATCACGGAACACGGATGTTCCCTTTTAGTGGATTTCACGTGAATCTAGAACAATAAAAAATAGACGGTGTATTTAAGAGCCAACAGAAGGACCATTTGTGAACAATTTTCGTTTCAGAAATTGCGGTTAGGAAATTACGGACGGACTTGATGTGATGTCATTAAATATTGAATAATTCGTGGAATATATTCGATGTATTAAATTATAGACCTACTATTATTAGCGTACATATTTGGTTGAGTTAATTGACGAACTGCCATAACAGGCTGTTCATAAAGTGCAATCGACAGCAGCACTGTTCGAAGTAGATTACTTTGTTTCATTGCTACCCTCGATATATTTTCAAAAGGTCTACAAGGGCTGGTCTTTTTACAATAGTCTCGAGGGTCCGCTTGTAAATCTCCCTCTCAAATTTCACGTTTTACATTGGAGAGATGTGTTCTAAAAATAGAATATATCGAATGATAATTAAAAAAACATTTCCCCCTTTTGTCCCGCAAAATTTAAATTTTTTATCATCGTTAGAAACAGTCGTGGTCTTCCCCCGCTTAATTTAATAGCAACTAATTAGTTATAGTTAAAACATTTTTACGAAGTTTAATGAGTCTCGTGTAAAGTCGTTAGCTATAACATGCACACCATTTTTTACTGCTTGTGCAGAAAAAACAATAATGGAGAAAAGATTGTGAAGTTCCGTTAAAAATTGTTCGCGCTGATTTTTTAAAATGCAATTCATAATGCGTTCATTTACAAGATGCAAACTCGAGGGAACTTCTCGAGGAACTTTAGTTTCCAAGTTATTTTACTCTACTAAAACGATAAGTTCCGCGGATGAAAATCAATTTTAAAACGATTAAAAATTTATTTCAAAATTGCTGTTTAAACTTTAAATTAATCTGTTAAACTGTACGACGTTATTAAAAATGTTTTTTTTTTGCCTACTCAACAGAACTAACAGAAGTGATATGTACAAATAACTCGTGCTAGATTCTTCAGATTTTCAGAAATTTTCAAAATTACAAATACATTCCTGACACATTCCGGTCAGTTTACACGATTCGATCAGATGGATTTTTGTTCAACTTGTCTAATCTGGAAGCATCTAGTTTTCTCCGTTTATTTTTCTGTGCCACATTCACAAGGTCCATTTCTCATTAATCGTTCCATAAATTATACAAATCGTCGGTTGTTTGTCTTCATATTGTTGTTTAGATGCCCCACCTATTTTTCTCGCCGCCCATGCTCGTTCAATCGCATTTACAATTGAACGATCGCAACTTGTGCAGCGAAAGCGTTGCATTTTGCATGAGTCTAAACGCGTTATTAAATATAATCTTAAAAAAAGTCCTATTTTTAGACCGTCACGTGTTATTTTTAGACTCTTCATCCATTGTGTGTGCGGTAAATACAATCACCACCACTCTACACTATCATGTTATCTTGATAATAGATTCCCATCGTAATTTCGAATTGTTGTAACAGTTTCTGTTTAAATAATAAAACATTTGTTATCTTTACGTGATCGAAATGCCTGATGGTGGGCCGATATGACGAACGGTTTTTATCGCTCCCGGGGAAGGGATAACTTGGTAAGAGAAACACGGAAGAAGAGCAAAGTGATGATGCGCTTTCACTTGATGAAAATGACATGTTAAACACGTGAGCCCCATTTGGGTGTCGGTTATCGAATTCCGGGTACCGTCTTGGGTGTTTTTTCCGAATTGGGTCAGGTTGTAGGTTGGGGGTTGTCTGGACATCGATCGGGGGCCCAGGTTGCACGATAACGCGCGCCTTCGCCCTCTTCGGTGTACATAATGCGTAAGTTCATTGTTTGTCGTTGCCATTAAAAGCGCGATTAAAACGATGATGCCGAGTAGAATTGGATAGGGTAGAGAGCCATATAGATGGAAAATCAATAGGACGAGTGAGGTACGGCAAGTTTAGAAGTGAGTCGAGTCCAGGGGGTTGCCGCCGCCCCCTCTTGCAGTTATATGACGTCCGTTCTTCCTTACACCCCCAGCCCGGTGGTGGAGCTGTAACGACGCCGAACGCCTGATGCTTACTAATATGCAATGCGGCAGCAGCTATGACAAATGTATATAAAAGCGCCCCTGGAAATAAAAATATATATACACAAAGAGAGAAAGAACCGGAGTTCGCCATTCCGCGATCAATACGTCGTGTTATACGTTTCGTATGTTTACGGGTCGGATTCTTCACTTATTTGTCTGTAAGAAAATGATTTGTTGGTTGTCGACGGTGACGCAGGGGCGGCGGGGGCGGTATTGCCCGTTGAGTCATAAAATTATTACAAAGACACCAGGGAAACTGGAAATAGTAAAAGGAAATCCCGTTTCTCTCCGTGAAGTCTTCTGCAAACGACTTCATTTCCATCATTCTTCTTTTTTTTTAAGTGCTTATTTAGATGCCACATGTTCGCCTGTTCGGGAAGGGGTAGAGAATATAAAGCGGGGAAGGTACGTTTAGTGGCGTTTTTATCGTAAGTCGGAAATTTATGGGGAAAATTTGTCATTAGGAATATTAAATTTACTATCAGCACGTAAATCATGCAGAAACTGTCCTTTTTGTAAATAGGTGCGCTGTAAAGTGTTCGTGAATCGGCACCGTCCACAATTTAATGAAAAAGTCTCGGGTACGGCTTATGCATTTATAAAACATTCCTAATTTTATTTAGTTGATTAAAAATGAAAATTGATTATCGTAAACGCAGAACGAGAGGCTTAACGTGCCACAGTTATCGTAAATTATTAAAACAGGACTCTGTTTCTCCCTATCAATTTTTAAATACATAATCATCACCCACTTTTCATTAATTATTGATTTCGATGTTTCGATTGTATCACAGGCAAGGCGTAAAGTGGAAATTAATTAATTTTGTCAGTGTTAATTGAAATGCCAATTTGGAAGCTTCGAGTATCCACATTGTAAGTTGCAAAATTTAATTTTTCTTTGATTTTAACTTCGTAATAATTTATGGTTGTTTTGATTTGCCGTTAATTTTAATTAATCAATCATAAAAGATTAATCGGTTAATTTGTCATTTTATGCCCTTGTAATTTTAATTCAATGTAATGATACATAGTTATTAACATGGCAACCTTAATTACTAAAGAAGACATGTTAACTCAACATTTAACATTTATCACAGACTCTTGCAGACTATTTTGTTGCAGCGTAACGGACAACTGATCGATGAAGTTAAAATAAAAATATTGAAACGAAGAACTGTACACGATTTCCATGGTTCCAGAATAATTTTTCAAAATAAATATGAAACATGCCAGTAGAATTTACTAGAAAGTTCTTTTACAACACTTGAACAATGGTCCAAAACTAAGAAGCCTTACTAAGACAAATATTGAATAATTATTGAAGTCGGTGCAATCGAAAAAAAATTGCACAATATTGCGAATATGACCAAAATCGATAGACTTCCTGAAACAAACATTTAATAAGAAGAACACTCAAATCGATTCATTTTTCCAAAGGTTTTGAATAAAATAAAATTAGACAAGCAGACAATTGACTTCCTGAAACAAACATTTAATAAGAAGAACACTCAAATCGATTCATTTTTCCAAAGGTTTTGAATAAAATAAAATTAGACAAGCAGACATAGCCAAACAAAAAATCACAATTTCTTTACGTTGATTAGTTTGAAAGTACTGGTTCTTTGTAATATCAACATAATAAAATATTTTTTTAAAACTCATGTTCATATAATCTCATTGTCGAATAAATATCATTCGTGAAAGATACAATTGAAGATCAAAGAAAATGTAAGGAATATAAAATATTTTCAGGAAATATTATAATAGGTCTTTTATCTTCACATAATGTGCTACCGTTAAAAGTTCTTTTTATTTATTTACTTTTAAAAAGGTTTCAGCGAAGACGACATGCTTTCCATCTTACAAAAAGAATTGAGTTGCAATCTTGTGCAATTTTTACATGCAATAACAATAATTGGAATTTGCAGTTATCAAGATTTATTTTTTCCTTTGTACGAGTTAAGATGTAATGCAATTTTGTTTGTTGTAAATGTTCTCAGTTGTGACTGCAAGAATTTTTGCCGTCTTGCCAGTGTTAACAAATGGCTCTTTTAATCATTCCACCACCTCTTCAGCTGTCACAGTTAACGTCACTTGAAAAAATAGTGCATTATAAATTTTTTTATCGCGACAGCATCAGCGATGAAGATCTGGTCTTGTCGTGTTGCCATTTGTGACAATCTCGCCAAATCGGCCATCAGCGACGATTTGGAGGGCGTCATCGTCTACAATAGTTGAAAACAGTTGCGTTGCCAAACGGATATTGTAAATTAAAAGACAAGACCCCCATTCACATAATCCTCCAAACCTACTATTTTACATAACAGAAGCCGTCGTAGCGAGAGTGAAGGGTGGCCCGAGTTACGCATAATAAAGGGTGGTAGAAACCCAGTCGCTAGGGAAACACATTGTATATTACTTCCGGCGTGTAATTGGACTTGTTTTTTGATACACACACCCCCTGAAATTCGTATTAATCACGAACCGATTTTTTCCTGGTCGTTCTGGTGGTGTCTTCATGTCGGTGTAAATAGGGCGGGGAGGATGCTTCATTTTACTGTTCCAGTAAACACGGTGTTTAAATATGTCAGTGTTTATTTATAGTCGGACCGTGCTCTGGCAGTAGCCACTGCTGATTTCAAGAATTGGGATAATTTATTGCATTCGGAATGCACTAATTCAGTCGATAATAGTAATCAGCAATCAACAAACACGCTGCCATAAATGTACCGGGTTTAGAGTAATAACCTGTTGTGGGATTGTTCGTTTCAGAGGTTGTTCGTACGATTGAATCCCAGACACACCTACAGAGTGTGAGAGAAAATTAATCACGTGCTCAAAAGGCACACTTACCCAGCAGTCTCATTAATTTATAGAAAGAAAATTCAATCTTGCCCAACCGATGTTTTATTTTCTTTTCCTTATTTGTTCAACTAATTGGGACTGCTCTCGTCTGTAACGTAAAAGATTTGGGCGGAAACACGACGATTTTTGAACAGGAAATTGTTTAATTAAACGAAATTTAGTTCAACAACCTGGGTACCGGTTCGCAACAAATATGAAAATTCGAGAAAACACGCACAAGCCAATCCTCGTGATTTCATTCGTTACGAATCGATTGTCGTCTCGAATTTTCTCCGAGATTAATTCAGTTAGGAAAACCTATTGCGTGTATTTCCAAGATTCCAGGCTACGTATTAGTCAGATTTACCATCTTGCACGTGTCGTTACAGTATTTTATTTGACCGCAAGATAATGATTTATGCAATGTAGAACATTCTGTAATTTCCTATCGTTACACGGACTATATAATTGTAAGATAAATAAGGTGATTAATAAAATCTAAACTCTAGTTTCATTCAATAAACTCACTTCGCAAGGTTTATTTTTGCAGTGTTTACTATTATTATTGTGCTGTCGGGGGAAAACTGCATGAATCATCAACTAGAAATTGTCCATGTTATAATGACATATAATAATAATTAATGCATCAATTAATAGCTCTAACATATTTATCAATTTATCACATACAGAAATATGTTTTTTTCTGGCCTGGTTTGTTGTTGCCTGAGTTTGTTAGTGAATTATTACAGTTTATTAGATTGTTGTGAAACGTAGACCTCTCTTCTATTCAGATTTTGAAAATGAAAAATAAAAAAAAGTTTAAAATTAATATACACATACACCTGCAATAAATCAGTGCAGTAAATAAATTACTATGTACTTTCAAAATGTCTGCTTCATGAAAGATTAACTATAAATCATGTTACACATTCTAAACTAGAGTCGCTGAGTACGAACAAGGGATACGGTAGCTTTTAACTATGGCGAAAATATTTAAATTACCAATTTTTTTTTTAGAAAAATAGGTACCGAGAAACTATACATATGGTGCAAGCTTCATAATTATTAAAATACAATTTACTGAGCACGAATCACTACAAAATTAAACTTGTATACTTTCAAAAATAGACTCTTGCAACAGATATGTAACAAAGTACCTGTTACACTATTACTTGTCGAAATAGAAACATTTCGTCAACAATAAAGTTGGCACCATCAGGATGATACCAGATATGATTAACCTACATTTAATTATTATTCCCTTGATTATGCCAAATTCGTTGACGAAACGTAGATAATTGTGAAATACCCATATCCATTTTGTTTATAAAAATAACTGTAATGAGAATAACATCATATGTCACAGCGAGTTATTTTTATTTGGATGAAACCTACGTCACATTTTTATATTCGCTTGTCATAGACTTACCTGTCAATGTCATTAAATTTATGTTCATACATATTAAATCGACACAAATCTTGCTGTGATATTAATTTTGATGACTTTTACGTTAACAAAATACGTGGGATATTTAGTTGTAACAAATTTTCCCACAACGTTGTTTTCGAAAAAGTTCAATCAACTAATCGAGTAACTTCTTGTGGTGCTTTGTTGTCATTAATTAGTAAAGTTCTAATCTGATAAATCCGTTAGCATCACGAGCTCAGTAACATTCCGATGTGAATTTAATAATTTCAGAATATGTACTAATTTTTCTTTCCTGCTTTTTGCAAGTGGTATTAAAAATTTGACATTTCAGTTAAAAACTGGAATTTTTGAAATGTAATGAATGTTTCAGGTTCAATTTTTAATTACATATTTACAATACATTTTTGTATTTGATCGAGAGTCAGATAACAGACAACAGATAAATACGTAGAAAGGATGGTAGATATAAACGTATGTATAGTCACCAAGTTTAAAAAGAAAAATGAAATCAACGAGGAAAGAGTTGGCTAAAATATTCGAAAACGGAAAGCAAGTGAGGAGAAAAGGATTATGAATGTTAAGTGCGTTAGGATGTTGTTTCCTAAGAAACTTTAGGGAAAATGGGGACTAGGACAATTGGTAACAAATAGATTAAGTGTGAAAGAGGGAGAAGAACAACTAGAATACAAAGGAAGAGTTATGATGTGTTTGAGGGATTAGTGTAAAAAATTTGTGGAAAGAATTATTCAGGGCTCGAAACGAAAAGGGTAGTATGTACAATAGTTTACAAAGAAAATGTACAGTCCGTAACTGTGAAGACTACATGAATAGATAAATGTGGAAATAACCGAAAAGTAAATAAATACAATAATTAGAAAAAGAGGAAAATATTGTGAGAAATTCGTTCAACTCTCGTTAATAATTGAAATGAAACTTCACTCTAATTAAATTTTAGCCAAAAATTCAGAAAAGCCGAACCAGTTGATCGGTCGTTTTCGTTGATAATAACCCAATTCCACTCCCCACCACAATATGACGGATCTGTCTACCGGGTGTCCACGTAATAAATTTAACCACCAATAGGATTCGTCAAAATAATCAATTTTTTTTATTTATCATTTTTTCCGCAAATTATTCCAAACAGTTATTAAATATAATTTGAACCATAAAATTCATACCCGCTCATGTGTTTACACATCCATTGATAACGAAAGCACGAAATAGTAATTTATTATACAAGTTTTATAAGACACCATTTTGTCGCACGCGTTTATTAGAGCATTAAAGCAAACACGTGCGACAAAATGGCTTATAAAACGAGTGTAATACAATATTTTTTCTATTTTGCCCCTATTTTAAATATTTAAAAAAAGTCCAAAACGTAATGCTAGGAAAATTATATTTGACAAACATAAAGGGTTGGTAACAGTGGTAACTAGACGAACAATTCAAGTTTTGAATTTAAAGTGTTTAATAATCACGTAACCAATACTCACTATCAGTTACTGGCAACATTAAAAATTCAAGTAAATGTTCCTGAAACCGGTATCGAAAAGAACTCCTTTTCGAAACCCGTTTAAGTGTTATAATGACTGTGTTAAAGGTGCAAAATAGAAAAAAAGAATTATGTACTCGAATGAAAAACAGTAAAAACTCCCAGTATTAGAACAGCGATCGTTCTTTCTTCAAAAAACTGTAAATTTTGTACCCCACAAAAACATCTTCACTCAGTCTTTCGTTTCAATTCATGATTTGATTATTATTATCCCATGAGCGAAGTGTCAAATTAGGGGTTAAAAAAATGTAAAAAAAATATTCGAATAAAGAAAGATCAATATGTAAAAATTGTTTATTTTAAAGAGTTATATTGGTAATTAAATTTATTACGTGGACTTCCATAACACCCTGTATAGTATTCCATTTTTTTTTTGTCAAAGGTGGAACACGAGGTCAAAATTGTCACATATCTATTTCAATTTAGGAAAACTTGAAATTCAACCGTTTTTATTATACCGATTGGGACATCGCAGGCGAGAAATCGCGACTTCTAATTAATTAAAATTTCTAATTTTTTTTGTTAATAAATAAGGCCGTAACAGTTTTGGTAGTTTTCTGATATTAACTGTTAATTTAACTATAAAGTTTTTACACTAAATGAATCTGTACCTGCTAGCGCATCTGGTGTCACAATTACAAATTTTGACTTTGTTGGCTGAATAATTCGCTTTTTTATTTAAACACAAATCAGACGCGTGATTTATGGCAAAATGGTATAATTTGCCAACAAAAGGATCATTCACTAGTAGCCGACCGTTTTGAAGCGTCTTATTTACAGCTTTGCCATAAAATTGATAGTTCCCATTGTCCCTAAATTTACGACAGCACAAGTAGCAGGTCATAAAAAAATATTTTGAAAGTTAAAATGTAAAATTGCGTTTAATTCAAAATCTAATTGATGTTTTTTCCGATGATTTCGTAAATAATTATAGGAGGTGAATCTGAGTAGGTCAGTAAAAAAATTAGAATTTGACTTTTGGTTGAAATTTACTTTTTACTTTTTTTTTTGGCTTTGTTTCTAAGTGAAAAATTATCAAAAAATTATGAAATGTACCTTACCAATACCCACCAAGTGTGAAAAATTTCTACAATTTTATTTAATTAATTAGAAGTCGCCATTTTTCGCCCACGCGTAACCGATGCCCCTACCGGTATTTTGTATTTGAATATGTAGTTATTAAATTAGTCAAATAATTAAATTTAATAACAAAAAAGCGTTCTGCAAATATAGTAAAACTTTATTAGTTCATGTAAAATGGGTGGGTACGTCGCGAGCCGTGGATTTAGGTCGTCACTATCATTTTGAAATTTCGTACTATTGTCACGAATTAAAATTGTTCCCTGCTTAGTTATTTATGTCCAATGTCAAAAAATGTTAGTAATACATTGAATTGTTAAGGGATTTTTTCGAAGATTGTTCAAAAGCATGGCCCCATATATCATATTTTAATAAGGTAAGAATTATTTCATTAATGAAGTAATTTAATTCCAGTATGTCGTACGTTTCCTTTCATGAATAAAATTTGACAAAGAAAACATAATAACAATTACTGATATACATACAGTCGCGAGCAATAAATTTTGGTCGTCAAGGTCATTCTTTGACGCAATCGAAAATGCTCCATTGTAAAACAGTCGTAAATGTCATAACCTATCATCATGTTGTATGACATTAATTGTCATTTTGTTCTCATTTGTTTGACACTTTGTTGACATGGGCATAATCAGGCAGGGAATTTTTTTAAATTTGTGACAATCTTACCAAATTTTGAAATGACATTGACGACCAAAATTTATTGCTCGCGACAGTACATTTTCATAAAGTAGAACGACTCAAATTAATTTAACCAAATATCTTTAGAGATATTTTCATATTTGGTGGCGGAAACAAAAGACTGAGAAATGTCAGAAAATTGTATTGTCAGTGTCAAATTTCTCATAAACGCCGTAAAAAGGAATGTCTAAGTAAATTTAAATTTTCGCTAAATAGATTGAAAAAATAAATTCTAAGGAAACCAATTTTTATCAGTGGTTCAAAAGGAAAAGTTATTCTCATATAATCAAACGTATTACAAATTATTTCTCTAGTTCGACGATGAATAACTTTCTTATTGCCAATTTGCTGCATTTCTGTCGAAATAACGAACGAACGAAATTTGACACTGACAATACAAATTTGTGACATTTTTCAGTCTTTTGTTTCCGCCATCAAATATTAAAGTGATAGTTTTTTTGCCTGCTGTACCTAGGTAATTAATTTTAACAAAAAAGTAATACCCAATTTTTGTGGCGGTGAACAGTATTGATGCATCTATAATGCCTTCATACAAATATAATTTAGTTTTAAAGTCATTTTCCTACTTGACACAAGTGACAGGACACCTGTATATGTATAAAGGGTGTTTTTTTTTAATTTGGCGTCGAAGTAGGCGTTGGAGAGTCTTACTTACTTGGGGTCATTATTATACGTCCACTTCCTCGGGTAGATTTTATAAAATTTAGTTGTGCTTTAGGGACAAATCTGCTGAAGTATCAAAAAATATCATACACATCAAATTAATGAGATGAAGTGGAAGAATGTTTGTATAAAACAACAATACCCAATTAAAGCATGCAATTGCAGTAACTAGCAAACATATAAAAATTAATTGAATGCCCATCCAGACAATGATCAAAGCTGCCAAACACATAAAGCAGACAGTAGAAGGTAACTCTTGTCAATCTTACTTTTTATCAGGTGAACGGATAGTAATGAACTCTTTGTTGAATATTTGGAGAATTTAAATATGTACATATTCAAATATTAGAATTACTAAAATAAGTGCATATAGTGTTTAAACAAGAAAGTCTTGTGTAGCACGTTTCAACTACGACAAAAAACCGTAAAAAACTATTCAAGAAAAAGCAACTTCACCAATGCTAACTAAGTAACTAATGTTCGATAACACTTTGTTGGTCCACCGAAATGGGAACTGTCAAATTTTATGGAGGGGATGTAACAGCATAATTGGCTTTTAATAATCGATTAATTAATAAATTAATCAGAATAATGACGCGACTTTTGAGAAATATGTAGTAGGTACCTGAAGCGACATCGCCTACCTTGTTTACCATACGTGTACTGCAGCTTTTTACTGTAAAAACACGGAAGTGAAAAGAAACCGAATGAAATAAATTAAATTTTAATTGCTTAGTTTTTTCCGTTTTCCGTTGCGCACAAAACAGACAAGACGACCTGCAGTGTCGTTCCCGGTGTCACTATCGATGACAGACAAAGAACCACAAACGTTGCGTCGATATCTATAATTCCCAATTTCACGGTGTAGAGATAGATTGGCTTCGTTTAATAATTTATTAGAATAGTTGAGCATTTAGTCATTGTTTTCGCTGCGAGCGCCTCACTTTGGTACCGCTGTCGCGTGCAAGTAAGTCGAAACCGCCTCTCTTCGTCCAATAAAACGAAGAGTGACGGCAGTCAGAGTGAATTTTAACAGCGATTAATGTCGGTACAGTCTTCGAAAATGCACCGGTACACGAAAGTAAACCGGTCGATTCAGGTAAATGATGGCCGGCCGTTCGTGCTTTGTTTTATTATTATTTTCGAACGTTGTTCATGTCGCTTTTTTGTCGTCGTTCCGCCGCCGCCCCCCTGCCGCCGCATGTGGAAATCATTATTGTTGCGATTAAACGAGTGTTTGTTTTTCAGATATGGACGAGTCGCCACTTTCCGTACCCTAGTCCTAATTAGGTGAGTTTTTGCGTTGGTGTCTTTTTTTGTTTTGAAATTCTTCGGAGACGACCGCGGCAATAATTAACAAGTTTTACAATCGGCAAGGCGAGTTATTCCAAGTTGTTGCTCGAGATTGGCCGATACACGTTTCGGAATGCCCCACCGGTAATAATCAAAAGTCGGGAGAGCAAACAGCTGTCTCCCGGGCCATGCCCCCCGTGCACGCCGCACATGTAAAGAGGCGTTTTTTCCCTCTTTCCAGGACTTATTTACGGTTCTATTCCTGCATAAGCAATCGGCCGCGCCACAGTGGGAGTTCGTTAGTTCTTGCAGAAGATCGATGCGAGTCTCGTTTATGTAACACGTTAATAGGTGTAGATACATAATTCAAACAACGGTTTTTCCTGTTTTTGTTGTGACCGTTGCGTGGCTTTCAAATTGGAAATGTCCAGAGAAAGTCGAGATTCGCAGCCAATTTACTCGGCCAGGAGTGCATTGTGCGTTTGCGTGTATCGGGAATTGATTAATAGCCCCACTGTCTTAACGTTGTTATTTATGACGTTTGTCAGGATAATGCCTAGGAAGACAAACAGGTAGATTTGAAAATCTTCCAGCTATTTTGGCTCCGGACGAGAATCGACGCGGTTCTCACAGGTCGCACGTCAACAAAAAAAAATAAATGTCTTATTGTGACTTCGTTTAAAAATAATTCGGGATGTGGACATTCCCAAAACAGCGCATTATTAAAATTTACATCCATTCATTGGGTACCACGTTGTTGAGTGATAACGAACATTCGCTACCAGACTGGCACGTTGGGAACATTTGTAAAGAAGTCTTGTATTTCAAACTCATGAACTCTCCGACTGCAGGTCTTCATACATTTTTACATTTAAATTTTAAATTTTTAACGTAATATTGTTTATGCATTATGTATTGCATGTTGCGTTAAACCTGTTATCCTTATTGGCATGTAAATAGAGAAATTTAGTATTTCATTAATTCATAAATTTAATGACGATCAATTCTTCTGTTAATCGTCATCGATCATTTTAAAATTAAATTAAATCCGTTCTACCGATGTAGAAATTGAAATATCTGACAATTTGCCGTAGTCACTTTTTGTCAAGTAAGTTTGGCAATGAAAGTAAGAAAAAACAATTTTTGCCAAGGTGATAAAGAGAATAACGACGGTGATCGAATATTATAAGCAGTGGATAGCCAATTGTTATACGGGGTTCGTTGTGAGGAGTGATTGTTTTCAATCCGAGGTTTTTACTAGAATAAAAAGTTCTGAATTACGTGCGAATTCCAATCGTCACTAATAACGTGTGGATGGCCGGCCTGGTCGACGTGCCTCTATTTTGAGTTGAATTATAAATAAGGAAACATTAAAAAAATTCATACGATACCGTAATACTGCAACTACTGCAATAACTCCAAATTTGACATTTTAAAAGTTACATACTTGTTGGTGCTCTTAGAGTGTGTCCTTTCGCTCATTAACTGTAGTCATTTTTTAAGTGAAACTTGTTGGCATCTGTTGAAGCATTTCATAGGTACAAAAAATAAACATTGTAAGATGTTACATTTGCAATAAAAAAAATTTCAAGTACGTTGAGTATCACAGTTAATTAATTGATTCATGAAGCATTTAGAGCACTAAATTCTAATGATAATAAATATTTTTAGTCAAGTTTCTCCAAAAACTTGTATTTTGTTTAGAGTTTAGAGTTGTAAGATTAAGGAGTTGAAAACATGTAAATTACAAGATTTTTTATTGCCAGCACTTTCATCTTAAAGGCGATAAAACAATTTCTTACGTTTTTGTTTAGTTATTTAAAGTAAAAGTGAAAAGTTACTTTCCCACATTAATAACATGCAAACATTATTTATCTATATTTCGGTTTTGACCGTTTTATGAAACAAAACTGTTGTTTGAATTATTTTGCACTAAAAATTGATGGCTGGTGTGTCGACTGTAAACAATTTTTATTGAATGACAAACACGTGGTTGGTGACTGTCAACCGTCGTTTATTAATAGATATATTGGAAAATTATTGAAAGAACGGCATTCGAGCAACATCAAACGAATATTTTTCACGTTGTGATGATTTGTTACGTTTCGCGCATCAAAATACAAAAATGTTTTATCGGAATTGTTGCATTTGGTTGGATTTGATATAGGAAAATGTTCGGCAGAATGATGTTAGAAGTTTTATTCGGGGGGGAGTTATCAGAAATAGAGATTACTAGCTTTCCCCATATGACAATGATAAATTACTGCTAACAAGACAATAGGTAACTGTAAATAAATTACAGTAACAGATAATCTGTATTTATTGTTTGTCTTTTCTTTTTGTGAGCTCATCGATCCTGATTATTCTGAAAACGTCAGAATAAACTTGGGCATTCATGATTTTGTAAACATTTCAATTCGGACCGAAACATTTGTAGGAGGTGCAAATGTGCCAGACCACACCACCATGAAATGTCCTTAATTTTTTATTTATGCTCGGTCAGAATTTATCAATGTATCAATCATTACACACGACATAAAAATATTGGATTCGCAATTAAATAGAAATACGGCTACTAATGGCTTTTAGTGTAAACATAAAAAAAATAATTCTTGAAAATCGATACCACCCGTGTTTAGATCTGTCATAAAAATATTTTTAATGAGACTGACCCGATAAGACCAGGTTCTTGAGTAATTCTGGCGTTGTGGGACATTTAACCCAGAAAACTGCTTCTACAGGTGGTCCGCCAGACATCGTTATAATCGTCGATGTCTTCAACATTTTCATATTTATCGACATTTTAATCACTGTCTCAATATATGTATTAATTTTAGCCGATTTGAAATCTAAATTGATTACATTGTTTGCATCAGAAATTACTCAATACAATGCACTCGTGTAATGGGTCAATTTAAGCCAATTACGGCGTAATCTCGATTCCTTCGTTTTAATCCAGTTTACAGTTTTTAATTTGCTTTATATAAGTTTCATTTTATCTTTGCTTTTATGATTTTTTTATGAGGATCCGAATTTATTTAAACAATACATTTCATCCGTTTTCCTTTTTAAGCTGCTTATTAAACGGTTCATTAAGCAATTAATGCAAACGCAAAGATTGTATCAATTTTAAATAAGTGGAAACGTTTATTTGCTGTTTTCGACTTGACGGCAAAAAATTGATTAAAGCATAACCTTACAAAGTTAAAAATTGTTGCAAGTAATTTTTAAATACAATTTAAGATATGTAAACATTCTACTGTTACAAGGTGAGGTATCAGACGTGAAAATGAATGCATTTACTTGGCAGACCTAAACCTAATAACACTGTTTAGTTTTATTTAGCTCACGGATGCAACAATTGCACGATAAAAAATAAATGAACATCGTTAGTGATAATGCGTTCACAATGCCAATGCGGACCTGGAAAAAATAATCAGCTTTCGAACGATCCGGCTCGTTTTATGTAACTGTTCCTGCTTTACTCCTGCTGCATTTTGGTCGTGCGTGACATTAACCGGCGATAAAGAAAGAAAAGCTAACCATATGGTCGACGTCGCTTACGGTTTCTAGTAAATGTTAAACACGTCGAAGACTACCTCCGCTACCATCAGGAGTATCTCCATCTTTCTAATTTCGTGCTCTGCTATAATCGCTTTGTTTCATTTCCCGTTTGGTACACCGAGCCGATAGCTTCTCCCATACACAAGAAATGAAACTGAAATTTCTCAAGCCAGTCGAAGATCGTTCACCTTTTGTCGAACGTCATCTTCGACTTACAACAAATACACCGGTGTATAAATGAACCAACTCCTTAATGAAAATTGTTAACACCTATGTGCGCATCACTGGTAGATTTTTTCCGCGTCTGGATTAAAGAGGCTGTCCGGAGTGCCACCCACTCGCACTATCGAGGGGAACTAATCTGGGTCGAAGGTCAGGGCCGCTATCATTCCACCGGGTCAAGTTCACCCTCCCGGTTTTCCCCTGACCTTCATTTACATTACTGCGTTTGAACTAGTTGCGGAAAAATTGTGTTGGTGGGAACGGAGGCTGATGTTTTCGTGAACAACCGTCCAACGTCAATGACTCGCTTGCAGAATATGTTTAAACAATATTCGCGTCTGGTACAAAGGATTATTAGAGTGATGTTGACTTAAAAATGTACAATCATTTACAGGGAAAATACGTATTTGTAGAGTGTTAACCAGACAAGCATTGGTGTCCGATGACATTTCTTGAGAAAAGTTTATTCCCAAAAGTAGCGATTAGAAATTACATGTAACTAATTTTTGAATGCGATGACTTAAAGTGAGGAAGAAAAACATCCAACATGTCTGACAAATATTTGCCAGTGCACACACCTCCAAGAAATGTGAAGTTTTGAGAGTTTGGTATAGAAACTTTGTAGTTAAAGTGTAATAAGTTGAGGAGAAAATTCCAGGCAGTTTAATACGTGTTTTTGCGTTTGTATTGCAGTAATTAATTCTGTTTGATGATTATAATTTCTCATTTTGAACTTGATTCGGTTTAATCGTCTAACTGCCAGCTGGTTCGTTTCATTTAATTAATTTAAGAAGTGAATCGATGTAGGTTCGTTTAGGGGCGTCTGTAACTGCCTCCGTATTGCCGCCGCCCATGGTAACTAAGGTGGTAATTAAAGAACAAACAGCACGCCATCGCTTTGACGATTCATAATTCCAAAAATAACAGCTTGTGCTTGTACACGAAGAAACCCTTTAATATTATTCGAGCGCTTAGTAAAATGTGTTTTTTTTTCCAGGACGCAACGCGTCAAAATGGGCTGAATTCGTGGTTTTTTTGGAGGCAACAGTTCCAAAATAAATAATAGGTGAGTACGTCCTCCGCTTAACGGCCAACACTGATCTCTGTCGTAATTTTGAAATTTCGTCATAGCCATCTCGTTCCTAATAGTTTTCTGTAAATACATTCAAAATTTTAATTGACTTTCAAACAAACGTGAAAAAATTGACAGGATCGGTAAATATCATCGATCGACGCTGTTGAAATCGATTGAAATCGGTCAGCAGACCTACCAAGTTCACGTTTGACTTGCAACTTGTAACTTTCCAGTATAGTGGATTGGAAATGGATAAAGAAAATGGTAAGGGCACCGAAGGTAATTCTGGTTCCAGCAAAGTGTCAAATCCCAACGATCCAGCGTCCTTGCTCGATGCCGCCAGTCTCTTCGGAGGTGAGCGCCTCAAAGAAGTCGCTTTTATTTTGTTTGCTAACCGTTTTTTTGTTATCGCAGCTTACTGGCCACGGGGCGATGCGAATTCGGCCAACGCAGCTAATCTCTTTGCGGCCGGAGGCGGTTTCGGTTTGCCGCCCCATCCGTCGCTTCCTTTTGGAATGTTGCCGCCGACGACGGGACGAGGAATGCCCTCCTATCCGACCTCCACCGCCGCGGCGGCGGCCTACAGCAACGCCTACACCAACACTTTGTCGGTGGCGGCCAGCCAGGCTGCCAGTCTAGGAATCCCCGCCGCAAGTAAGTTCACCACGAAAAGGCGAAAGAAAAACAAACATACATGCACAAATATTTACCTTTCCCCTTATCCATTCCGAATGATTTTTCACTACCAAACGGTACTTTAATCGAGTTATGCCAAGTTGGAAGGAATCAAAGCTGCCTCGTCTTTCTTTTTAAATCCATTCTGACAGTTGCGGTAACTGCGAATTGTGGTTTCACTTTTCGCGTTATTGAACACAGAACAGTTGCTCCGGAAGAAGTAGAGAATTTGAGATGTTTACAGTAATGCCAGATTTTAGATAACAGAAGTAATGAAGTTCTTTGCCGAATGGTTCCATTCCAGATAACACTGTAATTTTCGTAGTTCCTTGATCACGTTGTATTTTTAGTGAAAGTGGTAAACTAGCAGAAATATTCGTTCAGTGGCCGAATATCAGTTTCTAGTAGACGTACAATCATTCTTTTCGAGCGTTTTAAATTTTAAAAAGTGGAATATTTATGTTGGTAGTCTTTAGTTAAAAAAAATAGTTAGACATTACTGTTTAAGCTTGCTAAATTGCACCATAATTCTCTTTTATTGCCGCGTAAGCCACACTTAAAATGAGGCACGTTGCATGTTTTAATCTGTCCCCTTCTTGGAGAAAAATTGAGAAAAACTTAGAGGAGAAACTTGAAGAGTTTGAATTCGCCTGTTCTCAGTCTTGTTGTTTTAATGTTGTGTTGCCACAGTGCAGAAGTTACTGCAGAACATTGTATTACACGAATGTGGGAGGTATTCAGAAGTCAACAGCCTGTTTGTAATTATGACAACTTACTTCCACATCTAAAGACCAGTTTATAATTCAATTTTGTTGTTTAGTAATTGGCAATGAGATCTGGTCGCAATGTTGTTGTGTAGTTTCGAATGCCCAAATTTATTTTTACGGCCACTGTTATTAGGGCGACATAAAAATTAGGATTAACAACAGAAAACCAGCTTGTCACTACCTGAAACCAGATAGGTGTTTTGAAAATTCGATATACGTATAAAAAGATCGTTGTCGGGTTCATTGGCACTGATTTGTTGGCCTAAATCTAGATTACCATCAGAATTGATAATTCTTTTTTTATCAACTCTGGACGTACGCGTTGTAGAGACAAATTTTATATTCCTTGTCATGCTGAGTGGGTTTTTATTACATTTCGGTAAACTCCACTTCTTTTTCCAACAATCGAGATAAACGGTTTATTTTAAGAGCTTTCATTTTATTGATAATTAAATTATGTTAATGGTAACTCTTATTAATTCCTTATTACCCATTAACACAATCAATAGAGATTAGTGTTGAAGATGTAGAACTTAATTTTTATACTAATATTAGAATAGATCTTCAAAATTTTTTCAACATGTTGAATAGACACAAAGAAACATTTGTAATTCTTGTTGCACTGCGGTCGTGCCGCTGGTGTACAGATTATTCCAAGTGCACCCACCTTAAAGTCATAAATCAACTGTTGTAAAAATAAGTTGGAGTGTCCGAAACTATATTTTTATCGATCTGACATTTTATGGTAATTAAGGGGATCGGCACGAGCATCTTCGGTGACCTATTGACATTTGATTCTTCCCATTCTTTCCTAATGTCAAAAACGGATTCTGCTGTGATCAGTAGAAAATGGATCGCTCTGCAATATTTCCAGGTCGTTCTTTTGTCGGTTTAACCTTTCATTCAATTAAATACTGTGTAAAGTTGGGTTTAATGTAAGGTAGTTTGTGGGATTGGCTATTAATCGGGGGAGAACTAATCCCCTAAATCCGAAAAAGTTGTCTGTAAGCTAAATTCGATTTGCCCGCGTAAATCAACAGGTTATCAGTGATTTTTTGTAGATTCTTTTAACGTGGAGGTCTTTTGCGAAGGTAAATGTCGTTCAGTATGTAGCTTGTGTCGTCCCGTGAACGTTCCGGGTTCATCTGGGTGAAGTATTACGGCAAATGTAATTCATTTATTGATCTACTTTTCTCCCTCCAGTTGTGTCAGCCTGCACACACAAAGACTGTATAAAGAGGTCATAATTCATCCCTGTAATTTACGAAACGTATTGAATTCGTTGCGGAAAAACCAGCTGGAATGATGGTAAATCGTTGTGCGTTTTAAATTATAATGTGTCCTGGACGTCCCGTATTGTCGGAGTATTCTCCCTTCGTCGGCCGTAACCTCACTTTCCTCTCCCTGTTCCGCTGTTGTGTGTGTGTGTATCGCCATGGTTATAAATAGGAGCTTGAATCTGCAGCCTTGCACGACTCGACCAAGAAGTTGTCGCGAAAAACGCAGTGTTTTCCTTTGGATTATTGCGAGATTTCCTACAAAATTTCATTGGTTGCAGGCGCCGCGTGGTGGTCGATGGCGTCCCATCTGGCGGCACAGGATTACCTGGCGCGTCTTCAAGCTACAGGTTTGAACTTTCCATCGCTGGCCAGCCCAGCCGACCTGCAATACGCTTCCTTGGGCCTACCTCCTCATTCTTCGTCTCATCACAAGTCGTCTAAGAATTCCAAAGGAGCCTCGTCGACGTCTCTCTCGAAATCCAAGGACAAGCTACCATCCCCGTCGCCTCTTCCCAAGCTGGATGGACGCCTCGACCATCCTACTGTCAAGGCGAACTCGTCCATGTCCAACTCCAAATCGTCAGGGAAGTACTCATCGTCGTCGGGAGTGTCAGGCCTCACCATCCAGCCTAGCATGAAATTGCCGAACAGCAGCGAAAAAAAGACGAAAGTGAACGACATAAATTATCTCAAACCCATGGACAAGAAGACGACGGCGAGTGTAAGTTCAAGTGTGAAAGTGTCGTCGTCGTCGTCGCCTAGTATTTTCACCAGCCCGTTGAGCTTGGCCAGTAATTATGACAAAAGTGTTGCAAATACGCTTAGTACTCAGAGTTCCAGTGATAGTATTAGTGGCAGCAGTTTGCCTTCCAGCAGCATTTTAAGGTAAGGCAATAAAGTTAATACAATTGTAGGGGTCGCACGACTAAACCCTGGGCCATCCCGGCCTCACGGAATTAAACCGTGTCAGGAGATCCGCGAATTAAATTGTAATCGTGTTATCGCAGCCTGATTCACGACACTTTACGGAATCATCGATTGTGGGTACCTATTTTATTTACATTCGCAGTTACGGGCGTATTTTAAAAAATCTTTTATCTTATCGCGTTTGAATATTTGTTCATTTACATGTCACTATCAAATAAATTTATTGTTTCTGTGTCGCATTTCTGATGAAATTTCTTTGATAATAGCGCCGCGTTAGAGGGAAACAGGTGAGAAGTGTTTAATTAGTCGTCAAGACAAAATCCAGCCAGTGTTGACTGTTGTGTTTGTTTATAGTGATCCCAATTCGATACTTGGTGGCGTTCGTTTGCCTCCCGACACCGAGATTATTAAATATACCTCATCCATCGTTGGGCCTAAGATACCGGGGACGACGAACAGAGGTCGGAAAAAGACCATATCTCTGGACCCGCCGTCGGTTAGCGTGCATCCATCCCATTCCAGCACAGGAATGCTGATCGAACGAAGCAACAAACGTCCAAAACTAAGCGTGAGTTGTAGCTTAATAAGTGCAGATAGTGTCAAAGACTGATTGACGGTAGGATCAGCAAGACGTTAATTCGCCGCCGGCCTCGGCGAACGACAGGGTGGAAGTGATAAAATTGCCGGCGACCAACGGGAGTCCATCTGGAATTTCCGTTCCTTCGTTCAACAGCGGCAGCGAGCCCGCCGGAGACACTCCGCTGAACTTGTCGCTGAAACCGAGCACTTCGACCAACAACACCACAAGCTCCTCGCTGAACTCGTTGTGCAACATGTCCGCCAACATCGGCGTGGACAGGATATGTGAGTTGCTCGATGGGGTCCAAAGGGTCGGAGTGAGCAACTGTGTTGCAGCTCGAAGGAAGCCGGGGCCGAAACCTCGACGGGTGATTCCTTCGGGTTCGCAAATGCCTCCGGGAGCCCCGAGCGCCTCGTTGGCTCAGCTGTTCGCGACCGCCGACTCTCCGAGACCGCCTAGTCGTAACGAAGGCTCGGACGGCGGCAGCTCGACCTCCTCGACGAGCACCACGACGGCACCGACGACGGCCTGCACGACAGTGCCGTCGATGTCGATCGCGAACCACAAAGAAGGTAGACCAAGAAATCTCGGTAGAGGTGTTAGTAAACCTAAAAAGAATACAGTAGCTTCGCTGTTGGCGCAAAGTAGGGCGTTAGGTTCGTATTAACGATAAGCGATTGAGTTGTAGGTGATTTAGGTGAGCTTTTAGGTATTAAACCTATGCCTATTTTGGACCCCAACGCTTCAATGAATCAACAGATGAATCTTTTGAAGTCGAATATATTGGCTGCACAGCAGTATATTTCTGAAGCAGGTGGTGACGAAAAAGCTTTAAATAAATTTTTGCAGGAAAAATTCAGGGGTACTTTAAGTGATTCTAGTACTGTTGATGCCTCCACTGATTCTGATAACCTTACTGATTCTAATCACACAGATTCAGAAATGGAGATTGAAGTCGCCACCAAGAAGCAGAAACAGTACGACGAACGAGCCCTCAGAGTGCCCCTGGAAAAAGGTAACGAGGACACCAAACAAATAACCACTTTCTAAACTTTGTACATCACGCAGGGTGGAAGCGGGAGACCATCATTCGAGGGCTGACGAAAAGCGGCGGCATCAAGGGCGACGTCATTTATGTTGCACCTGATTCTGCGAATAAATTTAAACAAATGTCAGACGTCACACAGGTACGATCATGTTTCGAATATTCGCTTTTCATATTTTATTTTTCAATTTTTTAGTACCTGGAATACCAAAAGAGCACGGACTTGACGAAGGAAAATTTCACCTTCAGTTGCCGCGTTATTTTGGGAGACTACCTGCAGCCAGTACCTCCAGAGATGGCAACGGAAGGAGAGTACATTTATCTTACAGAAGAAGACGTCAGTAGAAGGTAATATACAGTAATTACACTAGATTGAAAGTGAAAGTGTTTGAACGAGCTGATCTCACTTTCGTCGAATCTAACAAATACTCGCTCAAAATGTCGAAACGACAAACGAATGAAATTGAATAAAAACATCAGAAAATGAACGTGATGGAATTATAAATAGTTTTGTAAATTTTCAAAAATGTTTTTCGTAATTAATGTTTCATGAAACTAAATTAAAAAAAATAATAAGTCGGTAAAAATAACATTGTTGAGTCGTTAAGAGTTTCCCTGCTTGTTTTTCCAAACTTAGGACACATCATAGACGGAACATTACATACTTTTGCGTTGGTAATGGCGACCATTAATTTAAAGTGATGTTTTAAAAGCAAATTTTATCATTTTATCATTGTTTTTTGTGATGTGCTAGACAAGCCATCTCGAATGTTGCCAAACCAATCTTCCAAATGAGCCAAGTTTTTCGCATAAGTTTTCGTATTATAGGGTCAATATGTCAGTTTAATAACGTGTCAAAAAACTAGGATATTTTTTGCCAGTTTAGTAATTTTATGAGGAGTATCGTTTGTCATATAGAAAAAGCGATGTTGACATTGCGTGGAGAAATCAAGGTGAAACAGTTTTGAACGTTTTTATTATGTGACAGTTGTTGGAATGTGAAAAAATATTTTTGTGGGATTTACAGATTAGACGAACTGAAAACTGCGATGCGAACAAGTCTGCCCGTCGAACAACGAATAGAAATGGCGCGAAAACAACAAGCGGCGCGGGCTGCCGCAAGAATGGACCGCGAACATGCTCGCTTGGCCAAAGAAATCGAGAGGTCGGAACGGCAAGAGGCTGCCAGAAGAGATCGCGAAGCGAGGTCTCAGCAGTTGCTGGAGGTACGTTCGCCATTCAATTACTTGATTATTTAAACACCATGTGAAAAGGTAACAGTCACTGTTGTTTATCGCTACCGTCATTGTTAACTTTTTTTTTTTGTTTAATTAAATTAGTTTATTTTGTTGATAATTGTTATTGTGAAGGTATAGTATTTTTTTTGAAAAGGGTCGAAAGCGGCTAGCGTTCACGCTCGAACAGAAAATACAGATAATATCGGAAATTGAAGGTGGGAAAACGAAATCGGACGTGTCTCGGGAGCTCGGTTTGGCTAGTTCGACTGTAGCGACCATATGGAAGAACCGTGATAATATACTAAGCGCCTATAGCTCTGAAAACTTGGGACGCAGTCACAGTCCCAATAATAACGATTTGTTCATTCCCGATATTGCGATGGTATGTCAGTACAGTAATTTTCAAACAGAAACAAAAAATTATCGAATGTTATAGGTGTCAGGTGTTACCAATTTTTTTTTAAAAACGACTAACAAGTGCTTAGCACGTCCACGACAGATTGTGTAGTCTTTATTACATGTGACATTTCAGTTTAGTCCTAACCCTTAATCGATTGCAATAACATTTTTTTTTATCTCTCCAGTCATCTCAGTTTTAAAGCTTTCGTCGATATCATCATTGCATTTTATTTCTCCCAACCCCCAGTTTACTATGCCTTCACCAGATTTAAACGTCATCTGCATGGTACTTTCGAATATAATGCTTAGGCGCATGTATATTTAACTTCATCATTGTTTTTTTTTTTTAATTGTTTTGTTATTCGAGTAAAACATTTCGTATCTTGGACGTGCTGTACAAGTTAGGAAATGTTTTCCCATTTATCTGTTATATGTGATGAAATGTTGTGACGTGTTGCATGACAGGCTAAGAGAAAACGCCAGGAGGAACTCGAAAAGCACAGACACGAAGAACAGCAACGAAAACAACAGGTAATAATCAATTTCGTTAATTTTCATTTAATAACGAGTATTGGTTTGAGCTTGACGGCGTTTGTCAGAGTTTAATAATGTAATTTTTTCCGCCGAGGAGTGATTTTTGGTCTCACGATTTATTTATTTTTGTTTCATTGCAGGAGAGAGAATTCAAAAGACAGCAAGCGGCCATATTGAAAGAACAGGTAATACTTTTGCCGCCGGGCGTGCTTGAGAGAGTTGCTTTGATCTTTTTTTGTGTGTTATATCCCTTTGTTTCATTTAATAATCATTATTCATTTGTGTTTACCAAGAGAAGTAGCCTCTTCCGTTTAGAAATTGAACAATACAGTAGTGTACACTCGAGAAGTGTTTTTCGTTAATTGGAAATTAAATTTGTGTCGTATTTTAGTACGTGTGTGCATTTATTGTCATTTTGTGGCTTGTGTATATACTGTGATGCTGTTTTTCTCCGTAGATGTACATACAGGAGATCAGTAAACAGCGAGAAATGCTCTACACTGTTGAGTTGGTATGGATATGTATCTAATATGAGTGTCTATAACTTGTCTCATTCATCATTCACTTTTTATTTTGTTCTCGACTTCCTTGCTTGCTTCATAGATTTGTCCTCTACAATTCTTTGTGGACTAATTCGTTTTAATTCAGATGTGAACGCTGCTTTGTTAACAAAACAATGCTAATGCATGCTCAAGCAAATTGTTTTGACACTAGTCAGGTAAAATATCGTCGGATATTTACAGAGTTGGAGAAAGAATGAATTTCTTGTTGAGACTTACCAGGTCAGGTTGAATTCTGGAGGTGGTTTAAAACTTAGGTATACTGAAGTCTTGATCGTGCTCACTGCATCCAAGAGGGCGCCACTATTTGTGCTTCAACAAACGTTTTGACGTCAAATTTTTCAGATTTTCTTTCCACGAATGGTGTTGCCCTTTCTGCGTAAAATATTACTTAAATATCAGCTGAGAAAGTGGAAGTATTTCGCTATTTGCTTCACTAATTTTATTTTAAGTATTAATTACGATACAAGACTCATAAGTAAAATGAAAATAGCATGATTTTCATATTGATTTGCGAGTTTCCCGGTGTGTGACGGTCTGTTTTCTTTTGTCAGGAGAGGGAAAGGCGCCGCCAACATATGGCCCTTGTTAAAGCGCTTGAAAACCGGCGAAAACTCGAGGAACGGGAGAGGAAGAAGCAGCAGCTGCTCGCTGAGAAACAAGCCAACAAAGAGAAGAAAATGGAACAGAGAAAAATGGAAATGGAAATTCTCGCCGAGCTGAGGAAACCGTGTGAAGACCTGGAACTCGACCAGAAACCTCTGCCCGAGTACGACAGAATTCCCGGTCTGAAATTGCCAGGCAGCGCTTTCGCGGATGTCTTGATGGTGTTCGAATTCTTACACAACTTCGGCGAGACTCTGGGTTTCGACATGGAGTCGTTGCCGACGTTAGATTCGCTCCAGCAAGCTCTGATGCCTAACGAACACTCTTCGGAAGCCGAAGAAGAACTGTTTTCTGTGATGACACATTTACTAGTCTGCGCCATCGAGGATCCGGGAATACCGAATCCGGCAAGGCACACAACCATTCTGGGACAGAGTCTCAGACAGGCCGACATAACTCACGCTAATTTGTCGGAGATCTTGAGGATTTATTTGTACGCGAACGCCACCGGCGAGGTCAAGGCTCTCACGGGAGTGCACTTCGAAAGGGACAGGGAGAAGAGGGTGGCCGACCACCACCAGAACGACAACGAAATGCAGCAAACTTCCGTAGGGAAAAACTCACAGTATTATGAGCTTCTGCACGAGAATGCCACTTGGAAAATGTCCGACATGTTGAAAGACAAACCGTTTATGGCTCTCTCGCCGACGTGTAAAGCTGAAATTTTGGCCTTCTTGTGTAACGAGCTCTTGCAAAACAAGGCTGTTATCAGACAAGTCGAAAGCTCTCTCGAAAGCGTAGCGCAACAAAAGAAGGAGAAGTGGTTGCTGGATACGAAAATTAGAAAGTGAGTAAATTGTCAGGTAGTTTTATTTGACACGATTTAATCGCGTTCTTGCAGGTTGAGAATGTTGCACAGTAGAAAAGTTCGGTCGGAAGCTGTGGAAAAAGCTCAAACTAAAGCTGACGGAGATAGTGAGAGCACCGTTGATTCGCCGTCTTTGCATAAAGATGATCTCTTGGATGATGAAGAAAACGAAATGAGCGAGAACGAAAGCGTGGGAACTCAGCCTGAAGAGGTAAGACACGTTTGATGCATTTTAGACGGAGCTGTACGGTGTAATTGTTATTATTTGATAGGAGGAAGACAACAAGTTGTCAGGTGAAGAACTGGGAAAGAAATTGGAGAAGTTGGTAAAAACGTCGGAGATCCAGTTACAGACCTTGAATTCCTCAGCTCATCAGCTCCGGGCGACTTGTTTCGGACAAGATCGCTACTGGAGACGTTACTGGTGTCTCTCCAAGGCCGGTGGGATCTTCGTCGAGGCGATGGAATCCGCAGAACCCGACGTTTTGCTCGAGCAGATGCAGTATGATCAATCGAGGGAGACCATCAACAGTTTAAATGACATTAACAATCTCATCAACAAAGTCGGTAATATCAACGACAGCAACGTCGATAAAGAAGTAAGCAATATTGTCGGTAACAACGAATTGCACAAGGACGTCGAAAAGAGTCCGGTAAAAGAAACTGACGACAATGAGAACGAACACAGAAAGACTCCCAACCGATTAGGGGTGTTCGAAAACGGTGAAATTTTAGACAAGAGCGAACGAAATTTGGCCGAACTGAGAAAGAGCGTGGACGACATAGTACAAAATTTAGAACGAAACATAGAAATAGAAAAAGAAAATAAGCTAAAACAAGAATCTCAAGACAATAAATTAAGCAATCACGTCGACGACGAAGAGATTAAAGTGAAAACCGAAGCGCACGATACGGAATCTATTCGCAATAAAACGTTTAATTTGTTCGAAAAGCTGGGACAGTGCATGGAACGCGAGAACAAATCCGAGGAAGATTTGAAAGCAGAGGTGAAGGCTGAAGTTAAGGAGGAGTTGAAGAACGAGATCTTGAACGAGCTGAAGTGCGAGATAAAAGTGGAGAACAAGAACGAGAGTAAGAGCGAAGACGAGAAGTCAGCCGAAAGTGAGCATAAATGGTTCAGTATTTTAAATAAAGAGGGCACTTGCGACGGTGTTTATTTGACAGCTGGAAATCGCTGGGATAACGGAGTCGGAGCGTGCACCCGAGATAATCTCACCGAGTTGAAGATTCCCGTTTTCCCTCCGCCAGGTTCAAATTCCTCGTCGAATTATCACAGCTTGTGTGACAGTCCCGCTCCTTTACAAATGACAGCCGAAGAAAGCGCTCAACTCGAACACATCAAGAAACACGGCATGCCCAAGTCTTGCGCCAGAAAATCCGTACCGGAGGACAAGAGGTACGGTTGGTGGAGGGTGTCCGACCCCGACCAGTTGAAAGAAATCCTGGATAATTTGCACGTGAGGGGCGCACGAGAAAGGGAACTCAAAAGGAACATCGTAAGCATCATGCAGACCATGTACGAGAGACAGGGTAAATTCTACATCGAGGAGGGCCAGAAGGACTTAACCGAACTGGTGCTCGAGGGAATCGAGAGTGTTAAGTTTATGGAAGGTGGAGCTCCGTACCCGGACGAAGTGGGATCGTGGAGTCAAGCCATAGCTCACAGGGTCGACCTGTTTTTGTTGGAACAAGTGGGTTGATTTTTTTTGTAGTCGATTTGGACGATTTTATTAAATCGATATTGGTATTAGGTGGAAGCGTTGGAAGATAAGGTGGCCAGTGCCAGCATGCAGATCAAGGGATGGAAGATTCCGAGCAGAGACACGCCAGAAATCCCCCCGAACGAGGTCGTCCCGATGGTGCGCGAGCGTCTGGCATCGCTCGAGGTGAACATCGAGCGCCGCTATTTGAAGCCTCCGTTGGGTGTGAAGTGAGTATCAAGAGGGTTGATGTGAACCTTCAAGAGTGTATGCGTTATTCAGGCCTTCGTGCATCAACATTTCCAGTACCGGAGAGCAAAACCTGGCGGCCATCGCCCAGGAAACCTCCGGAGGAAGTGGTACGGTATCGAACCAACCGCTTCCCGATCCCAACGAAATACCCAAGGGTCTGGCCGTATGGAGGGAGGCCCTTAACAGATCTCAAACGTCCGCCCAATTGGCCATGTGTCTGTACTCGTTGGAATCTTCCATCGCTTGGGACAAGAGTATCATGAAAGCTGTGAGCTCCTCTCATGTCTTTAATAAACTGAGAGCCCGCAAATATAACAGCAAGCTCAGTGTGGGTGCTTGTGCTTCTTTTAGTTTTTAGTTTGCACTCTTTTGAGTCATAAATCGAATGTGTGGTGAAAATAAGAACGTTTTTTAATGTTTGTTGATGACTAACTGCATGGATCTAACCTGCATGAACATAGTTAGCTTCACTCTTCGTCCTAGAAAGTTTTCACCACATATTTTTCACGGAATGTCAAAGCAATTTTTTGACGTTCTTTTTTTTTATTCATAATTGATTTATTAAAGAGCAACAGCTAGACTCCAAACTAATTTTAGTGGCTGTGTGCACATAATTTTCACTATACTAATATTTACAATGAAATATGATTGTCTCTTTTGTTTTCACAGTTCGGATGTGTGTAAAGTGCTAATGTTTTTTACAGAACTGCCAATTTTGCCATAGTGGTGACAACGAAGACAAGCTTTTATTGTGTGATGGTTGCGACAAAGGCTATCACACCTACTGTTTTAAGCCTAAGATGGAAAATATTCCGGAAGGTGACTGGTGGGTATATTTAATTAATTACTACACTCTAATGTGATTTTAATATATTAAAATACGTTTACATAAATGAAATCATTAAACAGTATTCCTAAAAATAAATGATTGTCGATCAACTAAAGTAACACAAAAAGAAATAAAGAACTTCAACAAAGTAATCGAATTTATAAAATGAAAACAAATCTAATAATATCTATTTATGTAACAAGTCCATAATGTAATGCTTTATTGGACGAGTCGAGTTTATGGACGAGCGAGTGCAGCGAGCGAGACCATAAATAGAAGAGTCCAATAAAGCATCATTATGGACGAGTTGCATACAATATTTTATGTTCGACTGCATTATTTGTTCAAATGACAAAAAAAAGTAACTGTGACATCTATGAGGTAAATGTAGAATGACACAGGTTTGCGACTTTATTTATTATTTGGAATAATAAATATCGGACTAGTCCGATAAAGTGGTAGTTTATGGCCTCAAAATAACGTCATAAACCATCTATATTTGTCACAGTCGAACATAAAAAATATTACACGTGATTTTTGATATACAGATTTAATTTGCTATTACGCTACTTGTCCCAAGTTTTTTAATTGCAAATTAAAATGTAAGAATTCGCATCATTGTAATTAAGTAGAAGCCACAACAGTACCTCCGGATACGACTGGTTGATTGAAGGTGACATAACAGTGATGTTAAATAATCAATATTTGAGTAAAAAAAACATCAAATCATTTCAGAAAAGCTCTTTAAAATACTCACCGTTCATACAGGATTGTGCGGTCTTCGAGAAACTTTGTTACCGTTTATAATTCACTGTTGAAAATTGAGCGAAAACTTTTTTTGATGGGCACTGAATTGTCTTTTATTCAGCTGCAGTTGTTCCTTTTAAAAAATGAAAATGTGCGAAAACATGAGTTTGATTTGAATATTTGTCGCTGCCTAGGTATTGCCACGAATGCATGAACAAAGCAACAGGCGAGCGAAATTGCATAGTTTGCGGCAAAAAGTCGTCGACAACGGGCACTCGACTAATACTTTGCGAGTTGTGCCCTCGCGCTTACCACACAGACTGCATCCATCCTGTCCTACATAAAGTTCCTCGGGGCAAGTGGTACTGTTCCAAATGCATATCGAAAAAACCTCAAAAGAAGACGATGCGTAAAAATCACGCAAAGTCTGCCAAGGACAGCGAACTGTCCGACCATCCCCCTTCTAGGTAACGATCGTACATTCAGAAGGATGCGTTTTTAAGTAATTTTGTTTCGTTGTTAGTCCCGCACCGTCTCATAGTTCTGTAACGACAAATGAAGATCAGGCAACAACGAATTGCAATCAAAGTGATGTTTCTAACTCGAGTCTAGGCAATGCAGGCTCTCCGTCCACGCAAAGTTCCAAGAAAGATCGCGTATCGAAAAAGTTACTTAAAGAACTCGCACCTTGCAAAGCGATTTTGGAAGATCTCGAATGTCACGATGACGCATGGCCGTTTTTGCTTCCAGTGAACACGAAGCAGTTTCCCACGTACAAGAAGATCATCAAAACTCCAATGGATTTGTCGACGATTAAGAAGAAATTGTACGACGTTAGGTATGTACGAAATTTAATCGATGTGAATCACGTTCAACTGTATTTTCGTATTTTTGCAGTTACAAGTCCAAAGACGAGTTCTGTTTGGACGTGAGGCAAATCTTCAACAACTGTGAAGTGTTTAACGAGGACGATAGTCCTGTCGGAAAAGCGGGTCACTGTATGCGCCAGTTTTTCGAAGCCCGGTGGAACGAGCTCTGTATTTCTAACAGTTGAGGACTACTTTATCCTAAAAGACCTTACCATCGAAGAATGAGGCCCCCGGAAAACAGTGTTTAAATTGCAAAGAGGTGTGATTGATAAAAACTGATTATTCATTTTTTTGTAATTCGTATTAATACGATTTTCAAACAAAAACAATACAGGTATTTCCAGTGTGTGATATTGACTTTTAAAAATGTATACTTGAGCTTTTTATTGTTCATAAATTGTAATTATTTGTATACAATTAAAAAAATCTTGGAATTTGCGCATCACTTAACTTTGTTGACTTAAAGTAGGAAAAACAATGTGATTTTTTTAAGTTGGTTTCTCAGCTTGTATTAATTTGTATTTTTGATATTGTGTATTTTTTTTATTTAATTATTTATTTAGAATAATTGCTTTTGTTGATCAAATGTTCAATGCTCTATTTATTTATTTTTAACTGAAGTGATGATTTTTTTGCTAGTAAGTTTTTCTTTACGGATTATGTTTTGGTTGCATTTGACTATAACATAGATTAAGAGAGTTTGTATAAAATGTAAAAAAAAGGATCTTTGACATGATTGCATCGCTCAACATTACATTAAATAAATGTCTCTCTAGCCTATTACAAAATGTTTTTATGTAAGCTGAACATAGTTCTCAAAAGGAAAGGATGTATTTAAATAATAAATGTGTTTGGTAGGCTAGTTCTCTGCGGACTATCTGCAGCTCATAGAACTAGGTTATGTATTTTAATGTAAGATATTTATATTAATTATATTTACTTATAAATGTCGCTCTCGTTGTTATTTCTCTGCAACTACCTAGGTTTTTTCCGCATTGTTTGAATTTAAAAAGAAATCTGGCATCATCAAATATGTATAATTTGCTTCAAAATCAAAAATCCACCAACACTGCATTCTACCTCGAAAATACAACCGACAACGTCGCCAATTTTTGTTTTTAGTGTGTTTGAAAGTGTCAAAAAAACGTGGGGTTATGAAATAAAACTCTGACAGTCGTTTTGGTCGTAGTTCATCGTGTTTTTAAAATTTTTCGAAGCACTTAATGAACGCTCGCTTTAATTTAGCGGTTAAAAGATTCCTTGTTTTTCGAGGCATTTTTATAATTTGAATTTCGCAAAAATTTTTATCTCACAAGAAGCTCTTTGGCGTGAGGAAACCAACGGTGTAAAATTCGTTGCCGTAGCTTGCTTAATAACGGAGCTAGGGCCGTTTAAAATTTTGAAATTTCAAACGGCCATAACTCCGTTATTAAGCGACTTACAGCGATTAATTTGGCACCGTTGGATTCCTCTCGTCAAGCAGCTTCTTTTGAACCAAAAAATTTCGAAAATTAAAATTTTTTTTTGCGAATTTCGCAAACATTTTTATCTCACAAGAAGCTCTTTGGCGTGAGGAATCTAACGGTGTAAAATTCATTGCCGTAGCTTGCTTAATAACGGAGCTAAGGCCGTTTAAAGTTTTGAAATTTCAAACGGCCATAACTCCTTATTAAGCGACTTACCGCGATGAATTTGGCACCGTTGGATTCCTCTCGTCAAGCAGCTTCTTTTGAGCCAAAAATTTTCGAAAATTAAAAAAAAAAATTTTTTGCGAATTTCGCAAAAATTTTTATTTTACAAGAAGCTGAAGGTCAAATTTTGGCGGAAGGTTGGACCAACCCAGAAAAATGAAACTTATTCTAGGGATTTCTTTTTTTCTGCTAACATAATTCAACAGGTGGTGGATTTTTGATTTTGAAACAGATTATAAGTAAATTTTACATTGAAACATCCGACTTTTTTAACTCATGCTGTATATGCGTGCGCCAAGAAACATGATTAGCAATAGTACCAACCTTCATTTATCATTGGAGTAAAATGGTACCTTAATGTTGTCAACTTGAATCGATTGATGTTTTTATTTTGTTGTCAAATTGAAATTCCACATTTAAAGTTTCTTTTTCGATAAAGTGTAACATATCATGTGGTGAATTACAGTTTTAAAATATAAAGTGCACCCAAATACAACTGTGGTGATGTGTGATTCACTAGTGCAATAGAAACTGAACATTTTTGAGGTTAGATTGTTGTCAAACAATTTTTGATATCGAGACATTATTCTTGTATTTATGATGGAACCAACACAAACTCAGCAAGTAAACGTCTACCGAAAAATGCTAGCCGCTTCGGTGTGCAGTATTTTAGTGGAAACAGGTTTCGACACAGGGGATAAAGATTGTATTGGAACCTTAACTGAAATGATACAGTGCTGTACGCGTTATCCATTTATAATCAATCCATTGACAATTAACAAAAAATATTTTCAGTTCTGTCTGAACTTGGGTCACTCACAAAAAGTTACTGTGAACTTTCTGGACGTTCTGAGCCTCTAGTTGCTGATGTTATATTAGCATTTGTAGAAATGGGGCACAATTTTAGTGACTTAATGGTGTACACAAAAGGAATGAAACACTCAATTTTGCCCCCTTTGCAAACCCAACAGCCCCAAAAACAATTGAATATGTTACCTGCAGGATCTAAACATCCATTACCTCCATATATTCCTCAACATCTACCACAATTTCCTGATCCACATGCGTATGTTAGGACACCAGTAAGTTTACACACACATTTTGTGAAAATTTTGCACTGCTGCTTTTTAGACACATAAACAACCTATAATTGACTATGAATCAGTAAGAGAAAAGGCTGCAATTCAGAAAAAGGATATAGAAAAGGCTTTGACAAAATATCTTGCCAAAACCAGTCCAACACACAATTTGTTTGATACTGATGAAGCCAATATTTTCCCATGTGAGTATATTTTTATGGATTTTATTCATTGTTTAATTGTAATTGTAGTAATAGCATGTAAACCTGCTTACCCCCCATATCTGAGTGCTCTAATTCCCCAAGATCAAATTTTTGATCCAGAAGATCTAGAATATGATCACAAAAGTCAAATGATTCAGCAGTCTAAAGAGCAGAAGTCAAAGGAGAAGGTAGAGCCCAAGGATGAAGAAGACAATGAGGAAACTTTGATTGACTCTATAAAGAGTGAGGAAAACACATCAACAAATGTCTACATAGACAATCCATACTTGGCTGCTACAAAGCTTCCAAAGAAGGATGAGATGGATATAACATGAAAATAATTTAAAATATTTATTTCTACATATGGTTAAGAATAATATATTACAGGTAACTGTGTTAATCTATTTTTTAAAATAATTTTATTATGATGAGAGTGAATAAAATGACCCTGAAGCTGATTGAATTGTTGACACCTTTGCCAAATAGAAATGGTTGAAATAGAGCCTCTTCCTCCCAACTCGTCATCCATCCTACCACACTTTCGTTCCGATTTTGTACTTTAAGCCACAACAGTAACGGTTGGAAATATTCAAGCATAGAGTCGGCGGATAACCGATCAGATTGACCCCTTGTGAGCATTTTTATTACTTCACTCCAGTGCCTAGCTTTGCCTACTTTCAACAAATCTCTAAAATGTATACAATTATGAAAATATATTACTCGTAGGATTATCATTACGCTAGTAGTCGCCCGGCCTCTCGAGACCTGTAAATATCACAAGTGTGCAAAGGTCCTTCGTGACCGGCAGCAAAACACATCGAGCTGTGTATCTGAAATTCAAGTAATAGCGCGACGAAATATTTCATATACGGGATGTCTGCAGGAATGTGTCGTTTGGCTGCAGCGTCGAAATGACTCTCAGTTCTCGGAATCGGGGGAATCACTCCTTGGTAGCGTAGGCGCAACTCCCACCAAGCTGAGTTCATGTTTTGGACTCCATTTTGGAAAATCTCGTACCTCCACTGAAACATGTAGAGTGATGATAACCGAAAACGGCCGCTTCGAGACTAACCAGATCAATGAGATACGCAAAAGGTGCAAATGCCACTTTTCTCAGAGCCATCAACATTAAGAAGTTGATGTTGGTCTCGTAGCTGTCCGTATTTTGGTTGAATAATCCGACTCGGTGGAGATGTACGGGGTTGAAAATAGAAAGGGAAATGGCGTTTGAGACTCCTTCGTGGAAACCTGGATTGGCACCGTCTCGGTATAAGTAGGGTTGTTCAGCGTAATGCAAGTAATACTGAATGTGAGCCATTTCGTGGTGGGTCGAAATTAAGTCGTCCATGTTCACCTCGGTACACTGTTTTATTCGATAGTCGATTTTGTTGCAAAAGTCCCAAGCGCTAGCTGTGCACTGCACTTTGCGATCGTTGGGTTTGTCGAACATTGAAAATCGCCAAAATTCTGGAGGCATGGGCTGTAGGCCCAGAGAAGTATAGAATTCTTCGGCCATCTGGAACATTCTACAAATGATATATTTTTAAAGCAAAAGTCAGTTAATGTAACTCTTTACTACATATTAAATCTATACATGTAAAATTAAATAGGAGTGTCCGTCGGTTATTTTAATATTTAAAAAATTTGCGTACTTTTGGGTTGTTCTTAGAATTTTTGTTTGTTTGTTTTCAGTTAACACAAAAACTAATGGCCCGATGTTCTTCAAACGACGTTTGTTAGAAAAGGAATCATCATGAGATGACATCAGAGAACCGCGGAGTAACTATAAACCTGTACCGAGTATATCGCGGTGTAGTGGGTTCGCTTTTCCCTATTTCGTCTAAATGAGCTGCGTGTGGTTTTTCAAACAAAAATTCAGTTTGATACTGACGTTAACATATTCGTAAAGATCAGCGAGCATGTGATAAAATTGCAATTTCAAAGTCGATCCTTCCTTCCGGGAGTTCTGTTTACTTACCTTAGCGGAGTAAATCCTTGTCTCAACATCTCGTCAGTAACATCCATGCTTGTGTACTCGGGATAAGGTGCAACCAAATCTATAATTTTACTCCAATCTTGAGCCCACAAATTACCCAAGAGATGACCCGGAAGAGGACCCTCCGGGCGAATCACGTTTGGGCCGTACAGTTGTAAAAGCTTACGACGTACATATGTGAAGAGTTCTCTGTAGAGGGGTTGCAAACTTTTCCAAGCCTCGGCAACTTGATTTTCAAAATCTGATTCTTCGTAGGCGTAACGCATTTCTTCTCCAGCGTCCAAAAATCCTAAAAGAGTTTAGAAACTTTTAATGACCGCGTCGATCTATTACACTAATTAAAAATTAAAAAGATTTAATGAAATTTACCATTCATTCGTGCCGCTTGATTGGCTATTTGGACGTATCTCATGAATTTATTTTTCATCGGGGGCCCCACTTTATCGTGCCACTCCTTCCAAGTGTGAGCCAGTTCCATGTGATTCCGCGAATTGCTCATTATCCTGAGTACGTCTGGGTCCAGTTCGAGGTCGCAAAACAGAGTTTCGTGATTGTTAAATGGGCAAATTCGAACGTGACTGTAAATATCCTTCATTTCCGAGATAAGATGATAAATCTGCAACAGATTTGTGTGCAAGAATAATTTATAAATGAATCAACGAAAGATTTTATAGCCACCTCGTTATATTTTTCGTCGCTCAAGCTGGCTCTGCTGTTGGTAATTAAAAATTTCAACTGGCGACGGACCATTTGGTCTGGGAGACGCGTCCAGTCGAAAGTCATCGCTCGTTTCCAGGAGAGTTTGTCGAATTTGGCTTGAAGTGTTTGCTCTTCTATCATTCGTCGTTTGTTGTGGTCGGTCATGTTGGTCGAGTAAGCCCAACGGGCTGAGCTCACACGAAAGCACATCCTAGACGCCTCACTGTCATATTCCCGCAGGAACTGGAGGGCTTCGCCTAAATTTACGTTTGTGCCCTAAAATATAGATGTGTAAGAGTATTTTTATTGATTGCCCTCGAAATCTCAGAATCTACGATCTTAGTGAATCCATCCAGGGTATTTCACGAGGGATGAGCCCGGCGGAATTTAAAATGCAACCCACAATTCATTTGCAAAGTTAACGTGGATCTTTGTTTTTTGAGTTAAAAAACATAAAACATAGTTAGCTGTGCAGTTTCGTAAATTTTGGCATTAACGTCTTTTGTTGGTTATTTCTGGTTATATGAAATTGTGAAAAAACGAAGAGTTTTTGGGAAAATGTTCATTGTCTTCATAAACGCGCAACGGCAGAAGCATTTTTATTACATTCGCCATAAATCAGGATCATATCGTTTTCTCATCGTTCGAATACATTTCAACTGTTGTATTTTAACTTTTTCGTAAATGTCAGTTGTGACAAATAAAATTATGGAAGCAAAGCCATCATGGATTATGGATTCATATTTTATTTTAAAACAATACAATATTTAAAATGACCACGTTAACTGTGAAAATGTATTGTAGGTTGCATTTTCAATTCCGCCGGGCTCATTATCACTCGTGAAATACCCTGTAAAGTTCAAGGAGGTTACTTTAACCTCCTTGGTAGAGTTGCTTGCAAAATTGCAAAAAAAACCGGGAACTGTCAGAATAAAATTGACACATTTTTACAATTTTTTCATAGCGTAAAACCTTACGAGAGATAGCCTAGAATTATGATCAATATTCAATGACACTTTAAAAAATTATTTGACAAGAGTTGTCAAGAAGACAATCAGGTACATAACTGACAAACGGATAGAACCAAATTTACATTAGGAAAATTTTCATTTCTCGTTTTTTTGTAATTGAAAATTAATGAATGAACATCAAAATAAATATTTTTAGAAATGAAAAATGGGAAAACAACATTTATCTACTAGAGTAGGAAGAATTTAGAAAATATGAGACTACAAATACGGAAAAATATGACTTGGATTGGGTGATTTTTAAACAATTTTCACTTAAGTGCCTAGGTTTACTAGGCTGATTGTTTAATGAAGAATAACAGCATAATATGATAATTTAAAAAAAGCCTACATATGTGTTTTGTTGGTGGATTTTCGTTTAAAAAATTCACAATGAGTAAAAGTTTACGTAAGCAGTATAAATGAAATAATGAAACTAGCATCCTTTTATGCAATTAATAATGAATTATTGCTTAAACAGGCAAAAATTACTTCCTCTGCTTTACTTTCGCTTTCATATTTTATATAACGTTATAAAAATTATTATGTTTAATCCAGTTTAAAAAAAAATAAGTCAGCCAACATTTTTTTGAAGACGTACTTTTTAATTTAGTAACAATTTTTGTTGATTTTTGTTTTGCTTTAAGAGTTGTGTATTATAGTAAATTCAAAAAACTCCTGGACTGTCAAAATTAATTTTTAAATAAAATGCTTGTTTTGACTGTACTTGGATATAAAAAAAATTCGCTAGAGTGTACTGACGTCAAAATTTAGTTACAAAATATATTTAGGTTATGTTTTCATTTTTAATCATTGAACTAAAAATGTTTTGAATCATTCATTGCTTCGAACACTTGAAGCGAAATGCAGCATCTAAATGAATGAGAGCAATTTAATAAAGTTTATAAAAAACACGCGACAAACTGAAAACAGGTAACAAATTAAACAACAACCAAAATCATCCAAAATAAACTAACCTGTTTCATTTATTCAGAAGAAAATTATTTAACACTTGATTAACACTTATCTCTCCAAAATTTTTATTTGTGAATCACAAGAACGAACACCAATTCTTAGTTAACAATACTGGAGCGGCTTTGGCACAAATTTGTAATTTCTTCCCGTTATTATCACTTTTTTGTTTGTTCCTCATAATAATTTCTTGTGGCCCTCTTCTCTCGCGCTAATAGAACCACCCTAGTTCGTTTTGAACTTTCCATTTTAACCCTTTTACAAAAAACACTTCAATAATTTTGCAATTTATTTGACAATGTCAATTTAAACAAATGAATAGTTTGAAAAATTTAAAAATCATAGATAATAACCGGGCAATATGAAAATAACTAATGATTTAACCAACCTAACAACTGCAATTTTGATTTTGACAGTCCAGATGTTTATTGAATGGACTTTAGTTAATACAGATAGACAATGCTTACGTGATGCTTACGGTTGGCTTAAAAAAAAACGGGAACTGTCAGAAAAAGTTCTGTCAGATTTTATTAAATTTTTACCTATAGTTTGAAGCGGCCTTTTAGAATTTAGGTTAAGAAACTGCACTTTTGTGTCAGAAATGTCAGTTATGCAATTATGCAAATACAGTACAAATACTGTCAAACAGACACAAATTGACATAAATTGACAAATTAAATTTCCAATTCACATTAGGTCAAATTTCATTTCCCGTTTTTTTTTTTAAACCAACTGTACCAGTCAAATGTCAAAAAATTCTATCGTCAGACCTAAATTTGGGACATCAATAGGTTGTAAAACTGTTTACAATACTTTCTTTTAATCTGATTTACCTAGAAAATTTGCATGAAAATCTTCCTCGTTTTCGGTTCCATTGGTTAATTATGGGTCGTCACGCATAGGATTGTTCGAATTTAAACGGCGTAACAACAGCTAGGCGCACCGATTATCATTACAGTAGCCCTCTTTTCCAAAACTTGATGTAGGTGATTGTTTTATTCAAATTTTTGCCCCAAATTCATAACAACACGTGTCGATGACAAGATACAAATTAAGGGTGTGTGAAATGTGAAGAAAAAAAAATACCTGGACGAGTCGAGCGTCGGTGATCCCCAGAACCCGCTCGACCAGCAGTCCCAAAACGGCAGCAGCCACAAGAACCCGCGTGTCGATCCACACACAAATCATCTTCGTCCCTTCAGAAGGAACTTTTGTACCGTTTCATGTTCCTACGTCGCGATTCAAAATTACACTAAGACAAAAGACAGTTGCCGTAATTCGAGGTGTGTTTGAAGAGTGGCGTGACAAATTGTTCTTCAGTTACGACAGTCCGAGCGGAACAATGTCGCGCGAACGTGCAATCTTCATTCTTCGACTAGAACACATTTCGTACTAATCCCCCTTTGCGGACGCGTGCCGTCGAGAAGTGAAATATGCCATGTTCACGTGCTCTAAGGTGACCCCAGTAGCCACCCAACTATGGTAAATTGTTCGAAGATTTGTCTCGTAAGGACGTCTTTCGTATTTATTTTGATTGAATAATTAACTAATGCGATGGATATCCGCTGGTTTTACTTTTTAGTTCCAGTTGGACATCTTCACTCAAACACGTAAATCGCTTTTTAATAACACCCGTCGAAGGATGCAATTATTACACTTGAACTGTGCAATCTTCAAGTTTTTGTCGCACGAAACTCCTTGAAGCTTTATTAAAGACCTACCGACCAAATTATGTAAACATAGTCGTATCCCACCTCCACCCGGCGGCACGGCAATTTTGCCGGAGTACATACACTATTACCAGTGTTCGAACAGATTTAGGCGATTTAAGTAGTGGGGGACAATTTCATGAACGTGCGGCAGGGCGTCGGGCCCAATGTAATTTCACGATTTTATAATGATTTGTCTGTTTTTTGAAGCAGTACAAGACTCGACAGATTACCTGGTGTCTTATGGTTTGAATCACAGGTTTGAATATTGTTTCCATTATTATTTGATAATTTACTTTTTACTTTACAACCTTATCGAATTTAATTCAAATAAATTCGCTAAACTCTTGGGACGCCACCGGACATTGCTTCCGTCTGACGCTGAATAAAAACGGAACAAAAACTCGGCAAAAACTATACAGTCGACCTGTTCAGCAATAAACACCATCGCAAGTCGGATTAACTAGCATTATTCCGTGCGCTGATTGTATTTATAATATGAAACCACATCAATTGTGAGGGATTAGTACTTGGGCTACTTGGTTAGCGTTTTTGCATGCAATTATATTAGGAACTGATTCTCCGCTTCCTATCTAACGCCTATTTGAATCCGATCTCTGACTATTACGGATACGGGATAATACAGTGTGGAATAAAATGATTTACATACATCTAGTTACCTTTGCATTACCCGTGTAAAAATACGAAATGCCGCTCTACAAAAAAAAAGAAAGCCTAACCTCAAAATATATATCCAAATTCCAAATGTGTATATTGCGAAGGGATGATATGAATGCAAAGTTGAGATTGAAATTAAAAAGGAGCTAACAAAAGCAAGTCACAGCTAGTGTTGAAAGTGGTCACCAACGTTTGTTAATTCAATTTAGTAAATTGTAACAATTGTCAATTCGATTGATGACATTTATTTACAGAGCTAATAGTTCGGCACTTCGAAAAAAAAAGTAGAGCGGTACAGGAAAATTTACATGTGCAAAAATTCCAAAGGTAACTAGATGTAAATCATTTTATTCCACACTGTACTATCAAGTAATAGTGCAGTGCTTATCAACATAATTACCGGCGTCTCGCCTCCTCATTTTGACTTTTTTGTGTTTTATGTTCTGTGTCAATGTTAAGGAATTTCCTCACGATATGACATAGGTATAATAATATAGCTTTTTGAATTTCAACCACCAATGTGTTTTCTAAGTCCAAAATTTTTAAATTTTTAAAGAGAGATTGCGGTACTATTCCTGTTGCTGAAATTATAAATGGTAAAATCGAATTTTTTTCTAAACACCAAAGATTTCTCATAGCAACGGAGAGTTCTAAATATTTATTAATTTTTGTACTATATGTCTGTGTTATATTGTGTGAATTTGGAACAGCTATATCTAAAAGATATGCTTGCTTTTATTGTTTATTTAAAATAATAATGTCTGGTCTGTTATGCTGAATATGAATGTCAGTTAAAACTGTACGATCAAAATATAATTTGTAATTGTCATTTTCCAAACAACTTTCTGGTTTACAAATATAATGTGGTTGTGTATCCTTTAATAAGTTGAATTTAACTGCTAAATTCATGTATATAATTTTTGCGAATATATCATGACGTTTTTTATATTCGCTTTGAGCCAAAACGGTGCAAGAAGAAATGATGTGTTCAATGGTTTCCCCTTCAGTTCCGCAAATCCTACATTTATCAATGATCGATTGTAAACCGCATATGTGTTTTGTATAATTTCTTGTATTTATAACACGATCTTGTATTGCAAATATAAAACCCTCAGTCTCAGGATGAATATTTGATTTTTTAAGCCATGCATGAGAAGCTTGAATATTAATTTCTGGTTGTTCTAGTTCTTTAAAATATCTCCCATGTAATAGTATATTATATATTGAGGGAGAGAAATGCATGATTTTTCCTAAGGTGCAGTTTGTAGCCAGAGGGCGAAGCCCGAGGGCTACAAAGCACCGAGGGAAAAATGAGCATTCTCTCCAGAAGTATATATACTATTTTTTTCACGGTAGGGAGTAGAAACAGCACAAAAATCTCAAATTTTAAGAATAAAAAAATGATGACAAATGAGTTGTCATCTTTCGATGAATTTAATGGAATTAGTAGTTGCCTTGACAACACAATTAGATTTTTGTCACAACAGTCAAAAAAATGAAAACTCCCATTAGATTTTTGTCACAACTGTCAAAAAAATGAAAACTCCCTAGGGAGCAAGTATTTGCAAATATTTGCTCCCTAGGGAGAAAATGCTCTACTTCTGTCACGATGTTGACATCCGAAAAGTTGATTTCTACTCCCGATCGTGAAAAAAGACTTTTTCTCCCTACCGGTTAGAAATGTAGGCTGTGGATACCTCATTTGAGGTGAGAAAATTCAACTTTCTCGCTAAGGTAAGAAAGTTAATCATGAAATGTTTATGGTAAAACTGTACCAAAATACAAATGTCAAAAGTGTCAAAAGTGAAATAAGTTATTGATAAATGAAAGCCAATTCAATGAAGTAAGTTGGTAGGTCAATCATATAATCTGGAAAATAAACAGATAAGCTAGGTAGGTAGATTACTTTACCCTGTTTATCTCAAATTTTCGAACAAACCTCAAATCTTCAAATGCGATGACAAGTTAATTAAACAAATAACACAGCCTACTATTCAATTCTCAAAATTTTCGTTTTAATCACGAATATAACCATCTTTTTTGACTTTTTTCAACAAAGTTGTGCCGGTTGGGAAAAAAATTGTATTCAAATCTTGTTAAGAAAGTGTCCTTGCAGACCTTAGGCACTTACAAACCTCGTCTACGACTCGGTTTATAATCTTTGCCTGCGGTCTGCAAGAAACCACTTTCTTACCTTGGTTTGAAATATACTATTGTTTTATATTTGCTATAGTGTCAGGTATATTTGGCTCAACAATATCTGAAATTATATTATTACTTAAATTTAAAGGTGTGTAACCTTTATTCGCTGAAACCAAAGCATTAAAAAAAGTGTTATCACGGGCTCTATTGAGAAAATAATTTTTTAGTGAAGCAATTTGATTGTGTTGTAGAATTTCTAGATTTGAAAAACCCCTACCACCATTTTCGCGTGGTAAATTAAATCTTTCAATAGCAGATTTGGGGTGATGTTTACAAAATTTTGTAAAGAGAACTCTAGTTTGAATATTTATATTCTGTAAATTAGTTTTGGACCATTTTATAACACCAAAAGAATAGGTCAACAATGGAACAGCATTAATTGCTTTAATTAAATTATTACCGTTTAATTTTGATTTTAAAATAGATTTAATTCTTAAATAAAATTGTTTTCCTAAATTTTCTTTTATAATTGAATGTTGAATATGATTTGATTGATTAATACCTAAATATTTATAAAATTCTCCTTTATTTAAATTTTTAATGATTTCTCCTTCTTTAGTTTTATATTCTAAATTTTCGTAATGACCGCGACATATTGATTGCGTTTTACACTTATCAATATATATTATCGTATCCCACCTCCACCCGGCGGCACGGCAATTTTGCCGGAGTACATACACTATTACGGATAATACTATCAAGTAATAGTGCAGTGCTTATCAACATAATTACCGGCGTCTCGCCTCCACATTTTGACTTTTTTGTGTTTTATGTTCTGTGTCAATGTTAAGGAATTTCCTCACGATATGACATGAGTATAATAATATACCTTTTTGAATTTCAACCACCAATGTGTTCTCTAAGTCCAAAATTTTTAAATTTTTAAAAAGAGATTGCGGTACTATTCCTGTTGCTGAAATTATAAATGGTAAAATCGAAATTATTTCTAAACACCAAAGATTTCTCATAGCAACGGAGAGTTCTAAATATTTATTAATTTTTGTATTATATGTCTGTGTGATATTGTGTGAATTTGGAACAGCTATATCTAAAAGATATGCTTATTATTATTATTATTCCATTAGCTGTGACATCATACGTATCTTTAAAAAAATATAAATACAATTATACAGGTGTCTCAAAAAAGACGAATCCATAGCTCCCTTATTTATCGGAAGATTTTAATTATCTATACATCAAATTAAATAGTTGTGAATAAGCTACAAAAGGGCCTAATAAAATCACGTAGAAGTATCAAGGCTAAACTGTCAAGATATTTTTTTCAAATTCGAACATACTTTTTTTAGTAAAAAAAAGAGTTTTTATTAATTGATAACATAATTACATAACATTTTTGATTTAATGCAAAAATTTCCGATAATAATGTGGAATCTGGAAAAGTGCCCCAAATGCTTGCAGCGTTTCCATGTTGAATGGCAAGGGAAATCCTCTCAATTTCTTTGATTTTGAATCGCCTGATTCGAATTAATAATTAATTAAGTCATTCTGAGAGAGATTTTTATTCTGAAACCAACAATGTATCACAAGTAGGTATACGAGTAAGTACACTTACTATTCCGGACACGGATCTTGGCCATAACTGACATTTAACTGACAAATATGTGTGAACTGGCCTTTATTGAATATAACCCAACTTTTGACTCGATAATGCCATTTCCTTGCTTTTTTGATGTCAGAATAAAAACTTCAAAGTGATTTTTAATAATTGTCATTTATTAATGACGCTAATGATTGGTTTACATCTTTTTTTTTAGAAATGTCAAAAAAATGTCTATGCTCAAGCTTAAAATATTTTGACAGTTTAGTCTTGAAGCCTATACGTGATTTTATTAGGTCATTTTATAGACTATTCACAACCATTTAATTTGGTATATACAGGATCTCTATAGGTCTGGTCTCTATAAGGTCTGGTCAAGCCAGCCTTGGAAAAAATTTTTACTGTTCCGCTTTTTTGAAACCGATGCCAAATTCTAGTTCGTTTTCACCACGGCCTCCTAGATATGACAAGAGACAAGTCTCTTATCCGGCCCTGCGCGTCAGCAAAATCTTTGTGATTTCGAAATGACATTTAAAAAAAAATTTATTAGAACTTGTTATATTCCTTAATATTTTACATAAGAATAAATTTCTTTCATCACTATTTGAACTTTTCGATTCACCAGTGTCACGTGCACAAACCAGATATTTCTGGGGATTTCTGGGGATTTTTTTCATAACTAGCTGGAGATTTCTTGTTTCAAGACCTGGCAACCCTGGTGTCAGCTGTTTGGAGGTGTTCTGTGCTGTTTGGTGTGTGTTCTGTGGTTCAAAGAGGGTTTTCATCTGTGTGTGGTTTTGTTTTGATCTTTGGTGGGGACAAATATGGAAGAAGGTAATGCAATTGATTGTCTCAAGTTATACAAAAAATTAAAAAAACTGCTTATCTTTTCAGATAAGGAGATTCTAGTGAATTGGGCCGAAATGCGGCAGTTGCGGTTGAGAAATGTGAGAAAAATGGCTGCTAGTGCTAATCCCAATCTATTTCATTTAAGAGTTTTGTATAACGACTTAGATTATTATGCTCAATTAGAAATATCAGGCGACAGATTAATAATTATCCCTGATGATAAAGACATCGAAGCACCAAACATTTTTTTTGATGGACATTTCCGAGGGGTAGAACCGGTCATTGATGAAAAAAAAAGAATTTTCCACTTGCAGTTTAATTTCAAGAATTCAAGAAGATTACCAATCACTTTTGTTCTAAGGGACAAAAATACATTAACAAAATTAGAAAGTGCAGTCAGTAAATTTTTTGAATAAGGAAACATTTTACACCATTTCTACCAGTTTAATTATATTTTTTGCAGTGCATCTACAGACTATGATCCTAATGAAATTGTTGAAGGAGAAGAACCAGTTATATGAGTATAATTACATATTATTTCAAAAAATGTCAGTAAAATAAATTTATATATTTATATTTGTTTTTGAACACCCGATACTTTCTTTGATTTATTAACCTTATTGACGGATCACAAAATGACCAAGTTGGACGACACAAAATCATAAAAATCGATGTTTTATAATGGATAAAATTTGACTTATAGTCATTTTCGTATTTTCTATGGCTCACATTTTTAAGAAATCATAAAAAACTTATTTTTGGCATAAAAAATTTGGCTCACATTTTTAAAAAGGTCATAAAAAATAGGGTAGTTTCCATGAAAAATTGATGTTTCAATAGATAAAATGAGCTTAAAAACAAGTCATTTTCTCAATTTTTTGTGTTTTTGAACAGACTTCAATGGGCTGTTTTTCAAACTCAACAAACTTCAACGACTAAAACTTGAAAATCGACTCATTTAAAAATCAGGGTAAAAAGTCAAATTCAACGTTGTTTTTGATGTTTTGGTAGAAATACGGGTTTTTGTTGGAAAAAAATGCATAGAAAATAGAAAAATGACCAAGAAAACTAGGCATAAAAATCTGAGTTAAAAAGTTACATACTACGTATATACTACTTTTTTGTGAACTTTTCAGCGCCAAATTTGAAACCGACTTGAAGCTAGACGGTTGCAATAGACAGGGGTCAAGTCAACAAAAGACAGTTTAAGGATTTTAGAAACTTTATTGTTGACATTGAGACAGTTAGGCATAGCTTTATCTTTCTATTTTATGGATGTCGAGAAGTATAATAATCAGATAAATTTAGTGTCTATTTACTTAGATTAAATCAACACGTTCACCACCTTATGGAAGTGTAGGTAAACGAACAGTCACTCCAATGTGGAAAAACAATCGGCGTAAGACTTTTTAACTTGTATATTTAAAAAAGTGATATTACAACATAACAATATTATGTAATAATAAAATTAAAACACGTCTTGTGGAATATGTGGGCAGTAAACGTGTAGAAAGAACTATGTACATAAGTGATTCTCAATGAACATTTTTAATTATTTTATATTTGTAACTGCATAAGCCCAACGGGTTAAACATTCCAACTTAACTTACATATAGGAAATTTATATGTATGTATGCATATTTTTTAGTTTAATTCCAATGTTTTATATGTTTTTTTTTGTTAACTTTGTATACGTATAATAATACAATATAAAATAATGCTCCTAACACACTCGTTTTTTTTTCATCATAATAAGAAGGTACTTACAAGTTTCAGAATTTGTTATATATTTTTTGTCTATGATTTTTAGGTACTAATACTAATAACAAAATAATAAATACTTATGTTAAATAAATAATTAGTGTTAACTATTTACAATTTCTCCCTTAAAAATATTAAATTCGTTAAAATATTTTCAACTTTTTGTATACATTAATCCAACACATCCTAACGATTTCAGTCCATTGGATCACAAAATTATAACACTGAATGAACAATGGTCTAGTTTCAATAATTATTACTCTGTAATATTCAGTCGGACAAAAGCAACAAAACCAAAAAAGCAAAAAGAAAAAATACACTGAACATACACATGTCACAAGGAAGTTATTGTTTCACATGAGAATGATGTTTAAAATGTTACATGATTCACCTAATGACCAAAAATGCTGTACAATTGTTACTCTCTGACCAACCAGTTGGCACTATCTAAATATAACAAGATTTAGGCCGAACTTGGATCCTAATAAAGAAAAAAAAAACATACGTAAGTATCAAAAATACGGGGGAATAATGGCACGACTGCAATATATGTGATGCAGGAAAGCCGATTCCACCCTGTTCCACTTGCAAAAATAAAATTAAACAATGTTGGACTTTTTTGAATGTTTATTAATAACAAAATGAGAGGTCATACAAAATAATTTAATTGAGTAATTAACAAAATAGTAACTTGTTAACAGTATTGCAATCAGCCATTACATAATATAAACATAAAAAATCTAAAACATTTTTTTTTCTAAAATTAAAAAAAGTTTTCTACTATGTACAAATTACTTAGGCTGATTTTAACACATGAATTTTTATCAAGGGCTTATTAAACGTTTGTTGCAATTACTACGAAGATGAACTCTTGTTGATATACTTAGATTCGGCCAACCTATGTATGGACGTATCGCCATCACCCAGTTGTGTCACCTGCAAAGCACCAAATTACCATATAATCGACCTTGCTAGGTCTAACATTCACACGTAAGCTGGTCATGTTAGTAGGGGAGTTGTTAGTCACGATCATGCAAGATGATCCAACAATTCAACTGCCCTCGACCGAAACAGAAGGTCGGACATGGACGCCCTCTTCTGTCATTCGGTCGTTTCTGACACACTTGAATTGATTGTTTCTCTGATGTGATGACAAAACAGAAAATGAGAAAACACAACATCGAGAAGAAAATGACAGTAAAACATGCACAAAACTACGAGTACAGAAAAAATAGGCAAGTAAGAATATTTCATGTCGATTTATTTATTTAATAATAAATAAAAGAGTGTGTTAAGACTATAAAGTGCTTAAAAATACAAGATGAACAACTATACAGATACATAATCGAACAAAGTAATATCTACTAGGAGAAAAATAAAAAAACAAACGATACATTCTTCTTATCAAACTACAAATCCATAAAAAAATTGCACTCCTAAATTAATCACAATCGATTGCAAATTGATTATTTACAAAGTCTAATGTTATTCTCGAACGAGGTCTCTCATATATTTTTTTTAGGAATTGCGTCAACATTTTTTCACTTAGTCTACGATACAAAAGGAAATAAGAGAGGTCTCAGACTAATCCCTGTAACGTCCCTGTCATCAGATACCACGGTACGAATTGCACTGTTTTAAATCACAACCTCGAAGCATGCTATTCTGGGGGCGGCGGCGGAGGAATATCGGGCGGCGCGTCCATCGGTAACGGCGGATTCGAACCGCCCGGAGGCAACGGTGGCGGCGCTTGCTGATACATCTCGGGTGGAAATGCGTACCCCCCGTTATAGTAATTGTACATCTGCCCGTCTGGATAAATATAAGGCTGACCGGCAGCCGATACCACCCCCATATGGGCAGGATAGTAGTACATGTTTTGCGGCAACGCCGCCGCCTGATACATCGCAGGTGCCACGTTGTGGTAGGTCGGCGGGGGTGGTGCGCTATTCTTATTATAGTTGCTTACCTTATTGTACGAATGTCTCCCGTTCTGTTTGGAATCCTTGTGAGTGCTACTCCTCGACATCTTGACCGGGGGTCCCTCCCCGGGACTGCTGCGGTCTCTCTCCCGCTTCCTGCTCTTTTCCACGTCACCGGTGCAATTATTGATTATGTCTCTGGGTATCTTGATTTTTAAACCGACAGGAGGGGCGGCGACCTCTCCCACAGCGGTTTCAGTCTTTATAACGTCTTTTGGTATCTTAATCTTAATGGGGTTGGGTTGGATTTTATCTTTCTGTATTTTGATTTTGATTGGTTCAGTTGGCTCGACGATTTCGTGTTGTTTCTCTTTGTGCTTGTGCTTCTCTCGGTCTTTGTCTTTGTGTTTCTTTTTCTTCTCTTTATCTTCTTTGCTCCTGTCTTTGTCTTTATGTTTGTGTTTCTCCTTGTTCTTCTTTTTACTCTTGTGATGATGTTCCTTTTCCTTGATTTCGACTTGGATCTCTTGTTTTTGTATCGAATTGGCGACGGCTGGTAGGTGAGGTACTGATGGCGTTTCTTTCAACAAACTACTGATTAACATGGGGTCGGTTTCTATACCATTGACGATAGGCTGTGAGGTCGTTAAGTTGTCAGAACACAAAGGTGGGATGATGTCTGGGGGTTTCATTTCTTTGGAAAAACTAATGGGTGGTTCTTCTTGTTTCACTACGTCCGTTATGGGTGTTATAATGTCGGGGATTTGATGGAGTTTGTTGATGCCTATCGTCGAGTCTCGCATCAGATTCTCGAAACCCTCGACTTGATCGATCTTCTTCATCACCGGCCTCAACTCGGGTTCTGAACCGGTCGAATAGTTCCTGACTCTCTTGTTGGTGGTGTTGTTCGTGGGCGACTCCAGCGGTGAAAGAGCAGGGAAAGAGAACGACTCGGACTGTTTCGTGGAAGTGGGGGAAGATTTCTCCAGTTTGTTATCGAAAGGGCTTTTCTCGGGGGAGAAGAGACTAGGTTTCTTTACGACGGGATTCGGCGGTTCCTCCTTGACCTGTGTCTCTTCCTTGATCTGCACCTCCTCCTTAAGGGACGCGCTGTAGCTACTGCTGCTGCTCCCGTTGTGGTGGTGCTGTTTAACCGGCGGACACAGAGGCTGTCCCGCGCCCGGTTTGAGGACGGATTTCGATGTGTCTGAAGTGAAAGGCGACTTGACTTTTTGCGAGGTAGAGTTCATCGATTTATTTAAATAAACACTATTCCTATCGTGTCCCGGAACACTACTATGCGATCGTTTCACGTCACTTTCCGGCTTGACGAACGTCTTGTCTTCGTGTCTGCGGACCTGCTCGTGCTTGACCGGCACCTTGTTCGGGTCGATCGTGCGCGACGACGGCGGCCGATTCGGTTTTTCCCCGTTGTAGCTCGTTCCGTAACTGTTCGTTTCCGCGGCCACGTTCGGTTTCAACAGATAATCGCGCTGCTTTTGAACGTCCTTATCACTTTTGTTGGCGTGATCGCGTGACATGTTATAGTCTTTGGTCGCTATGCCGAACGGCGAGTCCCTGGCGGCTTCCCTCAGGATATCCCGCGGTTCCGCCCGGCCCGACGGCGGGTGCGACGACGGCGGCCTCGAATGAGGCTGCTTCAGCTTGGGATCGACAGGGGGGCGGTGGTGGCCGTGAGACACCACCTGTTTGTTCGCGCCGGGTGGCAGGGCTTTCATCCCGTGCTGCTGTGCCAGCTTCTCCCGTTCTTTCTTCTCGCGGTATTCTCTCTCACGCTGCTGCTGGCTGCTAGAAGACTCGTGAGGTCTGGAAGAACGGTGTTTGTGTGGGTCATTATCGGACCCTGAAAAAAATGATAAGAAACACTTTGAAATATACATATATTTTTGTTATTTTGACTGAAGATACAGCTGGTTTCAAAAAAATCGGGAAATGAAAATTTTCCTAATGTAAATTTGGTTTTGTCGATTTGTCAATTAATTGTCTACTTGACAATACCTATCAAGTGATTTTTAAAAATGTCATTGAATTTTGACGTTAAATCTAACCTATCTCTCGTAAGAAGGTTTCACACTATGGAAAAATTGCAAAAATGTGTCAATTTTATTCTGACAGTTCCCGTTTTTTTTTGCAACCAGCTGTACATATTTTTTTAAAATAAATGTCCCTAGAAGGAAAACAATACACGTGTGATTCATTTCAGTTATGTTACAACTTTTTTTTATTTTCTCAGGTATTTTATGATCAACAAGGATCAAAAAAAAATCTCTCGATACATTTGCAACATTCAGTCGTTAAAATTAAATAATACCATCAGCAATGCGCAACACTACGAAAAAAAAAAGTGGTGTGATGTAAGTCAATTAATCTTACATCTTTCATTTTTTTATTGATTTAATATTATTCAGCAAAAAATGTGCGAATCAATATGCCAAATGTATATTTGAATATACGTTCGTATATTAACATTCTTGGGTGGTAATTTGACATTAAAAAAAATCAGAAAAGGGGTAGGCAGTTAATAAAAAATGTACAGTTGGTAGAGGCTGCATCTAATAATAACAGATTTATAACAGTGCTGAAATACCACCTGAAATCTCTTCAAATATGAAAGATCCACCAACACAGGGCAGTGTTGTACAATTTTGATCTAGGAAAAAACTAAAGAAATTTTGTAATTCTTCCATACACACTATTAAAGTAATCTTTTATTTTTTGATAAGTCAATTTCTTTTCTTTTGCGGTATAATATTAAATTCATTTTTTTTAATGCAAATCCGTCAATTTGACAAAATTAAATTCCAGTTTCAGTTATGCCAACTTGTGTCGCCTCCAGTTACTACATGGAGTTATAGGGATATTTAGTGTTTCACCAACATAAACAGGCGGTGGATCTTTGATATGCGAAGACTTTATGAAAATTGATTGGATATTCGAAAATTATGCCAATTCTCAAATTCTTTGAAAAATTAAATCAGTTTTGTTCTCAACTGAAAATACGTACCCGTACTTTACAATTTTACAGATCCACGTTCTTCGAATTCCTTGCGGAATATTTTTTTTTAATTTTGACAGTTACGGTTTCGCCCACAATTCATTTAAATCTTGTCGAATGAAAGGGCAAACAAATCGCAAAAGATCAAAATGAACAAAGTATAAAAGTCTTTTCTTTGATACTTGTTGCCCCACCTCCACTAGCAAAAAAGACTCACCTGTTTTGCTGTCGTGAGTTCGATGGGGGTGCGATTCTTTTTGGTCTGAATTGGGCACTTTTTTCGGATCTGCATCCTACAATCAGACGGAGTACAATCAACAGTACTCCGACCACGTGACCATACTTACGAATGGAGAATTAGTTATAACCGACGAGCAATTATGCATTCCGTTATCACCGATCGACATGATCTTTTCTTTTAGTCTCGAGGGACAACTTTCAAATATACTGAGGAATTCCGTGGTCAGTTGTTGGAGGAGTTCCGCGGTCACCGTCGGGTCCACGTACAGGAACCACTCTTTCTTTTCGGTGGACAACGGTATCTCCCAACTCGACCACTTACAGGCTAAGTGTATGCAAAAGCAGGCTACTACAGTCGGCTTATATTGGAGGCACATTGTGGTAAGATGCAAGCTGCGAAAAAGTCGAATTAACATCGAAAAGGTCGGAGTTTGACAGCTGTCTGCACCTGTTGCTAGCCAAAAAATATGAGCTCTGTGCTAGGTCCTTACTGGCTCGAACGAGATGACAACATCTTACGACGTGAGTGTGTGGATGGTCGATAGCGACATCGAAACCCAACGTTTGCAACAGAACGTTTTCGTTGAATACCAAATCTTGCGATTGAGCTATATACCTGAAAATCAATTACTGTGAGAACTGTCGACAACTCTCAAAATGGGGGGTGAGTACCTTTCCGAATTTACGTCTATGTTCGTATCTCTGTTATTTCTGCACATATTTGCGACCCTAATAACGTATTCTAACTTCCTAGGTTGCTCCTCTACTTTGGCGGCTAAGAAAAGAGCAGCCGCCGCCATCTGGTGCCAGGGGAAATTTGTGAAGGAGTGGAACACGTAGAACCGATGCATGTACACGATGGCTGTGTTGATGCATAATTGTGACCTAAACTGCGTTAAGGAAATATTCGACAAAAATGACATAGAATTATACGAAAACTTGTTATAGGTCGAGCTTTGTTCTGCGATTTTTGTTCCATTATTATTTTTAGGAAAAAACTAATAAACAAGTTTGACAGATTCAATTAGGAGCCTAATGGATTTAACATTTCCCCTTCCGTTACAATAAAAACATAAGCAGGATTGAAGCTGCTCTTATTCAAATTAATGACATCACAACAGGATGCCGTTTTCAGCGTGGGCTTAGATAGCATAAATTGTTAATTATTAGTGGCGTCAGTGAAGGAAGTGCAAACATCGACGTTATAGGCTCGTGGTATGAGCTCTTTTAATATTTTTCAACGTTCTGTACAGCCTACATTCTCATTACGTGATTCAAAATTTTTCATAATGAATAAAGCTAAAAAAATCTCATTTGTTACTTCAATAACGTTTTTATCGTAATTTTAGTTTTGTGTGAACTCTCGACTGGCGGTACAATCACAAAAAATTCTCGTATTTACCTAGTTCTTACGAACAGATATTCATTTTAATGAAAATCCTCGTCATAAAAAATACTCGAAATCTTAAACGAATGCGGTTTGTAAAACACATTAACACATTCATATGTAGTTATTATTATGTTTTCTTTGACGTAGGATGTTTAACATCTTTGATTACCGATTATATGTTTATACCATAAAGGCAGAAATTGAAATAAAACCAGCAGATCATTCATTTTTAGAATTCTAGTTTAAATTAAATTTGCCTTACATAAAAAAATGAGCTCGTTAATAATTGCAGTAATAAGAACGATGTCAAATTATGTACCTCAGTATCAATAATACTCTCTTAAAAAGTTGTTAGTTTCAGAGGCTAAAACGCTACGTTTATAAAAGATAATTCGACGCCTATTGGAAGAAATTAATAATAATTTTACTTCAGATTTCAACCGATTCAACTCTTTCCATCTGGTTAGTTGCTTCAGAAAATCCTTGACTTTGTAATTAGAAATCTTGTAAAAATGTTTCGAAATATATTACGTTATATTATACGAAATTTTTATTTAATTTTCCTTCGTTTATTTAATAGCTATCGTAAAAGCTATAATCTCTTGTAATTTGTGTAGCGCTTATCATCTGCTTAAATATTACACCGTGTGTTGACATTAATCGCGTTTTGAATTAAGTTTGTCCCAACTCCATTTCAGCACACACGGAAAAGACGAGCTTATTTGTATTTTATTTTTAGTCACAAAAGAACCATTATCTCAAGTTTGTAAAGACATGTCTGATCCTATCTTATAAGTATCGAAGATAATCATTTAGTTTACAGGCTCTTTGATAACAGTGTTAATTGTACGGTAAGAAGTTCAGATAAGGTAATTATTCATTTGAATTTTTTTATCTCACATTATAATAGTTGTAGGTAACTAAAAATAAATTCATTTTCAAAAGAGTTTTTGATATTTTGCACACATTTCTTTCAATGGTCTCCTTTAGTACTTCATTCAACCAAAATAATTAAATTTCAAATGTGATACGAGTCAAGTTAACGCACCAACAGACATCACTGTCTTTATATACGTAAAACATTGAAAATTTAAATTTCGGAAGTTAAAACTACCATGCATGTACACAATTAAATCTTGAAAATGCACTACTTTAATTTTTCTCAAACAAAATTAAAGTTGCACTTTAAGATTTATGTCGTAATAAAACACTAGGAATTTCCAAAACGTAGTTCAAAATTTTTGAGAAAAAAATCAATTTGTTATTAAAAAACGAACGAAAAAGAATTCTGATAATCCATTAAAAGAAACAGCTTCGAAAATTAGCTACCTCGTACAGTGAGGTTATTTTACAGAATACGATTGTATTTGTGACGTAAAAAAATACATGTTAAGAATATTACAGTGATTGGTGATTGGCTAGTGCCACATGTTCGAACAAAAAGGAAGACTACCATCGAATAGATTGAAAAATAAAGTTGCAAGAAATATAAACGTCTTTTTAATAAAAAATTGATTTTATTTTTTATTTTAATGAAAGATTACAATTAATATTTTACATCATACAAATCGCAAACTAAAGTGATTCAATAATATAAGAATGACTGAAATCATACAGATTATTATTAAAATGATTTAAAGCAAAATAAAAAAAAAAGAAGAAAAACGACGACCTACAACAAATGCAAAGAAGGAAAAAATATTACTTTTCTGAAAAAGAATACAGTGAATCAGAAAAATTGGATGGTGCGTTTTAAAACACACGCGTCATGTGAACGCAGCTTTATCTTATCTGCGTGAAACGTCAATTATGCGCAGTAGAAGGGGCTATCTACGTCACTTACGAAACATGGCGCAATAGCTCCACTATGACCTAAAACAAGGATCGTGGGGCCCTGTGCCTCCAGTCGGGGCTGAACACGGGCGAATTCTAACCGTTAAAATACTGACATGTGGAAAGGATACACTTTGAGCCGCTGCCCCATGTCCTGGATGAAATTAGCCGTCTGCTGTCTGTAAGACAGCTCCTTGTAGCTATCATATCCGGCTTTCCTCGAGGGTGTAATATCCAATTGCTCCTTGGTGAAGTACCATTTATCGCTGTTATTAGCCATTTACTGCACTGAACACGACTCGCGATCAGAGCAATGGAAATGTCGCTACGTCTCGAAAATAAGCTAATCCAGGTCATTTGCTGATATTATCTAGAGTATTAGGGGCGCATTGTCGCGAAATTTAAACACATTAACTGCACTTTTGCCGAGAAAATCGGGTTGAAGGGTTTCCGTTGCGTCACTACGATGTGGGTTTTCCTAGAAGTGGCACTGGTGCAAATCGGGTCGTCTTTTCACGGGCAAATCTCCGGTTATAAATCTCGAATTTATCACGAATTATTACTTAAAGTTTAGGTGACGGTTTTGTAAAGTTTTTAACGCGAAAGAGGTAGTTCTTTAACAACTAAAAATATACATACACAAAGTTGTTGGAATTTGATGTTATTTCACACAGAGATGGCCGACCAACCGCGGTAAGCAAGCTCACTACTTTCACAAAACAAACATAACAACTAAAAAACTAATGGACGCCCAAAAATACTCCCAAAATTCACCACGTGCATTTGGACATATCTTGTTACAAGTAAAAACTAACCCCAGGTAAACACTGTCCACAACAAATCAACAATAAACACCCCTTTGACTTAACATGTCTGCTGTCAATTTCCGCTCGGCTCCTGATTGGTCTAGCCGCTTCAAAATTTACCGCCAACCAAACATAACCTCATCTAAAACAAAGCTTGACGCGCATTTTACGAAATTCGTGTTTTTCAGGATGCATTTGCAAGAAAGGCAATTGAAACTTAATCACACCCAATCCATGACCGCAAACAAGGATGTTGCAGCTCTGAAGGCCGAGTTAGAAATTGAACTTAAGAACAAAAAACAATGTACTTATAAACCATACGAGTGTACACAACTGACTCTTGATGGTTTTAATTATTGTCTCAAACATATCCTTCAAGACAAGACAGCACCATATAAGCAATGTTCATACATATATGCGAGCAACGGGAAGCGGTGTCAATTAGCTGCTCCAAAAATTGAAAAGAAAGATTTTGGATATTGCAATGAGCACGCAGTTAGAGCTACACTAGCAAAGAATCGCCAAAATTCCAGATATCCGCCACCCCAAACAGCAGAGGTGTTATTGTTTTCATTAGGACATTATTTAAAGAAGCCAAGAAATAGAAGTGTCTCAGGCAGTACTGATGAATCAGATCGCATGCTTACTGAAGATAATATAGAACCAAAAACAACAAGATGTTTAGATCCTTTCCGTATGTCTGCATAAATCAGAGCTTTCAAGAAATGCTTAAATTATATTTTTAGGTGATATTGATGCAAACAACTTGTACAACTCTTCATGTAACAATATCCTAGATTTCTGCAGTGAATCTGACAGTGATGTTGAAGCTTCAACTTTTGCTTCAGTGTGGCATGATGCACAAAATGACAGTTCTGATAATGAGAGTGTGGACTCAGATCAAGATGATGCTTTAAAGTGAAATTTGTAAAAAATAATTAGCAATTGTTATTAATTATTGATAATTTCAGGCATGCAAATGTTTATACTGCTGAAGAGATAAGTTCAATCACAAAGGACAAATTAATTAAACTCCAGTCATTATATATTGAGCAGTATCGCCATTTACAACATGTTTTTAAGGAGTGTAAAAGAAAATATGTTCATAATTTGAAAAGAGAAAAAGAAACTTGCTGTGAGCTAAACTATACATATTGCAATCACATTGTTACATTTGAATTTTTTAGGCAACATTTATAATCAAATTCGCGAAAATCCCAAAGAACAACGTTTATACAAAAAATTGAAAGCACTTAATAAATATCACAGAACACATGGAGTTGAAGCTATC